>NC_081323.1:79678939-80328314 GCF_026419965.1 Kogia breviceps
TCCGTGAGCCATGGCCGCTGAGCCCCGCGCTTCCGGAGCCTGTGCTCCGCAATGGGAGAGGCCACAACAGTGAGAGGCCCGCCTACCGCCAAAAAAAAAAAAGAATTAGCTCATGTAATTGTGGGGGTTGGCAAGTCCAAAATCTGGAGGGCAGGCCAGCTGCCTGGAGACTTGGGAAGAGTTGATGTCACAGTCTTGAGTCTGAATTCCTCAGGGCAGCAGGTCTGGAAACTCAGGCATGGTTTCTTTGTTGCAGTCTTGAGGTAGAATCCCTTCTACCTTGGGGAACCTCATTCTTTGCTGTTAAGGCCTTCAACTGACTGGATGAGGCCCACTCACATTATGGAAGATAATCTGCTTTACTCAAAGTCCACTGATGTAAATATTAGTTACCTGAAGTAACACCTAAAAACGCCTTCACAGCAACATCTAGACTGCTGTTTGACCAAACAAGTGGTTACTAGAAGCCTAGTCAAGTTGACACATAAAATCACCCATACAGAAGGGAACAGCCATGTTGGGTGCAAACTTTAAAAAAGTAGAGCAAGGAGAAAGATATCTATTCTTTTATCACTCATATTCGATGTCACTTCCTATGGAAAGACATCTCTGGACCTTGGGCTTCCCATCTCCCCAAGGACAGGTGAGGGCCTCTTCTCTGTACCTTGTTGAGTGCCTGTGGTTGTTGCCTTTCAGGCTGTGTTGCAGTGATATATTTATGTATCTGGCACCCCTATTAACAGTGAGGCATTCACCATGCAGGTTTTTTAAGAGTTCTGAATCAAAAGGACTGGTTCCATGTTGAGCATATAAGTAAGTCTTCCTCACTACTCAGAAATGATATACCCAATATTTACTTTTATTTGTGTGTCCCCACCCCCTGCCCCAGTCCTATGGCAGATAAGATTAAAGTATCCTTCAGTTGGGTTTTGCTATTTAACCCTTTTTGTAAATAACCACTCATGGGTGAACAGAATAGGACAGTTTCAGAAAATGACGGGCATTTCCCAAATCCTCCCCTTGTATGAGGCTGGGCTTGGCTGTTATGTGAGCTGATACATAACAAGGCTGGAGGCTCAGATCCTACAGACACAACAGACAGAAGAATGGGACCCGCAAAGATTTCAGATATTTGGAACTGATAAAAAGATAGAATTTCAGAACAATTCTAGATAAGTGGGTTCGAGTCAAAATCTTGGTGTGGTTAAAACTCCCATGAGCTGTCCGTAGATATAAAGGGTGAACTTGAAGCTGAATAGAGAAGACAGGATTCAAGGGGTAAGGGCTGAGTAGAAATGGGTACAAAACACAAACAAAGCAAGATGGATCTGAGATCGTTGGTGGGAACAGAGTTTATCCCACCACAACTCATGGGATGGAAAACTGGACTGACTTAAAGCTACCAGATCAAGTGTGCAGATGTAGGATATCTTCTCTTTTACTTATTTCCCTCTGAGTTAAGTGATGCATGGAAAAATAAGAAATCCATGGAATCCAGTGCAATACTAGTTTTAACTCATTGAAATTGTTTTGATCTGGGTTTCGGGGCCTTCACATTTGTTAGAGGCTTTCTTTATAAACTTGGCACAAATTAGAAACATCCTTACCTATGTATTTAATATTTAATAAAAACAATGTAAGAAGAGAAATGACCTCTTAAAGGAGTAGGAAATGAAATGACTTCCTGCTATCCTATCTTTGGCTCATGGCCTTTTGTGTATATTGACACCTCAAAAATGGATGGTGATTCTTGTGTCCTCACCCCAAAATTGATCTGTGTTGAAGTTAGGATTTCTGGAATTTTTGATAGTGTTGAAATAAGATGGATGAGGGAGGTGAGGAGCATGGACACCTAAGAAGAAAGGAGGGAGGGACAGGGTGGGGAGGGGAGTAGATGGACAGGTAAATCTAGGTCATTATGGAGCCGAAGTTAATCTAAAAGCCTTAGGAAAACTGCATCTAACAGGGTTCCTTGTTAGCGTTCCTGGCTCAAGTTCTATCACACTGACTTTCTAAGACTTGGAAGCCACAGAGAGATATGGTCTGATTTTCTTAACAGGAGTTTTTGATGGCAGTTAGGGACTGCAAGTGATCTTATCTTCTTTAGTGACTTATCAGAAAGCTGTGTGCTTGCTTCTCCTCCTTGGCTGCCATGTATAACCTGGGCCTGCCATGCAGGAGTTATAGCGTTTTGGATTCTCAGTCATTTCTCCGCTGTCTGCCTGCTGGATAATGTCATGACTGAAGATGTGGCTGAGCGGGGCTTAAGTGCATATATATACTTGTGGCAGCCCAAGTAGGTCAGAATCTGGAAGTACATCCACCTGTTGGATGGTAACCGATCAATGAACCAATCCAATGGCTATTTATTGAATACCTACACTGTACCAGCATGAGAGCTTCAAGAGCTGGGAAGACTTCCAGGCCAGCAGTCAGAACAAGGTAAGGGTAAGATGACAGCCAGTTGGTGGCAGGCCAGGGACGGGTCTGTATCTGTGCCAGGGCTGCCCTAGGCAGGAAGATAGATTCTGAGCTTGTCCAGAGGCTGGGGATGGACAGAAACTGAGGCAGACAGTAAACAGCAGAAAAATCGGTAAGAAGGTAGTAGGCCCTTGAGCACTGTTAGAGGTTGAATTGTGTCTCTCTCAAATTCGTATGTTGAAGTCCCCGCCCCCAGAACCTCAGCACTTATTTAGGAACAGGGTTGTAGCAATTACCCTTAAGATGAAGTCATACTACAGCAGGGTGAGCCCTTAATCCAATATAACTGGTATTCTTACAAAAAGGGAAAATTTGGCCACGCACAGGAACACCAGAGATGTGAAGATGAAGGCAGAAATCTCCAAGACAAGGGATGCCAAAGATTTCCAGCATACCCTCAGAAGCTAGGGTAGAAGCCTGGAACAGAGTCTTTCTCATAGCCCTTGGAAGGAACCAAACTGGCTGACAACTTGATCTTGCATTCCCAGCCTCCAGAACTGTGGGTCAATAAATGTCTGTTGTTTCGGCCACCCAGTTTATGGAACTTTGTTATGGTGACTCTAGCAATCCAACAGAAGCACCAGCCCAACCTGAAACAGGGCAGTCGGAGCCATGGTAAGAGGCTGGCTCTAGAGAGATAAGTACTGTGTCACAAGGAACCCAGACTCAGAAATGAGGGTTCTGATGCTGAGGGACATGCATGCTGATTCCAGGGGAGCTGAGCTTCCTACAGTCAGAGGCTGAGGGAGAGTGGAGTCTCTGGGAAGGAATTAATTGCCCCTGTTGCCAGTGAGGTTGGCGCTTTGCCCAGGTTCCACCCCCCACCCCCCCCCGCTTTTTTTTTTTTTTTTGCTCTGTGTGGCTTTCTCTAGGTTTTGCATGCTTTCCTCCTGACTGTTCACACCTGCAACCTTTATCAGCTGATTATCCTCGGGCTACTGGAGCTTCACCCAGATGAACCAGACCAGAAAGTGTCTGGGAGTTTAATTTTCCCACAGCAGCCGCTTGTCAGTGCATCGAGGAGGACCAGTCTCTGTGGAGTGAATTATACTCCAGGTGTATTCGTTCCCTATGGCTGCTGTAAAAAATGACCACGAATTTGGTGGCTTCAAACAATATAACCTAATATATTATCCTCCTCTCTCTCTGCTACTTACTGTCTCATGTCAGGTTGCCTGAGACTAGACTCAGAGACAAGAAAGTGATTGATGGAGGATGTGCTCCCAGGGAAAACTGATGAGGGAAGGGTGGAAGCAGGTAGGGGAGGGGAAGAAGCCAAGCATGGGTTAATTCCTGGTGAAGTTCCCATGTCAGCCTAACCTCCAGGGGAGCCGAGTGAGGCAGAATAATGGCTCCCACAGGTATCGGGTCCTGATCCCTGGAACCTGTAAATGTTACTTTATTTGGAAAAAGGGTCTTTGCGCTTGTGATTCATTTAAGGATTTTGAGATTATCTGGGCGGGTCCTAAATGCCATCACAGTTGTCCTCAGGAGAGAGGCGGAGGGAGATTCAACCAACATAGAGGAAAAGATGGGCGAGGTTGGAGTGATGGGGCCACGGCCACAGAATGCCGGCAGCCACCAGAAGCCGTAAGAGGCAAGGAATGGACTGTCCTCTAGAGCTCCCTCAGGCAGCCAGTCACCTTGATTTTGGCTCAGTGGTACGGATTCGGGGCTTGCAACCTCCAGAACTGCGAGAGAATAAATCTCTGTTGTTTTGAGTCACCCAGTTTGTGATAATTTGTTAAGCAGCCTCAGGAAATGGATCTGGTGTATTCCTACTTGGTTCTGCTTCCCTTGTCTGGAGCATGGCCAGACTTGCCTGGGGCAGGGCCTGTGCATATATGATACAACAGTCTTCAGGGACAGAGAAGACGCCAAACTGTAATTCTACCTTTGGAATCATAGACACACGATCTGAGGGTGTGTGTCCCTTCTACATAAACCTCTCTCTGGTTTGAAATGTGCTTGTTTACTAACAAGTAAAATGATAGCAGAAGTCATGGGATTACTTCCCATCCAATGTCCTTAGACACATAGTGAATCTGGTTCTTGCCAATGTCTTATCGACAGGGGACCCACAAAGTGTGAGTGGGGAATACACTGATGCCAGTTAGTGGACACCCACTTGGCTTAATAACAGCAAAACTGTTGTTGAATTTAAGTGCTTTTAGAGAATTACGCTAAAGAGAATGTTGTGAATCAACAGAACTGAATCTTTTTTTTTTTTTTTTTTTTTAATTAAGGAAGAAAGTGTTTCCCTTTTAGGGCCCATGCTGACAATCCCTGTGTGTGAGTGATGGAAAAGATTAGAGAAAAATAATAGTAGTTCATCCAGAGCTCAGGATAAAATGCCCTTGGAAGGGTTCACTTAGTAGTTCATTAACTAAATCCAGTCCACAATGTACCCAACTTAATAACCAATTGTGTTCTTAAGCAAATAGTGTTACATTAAGGCTCCAATGTAGTAATAAATACTCCTTTTGCAATTGCCCTGTTTTTAAATGTCTAACACTTTGGTGAAATCACTACAGAATCAGAAACTCTTTTTAGGGAGGGAGGAAGACCCCAAACTTGACATAAATATTGACCTGGTTAACCAGATGAGTTTGCAGTGATATAGTGACATTATTGTCTTTCCTATTCAATGCTTGCCTTGTCCAGACAAGGAAACTGGGTCCAATTCACCCTTTCTGTCCTCAGGGCACATGGCCTGGCACTCAGAAAGTTCTTAACAACCATTTGGCTCTGAATGTGGGTTCATTTCAGTTCGATAAACACAAAGCAGACCAAAGATTCTGGTGGTGTCACAGTAGAAAGTGGTTTAGGGGTGGATGATACAATCTATCTGTGGTCACTGGTGGTTTTACATAAATTAGATTTTCAAATGAGTGAGAGTCTGCTTGGTGAGTTAGATCATTGTTTCTTTAGGACTCCGTGAAAGAAACCCTGGCCTTTCTAGTCTTGTCAAACTTCTTAGCAGCATCCAATGTTCTGGGTCTAATACCTGTCTGGATTACTTGAGAGATGACACCTGCTTAGAGACAGGGTGGGTGGGGTGTGGAGAGTGAAGGGAAGAATGTCTCTTGTAAGGACTCTATTCTCTTCCCTCTCGGAGACCAGGATTTTTGTCACAAGCCCATCTCTTCCCCCTGGTTGAGTGTGACCCTGGATACTGTCCATCCTATCTGGCTCCATTGAGTACCATTGTAGGCTCTGGCTTTGGTGGCCAGAGTTGATCCAGAACATCTCCAGTTTGTCCTTTTGACTTCTCCCTCATTCTTGGCTCTCCTGGATCCTTAACCTATTCCTTCTCCCTTCTCCCTTCTAATTTTGGCTCCACCTTTCCCCCCAAGCCACCTTGTCTGATGACTCAGAATGGCGTAAGCTGTGCTCCTGGCCCTGACCTTCGTGTCTCTAGCACGGCAGAACTTGCCGTACCTGTTCTCTGGCTCTGCTTGGCCCCGCACTTGCCCACCTGAGTTCAGGAGGCTCCTCTTCCACTCACCTTGTTCCCTCAAGGGAGGGGATTGGACGTCTTATTCAGAAGTCCCTTGGGGAAAGAGAGGCACAGGTCAGTAGATTAAACATTTGACTTGTTTTTTCCTTCTTCCTTCTGTTGACCGCCTCTTCATTTTCCCATGGTCTGCCTTCCCTAGCTTCTCATATCTGGGCCCATTGATGCTCCCGCAGAGACTCAGCCCACCCCTCACCTGTCCACGTTCTTGAGCCTAACCATCTGATTGAGACCAGATGCACTTAGAGGCTCCATCTCTCCATCCAGGGACTTGCCTTTGACTTCTTCTTTGGGCAGCTCTGATCCTTAGATGATGTCCAAGGGCTGCCCTCTGGACCCAGAGTCACACCACCTCCCATTTGCTAATGGAGTCCCTGTGCTTGATTTCCCCCTATCCCCTATCCTAGAACTTGAGCTTCCACTGGCTTCTCATCCTCGGTCCTTTGAGTAACCCCAGCTTCTCAGTGAGAATGGGGACGTTCCCTACTCTTGACCAGGCCCTACCCTAGATGAAAACTACTGGTGATTCTTGGATTTCTCTATCCATGTTCTGTTTTTATGACTTGAAGCCATGCTTATTCACCTACTGGGAACCTCCAGTTACATCAAAGACCCATGGTATCAACTGTTTCCCTGAATGGTGAGGAGAAAGCGCCAAGACCCTCGGGCACTGGGCCGTGCCTGGTTTGCTGATTGTTCACTGTGGATCTGACTAGTCCCCCCACCCCTCCACAACTGGCAGACAGACAGTTCTCACCCTGCTCTCCTCACGGCCCTATCTTAGTCTAGAAAGCTGCCAGGCTTTACCAACAAATCCAGAGATAGGACTTTTTGTTTGTTTCAAGAGCATGGAATTTTAAGTAGCCCAGACAGCCAAAACACAAGCAAAAGCACACATTGAAATTACAGAGGAAAACCATTCCATGCCATATGGGTGATGAGACTGAAACTCATTCAGAAATATATTTAATGACTCTGATGCTCTTGAGTGTTTTTTTAAACACTTAAACTTGACTGAAATGACTTTATGCCTTTGTATTTCTGTGTTCCCTGGCTGTTGTCTATAGTTACAAGAGTCATGACTTATAAAGCAGCCCAACAATATCTTAAAACAAATTTCCCACATTGACTATTACTAATTTGTCTTATGCTTTATGATTTGCAAAGCTCTTCCTTAGACCTTAGTATACTGCATTAAAAATGCATCTGGTGCTTTGAAGCCGTCAGTGGGAATTTCTGTATTTGTTTCAGTGTTCAGCCACTGCAGAAGCATTTCAGAAATTTTAATTTGGGCTCCAAGACATGCAAACCAGGGACATCATTACATCAGACTAGAACAGTAGTGCCTTACATGTTAACAAGCATCAGAATCTTGTTAGAAACTGGATGATTTGTTACAATACAGCTCACACTACCCTCTGCCCCTCCAGTTTCTGATTCAGTAAATCTCGGTTGAGGCCTGGCAATTTGCATTTCTGACAAGTTCCCAGGTGATGTGAACGCTGCTGGTCCAGGGACCACATTTTGAGAACTCCTTCGCTGGAGCATCAGTTGTGGATCTGGATGGACAAGCAGAATACCTGTGAAACTCTTAAAATATATAGATGGGATAAGGAAACACATACAAAGATGTCATAGCAGATATATATATAGTCGTGACCAATTAGAAATAAGCATCCAAGAGCAGGAGAAGAGATTAAGTCTGTTATATTCATATACCAAACGAAAGTGAAAAATGAATGAACTGGAGCTGTATCTATCAACATGGATAAATCTTACAAATATAAGACTGAAAAAAGGAAGTTGTACAGGGATGAGTACAGCATGTCATTTGTTTAAGGCTCAAGAATCTATAAAACAACACTACGTATCATTTCAATACCTATCTAGTAAAAGTATAAAGAAGTATAAACACACCTAGGGGAAAGAGAGACCCCAGGTCACGGACATTGGTGACTCTGGGCGAGGGTGGAGGGGTAGGGTGACCCTGCCACCACAGAGTGGTTCCGGGGGTGTTCGAATGTATGTGTGAGGCTTTGTGTCTTCAACTGGGTGGTGGGTTCACAAGTATATATTATAGCATTCTTCAGACCTTTTCCACAATGTGAAGGACGATAAGTGTACATATCCCCACGTTCCCACCTGGGGTGCTGAGCTCTACAAAGGTCCACCTGGGATTCTGATACACAGATTACTCGCGTGCCCCTCCTGAAACGTACCCCGTAGTTTTGACCCAACTCGATAGTGCTCCGATCATCCACTTTACTCACCAGACTTGGCAATGGATACCTTTGAAAGTAGATTTGATTTTTGGAAATGGCCTAATGCCAAAGGTTTGCCACAGTGCAGAAAGTCAAAAGACGGTCCTATGGTTTGTAAAGAGGAACATAGTTGGGGTGCAAACATCAACTCTTAATGAGACCACTCTAAAGGGACAATATAGACACACGCAGCCTAGGAGATATGTTACTAACTGATTGCCTTAGGTTTTAATCAGTCCTTGAATGCATATGAAATGGTCAAACCATAGACTGGAAGGAAGAATACAATTTCATAGCTTCTTTGTTTCTAAGAAGTTAATAAAAACCACTCTATAAAGCGCTTAACTTAGCCTGCCAAATACACAGAACATTTCTAGAATGACTTCCTTCTAATACCAGTTAAGAGCATGTTCAGAATTCTGCTAAGAGGAGAAGGATGTGTTCCAGTTTCAGGTCCTCCCTGGTGAGGGGTCCTGACATTAGAAAAAGCCTAAAATAACATACTGTGGGCTTGGTGTGTGGGTAGTGAGGTGAGGATACGGATATCAGAGGCTGAACAGGTGCAGACTCACGTTATGCGATGGACAAGCTAAAAGGTGTCTGTAGTAACTCAGAAGGCAAGCAAGCTCAGTGCCTCTAAGGCTACAGCACTGGTGGAAAAAATATTAGAAAACAAAATGTTACTGGTGAGTGCTGGCTTTCCCTTCAGCAGAGAGAATGGGAGGTTTTTTCCTTTTTTGGTGGTTCTCTGGTCCCTGCTTTAGTCACCACAGTGTATGTTGAGCGTATGTAGGGTAGATAAATCTCTTTTTTTTTTGGAGGGGGGGGCACAGATTATTTACCATTCCATGAGGAGCTTTGTAAAAACCGGATGGAGATGACATTCCGAGTTCTGTGCTTTGCACTGGATATATTAATGAGTGAGACCCAAGGAGCGGGTGAATATATGCATGTGTGGAGAAAAGGGGGCAGGTGGATATTGACGGGCAAAGGATATGGCAGTGGAAAGATGGCTCCCTGCCCACCAAAGTCTGCTCTTCCCGGGATGAGAGTTTCACTGGGAAGTGGCTGCCCAGCCCGCACAGGTATGATGACTGGTTCTTGCCATGAACTGTGTCTAGAGCGCCATTTACACGCTAAAGAGGTTAAACGTGGCTGTGCCTTTTCCCCCATCCACTGGCTGGATTGAGGGGACTCTAAGGCTGGAGAGGACGGGCAGCTACAGTTAGAAAAAGGCTGGATCCCTGAATCACCTTGTGGGAGGCTGCTGACCAGCCAGGAACACCTGCATCGGGCTGTCGCTTGGATAAGAAATGCGTTTCTTTTGTGTTAAGATACTGATAATTTAAGTTATTTGTTCTAGCCGCTAGTATTGCTGCAAGTAGACACTCACATAGAATTTCAATAGGATTGTTTCATGGCTACCATAGGAAGGGCAGATATAACCCAGTTATATCTGGTACCAAAATTAAAGGCCGGAGGAGAATATTCTATAAGGTGCCTGCATTGGACCCTCGTTCTGGAGTCCTTACTTTTGGCTCTGGCTGACTGCTTTCAGCTTTGCTGAGAGGCTGTGAGTTGTCACCTACCCCTCTTACTGTCCTGCCATGCAGGTTTTTACTGAGCACTTGAGTGAACCAGAAGAGCTTTATGTCTTGCATTAGGGAGCTCTCCCTCTTTTTTTTTTTTTGCTGGAAGAAATGAGAAAATGCATTCCATTTGCCACTGGTCATGCTGTGATGACAGATAATTAGAAACTTTAATCAATCTTGTTTTGTCAGCATGACTTTCATATCAAAAAGGGACTGTGTTTTTAAAAAAGCCACACATAAATACAAAATTTAGGACTGTGAAACATCTGTAATGAAGTGTAATAATGTTAAGGAATGATATCTCACAACCCTGTCACCAAACCTCTTGTGTGTATCAAATGCTCATCTTCCACACCTCTCTGTGCTTACATTTGCACATCATTTTCATTTATTTATTTGCCCTTCCTGTCTCACAGATCACTGCCCCAAGTTTCATTGACATGTATGGACGGGGACTCTAGGGTGTAACTTACTCCTTCTTGGGCCCTATTATCTGTCTCAGCACTTAGCATATTCAGAACAGGCTTTTTGTTTATTTATTTATTGAAGTATAGTTGATTTACAGTGCTGTGTTAATTTCTGCTGCACAGAAAAGTGACTCAGTTACACATATATACATATTCTTTTTAATATTCTTTTCCCTTACGGTTTATCCCAGGACGCTGAATATCGTTCCCTGTGCTCTACAGTAGGACCTTGTTGTCCATCCATTCTATATGTAATAGTTTGCATCTACCCACCCCAAACTCTCAGTCCACCCCTCCCCACCCCCCTCCCCCTTCACAACCAACAAGCTTTTAAGTCAGACAAACCCACTCAAATTCTGACTTTTCCATTTTCCAGCTTTGTGATGTCATCTCTCTAAGTGGCATGTGTTTCACTAGCTGTAAATTATGGATACCTTTACCATCCTCTTAAAGCCATTGCGATAACCAAGGAGGTAACACACACAGGTTCCTAGCATGCTGTCTGGTACAGAATGCTGAGTCTGTGCTCTTGAAAATGTGAAATCTTTTCTGCTTTGTTTTCTAACACAGAGCATTTTTCCCTTCCGCGGGAAATAGATTCTCCAGCTTGATGACTAGAATTTTTTTTTTTTTTTTTTTTTTTTTTTCGGTATGCGGGCCTCTCACTGTTGTGGCCTCTCCCGTTGCGGAGCACAGGCTCCGGACGCGCAGGCCCAGCGGCCATGGCTCACGGGCTTAGTTGCTCCGCGGCATGTGGGATCTTCCCGGACCAGGGCACAAACCCGTGTCTCCTGCATCGGCAGGCGGACTCTCAACCACTGCGCCACCAGGGAAGCCCTGATGACTAGAATTTATCAAGAGTTTGGTTTGATGCCTCCCCGCTTCCCACTGCAAGGAGCTTGCTTGGGCGCTTGGGCATGTAAACAAACCATTACACTCAAGCTGCTAATGGAAGTGTTTCCGGGGGCTCCAGGGCAGCTTGCCTGCACACCCGCTCCGTTGCCTACCTCAATATTGCCTCTGTCGATCTTACCCCTTTCACAGAGGGAAAAGCAGTCTTTCCTTTGGAGAATAGTAGAGATTGAGGTGAGAGGAGACTCGCAGTCAAGGAAGGTGCTTTGCACGTGGATGCCTGCTGACTGTGTCTTGAGGCTTATTCCTCTGCCAGAAATCCCGGAGAGGTTCTGGCACAGAGGCGGAAGCTGGCAGTTGTGAGTATGTGTCATTTCTGGTGTGACGAGCCTTGGAGCTTAGTTAAGGGTATATAGCTAGAGGCCAAGTAGTGCTTGGGTGTCACACACTGTTTTAATTTTGTTTGGTTCCACTTGTGGCATCTGATGGCTTGCGTATGGATGTTGGCCGCTGCGTATCCCCTTCTTGTTTTGTTTCTGTCTTTATTCTTGGTTGTTCCACTGCTGGCTGCTCTATCTCCGCAGATCCAAACTGTGCCCATTTTCCAGACCCAACCGATGTCTTCCTCCTTTCCAAAAGTGTTTCTCGGTCAAATTCACTCTACAAGTGCTATTTTTTTTTTTTTTTTTTTTTTTTTTTACTTTATTCCACTCATAAGTATGCAGTTTATAGTACAGCCAGTGCATAATGTCAGGTTATTTCTTCATTGTTTAATTTGTTTTTTTCTTGGTTTTCCAACTGGATAGTGAGTAAGCTGATCGATGCAAGCCTTCATCCATGTAACCATTTTACCAGCCGATATTGACCAGTGTCCGTGTGCAGACACTGTGTTAAATTGCTTTCCCACCAGTAATTTTATTTTATTCTTCACAAAACACCCTGAGGGTGTTACCACCCCAGTTTTACAGATTTTTCTTTGAGCCCTAGATTTCTGGATAATTTGTCCACAAATTTGCAAGCAGAATCACAGGGCACATAAGCACGAGATCTGGATTTTAAGGGCTGGTCCCAAGTGTAATTGCCTTCGTGCCACAGTGAATGCTCTCAAGGTTGACCACGCTCACTGCTTATTTTGTACCCATCAGAGTAACCAGTAATGTGCTTCACAGATAATTAAAACTTAATAAATCTTGATCAAGCCTTTAAAAAGGACACTGTAGGGATGCTTTCTAAGAATGCTTCTTCACTTTTTAACTTAATTTCTTCCTGTACTTCAGAAAAGCTGAGTGGAATTTAATATAATTTATTTAAAATTATGCTTTAGAATTTTGTTGATAATTTTATGACAGCTATTGGGATAAAAATGATTTGGGGTTTACTGAGCTGTTTGTGGTTTGCTTGTATGATTTGGTTTAGAGTTTGGCCCAAGCTGGTGAGAAGGAGGAGAGGGGGCAGAGTCAGAGACCCAGGGCCTTGATCCAGGCTGTGCTCGTGTTTTCAGAAGACTGACATTATCATGAAATCAATATTTATAGGCTCAGTGACAAGAAAGCCTGCTTTGTGGATGGAGTAAACTGCTGGGAGCTCCTAAAACATTTTCAGCTGAATTGTTCTCTAGCTGCACAGGCTTGGTTTTTAATTAAGCCCCGGGGCCTGTTACCTGGATGCTTTGATGTGTGGGGTGACCCAGATTATGGCCCCTCCTGGGAGGCCATAGAGTCTGCATGGTGGCCTCTTGATCATCAGCTGCAACACAGCCCTGTGTAAGTCTAGAATGACGGCTGGGGGCTCAGCACCTGAATCCTCAAAGCTTTTCCTGCCACAGCTTCCCCCAGCCCCACCTCCTTATGAGATGCCTAAATGACATATATCCAAGAGTGGAGGGCGAGGCAAAAGCACACTCTTTGACACCAAGAAGCTTTGGCTCCAAACCATAGTGCATTAGACTGGGTTTCCCAGAGCCTTTCTTTTTAGCCTAAGGCAGTCTAGACAGACTCTTCCATTCCTTTTCTTCTAAGCCCATACCAGTCACGTTTGGCCCTCAGTATTCTGTCTCTCTAACAAGTGAAGACAGGCCAATTGAAGGAAACACTAGCAAGCCATTGACGAAACGACTGGAGTGTTTTTCCTCATGCCCAGAACAGAGTGGACCACTCATCCTTCCTGGAGTGAAGCACCTTGAGCCTTCTTCTGCTTCCTCCTCTCCCTCCCTCCTCCTCCTCCTTCAAATCCTCCCAAGGCTCAGAAGACGTAGAAGCCCAGCAATCTTCCATCTCAGGACTAAGTGATTTCCAAATGAGAACTGACTATAACCAGCCCCCACTATTTCCACCCCAGACTTACAGAAGTAAGGGAGAAAAAAACACAACCAAGAGAAAAAGAGGAAGAAAACCTAAGCCCCTAGCCTAGTCAGTCAGTGAATGTCCTTCTACTTGACCAGTGCACTGGAGAACTGCTGCCACTTAGAGGAGAGGATGTGGGCAGGTAGAGAGAAGTGATGACCACCACCCCCCACCCCCACCAGGAGCAGGCACTGCTGCTTCTAATAAGGTAAATGTGGCAGCAGCAGACAAAAGTGCCATCAAAATCTAGCTTAGGGAGTGAGAACTGCATTCTCAGAGGAGCTATACCCAGACCTGCGGGTGCTTCTCTTATTTAAAAGAAAATTGTATCGTCCATTCAGCAATATGTGGGGCTCTATTTTAGATCCTAGGAAGAATCTTTGGGCAGGGGGAATGCATAAAATATGCTCTCGGGACAACACTGTTACAATGTACAAAAGTGAGAAAGAAACATCAAAAGTGAAAGGAGATATCAAATGCCATGGGTCTAGCAAGACTGACAAAGAAGAAAATAGAAGAGACACAAATGACCAAAATCAGGAATGAAAGAGGGGGTATCATTATTAAAAGGATGATGAAAGCATGCTATGAACAACTCTACACCTATAAATACTACAGCTTAGGTAAAATGAACCAATTCCTTAAAAACTCACCAACTACCAAAACTCACTCAAGATATGAGATAATTTGAACCTTTAATTATTCAGGAAATTAAATTTATAGTTTAAAATATCCTGTGAAAGTTATCCCTAAGACCAGCTGCTTTCACTGGATAATGCTACCAAAAATGTAAAGGAATAGAACCCATTCTATATAATGTCTTCTAGAAAACAGAGAGGAAGGGACATTTGCCAACTGATTTTATGAGGCCAGGATTACCTTGATATAAAACCAGACAAAGCAGGTATAAAAAAATGAAAACTGCAAATCAATATCCTTCATAAATATAGATCTAAAAATTCTTTTAAAATATTAGCAAATCACTTTTAGCAATACGTAAAAAGAAAAGAATACCATAACTAAGTGGCATTTTTCCCCAGGAATGCAAAGCTGGTTCAGTATTCAAAATCCATTAATATTACATTGATTACATGGTGAATTACTCACCATGTTAATAGTCCAGTGAAGAAAAACCACATGATCATATCAATTAATGCAGAAAGAGCATGTGACAAAATAAAACATCTCTTCATGATAAAAATTCTCAGCAGACTAAAAATAGAAGGGAACTTCCTCAATCGAATAAAGGACATCTATAAAAAACTATAGCTAACATCATACTTAATGGTGAAAGACTAAATGCTTTCCCTGCAAAATTGAGAATAAGGCAAGGATGTCCAGTTTCATCAGTCTTATTAACCATTTCACTAGAAGGTCCAGCCAGTGCAATAGGCAAGGAAAAGAAATTAAAGGCATACAGATTGGAAATAAATAAATAAAACTCTCTATCCACAGATGGCATGATTTCCTACACAGAAAATCCCAAGATGTGTACAAAAACCTCCTTAAACTAATAAATACATTTAACACAGTCACAGAAGGCAAGGTGTGATCTACAGATTTAATAAAATTCCAGCAAAATCCAAGCAATATCTATATAGAGATATAGACAGGCTTATTTTAGATTATATGAAAAGGCAAAGGATTCCGAATAACTGAAACAATTTTGAAAAAGAAGAATAAAGTGAAAGGAATCACATTACCCAGTTGAAGACTTGCCATAAAGCTACAATAATCAAAACAGTGTGGTATTGGTGAATGGCTAGATACATAAATCAATGAAAGAGAATAGAGTACAGAAATAAGCCTTCTCAAATTTGGCCAATTGATTTTTGATAACTCTTTGAAGGAATTCAATGAGAAAAGATAGTTTTTTCAATAAATGAATTGGGGACAATTGGACATCTGTATGCAAATAAATGAACCTTGACCTAAACTTTACACCTTATACAAGAGTTAACTCAGAGAGGAGAGATAATCTATTTAAAGTAAAATGTAAAACTATAAAATGTTTAGAAGAAAACGTAGGAGAATATCCTTGCTACCTGGGTTGGATAAGAGTTCTTAGCCATGAAACCAAAGCATGATTCATAGAAGAAAAAAATTGGTTAATGTGGTTTCATTAAAATTAGAACTTTTACTCTGTGAAAAATACAATTGGAAAAGACAAGCTACAGACTGGCAGAAGATATTTGTAAATCACGTATCTGACAAATGATTTGTATCCAGAATATATAAAGAACTCTCAAAACTCAGGGGTTAAAAAAAAACAACAAAAAACAAGTTCAATTAGAAAATGGGTAAGAGACTTAAAAAGAAACTTCAGCAAAGAGAATATATGGAAGTCAAATAAGCATATGAAAAGATGTCTAAGATCATTAGCTACTAGGGAAATGCAGATTAGAACCATGATGAGATATTACTATATACCTATTAGAATGACTAAGAAAAAAAAAAGGAAATTACTGACAATATCAGTACTTCAGATGGGAAATAATCGGAACTCTCATGCATTGCTGGTAGGAATGCAAAATGGCACAGACATTCTGGAAAACACTTTGGCAGTTCCTTATAAAATTAAATATGCTCATCACATGGCTCAACAATCTCACCCTTAGGGTATCCTAGAGAAATTAAAACTTATGTTCATACAAAAACCTATACAAGAATGTTTATGTTCATAATTGCCACAAACTGGAAACAACACAAATATCCTTCCATGAGTAAATAAATAGAAAAACTATTCATTTTGTGGTATTTCTACATGGTAAATACTACTATATAATGAAAAGGAATGAACTACTGATTCATAGAGCAACTTGAAGGGATCTCGGATACATTCTGCTGAGTGAAAGAAATCAGTCTTAAAAGTTTACATACTGTCTGATTCCATTTATATGATCATGATAGTTAATTTTATGTGTCAGCTTGACCAAGCCATAGGGTGTCCAGATATTTGGGCAAACATTATTCTGGGTGATTCTGTGAGGGTGTTGTGGGATGAGATTAACATTTAAGTTGGTAGACTGAGTAAAGCAGCGAGTGGGCCTCATCCAGTCAGTTGAAGGCCCGAATCGAACAAACAGGCTGATCCTCTTCTGAGTACGGGAAAACTCCTCCTGCCTGACTGCTTTCAAACTAGGACATAGGCCTTTCCTGCTTTGGACTGGAACTGAAATATCAGCTCTTCCTGGGTCTCGAGCCTGCTGGTCTTTGCTGTAAAGGGATAGCGTGAGGGGTTTTTGTCGGTGATGGAATGGTTTTTCTTCTGTTTGTGGTGGTGGTTACATGAATCTATTTAGGTGTTAGAATTCACAGAAATGGATATTCCCCAGGAAGCCAGTTTCACTGGGTATTAACTTAAAAAATAAAGCTGCTTTGGGAACCCAAAGTAGGGAGCAAACAGGAGATGGGTGGATTAAAGGCCAGAAATAGCAGAGTATCAGGCAAGACTGGGAGGGGGATTTGAACTGGGCTTCCGGGAATGGCTAGGACTTCAATAGAAGGTGGATGGTGTTTGGAGGGTACGGGATACGCCAGCTGAAACAACCAGAATGAAGCAAGGGGAGAGGCAGTGCTCCAGGGTCTGTGATCATAGAGGGGCACAGTGGGAGGAGAGGATTAAGCCAGTGAGGAGGGTCAGTCGGTGCCTAATTATAACAGGTTCTGAATGTCTGAGTGAGACATTCCTACCTAATTCTTTGTGGGGGAGTCTTTGCAGTTACTAAAATACTCTGAGCAGTGATTCCATACCAGAAATCCAGGAGGATCAAATTCCAGGGGATTTCTAAGCTTCCTGAAAGCCTTCTAGGGGGAAAAAGATACCGGAAGAAGGTTTCTTAGATATTCATTTGTAAAATTCTTTCTTAAGTTTACAAATGAGACCCTCTATAAAATATTGTATTCACCAGGGAAATAACTCTGGGATTGATCTAAATCCTTTAGTCTCAAAGTACTTATGTCAACATCTGTCTCAGGCAAGGTCCCGGCAGGAAACAGATGGCACACTCCAGAGGAGAAGCTGGGAAGACTGGAGTGACAGGGCTATTTACACAATTGTGGGCCACGTTATAAGGGGACCGGTGGGACGTAGTCGGGCACCCTGGGCTGGCGATGGCAGGAAGAAGGCTCAGGGGAAGGGGGTGGTCCTAGAAGGCTGCCTGAGCTGATGCAATAGGAGTGTGGTCCTAGGTGGAGGAGCCAGCACTGCCGACCACTGCCCAGCAGGGAGGGAGCTGGGGAGTTACACACTCAGACCTCTCCCTCCTCCTGCCTTGCAGCCTCCTGGTTCAACTCCAGGGAGCCAGGGGACCCCATTGATGGAGTCCACAGTGGCCAGTCTCCTGGGAACAGGGGGTGGGGTGGGGAAAAAGATGAAGAGCGGATCTAGCGGGGGAATGGCGGATAACCATTACGCTGTTATTACCCACTTGGGTTCAGGTCCTAGGTGTGCCGGGACCTCAGTTTATAAGGGCTGCAGGGAGAAAGGAGGGAGCTGTGGTGTGGACTGGGGCAACCGAGGTAGACACGGCCGGCCTTCCTCGAGTCCTCAGATAGCCTGTTCAGCCCTCATCAGAAATTTCCACCTCTGTGACCTTCTCCAGCAGAGCGAGGAGCTTTCAACACACTTTCACATATTTAGGAAAGCACTTATTATGCTGTGTTAATTGCTTGTTTATAAGTTTGGTGCCTAGTGACACATAAAGAGGCCCTAAACAAATACTGAGGGAATGAAGATAGGTCAAGTTCAGGGTTTCCAGTGAGCGCCTAGATTCTGCTGGGAGATTTCCAGTGATAAGGGCTCACATATGGAGGATGGCACTTCAGCCATTGCCTGGGGACCCAGGCTTGCTGGCTCCTTTCGCCTCCTTTGTCCTACTTTATTCCCATCAATCAGGGATAAGGAGAGCAGCCTGCACTAATGGGATGGAGCATCAACCACAAAGAAGTAGGAGTCCTGAGAAATTATGAAGAGGGACCTTGGGGACCAGAACGCCTCTTGCTGCATCTTTCCTAATTAGCAGCAGAGGTCCTCGGGGGACCCTTGGAGACCAGCTAACGACCATTAACTCCACAAAAGAACATTGCCGTCACTGTCACCATCCCCGGTATTGCTCCTTTAGTCCTCGTGGGAGGCTTGTTTCCTTGGCAGGTTTTGATTTGGGCAGAGGCTTGATTGGGTGACACTGAGAATGCCCCAAAGCTATGCCCCCAAACTGTGCTATGACTGATAACAATCATAGACATTTAGAATTGGAAAAACCTTAGAAAGCATCCAGTCCAATTTAATTCAGTCTACTGACAGGAAACCAAGGCCGAGACTGGCTCAGCCATCTTTATCGAGCACTTACTAGGAGCCGGCCTCTGCAAAGCACTTTGCAGGGAGAACCTCATGTACTGGGTACCATGCACTGCTGGGAGGAGGATGCTTGCTATGTTACCAGGCACACCTAAGGGCTAGAAGGAGACCTCCAACTTCAGTCCACCCTCTGCTACTAAGGCAACCTGTCCTCAGAAGGACCATGTCACTGAGTTGGAAGGCATGGGCACTAGGACAGTGGGACATATCACTTAAAGAAATTCCGGACAGACTTCTCTGTAGGGCCTTGCACTGTCAGCCGGTGCTTGCTGACTTAGGGCGGCAGTTGGAGCACTAATAACCAGCAGCGTGGCTGACTTCAAGACATCCGGAGGGGCTGCAAGTTGTTTCCTGATCAGGTCCTCCGGCGAGTGCATGGAATGCCCTCATTATGACATTTGCTGTGAGTCTCTCTCTCCCTGGGTCTCTTAAGACCAGTGTCACTGCCATGTCACAGAGAGCTGTCTTCAGTGTCTCTCAAAGTGCTCTCCTCTATCGGTGACAGGCATCAGTGCCCTCCACCGTGAATTTTCTACTCAGCCACTCCACTCGTTCATTCACTTGCTCGTTTATTCTACTCCAAACATTTAGTGAGTATCTACTTCATGCCAGGCACTGTGGATGCAGAGATGAAAAAGATAGCCTGTCTTTTTCAAACTAGCTTAAGAGAAAAGGGAAGCTTCTTGTAAGGATATTGGGGTGTCTCACCATAGCATAACAAGGGGGGCGATGCAAGCGGCAGGCCTTAGAACTACCTCTGCTCTCTGCTCCTTTCTGGACACTGCTTTAGTTCTCCTCTGTTACTCACAAAATGGTGGGAGGTGATATTGCAGATCAAGCCACCCAAAGGTAGCCTGGAGTTCTCTCCCTCCTGGAGAGGGAACTGTCTCAAGTGCTCCATACCTGCATCTGGCTCATGTGGTGGGGAGGGGAGCCAGGTGAAGAATGTGGTTGTCTGGGGCCCTGGGAGCGGGGAGAGGCCCCTGGAAGAGGGGGGATGAGCAGATAGTCCATTGGGGTCCCCCTCATAATTGCTGCTTTTGAGGAGCTTACCTGAAAGGAAACCTCTAAACGCTGTGCTGTGAAGAGTTCTGGAAAGGAGGCTTTTCTAGATTTTAGAGCTCCAGACCCAGGTCAGTTTGACAGCGGTACAGAGGGCTCCATGGAACACACCTAACTGAAGCTGAATCTTGAATACAGAAAGGCGTGCGTGTGCGTGCGTGCGTGTGTGTGTGTGTGTAGGGGCCGTGGAAGCTCGGGATGCGTGGCTTTCCAGGCAGGGGAAACATAAACATAAAATAAAGCAGGCTACGGAAGCATGGCCCTTTTGGAAATTACAGTATTTTGGAGCAGTGGTAGCATAAGATAGGAGGCAGCAAAGGCTGGGAGGGGCTGGGAAAGTCAGGGAAGACGCGTGCAGCAGGGGCCTCGTACGTTCCCATGTCTCACTCAGCAAGTGTGATTTTATCCTATGAGTGGTGGAGAGCCTGCAAAGGATTCAAAGTCAGGGAGAAACACAGTCTGATTTTCTTGTTGGGAAGCTCAGTCTATTTGGGGGACTTGTTGCAGGGAATCGAAACCAGAGTTGGGGGAGTTAAGAAGGGGTGTTGGTCTAGGTCCTCCAAGAAGCAGAAACAGAGACAGGATTAAACATGCAAAGGGAAACACCTGTGAGTTTCTGCGGAGGGAGTTGGAGAAGGCTGGGAGAGCCAGCAGACTGGGATGCAAGCCTGACCACGAGCAAAGGAGAAAGGGAAGGATGGGGGGCGGGGGGCGGTGACGGTGTCCCAGATGGCTGTGTATTCTTAGGAAGGTTTGGAAAGGCTGTCAGAGAGTCCTCAAGCTGCAATCTGCCATCACAGGGGCATGTGTCTCCCAGGGACGGGTCTCTGTATTTACCTGTCACCCCTCCTTAGACAGTGAATTTCCTGGTGGGACTGTCATGCTCAGTCGTGGGCAGGGAGCCCCAGATCGGGCAATGGATTTCAGAACATTCAAGCAGTGGAGGCCTTTGGCCAATTACAGTCCCTGCAAAGCACATTCTCATGGCTGTCACAGAAATGTAAACCAATAATCCGGGAAGATTATTTAATTAGATTGATTAGACATATACCAGGTCACCAGCAGTGCAGCAAAAGGACATGAGAGACACTGGAAGGTATGATCAATTGGAATTGGTCATTGATTGATCATCATTACAAGGCTGTTATGTACCGTTGTGCAGGTTGTGCACTGCACAACTTTATGTGAGTAGCCCAGGCTGCCCAAAGATGTGCAGCAGCCTTAGATCAATGCTGCATTTTATTTCTATATCCTGAAAGTCTGGCTTAGTGCTTGACACATGGTAACTATTTACCCAATGTACCTTGAATATGAAAAAATCCAACTCCTGCTGCCAAGGAACTCATTGTCTAAGGAGGGTTGATTGGTAAATATACAATTAAAATATAAAGTGGCCAGTGCTTATAGCAGGAGCAAGAGTGAGCTCTGAAGTTTATGGAGGTAGCTAGTGGCTGACAGGTGACTAGAATCCTCTATTTTGTCTGCTGAGCTAGGCAGACAATTCCCAGGCCTTGGATCAGTCAGTTTGGACTTGTAAGCCAGAACTTGAATTTTTCTTTATTATTATTATTTAAAAATTTTTAATTTATATTGGAGTATAGTTGAGTAACAATGTTGTGTTAGTTTCAGGTGTATAGCAGAATGATTCAGTTATGCATACACATGTATCCATTCTTTTTCAAATTCTTTTCCCATTTAGGTTATTACAGAATATTGAGCAGGGCTCCCTGTGCTATACAGTAGGTCCTTGTTGGTTATCTGTTCTAAATAGAGCAGTGTGTACATGTCAATCCCAAACTTCCAATCTATCCCTCCCCCTCACCCTTCCCGTTGGTAACTGTAAGAAGAATTTGAATTTTTCAGACAACTTTTATTATGTGCCAGGCATATGCATAAATTATTCAACAAATATTCAGTAGTGACAGCCCTATTCCAGGCACTGTCTTAGGTGCTGGGGATTCAGCAATGAACAAAATAGACAAAGCCTTGCCCTATCGGGGTGGGGGGGCGCGGTAGGGGGGTGGAATTCACGGAATGAATAAACAATAGAAGAATGCAGTGTTAGGAAAGAAAGCAGGATAAAGGAAATAAGGAATGTGTGTGTGTGTGTGTGTGTGTGTGTGTGTGTGTGTGTGTTGCAGGGAGGAGTTTGCTGTTTTGAGCAGGGTGGTTAGAGAAGGTAGAAAGGCCCTCACTATTAAGGGGATTAGTGTCCAGATCTAAAAGAGGTGAAGGAATAAACTACATGGAAACCCTGGGGGGAGAGCATGCTCTGCAGAGGGCAAACAGAGTGGGTGGTGAGGCTGTTTTAGGAACCACAAGGTGCAGGCTTGGGGAGAGAGAGAGAGAGAAAGGTGAGGCTAGAGAAAGGTGAGGCTAAGACTGGGTGGCCTTAGATGTCTTAGCCAGGACTTTGGATTTTGCTTTGACTGATAAAGGGACCTCCTTGGAGGATTTTTTTTTTTTTTTTTTGCGGTACGAGGGCCTCTCACTGTCGTGGCCTCTCACTGTCGTGGCCTCTCCCGTTGCGGAGCACAGGCTCCGGACGCGCAGGCTCAGCGGCCATGGCTCACGGGCCCAGCCGCTCCGCGTCACGTGGGATCTTCCCGGATCGGGGCACGAACCCGCATCCCCTGCACCGGCAGGCGGACTCTCAACCACTGCGCCACCAGGGAAGCCCCTCCTTGGAGGATTTTAAACACAGAGTGATGGTGAGCTGTCCCATTTTAAAAGGCTCACTCTGGCTGCTGGCTTGCAGCAAGACTACAGGGTGACAAGTCTGTGATGGAGTTAGCATTCTAGTTCAGAGTGAGAACCTTGAGCCGCACTAGGTTCTGAAGCACCTTTTGAAATAGCAACACATTATTAAATGAGGTGAAGTAGGGTGTGTGTGGTAAGTACGTTTTAAAAAGAGGCAAATCATTTGAAAATGGGCCATCACTGTGTTGCATACGTCCACTCTTGCAAACCCAAACCGGTTCATTAACGGCCATTTCTGATTCCTCAACTAAGTTTACGGGGGCTGCGTTCCTCTCCCCTTATTTTCAACCCAGCTCTGTACTCCATTATCACAAACTTTGTTTAACCATAGGGTCAAAAGCCTGGTTTAATTTTGGTTTTCAAACATTCTGTTCTTGTAAAGGAACAAATGCTTTCAGGAGAGTCTGCTTCAAAGGGACCTGGGAAGGAAGTTGCAGACTGAAGTGTAGTTGCTGTTGCTATACTATTTTCCCATTTAGTTATCACCTTTCCAGCTGCTTCCTTTGGAAAACCTGTCTGTTCCCTTACTTGAAAAGAATGTTACATTCTTATCTTCAGAGAAAAATTAACCAATGGTTTTCTCATTTCGGTTGTTAGACCTTAATCTCTCATTTTGCTGAAAAGAAAGAATTGGAAGCAAGGAAGTCAGAAGGAACTGAAATGAAGAGTCTTTCTAAATTAGAAAAGAGGTTAGAGTGTGAACTTGTAATTAGCCTTCACAGCTTAACGAGGGGCATCTACCTGTATCTCAGGTGAGGCAGAGGCTAGAAGCCTCTGAGGGTTTGGGGCCGCATCACTGGGAGGAAGCTTTTAATAGCACAGTTAATAACACAAGAGGATGCTCCAGCTCTTTAGACCTGCCTCAAAGTGCCTGACTGCCAGGGTTGCACCTGGAAGTGAATTAAAAAGCAGCATCTGAATAAGGTCTTGGGGATGACACCACTTCAGACTAAGTGGGAAGGATGTAGTGTTGGAGAAAAAAAGATACTGGGCTGGATCTTGGTCATCCCAAGGGGTAAGAATTCAAAGGAGGCTCACATTTGTCATCTACCATCCCAGCATCTAGAGCATCCAGGTAGAGAATTTCCGAAAGACACAGATCCCCTTCCCTTCTCTCAACAGTGCAGCTTCTTGCTGGTGAGTTTTTCACTGCCGCAGGGGACACTGGGGCCATTTGTGGGTGCGATGGGCCAACTGAAGCCCGGGCCTCTTGCTTCATTCTGATCCATTAATTTACGACCTCTCTTCTTCCGTGACTGGGGCATCCCCTGGCACGCCTGCTGTCTTACTCCTCTCAGTTTGATGATTTGACCTCTGCCTTGCCCTTTAATCCTGGGTATCCTGCCCCTGCCACCATAGGTCACTTGCTGAACTAACAGTCCATCCCACTGTAGAAATGGTCTTATCTTGTTATCCAGGGGGTCACTCAGGCTCTGGGACTTTGGTTTATACTCCAAATGGTCGACGTGTGAATGTTTCAGGAATACATGAATCAGGAACTGGTTAAGCAGCCCTGGGAGACAGCTGCGTTTAACTGGTGGCCTGAGCTTGAATGATCCTTGAGTGACGGCTCTACTGATTCCCAAAGTAGAGCTTGGGTAAGGCGTTTTCTGAGCCTCTGTCCCAGTGTTTGTACCTCAGGGTGGTTATAAGAATCTCATGTGGCAGCAACTATGAAAGAGCCGCTGCTCAAGACGTGTGTTTTCTGTGCCTATGATTAGAGCTTGCTACTGTGGACCACTGGGCTGGTTGACTCATCCACTAATGATCCAGGCCCTGGACCCTGCCTGCCTGCTGGGATCCATGGTACCCACCTACTCTCATCTGCCTTTGTTGACATTGCGGACTGATCTCCTCCCCTGCATATTTTGGCCAGACTCCCCCACTCAATGACCATCCCTTACCCTGCCCAGTTCCATCCTTTCCTAACCAACCCATTCACTTTATATCTCCTTTCCTACATTGTTTAACCTCAATGTCCTCATCTGTAAAATGGGAATAACAGTGGTAACTACCATGCAGGGAAGTTGGGAGGTTGGAATTCACATGGGGTATTGAGAGGATGTAGTCAGGTAATGTGTGTAGGCACCTGGCTCGGTGCCTGGCTCACAGAGAGAACTCAGTGGGTGTGAGCTGTTATTGTTAATTATTATTATTATTATTATTGGGATTATTCTGTTTGTAGTTGTCACCCCCGGTTGGCTCACTGTCTTCCAGGCAAGCAACGCCATGGTGAACCCAGTGAAAGATTCTCCTGAATCGCCTGCCTTTTCCCGATTAACTCTTATGTTTTCTTCCACTTGCTTTCCCGTCGGCATCCCTCCTCCTTATGGGATGGATGGAGCAATCACATACTAAGAGCCTACGGGAGTAAAATAAAAGCAAGAAGCAATGTCCTTCCTCTCTGAATTTATAATCCACACCCAGCCTTTATAAAACTTACCCTTAGGGCAGGGGCTTTATTTCATGCAAATGAGTGAAAGTCCGGATTGTTTTGAGATAGGGACGATGATTTTTACTGAACAACGTGCTGTATGGGGTTTGACCCAGGCTGAGCATATTTGCGCCAGGGCTGGCACTGTCCAGTGACTTGATGCCAGTTTGATACCTTCATACCTGTCTGTGCAGAGGCTGGCGACCAAGATTGTTCTAAGACGTCCTTTTGTCTCCTTGTTGAGAAAGTGACAGCAGTTAATAGGATGGGTGCTCTGTGTTTATTGCTTTCAGTGTGTCCCCTCTGGAGAAGATTGCCAGCAACCCCAAACACGGATCCTACGATGGTCCGTTTTGTATTTGAGACCCTGTGCATTCCTTCCGCACCATTCTCAGCATATTAAGGATCTTCATTCACTAACTCAAAACAGATACTATTCTTGAGTGTTTCTTTGCTATGAGCAGAATCTCAGTGTGCTAAAAGAAAGTTAAAAATGAAGCTTTTGGGCTTTCCCGGTGGCGCAGTGGTTGAGAGTCCGCCTGCCGATGCAGGGGACACGGGTTCGTGCCCCGGTCTGGGAAGATCCTACGTGCCGCGGAGCGGCTGGGCCCGTGAGCCGTGGCCGCTGAGCCTGCGCGTCCGGAGCCCGTGCTCCGCAACGGGAGAGGCCACAACAGTGAGAGGCCCGCGTACCGAAAAAAAAAAGAAGCTTTTGCAAAAGATACTCTCTCTTTTGTCCCCCGAAAGCTTGGACAGGATGGAAGAATACTCTATAACGAACCAGGTGGCACTGGTCAACTTGACCTAGAAGGTCTGTCTGTTTGCGTGAAAACGATGGCTTTATACAGCCACGCTCAGTCCCTACACTTTACCACTTCCCTTTGTGATGGTGAAACTTCAGAGGCTCTCCCAGGGATGAGTCTTGCCTCACAGTTAACTCACATGCAATTCTCTGTCGACATTGTTGGGAATTGCCTACCATGTGGCTGAAAGCACACTTTCACCCTTTGCTGGTTAGCTACTCCTCACAGTAATGATTCCGTTTTCCTGAGTGAATTTAATTGCAAGACAGTGAGTAATTGCCTAAGTTGGTGAATACATAAAGGTTTTGGTGGCTCTCTGGGGAGTTTTCCCCCCGTTAAGGGCTGCTGTGTATGTGATTATAAGGTTACGTCCCGTCTATTCTGTGGAATGGTCAAAACCATATTAGAAGTCCCGTTGACCAGTCCCTGATCTAGGCCTCTCACCGGGAGTGTGTGGGGGGGACCAGGTGATGAGGGCCTGGAGCCCGGGATCTGCGTGTTCCTGATAACATTTCATTTGCAGGAGGAGCAGAGTAGAGATTTTTTAAGGTCCGCAAAGGACCCAAGAGGAGCATGGAGACCAGGATTATGTGGACTCAGGTCCACAAGGGACCCCAGCCCCCCAGTAGTAATAGCAGGTGGGGTCCAGAACTATCTCTGGTTAATGGGACTTTTTTCCCTAATGATTTAGTTTTTTCTTTTTATGATTTTTATTGATTAGATCACTACATATATTATAAAATTAGATATTTTTATTATATTTATATAATAACCGTATCTATGCTCTAGTTCCAGCTAAATGCGCTCCCACCCACAGTGGATTTTGTGAAAAGAGGCCCAGTGACAAACGTTGAAGGTTGTGTTTTGCATCCTTGGTCGGCGTACCAGATGTTTATGGGGTGTTTGTTCTGCAGCGATTACTCCTAAGTCTTCCTGTCAATAATGTGTGATGCAGACTCTGCTTCTCCCAGTCGTTCTACAGCATGGGAAAATACCATGGGCTGCATGAGAAAGCACTTATTGTGCAAAGCTCTTCCCAAAAAACCCTCGCTGTGGGCAAGGCACTAGATAAGACATGCGGCTGTAGAGAAGAGGCTTTAGTTTTGGACTAAGGGAAGAGGGAACATTCCAACGCTCAAGAGGAAATAAATGGATCAGGGTGGGGTGAGATAGGGTGGGAGGGGAGCTGAGAAAGTGGGTGAAAGCTCAGTCCCAGAGTTTTTCTTTGCGTGCGTGTGTCTTTGCAGATGTGGGTGTCTGGGTGAGGGTGGTGGATGCAGAGCATTGGGGTAGAGTGAGGAATGGTAACAAACAAGCAAAGTGTGGGAAGCTGGGTGACGTGAGGACCCTCTGGGGATGCCAGAACGTGCTTTCGGCTTTCTGTTCCTGCAGTGCTTAGTTCAGCCAGCTTGGCTTTGCACCCATCAGCATGCATGTGGGAGCCACGGTAAGGTAATTAACACTCAGATGTCTGACACTAAATATTTGGAATTCCACAGCATGCTGGGGTGGGCAGATTTCAGGGGTTGCTGCTTCTTAGGAACAACCAGCTGTTCCTGCTTCTTCTAGAAAACAGAACAAGATGAGGGCTTAGAGAAGAGAAAGAGATTTATTTGGATTTGATGAGGGATTTCCTGGCTGTGAAAACACAGAGGGAAATATAGTCTTTGGGATGGGACGCCTCTAAGAGATTTGAAATCTCCTTCCTTCCTGTAATTCTAGCAAGGAGGAGAGCAGCTCCCCTGCCTTCACTGTGCAGTGTCTGCAGACAGGGACCCAGTCCAAATACTCACCCCATGGCCATCCCAACCCCCAATTAAGTGAAGAATGTTGATGCCAAGGAGAATCAGGGGTAATTTTCCCACCTTCATTGTGTACATGTTGTACATAAATCCAGTTGTTTGAATGTTTCTATTCAACATTGGAAATAATGATAGTTAACACAAACACTTCTATTGGAGCATGCTCTTATTAGAAATTGGTT
Source organism: Kogia breviceps (assembly GCF_026419965.1). Lineage (NCBI taxonomy): Eukaryota > Metazoa > Chordata > Mammalia > Artiodactyla > Physeteridae > Kogia > Kogia breviceps. The sequence continues at coordinate 79,706,854 of NC_081323.1, forward strand.
CTAGCTAGATGGAGGGAAAGTGGCATGCTGCCTTTTACAACATAGATCACAAAACAGCATTTGCCAAATTAGCTGAATTATTGTGAGTATATTATCCCGAAACGAGTCAATTGGTAGACAGTTTGTTGTGTAGAAGGTTACAAGCCAGGAGACCTCAGTTCAAGTTCTGGCTCAACTTTTTGGAGCCTCAATTTTATCATCTGAAATATAGGGATTGTTTCTAATTTTTCCTAACTTGAGGAATTTTGTAAAGATCAAATATTATAATGTATGTGGAGGTGTTTTGAAAACTGTAAAAGCATGGGGTGAAATAAGGTATACTCTTGCTTTTATTCAAATGAAGAGTACACTCCTTGTCTTAGGCATTATTTGTGAAATTATATATAGGCGGGGGAAAAAAACGATTAAAATCAGTTAGGTAGTGTATAAATACTTGTTGAATCTGAATTTAACCCAGGATGCTATTTCAACACTGAATTCAATGACATTTTACTTTAGTTATGTTAAAATAGTCTGTAGACTGTGATGTGCTATTCAGATTTAAAATATTAGTAAGGTAGCAATAGTAACAGCATTCATGGCATTGAAAGACAGCCCAGTGTTGTGGGTAAGAATAGAGGTTTTGGAGCCAGGGAATCACTTCCCCTCTGATGTGTCCTGGCTCTGTGCTTTGGGACATATAACCCTCTGAGGCCTTGGTTTCCTCATCTCTGAAATGCAGAATATAATACTAGTACCAACGTCACAGGGTTGTTGTGAAATCTCCATGAGCTTAAACATGGGAAGTTCTTGGAGCAGCCCTGGACACGTAGTCAGCCCTCCATACATGTTAGCGATTGTTACGAGAAGTGCGGCAAAGAAATGATAAACTCTCGGGGTTCCCTGACTCAGAACACTGACCATATTCATGGTCCACTGGGTTGCCATGTACCATTGCTCAGCCTGATACCATTTAAAAATATGGTATGATTATGAAAATGGGCTCGATGTGTTAATCCAGAGATGTCACTTGTCTCTTGAAGATTTTTAAATTAAAATACAATTCACAAAGCATAAAATTCACCATTTTATAGTATATAATTCAATGGGGTTTTTTTTAGGCATAGTCACAGAGTTGTGCAACCATCACCACTATATAATTCCAGGATATTTTCATCACCCCAAAAAGAAAGCCCATACCCATTAGAAGTCCCTCTCTATCCCCCATTCCCTAGCCCCTGCAACCGCTCACTTACTTGCTGCGCTATGGATTTGCCTATTCTGGACATTTCCTCTAAATGGAAATATATAACATGTGCCTATTGTGTCTGGCTTCTTTCACTCAGCATCATGTTTTCAAGGTTCATCCATGTTGTAGAATGTATCAGTAGTTTTCTCTTTTTTAGACCCAAATAATAATTCATTGTATAGAATTCCCACATTTTGTTTTCCATTCATCATTTGATGGACATTTGGGCTATTTCCACCTTTTGGCTATTGTGAATAATTCTGCTATGAACATTTATGCACAAATTTTTGTGGGGGCGTAAGGTTTCAGTTCTCTGGGACATATACCCAGGAGTGGAATTGCTGAGACATGTGGTAACTCTCCATTGAACTTTTTGAAAAATACATTTTGCTTGTTCATCTGAATTTAGCATTTGATTAGATTTTTCAGTTCATGCACAAATTTTTCAAACGTAAAAAAAAAGGGGGCTCTCACTCATCGTAGCTGTCCAAGTCATAATCAGGACATACTGCCATAGGTGACCTTGGAACATGAAATCCTGATGACACCTCTCTAGTGAAGCACCTAAGCTTCATGTGCTAGAACCAGCCGGGAGATGGACTTAAATACCAAATGACAAATGGCTAGAGCTGGAGTACATAATATTTCTCTTAAATCCAAGTTGGGAGGGGATGGTGACCCCTCAGCTGTTCTTATATATGTGGGAACATGTGCTCTCAGCTGGTTCACAGTACACACAGCCTTCCCTGGAATAAACCAGGAAGAAATCAGAATTTGGCAGATTTGGAGCATTATTGCTGGGTCCTATAGTAAAAGTATGTTTAGTTTTGTAAGAAACCATCAAAACGTCTTCCAAAGTGGCTGTACTATTTTGCATTCCCGTCAGCAATGAATGAGAGTTCCTGTTGCTCCGTATCCTCGTCAGAATTTGTTATTGTCAGTGTTCAGGATTATGGCCATTCTAATAGGTGTGTAGTGGTGTCTCACTGCTGTTTCACCAAAGAAATTCGTAGCTGTTAAACGCTATGCAAAAAATGACAAGCAAGTCTTGTGGTAGAGGACAGGGGGAGACCAACCTAGTGTTTCAAAGGAAGGCCCCCCTGTGGAGGTGACTTAAAGCTGGAACCTGAAGGGTGAGCAGGAGTCAGTAATATAAAGACCCATTTGCCTATTTGCTCTCAAATTATCTCCTGCCCTTTCTCGGCTCTGCTCCATATAGGAAGGGGCTGGCCTTTGTAAACTGCAATTCCCAGGCTCCCTTTCGAACTGGCTTCTGGCTAGATCTGGCAAGTGGAAAGTGCTGGCAGGAGTTTGGGGGGTGGTGGGAAAGAGACAATCAAGGTGCATCTCCCATTTTCTCTCGGCTTTAGGGGGCATTTCTGCAGCGACTGTGTCTCTCCAAGTTTCAAGCATCTGCTGTGCAGGCCCTTCCCCTGCAGTCCCAGCTCCTGCTTGGGGCCCCAGCTCCTGCTTGGAGCCCCAGCTCTGCTTGGGGCCCCAGCTCCTGGGTTCCATCTGTACCACCTCCCACCTTGGTCACTTCATTCCTGGGATTGGTAGCACCTTTCTGCAGGTCGCTAACCTCTGGGTTGCCTCACTTTCCCCATTGGCTCTTCCAGCTCTTCTAAAACTTTTGTAACTAATTTCCCATAATTGAAGCTCCTCTGTTAAGGCACCAGGGTGTGTGTTATGTTCTCTCCAAGTGGGCCCTGATCATCATGCTGGAGTTGCATGTTGGAGGGAAGGGGTTGCATTTTAGGAAGAAGGAATGGCTCAGTCAAGGTCGTAACCTGGAAAGAACTTTGGGTGTTTAAAGACTCCTGAGGAGGCCAGGATGGCTGGAACACTGTGATCCTGTAAGGAGAGGCAGGAGAGGAGGTCAGGGAATTAAAGGGACAGCTCATGATGGGTCTCCTAGTTCGATGTAAAGAATTTGGGTTTTATTCTAAGTACAATGGGAAGTCCTTGAAAGGCTTTAAGCATGGGTGTGATCCTAATAGTTAATTACTTCCTCGTTAGTGCCAACTACTCCTTGCTGTTAGTTGTTATCTTATCACACTGTGTTGTGAGTTATTTTCTTATATGTCCCCACTAGACTGTGAATTTCTTATGGGAAGGGTCCCTGTCTTATTTAGTTTGATTTCTCTAACAATTACTGCAATCTCTGGTGCATAGTAGGTGCTTAAAAATTGTCTGATGACTTCAGTTTTCATTTTCTCTCCTTATTGGGTCCTTGGAAATGGTGAATTAAATGGTAACATCAACTGGCCCCGAGTGACTCATGAGTCCTGGTGTTGCAGGTAGGGGGACCCTTTCCAGGACCCGAGAGTGGGCTCTTGTCTAACACTTGTAAATGAATTGTCCGAGGAGACAAATGTGTTTACAAAGCAAGAGACTTTATTGGGAAGGGGGGCCCGGGCGGAGAGCAGCGGGGTAAGGGAACCCAGGAGAACTGCTCTGCCACGTGGCTCGCAGTCTCAGGTTTTATGGTGACGGGGTTAGTTTCCCAGTTGTCTCTGGCCAATCGTTCTGACTCAGGGTCCTTCCTGGTGGCACGTGCATCGCTCAGCCAAGATGGATTTCAGCGAGAAGGATTCTGGGAGGTTGGTAGGACATATGGACTGGCATCTCCTCTCTCCTTTTGACCTTTCCCCAGTTCTTCCAGTTGGTGGTAGCTTGTTAGTTCCGTGGCCCTTACCAGCACCTCCTGTTGTAAGATAACTCATGCAAGTGGTTGCTCTCGTGCCTGGCCACGGCGGGCGATTTCAGTCGGTGGTTCCCCTAACCCTGGTATCTATGCCTTGTTTACTGCTCTCCCACATTGACTCTGGGTTTGGCCATATGACTTCTCTGGCGGGGGGACTTCAGCGAACATGAGGCTTGTTCTCTTGGAATGTTGCTGCTATCATGTAAGGAACTTGAGCTGTCCTGCTGGAGAAGCCACATGGAAATGAACGGAATCTCCCCAGCCAACAGCCCACAGGAACCACCAGGCATGTAAGTGAGTCCATCTCGGGCCACCCAGCTTTAGCTGAGCTCCTGCATGACTACAGCTGCATGAGTGACCCCCAGTGAGGCCAGCACAAAACTTCCCATCTGAGCTCAGCCCAAACTGCAGAATCGTGCACAGAAAATTATTGTTGTTTGCAACCACTAGATTTTGGTGCTTTGTTAAACAGCAGTAGGTAACTAATAAAGGTAGAGATGTAGAAAGTGGAATAAAAAATATGAGTTAAGGGCAAGGTGGTAGGGACGAGAGGCTTGGAAGAAAGATGTTCAGGGGCTTTGGAATATCTTCAGAGAGGTGGGACCCCACCCCCTGGGGAATGGGGAGAAATGGTATCATGGTACTTTGCCCCTCTTCTCTCTTACTTCAGCCTTAACCCTGGCTGTTAACCAAGGTCTAGGCCATCCCCTGTGTGAATTTGATCTTGGTTGGGAGAACCATGAAAAGCCAAAATCACCCGTCTCTCTGCTGCCTTTTTCTGAGACTGGAACTTTCTGTGCCATGTGCTGGTGGCCAACCCTGCATAAGCACCTCCCAGTGAGTTCCTTGGACCATTGCTCACTTCCTGTCATTCTTGTCCTGCCTTGTCCCTGCCCTGACATCCTCCTTTGGTCTTGAATTCCCCCTTCTAACTGGTTTTTGGAGCGGTCTGCTGTCTTCCTGGTAAAAGTTCATTGTTGGGGTTCATATTGCCATCTGCTGTGTAGAGTACGTGGTGGGGGACATGAATCTCTAGAAGCGCTGCTCTCAGGGCTGGGTTTGGTGATGTAATGATACACAGGGAGGCACAGTGGAGGTGGGGACTGTAGAGCTATGTGGTTTTGGAGGAGGGACAGCGGGGCAGGCAGAGACCACGCTGACTTACGACAGAGCTCCAGGGTTAGACAGGGGCCTCCAGGGCCAAACAGATGCCATCTCCAGGGTTCACAAACGAATCGGATTGCTCCCATTTGACGAAGCATGTTGGAGGGAGACAAAGATCCATGCTTCAAGAGAACTCGGAGCACTTACAGTGACCCAGTGCCCGGCTGTAGACCGTGATAACGGCAACACGTAAGCAATGGCCGTGCCACAGAGTGACACAAGGTGCAGGAGCGTTATGAGACCCCCAGAGAGTGAATAGCCTCAGCAAAATTCAGCCAGCGTGGGGTGAAGATGAGGCCAGTGTAGATCAGAGCAGGAAACTCCCAGTTAAGTAGTTAAGGATTGTCAGAATGTCTTTAGTAAGGAATCAACCGACATTAAGGTCGCTGAATAGGTTGCTATGGCATGCTTATGCTTTTACTAAAACATGCTACACTGTATACAGTTTTCATTCCAGGGTAAAAGTCTGGTATCTTCCACAAACATTCTAATTTCCTTCTTACTATCTCCATGAAAACTTCATTATCTACACCTCCAGGTGTTTTTGAAGGTACGTGGGATGGGTGGGCTTTATCCATGACAGTCAAAGTAGTGGTATTTGGAAGAGGCTAAATTAGGGCCCATGATGAATTCATTCTTTTTTTTTTTTTTGAAGAATTAGTTCTTGATAGATGTGTTTATGTTATACCCAACCTTGAGATAATGGGCCACTGACTTTCATAATAATGATCATAATAATTAGTTACTTTTCTCCCCATTTTTTATTGAAGTGAAATTAATATAATATAAAATTAACCACTGTTACGGGTTTAATCGTGTCCCCTCCCCACCAAATTCATACTGAAGTCCCCCAGTATCTCAGAATTGACCTCATTTGGAAATAGGGTTGCTGCAGATGAGTTAGGATGAGATCCTGGTGTAGTAGCTGGGTCCTTGGATCCAATATGACTGTTATCCTTATAAAAGAGGGAAATTTGGACACAGAGACACACAGAAGCTGTCCATCTACAAGGCAAGGAGAGAGGTCTGGAACTAACCATGAGACAGCTTGATCTTGGACTTCCAGCCTCCAGAACTGTGAATCAATAAATTTCTGTTGTTTAAGCCACTCAAGTTCCTGGTACTTTTTTATGGCCACCCTAGCAAATTAATACAAACAACCATTTCAAAGTGAACAGTTCAATGGCATTTAGTATATTCACAATGTTGTCTAACCACCACATCTGTCTAGTTCCAAAACATTTTCATTATCCTCCTCCAAGCACCCTCCAAGTGAAATCCAGCCCCTTGAGCAGTCACTCCCCATTCCCCCCTCCCCCTAGCCTGTGGCATCACCAATCTGCTTTCTGTCTCTCTAAATTTAGCTCTTCTGGATATTTCATATAAAGGGAATCATACAATATGTGACACTTTGTGTCTGGCTTCTTTCACTTGGCATGAAAGCTGCTACTTTTTATTGAGCGTCTTTTGTGTCCCAGCAATGTGACGTGTAGTTTATAATCTTCCCAAGAAACCTGCAACGTAGAAGTGATCTTCCCACTTTGCAGATAAAGAAAGTGAGGTGCAGAGTGCTTAAGGAACTTTTCTGAGATCTACCAATCTCTCTAGTCATATTTCTAACCAGCCCAGTGACTCTCCCTGAAGCCCCCTTGGCCTGCCTTTCCTGCTTGGTGGATAGCTCTGCACGTCCAAAAGGAGCAGGTGCGAGACAGCTAGTGGGAACTTGTTGTACAGCACAGGGGTGATGATCTAGGTGGGTGGGGTTGGTGGGGAGGCCCAAGAAGGAGGGGATATGTGTGTGTGTGTATATATATATATATATATATATATATATATATATATATATATATATATATAATTATATATGATTCACTTCATTGTACAGCAGAAACAAACACAACATTGTAAAGCAACTATACTCCAATAAAAAAAAAATTTAAAAAGGAGCAGGTGCAGTAGACTTGTGTCTCCCCGTCACTAGCCACTGCCTTTCCCACAACTCATCTTTTGTGCCACCTGTATCCTGGAGGGTGGCCTCTACCGTTGGGCTCGCCTGGTTCCTTTGCCCTCTGGCTTCCAGTTGGATTTGGCCAATGGGAAGTAGAGACAGGAGATGAGAGGGCAGGAGGAAAGGTTGAGCTGTTTTTTTACCCTGCTCCTTTTCTGCAGGGCTCTGTCTTGGCTCTTGCCAGGCCATTTCTCCTCCACGGCTCCAGCCACCCTATTTCCTTCCCTTGTCCCTTCAGCCTTAGGGCAGTGATGACTTCCTCTTTTCGCTGGTCTCTGGATGTCTCACCACCACCTTTGGTTCCCTTAACCCTGCCTATAACTCCCTAAGAATTTCCTTCATTGGAGTCTCTCCATTTGAACCATCCAGGTGGGGCGAATTCTCTTTCCTGCCAGGACCCTATTAAGGGTGATTAACTAATCACCAAACTTCGTGTATCACTTTCATGATTTCTGCCATATCTGCATGACACCTGGGCTATTGCTTATTTACTGGTGTTTTCTGAAATCATTTCACTTTTGTTTTTATTCACTAATTACTTTAGCTTTACCCTAAGCAATAATATCCATGAAATCATGGGTTTGATATGAAAGTTATATAGTTTTTCCTGATACATACTATAATATATACATAATTCTTTAACAGAAACTGTATCTGGGTACCACTGCACAGCATCTTGCGCTGACTAGATAGATGGTCTTCTAGGCCCTTTTCATCTCAGACAAGCTGTGATTCTAGATTAATACCTGAAATGTTGGTGCTTGTCTTTAAGTCAAAAATATCTCAGTGGTTGATGGATTTAAATTGTTTTCTTTCAGCTGTACTGCTGCTGTAAACAGAAATGAGGAAAATAGTTCTATTCTTTATTCTTGCACTGATGAAAAACTTCTAAGTGCTACCAAATGGGGAAAAATCATTTGGGCTTTCACTGTATTGTTGTGCAAAGAACGAAGATAAATCTGGTTTTGTGCAAAAGATGAAATCCTCTTTCCTCAGGTGGCCCTCACTGTGGGAGATTTGGGAGGAAGAACGGAAAATGGAAACTTGACTAACTGTATTCACTGCAGGGAAGGGACCTGGATTCTCTGCACATTGCTGGTGGCGATGCGAGGTGTGGGCACCGCGGCTGTGAGCAAATCCCCGCAGACTGTGGTTTGAGAGCACCTGTCTCTTCTGAGAATGAGGACAAGGGGAGACTCCAGCAGAGGGCATTCCAGAACTGGGATGTGACTATCCTAGCTCTTTGAAACTTGTTCCCCTGCTTCTCTTAGGGCTTTGAGGAACTTGGATACACCCCTTCCCACCTGGACCCACTCCATTCACTGTTCATTGAACACAAGTCTTCTTACCCGCTTTCTCGTGCACCAGCATCTCCGGAGCGCTTGTGGAAGCGTAGGTTGCTGGGCCCTGTACTGGGTGTGTCTGAGTCAGGAGGTCTGGGGTGGAGCGTGGAAGCTTGCATTTCTAACAAGTTCCCATGTGACGCTGCCGCAGCTCTGGGGACCACGCTCTGAGATCTCTTGAGATAATAATGCCGAGTGTCTGCCATGTGCCAGACCCTTGAGATGGAAAGATGAATAAGGTACAATTCTTCCTTCAAATTGCTTACTTTGCAAATAATTCAAACTCTCCGAGGTCAGTTGCCTCATCTGTAAAAAGAGAATAATTATCCTTATCTCACAGGGCTATTGTGAGAATTAAGTGATATTGAGTCACAGACCTTTGCTATTTTAAAAGAACACTTCTCAAGACCTTTGCAAGTCCCCAATTCTATGAATACTATTAAAACATGTAATTTTCTCTATAAAACTTAGTTAAGCATAAGTGAAAATTTTAAGTGACCCTTTCAGGCCCCTAATGATTCACTAAATATAGGATTAAAGCAATTTATAAAGCAATTAAAATAAATCCTTGCTGGAACACTCGCTGAACAGTTTCAGAAATTACTTTCTCTTGATTCCTGATAGAGTATTGGGTGCCTCCAAGCAACTACCAGCTTCGATATCTTACCCTTGAATTTATCCAATACTTCACTTTCTCTCTATTTCCACTATTCATATTTGCAACTGGCTTATAAGTGGGATCTTCTTTCTTTTTTCCATAAAGACACAAAATATTTTACACTGACATTGAATAGAGAAAGCAACAAGGCCACATCAAGATATAGATGCTGGGCAGTAAGCTAGGCTTGCTCCCTAGTTCAGATCTCTTCTAATATATCAACCACGCTGCAGGTCTGCCACGTTGTACAACTCTAGAAGACGTCTTCCATATTGTAAATCGTGTTCCTTGGAGTTGTGCAAAATAGAGGTGTTGCCTTTCCACATGGAGGTCTAATTTGTGACCACGTTGTAAGACTTCCAGGTTACTCACAAGATTTCAAAACGAAGATTTGGAAACTCAGGTTAACTTTGCAAATGCCAAGGCTCTGCTTGGATATGAGAGTGCCTCTTAGAATATCTGGAACATCACTGATTTCCCAAAAAGCCTCTTTCCCATCTTCGACTTTAATTTTGGCATTTCTGGTGTTGGCTCCACTCTTTCTAACCTTGGGTCTTCATATGGCACCCCCTCTAGTTTATTCTGTTGCTTTGGGTTAGCCCAGGTTTGATTGGCATTTTGTCCACCACTGCCCCATAGCTGTCTCCAGGGCCTTTGGCTCCTTCCGTCTGTAACATACCAGAAGGAGAAGCAGGTTTGCGTTTTGGTGCCGGTTCTGACACTTCCCCTGCATGACCCAGAGCAAGGGGTGTAAACCCTTTATGCCCCTTTGTCTTCCTCCTGGAATGGCTTCTCTCATTGATACTGTCCATTGGGCCGCTGAAACAAGGTGCCATAGACTGGGTAGCTTATAAACAACAGGAATCTGTTTCTCACAGTTCTGGAGGCTGGGAGTTCGAGATCAGGGTGCCGGCATGGTCAAGTGAGGGCTTTCTTCCTTGTCAAAGATTTCTTGTTGTATCCCTACACGGCTGAAGGGGATGGGGAGCTCTCTGGAACCTCTTTTATCAGAGCACTGAATCTCATTCATGAGGACTCCATCCTTATGGCCTAATCACCTTAAAGCCCTACCTCCTAGTAGCATCACCTTGGGGGTTAGGTTTCCACATATGAATTTTGGGGGGACACATTCAGACCATTGCACCCATAAATAGTTTGTTGGAGAATAAAATGATAGAGAGTCACAGAGGCATGACATTTTTTTGCACGAAGGGTACTTATATGTCATCTAGATTAGCTAATCCCTCTATTTTTGTAGTAGGCATAAAAAATTTCATTAGACTTTGATTTTCCCAGGAAACATGTGTTTTAATACAGTGGCATTATTACCAAGCAAAGCAAACATTGTTATATTTTTATGGAATAAACTTAGAGATTTCAGAGTTCCTGATCTACTGCATCGTGCCTTGGATCACGAAAATCAAGTTTAATAAAAAGTAGCTTTCCTATTCTTTTCTGAATTTAGGGGATTCAGGTCATGTTAAACAATAGTCTGCCCTCCAGGTTAAGGAAAGTCTCCGCTTTCCTCTGGAGGGGTTTTCTGTGGCCAGGGCTTTGTAGAGCAGCCAGGGTTGTTTGTGTGGCGACCTCCTCTCTACTTTACCAGTAATCGTGACATTCAAGAGCTCTAGGGCTTCCCTGGTGGCGCAGTGGTTGAGAGTCCGCCTGCCGATGCAGGGGACGCGAGTTCGTGAGCCGGTCCGGGAAGATCCCACATGCCGCGGAGCGGCTGGGCCGGTGAGCCATGGCCGCTGAGCCTGCGTCTCCGGAGCCTGTGCTCCGCAACGGGAGACGCCACAACAGTGAAAGGCCCGCATATAGCAAAAAAAAAAAAAGAGCTCTAAACAGTCTGGAGAGCCCAACGCCTGTAAATGGGGCTTTTGGACCCCCTTAGATCATTCACTGAGGCAGCTGACCTCTGTGACTCATATATCTATGTCTTTGGGGTTGTTTTTCTTATGTGAATTACAGTGGTTCCTTTCTAATTTGCAGGCTACCATTCCTAGCAAGAACCGAGCCATTTTTGAATATTCAGAAAGGGCAGCACTGTAATATGACTGTTTACAAATTAACACACATTTCTTGTTAGCTTGAAGAGAAGCAGAGCGCCCAGTTCAAGGAAGATCCTTAGATTCTGAGTGCTGGGGAGGTCTTACAGCTCATCTCTGATGCCCGCATTTTAATTCTACTTCTTGGGACCATCTTAGTAAGTCTTTTCTAGCTCTTTGGAACAGCTATATTTGAAGACAACTGTCATACTTTTCCCTATGGCTCTTCTTTTCCCAGCTGAGAATGCCAGATTCTAAAATGATTTCCTACAGGACACAGTCTTAGTTTCCAACACTTCCCTGGACACTTTTCCCCAACACTTTGGATTGTCAGTGTCTTTTTTAAAGAGGGGTGTCCGGAAATAATTGTATCATTCCAGGTGTTATCTGACCAGAGAAAAGCATTTTGGGAGTATGGCCTCCCTAATCCTAAATAAAATCATCTGTTTATTTAACACTGCTTGGGGCAAATGATAGCTGGAATTAAATTCCCACCTTCAGTAAGAAAATGTTAGATTAAACAACATCTGATACAGGACTCCAGTGTTCAGAGGTCTGGAAACCATCATTTTAGTCATAAAGATGCTCCTAATAGCTACCATTTATTTAGTGCATACATGTTACACGAGTTATCTCTTTTAATTCTTGTAATTCCATGAGGTATATATAATACATTATAATAATGCCACTAAATCCCATTTTGCAGATGAGGGAACTGAGGCTCAATGGGACTCAATAATCTGCCAGGTAATAAGGTAATAAGAGCAGGATTTAAAGCCTGTGTACTTTCTGCTACACTCCGTTAGTTTTTTCGATTTTGGATGGTCAGGCGAAAAGAGGTGTTTAACTGAAAGACTTGCTGCCTTCGTAGAGTTGAAGTGTTATTATTTATAATGGAGAGAAAACTTTGAACCTCGACGGGAGAGAACTACTGTGGAGAATGCAGATGGAACATTTGAAACAGACACCTTCTAAGACTCCGTGATAAATACAGTTCTCTCAGCTTCTAAGCAGTGTAGACTTTCCAGACGGAAGTAAAGCCTGTGAGCTTCTACCTCCATGACATTATAGCAGCCAGGGTGCAGGGCTGGGGTTGCGGGGAGTGGGTCCAACAACTTTTATACAAAATAAGTGAGTAAATAAATACAACAAAATGAAAGTAGTTAGGTTAAGTGTCATGCAGACAAAGTAAAGGATTGCATTATTTCTGCCTCTTCTGTGGGTCATGGATGGGAAGTGTTCTCCATCTGGCAGTGCAGAGGAATCACCTGATGGGTGTGTTTAAAGGCAGATGCCCTGGGCTCTGATGCCCATCCAACAGGCCTGGGGTGGGACCTAGGATTTCCGTTTCATAAAGCTTCCCAAGGGCTTCCGAACGGCTGGTAGAGTTGGAAGCGGACAGTGAGTTTCCAACCTTGGACTCTAGGTTGACTTAAGTCTGTTCAGCCACCAGTCTCTCACAGAAAACCACCTGAATTTTATTTGCTGAACTGAACAGTTGGCTGGGCATTGCAGTCTCACGCACAGTTAGTGCATATATCAGATCCTGGGTCTTAAGAATAGCGGCGACACAAATGTACACAGGCTACCATGCCAGTAGATCGGAAGAGATTCATGAAATTATCTTCCAGCTAAGCGGCAAATTCTGTAATTTTCAGTATTCTTTTCGTGTAGTGTGAGAGTTTGCATAATTTCCCTGTGGTAGAATGCAGAGGATTCAAAACAATAAACTAAGAGATCTACCAATTCATTGGAGCACAAAATTTAAATCCGTGTTTGCTAACAATATTTCAATTTCTGGGCAAATCTGACATGGAGAGACTGAATAATTATATTTCCATCTTTGCTTTGGGAGGAGTCTGTTTATTTATTGCTTCGGTTAAGAATGCTAAAAACCTGGAACTCTGTACTCTGTGGTATTTACCTTTGTCAGATAAATTTATTGCTTAAGATTGTATTGCTTTTGTCTTATAAACATATTCATCAAATGATCGCTCTAGGTCATAGAGGGAGAGAAATTCAGCATTCAGTTAGGCTTTTTGGATATTGAGTCCCCCGCCTCAAGAAAATAAACATAAAAATATAGTAATAATTAGCTGTATATTTGCCTCAGAGTTTACAAAACATTTTGAAGTCCTTGGCCTGGTTTGATTTCCCCCGAAACTTTGAAGTGAGGAGACCAGCTTTGCCATGGAACTTCCTGAGATATGGAGCCATTATTCCATCTGTGCTTTTTCATCAGTTTGTGTTCAAAAATGTTGATGATGTGTAACTCCTGAGAATCGTGTCCTTAATGGAGAAACTTCTGTGAACCCAAACTTAACCGAAAGAGGCTGTTTCACACTCCATTTGTAGAGGGAGATAACTTGAAATGAAATGAGTAGATTTCAAGATGGCTAACATTTCACCTTTCAACTAATTAAGTAACAAATTTATTCATACATTCCTCAAATACATATTGAGCATCTGTAACGGTATTTCCATCCAAATCTTGAGACTGTATCGGGTGGTGATTAAGAACACAAGCTTTGGTACTAGCAGATTTGGCTGTGAACCCCTCCTCTGCCACTTTTCCCGTGACATTGTACATGCTGCTTTTTTTTTTTTCTTTCTTTCGGTTTTGGCTTCCTTTCCTGTAAAATATGGATAATAATAGTATGACCCGAAATCATCTTGAGGGGGTGAGAATTACAGGAAATAAAATATACAGAGCGTTTACACAGTACCTGGCATGTAAAAGGGGCTTAATAAATTATAGAATAAAATATTGCTCTACAGTGAAAGCTGCTGTTCAGCAAACTGACCACAGCCAGCAAAGACACTTGGCTCTGTTTGGTGGACCATGTGTCTCTAGGGCAGAAGTGTTACTCAGATATTTAGAAACACTCTCCGCAAAGACATTCAGAGGTGAAATCCTTGTAATTAGCTATCATGTCAGTTTGCATTATTTTGGTTATAAGTCAGAGGAAAGAGAATTTACTGGTTCTTGTAAATTGTCAAGCAGCAGGACTAAACTTTAGGCAAAGCTTGATCCAGTAGCTCAAGTAACGGGGACTTGGTTTCTCTTGGTCCAATGTACTTCCCATGGCTTCCTCCCAAAGCTCCATGTGGTGGCCCCATCTCATTTCCCAAGTCTCTCCTCAAGTAAAAAAAGAAATATCTATGGCAGCCGTGAGCCCTACATCCCCCCAGGGCCAGGACAAGACTGAGAGGATTGAGGCACTTACCTCAGATGCAAAATTTAAGTGGGCATCCAAAAAACTCAGTAATCAAGGTACATAATATTTTCATGCTACATGTAAAAAAAAAAAGTAATGCAAAAATCCGTGATGAACAGAATATCAAAGACTTAAATAAAAGAAGAGTCAGAATCAGCTGAAGGGAGATGCTTTCTCCCAGTAGTTCCATCAAACATCTTTTTTCTCTTCTGGGCCCTAACTGAGTTATGTCCCATCCCAGAACCAATTGCTGTGGCCAGAGGCATGGGACACGCCCGCTGGCTTCAGCTAATCAGGGTCCACTTCTGAAGTGGGGTGGGGTCAGTCGTAATCAAACCAAAGAACAATGAATGGGAGAGCTGGCTCCAGAAAGAAAGACCATAAAAATCACATTATTGTTACCCTAGGAAGGCGGCATGAACCTCAGGTGTCAGTAAGATATGTTTCACTAGAGTCATTAATTTAATTAACCAGATTCCATCTTTTTGTCCAGCCCCCAAACTATGTTTATTTGCTTACCATTACAAATTGATATTCATCATGATTGTCAAAAGTCCACGTTCTGCTTATTTTGCCTTCCCCACCCCCAGTTTGTTTGCTTTTAACAAGGTTAAGAAGGAAGAGGTGTTGGTGTGGGTAGGAGGACTCCAAGAAGATGGGGTATCCATGGACCTACACTGTTAAGGTAGAGAGGGATCAGTGAAATTGTAGCCCACAGGGTCTTCTTTGTGTCTGTCTGCAGTCACAATAACTGTGTGTGTGTGTGTGTGTGTGTGTGTGTGTGTGTGTGTGTGTGTGTGTGCGCGCGCGCGCGTACGCACGCTCTCACCTTTGGCACAGTGATGACTGTCATAAGCACATTCTCAGTGGGGTACTTATGGAACATCTCTAATGATAAAGATACCGTTCACACCTGAGCACTTAGTATGTGTGTATTATATATAAGGTGTTTTCATTTATAGTAGCTTAGCCAGTTACACAAGGCTGGTATTTTTACTTCCTCTTTTTTTTTTTTTTAAACATCTTTATTGGAGTATAATTGCTTTACAATGGTGTGTCAGTTTCTGCTTTATAACACAGTGAATCAGTTATACATATACATATATCCCCATATCTCTTCCCTCTTGCGTCTCCCTCCCTCCCACCCCTCTAGGTGGTCATAGACCACCGAGCTGATCTCCCTGTGCTATGCGGCTGCTTCCTCTTTTAACAGAGGAAAAAGACTGAGGCTCAGCTATCTTACAAAAGAAGAGTAACTCTAAGGGCAAACCACTAGAAAGTGGCTGAGATCAGATTTAGGTCCACATCATTCTGGACCCAAGGCTCACGTTCTTTTCGGCATACCTCACTTGACGGAGGGGGTAGATCATTAGACCCAGAGTCAGAAGGCCAGGTGTGTTCCCGGTTCTGTAACTGACTGTCCCACTTCTGGCAAGCTGCTTCCCCTTTCTGGGATGTGGTGTTCTTAGGTACACCGTGAGAGTCACTTTTAAGTTTTGTTTTTAGCAGAAAAGCACTTCCTTCAGATGGAATCTTGAGTGACTCAAAGCAAGCTCTTCCGATGGACTCTGAGGAGTGGGGAGTCGGGGTGGGATTGGGGAATCGCAGAGCCCTGCCGGTTCAGCAGCCCTTTCCCACTGGGAGCTCCTGGGGGGCTGGTGAACACAGTGTGAAAGCCACGAAACGTGACAAAGGTCATTTCCAGTCCTACCATTTCATGGCCATGGTTCTGAGTGTCCTTCGCAGGAACCAGAGAAACAGAGATTAAGGAACCTGAGGCATGAATTAAATGAGGAGAGAAGAGGGAGGGCTCACAAGCCCTGGGTGACAGGAGCCAACACGGTGGGAAACCTCAGGCCACTTGGCTGGAGACGGAGGAACCAGTATAAACTTCCTCTGCAGAACCGCTTACATCTTGATTCCTTGCTTTGTTCTCTGAAAGTCTCTTTCTTCTCTTCCTTTCTGGGTACACCTCCCATATTCTTTTAGAACAATATCATTGCCCCCTCCATGAGCTCAGAGTCTATTGCAGGGAGCCTCATGAGGTGTTGGTATGACGAATGTTCAAGTTGATGAGATTGGGGAGGGGGTCGTGAGACTATTAAACTGGTTTGAAAATGGGTTGGTTTCAAGAGCTGTACGCAGTTGGAAAGTAAAAAAGGAAACCCTATTTTTTTAGTTCTTAAATCTGTAATGGGTTTTCCTCATAAACTGCAATTATTTTTAAATAGCACTAATGAATAATTTAAAGACCCACTGGGTTAGGCAATTAGTTTTAAGTGTGGATTAATTGCTTTCTTTATAATATTACATATTCACTTTTTTGCATAACTTGGACAGATATTTCATCTTATTTAAAAATATTTTATGTTTTCTAAAATGTTCTGATAGGTGGGAAAAGAAAATGCTACAGTCACTGTAAAATGTGAAGCCTGTACCTGCCCTTGCTTCAGGAGATCTAACAAAAAGCGTGGCATTTTCTTTTCCCCACTGGTGATCCGGTAGGCGGGGTGTTACTGATGGCAGTGGCTATCAAACCGTTTTTGATTGTGACCCGCAATAAGAAATTGTGTCCCAGTACTGACACTTTGACATAAAAGTTATATGCAACAGAAGTTTCAGAATACAAGGTTTAGCCCCTTTTCATACCCACCAGTATTTTCTATTCTACTCCACTTAAAACATGGTCCAGCAAGGTAACTTTTGGAGGAAGGAAGTAGGTTTCTGGGGAGGCTGGCCAAGTTCTGTTTCTTGCCCTGGGTGGTGGTTACAGAGATGCTCATCTTGTAACTATTCCCTAGCATCGTTTCATGTGGTTATCTGTACCTGTGTTTTATTTTGCTGCATGAAGGTTAAAAGTACATGTTCCAGCAGTTGGGAAAACGGTCCTAGGGGTGTGGAAACCTTCCTGCCCATCTTCATTTTGTTTTTAAAGCAGAGAGAGAAGGTTAAACTAAAAAACGCAAGGGTGATTTAAGGGACCCTAGGAAACAGAGCAGAGCAGCGAAACCACTCCTCTGGCCATGCTGCAGGGGGTGGGTGGGGTGGGCTTGAGAACTAAATCCACACGTCACGTTTTGGGATCGAAATCTATCCCCCCACTGGCTTTCCCGAGTCAATGAACAGGCCAGGAACTTAGCCGAATGGGATTCCCTCAGGTTGGGGTCTGCAATATCGTTGGAAGGCGGCATTCAAGGGGTGGGGGTGGATTATGCTGGGCATTTTACTGTTACGACCTTCAAACTTGGAACCTCTTTCCACCCTTTCAGAAAGAGGTCCACTCTCTTTAATCTTCTCTACCTCAATCAGCTTCTTCTAATGGGTACCTGTGCATTAGCGTTGAGGGTCTCTTTCCCTCCTTTTATTGACCTGTCTTGAAACTGTCTGAACCAATCAACCTTCTTTAGAAAGTAGTATTTCAAACAATGTATGTAGAATGATGGGCGTTGAAATCCCCGGTTCTAGCCTCAGCCTTGACCTGCAGTAGCTTTGTGGTCTCGGGCAAAGGGAACAGGACATCGTTTCATCAATCAAGAGCAATCAATCTTTGACTATTTTTGCTGTCCAAGAACACAATGGCATGAAGCTTTTATCTCCCAAGTAATACAGCTTTTATTTAGTGTTCAGAAAAATTATTCAGAGCTTTGAAATAAAGGGAGTGGAATGGCCTCAGACCCACCCAAGGGTGTGGGGGGGAGTATATTTTGTTCAACTCTGCTTAAACTCTGTTTAACTCTGGTTAAAGATTCAGACTATATGACATTATACGTTAACTTGGAGATGTTTTTGTCCAGTAGAGATACAAGTACTTTCTGTCTGATTGAACTGATAACCTCCAATATTACAGTTTATTAGCCTGTTGAACTTTCAGTGGTTTTGTATCTAACCCAGAGATCATATCCTAACATTTCTGTAGTAAATTATCTTTAAGTACCTAGCTCTTCAAATATTCTTTGAACAAGTCTTAGTACATTACTGGTTCCCTCCATTAATTAATGAATTGAATAAAATCTGTGACATGTGTTCATTTTATATTTACACAAGAGTCAAGATGTTATCTTTTTGAAAATTATGCTTTTTGTAGGTTGCTCTACAGAGATGCCCAAGTGGACTAACCTGACAGAGCCGATTAAACTGTGTTGCTTGAGAAACGCATCTCGAGGGCTGTGTAAGCCCAGCCACGTCTTTTCTTGCTTCCAGAGTGAATCCCAGGTGGCAAGAGAACTCTAACTTTGCTGGCTTTCTGTTTCTCTAGATTTCTTCTGTTTTTCATGTCTATAGATTTTATGGGTTTTTTAAAGTTTCTGCTTCGTTATTCCCCTTGGTGTTAGCAAGAGTTGGGATTTTGGTTTTATGGTCTCTTGTGAATGGATGATGGAGATCTATTCTCTGACAGGTGAGGCAGATATTCTGGTTTGAGAACATTTTTTTTTTTAATTGTATGTTTGTCTATTTGTGAGCACAAATCAATTAAGGATTTCATGCTCACTGGAAAAAATAGTTCTTTGAGGTCTGAACTGGTGAATTTTTGTGTTTCTGTGGTTATTTTTGACTTGAGGCTGAAGCTATAGAGCTGAAGCTATGAGCTGTCTGTGTGTCAGGAGGGCTGTGTGTCTGTGATTCACAAAAGGCCTTGATATCACATTGTACAAGTATGAAATGTTTTCTTACCTCCAGGTTAGATTATTATGTCTTAAAATAAAGGAGCTCTGATCTGACGAGTTGTCAGAAATTGATAAATCTTATATAAATCTCATATTCCCCCAATATACAGAAAATAAGTAAACTACACTTTATTTATTTATTTTTTTTTGTGATACGCGGGCCTCTCACTGCTGTGGCCTCTCCCATTGCGGAGCACAGGCTCCAGACGCGCAGGCTCAGCGGCCATGGCTCACGGGCCCAGCCGCTCCGCGGCACGTGGGATCCTCCCAGACTGGGGCACGAACCCGCATCCCCTGCATCATCGGCAGGCGGACTCTCAACCACTGCGCCACCAGGGAAGCCCAGTAAACTACACTTTAAAGTGCTAAATTTAAAAAATGATTCTTAATGAAAATGTTAGCTCATAAACACATTAGTATAAGAATCCAAGTTCACATAATTAAGATAAATCTTTAGAAAAATCAGACTGGTTCAATAATTTTGGTTTAAAAAATAAGCAATAACTATATATCTTTCCCTTGACTTTACAAGTATGAAGATCTTGGTGCTTTTTCTCATGAACTTCCTAACCTGGTTTACTGATCAAATAAACTACCATTACTCCTACATAGCATTTAAGATTATTAAAAAAATGTAAATTTTGTTTAACTAAATTGAATAATTCTGAAAAATGTTTTCATAGCAGTATTTATGCTGTGTATTCTGTCAGCTTGGACATAATTTCCAACATCTTTAGGTAACTTGAAACCTTGAATTAATATTAAATTGAGTTAATTGATAATTGTTGTTTACTTACTTTCTAAGAATGGATAATTAAACAATGATGACTAAGTGTAATTTTAAATTTACATATTTGACCTATTATTTTTATATGCTAAAGAGTGGCTATATTTGGGGGATCATATTAAGAAAACATCTTCATTTTTATCACATTAAGAAGGAACACAGAAGCGTGCAGCTGTAGATAGTTCTGTTCTATGTATTCATGAACTTTGATAATTTAGTGAAATATTTGTGTACAAGAGTGACTTTTCAGTTTCCCTTCTCCCAGTTTTCTCTGTGAAATAATTTTGGTAAAGTGAAGTATCTTGTTTAACAGTTATGATTAGTGTTGGTGGGCAAAAAAAAAAGAAAGAAATAAATAAAAGGCATATAGATTAGAAGGAAAAAATAAATGTCTCTACTCTTAAATGGCATGGTTGTCTATATAGAAAATCCCAAAGGATCCACAAAGAGGCTCCTAAAACTAATAAATGAGTTTAGTAAGGATGCAGTATATAAGGTCGATATATACTAATCCGTGTATTTTTATGTGTATTAGCAATGAACATTTGTAAATTTTAAAAAATACCATTTACAGTGGCACCAGAAAACCATGAAATATTTAGGTATAAATCCAACAAATTATGTAAGACTTCTATTTGCTGAAATTTATAGTACAATTATCAATAAAATAAAAGAAGGTCTAAAATGAATTTATGTTTGTGAATAGGAAGACTCAATATTGTCAAGATGTCAGTTCTTCCCAAATTGATCTATAAATTCAAGCCAACGCCAGTCAAACCCAAAGAGACTTCTGTAGAAATCGTCAAGGTGATTCTAATATTAAAGGCAAGGAATATAGAAGAGGCAGAACATTTAAAAAATATATTTTTAATTGAAAAAACTTTTCGTTTTTTGGCCGCACCACGTGGCATATGGGATCTTAGTTCCCTGACCAGGGATCGAACCCGTGCCTCCTGCATTGAAAGTGCAGAGTCTTAGCCACTGGATTGCTAGGGAAGTCTGGAGCCAGAGCATTTTAAAACAAAGAACAAAGTTGGAAGACTCACACTACCTGATTTCAACACTTATTATAACGATACACTAATAAAACAGTGTGGTATTGGCAAAAGGATAGACACATAGGTCACTGAAACAGAGAACAGAGTCCAGATTTAGACCCTTCCATATATGGTCAATCAATTTTGACAAAGGTACAAAGGGAACACTAGAGATATTATAGTCTTTTCGACAAATGCTGTAGCAATTGGACACCCACATGCAAAAGAATCACTCTCCATCCATGATGCAAAGCAACTGGAACCCTCATATGTTTCTATGAGAATGCAAAATAGTATAGTCACATTGGAAAATTTGGCAGTTCAACATTCACTTTCCATAAAATCCAGCAACCTCCCTTTCTAGATATGCCCAAGTGAAATGAAAACTGATGTTTATGCATAAACTTGTACATGGATATTTAGAGTCTTTATTCATAATTGCTCAAAAATGGAAGCAATCCAAGTGTCCTTCAACTTATGAATGGGTAAACAAGCTATTGTACATCTGTGCAGTGGAACAGTACTCAGCAAACTCCTGAGACCTGCAGCTACGTGGATGAAGAAGCTCAATGCATTATGATAAGTGAAGGAAGCCAGACTCAAAAGGCTACACACTGTAGGATTCCATTTATAGGACATTCTGGAATAGGTGAAAGTATAGGACAGAAAACAGACCAGTGGTTGTCAGGGGCTGGGAGTGGGGTGAGGGGTTGATTAAAAGAGGTGTGAGGGGATTTGAGGGTATGTGTGAAGACCTGTTTTATGCCTTGATGGTGGTGGCGTTAGTTATGTGATGGAATGCATGTCACGTGTCGTAACTCCAGGATGGTACACTATGAAAGGGTGAATTTGATGATGTAAATTACACCTCAATAAAATAATATTGGTGCTTAAAGCTATACCAGGAGCAATAGTGATCGAGAAATACAACTATGTATGTGAGGCAATGGGATTAAATTTTGTTTTTCAAGAAAAATAGAGTGTTGATTTGTCCTACAATGTCAGCTTGTTCCAGAATACAAGAGCTTAGTGAACAAATAAACAGCTTTTATTTGTCTGGGTTTATAGTACCAGAGTCTGAAAAGAGGATACAAAGTGTATTAAAATTTTGGCAAAGTTTGCTCAGTTTTGATGGGCCTATTCATAAGATCATGTTAAAAAAAGAAAAAAGAAAACTTATGCTACAATTATATTAATTCATTACTTGAATTTGGCTTTCT
Source organism: Kogia breviceps (assembly GCF_026419965.1). Classification (NCBI taxonomy): domain Eukaryota; kingdom Metazoa; phylum Chordata; class Mammalia; order Artiodactyla; family Physeteridae; genus Kogia; species Kogia breviceps. The sequence continues at coordinate 79,728,936 of NC_081323.1, forward strand.
CTCTGTTAAAATGATAAATTGATTTTACAACTCTTATCCACCTAGTAGTAGAGATTCTATGTCTCACTAGGATAATTTTCTAGTCTTTTTGTTGACTTTATCATGTCTTTGATTATTTAAAAACGACAGCAACAAAGAGCAAAGATTCTTCACTGTACACAAGCTCAGGTTCCTTATAATCATGTTGCCTTTAAAATATTATATTGTCACTTTGATTAAATAGGTAACCAAATTGTTTCCCTGAGGCATCCGTGATCCTGTCTTAATCAAGTGACTAAATCTCCTTTGATAACTCTTGATTTTGCCCAAGTTTGGAACTAAACTGAGAAAGATAAAATGACATTCCCAGGATATTTTTTACATTGAACACAATATTTTAGATTTTCAAGAGGTCCCCTGGAAATCATAAAGATTTGTTATTCTGCCTTATAAAAACAGATGCTAGAAATAATTAGGTTTTTCTTTTGGTTTGCTCCATACCTCTAAATCAATTCTACATTAGCATAAGAGCTGCATGGGAAAAATTGTCAAATCAAAAGGGATGTTCAGCTCTCCCTAGGTTAAGTTTCCATAGTTGAAATGATATTAATTCAAATATTTCAGCAGTTGTACATGTTATAGGAATGCCCTGGAGATTGGTCAATATTCTTGCTCTCCACAACATGTTCTTACCCTCAGGGGAAACAGCAATCAAACTCTGATGAAATGGATATGCACTCTACCCCAATATAGAATTTTCTTCTCCATTCCGACATTACTGATTACTGTAATAAATTAACCAGGTTCTTTCAGTTTCATAATCAAAGAGGTCTCTGCTTTCTTCTGAGGCTTGCCCAAAATTCTACAGGCTAGAATTTGTCTCCTCAACAAAAGGGCAGCCTCAGAACCTCCTGGAAAGGGATTATACCAAATACTCTAAGCTATTGATATGTCTAAGAATAGACTCTAAGGCACATGCTTCTGAGCTGACATAGCTGAACCAACTTTCACATTGCATCAGTAGACAGTCAAGATTTCAAGGACTCTTTTTAGCCTACCGCGTGAAAGCAGACTGCTTACCCACACCCGGCACAATGAGAGTCAGTTACATGGGACTGAAGAGACTGATGAGGGAAATTTAATTTGAGTTGTTTGTTTGCAATATTGTTGATGGTGTTTTAATGTTCTGTGTTTTATGGACATGTAAGAAAATATGAGAAAGGCTTTTCTCCTTCTTCACTAACCCTCATCAGGCCAAAGAAGACTAAACTTCAGATCTAATCTAGGGTCAGAGGTATCTCATTTTCAGGTTCAAAACCTCTAGGTGGTTGATGAAGTTAGTCTACGCGTGATTTTTTAACACATGTTTCAAGAAAACTTAGCCAAACTCATGCAATGACTGCTGCAAAAGCCAACTGCTTTAAATATCTTTGCTTTTTTCTGAAATTACATCAGCTCAGTTACAGACCACTCACATGGGGATCCCTTCCTCTACTTCTGAGATTAACACAAAGGAAAAGACAAATTTCGACTTTTTACTTATGCTAAAGTACAATTCTCAGGATTTTAAAAACATGACTCATGCAAATATAAAATGAACACTTGTCAAAGATTTTATTCTACTTGTTAATTACTGAGGGAACCAGTGAGATGTTTAAGACTGGTTCAAACAGCATTTAAGGAAACAGGTCTTTATAGGCAATTAAGTAAAGGGCTATTAGGATAAAATTTCTGAACTAGACACAAATCCTTTAATGTCCACTAGGGCAGGAGGCTTTAAACTTTGGATTTCCTGTTCCATTGAATGGAAATTGTGTCCCAGTACCGACACTTTGACATAAAAGTTATATGGAACAGAAGTTTCAGAATACAAGGCTTAGCTCTTTTTCATACCCACCAATATTTTCTATTCCACTCCACTTAAAACATGGTCCAGCAAGGTAACTTTTGGAGGAAGGAAGTAGGTTTCTGGGGAGGCTGGCCAAGTTCTGTTTCTTGCCCTGGGTGGTGGTTACAGAGATGCTCATCTTGTAACGATTCCCTAGCATCGTTTCATGTGGTTATCTGTACCTGTGTTTTATTTTGCTACATGAAGGTTAAAAGTACATGTGCCAGCAGTTGGGAAAACGGTCCTAGGGGTGTGGAAACTTTCCTGCCCATCTTCATTTTGTTTTTAAAGCAGAGAGAGAAGGTTAAACTAAAAAACGCAAGGGTGATTTAAGGGACCCTAGGAAACAGAGCAGAGCAGTTGGTGTAACAACTAAACTAGACTGTGTTTGACATAGATTTGAAATGGTTCCGTAGTAGTGGATCCTAAAAATACCTGTTGAGTGAGTGTCAACACAGAGAATCACTGCCCTCCTGTTCATTGTTCTCCCAGGCCTTTCTAACTGGAGCCCGTGGGCTTTCCATTCAACTCACCTGGAATTGAGTTTACCATACCTTCCTGGACATGTGTTGTTAACCCGGCTTGTCACGGGGGGTCGATTTCTCTGTGCTGGCATAGTCTTTAATTGACTCCAGGTCACTCATTTTATCCCCAGGCCAGAGATTCCAGCAGGGCCTCTCATGACCACGTCATTTATGCGCAGATGACTGCTAGCCCATCCAGCCAAGTTCAGCCTGTACCTTCGTTGATTAGGGTCAGGTGGTAGACGCGGCGTGAGGAGGAGGTGGATGGAAGAGCAACTGGGCTCAAATTCTCCTCCAGTTTGCAAAAATGACCAAATTGACTTCATTCATGAGTTGTTCCATTCTTAAAACAGGAAAACAAAGTGAGGTGGCTTAACTCTATGGAGTTGAGAGCTTTCAAGCCTGTGGTCCTTAAAGAAACAGGGTTAAAACTCAGTAACTTCTTTCGGGAAACAAATTAAATTGTATTCAGATGCTCAAAAGGAGGCATGTCAAGGTTTAGTGGAGGCTGTTAGAGATGCCCAGAAAGCAGATGATGGTGGTTTGGACTAGACTTGCAGCAGCGAGCATGGTGGAAAAATGTCAAGAGTCAATATATATTTTTAGAAGTACAGAAAAAAGAACTTACCGAGGAACTTGATATGGATGTAAGAGAAGGAGAGGAACTGAGAGTAGGTTTGGGGTCTGAGGAACTGGGTAAATGGTGGTGCTATTTATTGACGTGGGCTGGAAGGAGGACAGAAATTTAAAGAGAGAGGAAACCAGCATTTCTGTTTAGGACATTAAGTTTGTGATGCCTTTGAGATATCCAAGTAGAAACCTGAAGCACCTGGAGCTCTGAGGCTAGGTCCAGGGAGGGCAGAGGACTCTGAGAGTCGTCAGCTCATTGGAAGCTGTGGGTCACACATCATAAGCTAAGAAGAGCGTGTTGCTGGGGAAGAGAAGGGCATGGGAATAGGAGCCTGAGGATTTCCAACTTTTAGGAGTCCGGGAAAGGAGGGGAACCTGGCAAGGTGTCCCAAAGCCTAGGCAGAAAATATTTCAAATGCTGCTGAGAGGTTAGGGGTGGGATGAGGATGAAGAACTGACCAATCCCTGGCCCTCGGCCTGATGTAGGTCATCAGTGACATTGCGAAGAGAAGAAGAGAAGAGATAGGGAGGAAAGCTCCACCTTTACAGGGTGGTTAGTAACATGGATTTTGGAATTAGCCAGATGATGGTAATAGCGCCCATAATTATGACTCAGTATCTACCAGGTGTTTTGTAAAAATCGTCCTAATCCTCTAAACTCTGTGAGGCAGGTAGTGCCCTCATATTCATTTTATAGAAAAAAGAAATCAAAGAATTTAAACAAACTGACTAGCGTTATAACCCATCAGTGGCAAAACCAGGATTCAAACAGAAGCTGTTTGACTTCAGAGCCATACCTTAACCATTAAAATTTTTTTAATTAAAAAAATTTTTTTAATTGAAGTATAGTTGATTTACAATGTTGTGTTAGTTTCAGGTGTACAGCTAAGTGATTCAGTTATACATATACATTTTAACCATCTAGATAAACTGCCTCCTACAGCTAGTTTAAAGCCTTGCTGTCCTACTGACTGGCTGTGTAAATTTGAGTAAGTTACTTGTCATAAAACGGAGATCTGATGTGTGTAGAGGGTTTGTGAGCGTTAATTGAGCTATGTATGCAGAGCCTTAGCACAGAGCCTGACAGTTATTATCCGGTGCAGCCTACTCAGGTCACAGGTGAGGAAGCCAGAGCCCAGAGAGCCCAGAGAACTCGTCATAGGTACAGCGAGAGTGGCAGACGGATGGCTTTGCCAGCGCCCTGACCTCTGGTCCAGAGCTCAGGACGTTAAGAACCTCTGACCAGCTCTCTTTCTCAGAAGCCCCCTACTAAGGGAACGAAATACTCTTTGATGCGCTTCCAGTGCACCTCTGAGCTGCTCAGAATAGCCCCTGCTCAAGGCAACAAATAACTCACAGTGTTGTTAGCTGCCTGGTGACTTTCGAAGCAGCACTGTCCCGAGGAGTGCTCGGCCGCTGGGGTGACAGTCCCTCATGTTGCACAGCTCTCCAAAGCTAACACTCCGCTTTGGTGTTTTAAAACGACCAAGACAGGTCACAGAAAGTGCCAGTTTATTCCGGTAAGCAGAAAGATATACTTTGGGCTGTCCTGTGGCCAACGAGGGGAAATGTCTGATATGTATGTATATATGCATGTCTGCGTGTGTATGTATGTGTATATACATGTATGTATTTCCTTTTCAGTCTATCTCAGCTGTGGTTTGGTTATGAAGAAAATTCTCAAAGATGAAGCTTGATTTGGAGGTTTCTAAATCTGGGAGGTTTACAAGGTGCCATGGATTCAGAATCATGGACGTTGACTATGGAAGGGCTCAGAGAGCGGTCAGCTCAGTAGCCTTTGTGTTTGGGGCTGTGGGGGACTGTGAGACCCCCCAGGAGCCCCTGAGTGCAGGGAAGGACTGGGAGATGATGAGTTATGACTGCAGCCCCCAGCCCCAGCCCTTACCCGAATAGGTCTGGGGTTTTTTTGTGGGTTTTTTTTTTTGCGGTACGCGGGCCTCTCACTGCTGTGGCCTTTCCCGTTGAGGAGCACAGGCTCCGGACGCGCAGGCTCAGCGGCCATGGCTCGCGGGCCCAGCCGCTCCGCGGCACGCGGGATCCTCCCGGACCGGGGCACGAACCCGCGTCCCCTGCATCGGCAGGCGGACTCTCAACCACTGCGCCACCGGGGAAGCCCTGTTTTGTTTTTTAATATATATCTTTATTGGAGTATAATCGCTTTACAATGTTTGTTGTTTTCTGTACAACAAAGTGAATCAGCTATATGTATACATATATCCCCATGTCTCCTCCCTCTTGCGTCTCCTTCCCACCCTCCCTTTCCCACCCGTCTAGGTGGTCACAAATCAACGAGCTGATCTCCCTGTGCTATGCGGCTGCTTCCCTCTAGCCGTCCATTTTACATTCGGGAGTGTATATGTTCATGCTCCTCTTCTCACTTCGCCCCAGCTTCCCGTTCCCCTGCTGTGTCCTCAAGTCCGTCCTCTACGTCTGCGTCTTCATTCCTCCCCTGCCACTAGGTTCATCAGTACCGTTTTTTAGAATCCATATATGTGCATTAGCATATGGTATTTGTTTTTCTCTTTCTGACTTACTTCACTCTATATGACAGACTCTAGGTCCATCCACCTCACTACAAATAACTCAGTTTCGCTCATTTTTGTGGCTAATATTCCATTGTTTATATGTGCCAAATCTTCTCTATCCATTTATCTGTAGATGGGCATTTATTTAGGTCTCTCTTAATTTGCTTTACACGGCTACATATGGCATTGAGGGAAAGAGCTTTGGTTTAAAAATCACTGATCTAATCTAACTTTCTTATCTTACAGATGAGGAGACTGAGGTCCAGACAGGGAACTGATTTGTCCAATATATAAGACTAAGCCCATCCCAGAGCTTAGATGGGAACTCAAGTCCCTGATTCCCATATGGTTGTTTTTTGGTTTTTTGCCCCCTCTATTTAGTAGGGCCGGAAGTTGACTTTTATTTCTGCCCTTGCTTTCAGCACAGGCATCAGTGAACTTTTTCTGCAAAGGGTTAGATCACAAATATTTTCTGTTTTATGGGCTATACAATCTCTGTTGCAGCTACCCAATTCTGTCCTTGTGATGCAAAGCTGCCGTAGACAAAATGCAAGCAGGTGAAGGTGGTCAGAGGATACAAACTTCTAGTTATGAGATGAATAAGTTCTGGAGAGGTGATGTAGAGCATGGTGATTATAGCTACCAGGGTTGTATTAGAAACTGGGGAGTTGCTAACAGAGCAGGTTTTAAAAGCTTTCACCCCACACCCAGAAATTGTAACTGTGTGAGGCGCTGGAAGGGGTTACTAACATTGTTGTGATGGTCATTCTGCAGTATTTACATACATAAAAACACTGTGGTCTATGTCCATTTCCTCTCAATAAACCTGGGAGAAAAAAAGGAAAAAGAGGAAGGTCTATGTATATGATAAGCGATTTATGTTTGTTGTTTTAACTCACTGGCTCAGAGCCAGGAGACTTAAATTTAATGCCTGTCTGCTTCTCTTTAGCTGCGTGAACTTGGGAATGTCATTTAGGCTCTCTGAGCTTCAGGTGTCTCATCTTTTGAGTGGTGATGATAATACCTACTGCCAAAGATTGTTGTGAAGATTAAACAGGATAATGTATTAAATCTCCACTTTAAATCCTGTTTTTTAACGTACAAAAACACAGCAAAGTGTTTTTATTTTAGTATTAACCAAATTCTCAAAGAGATTAAACCTGAAGAGAGATTTATCCTTGCAGCGATGGGCACTGTTCTCGATGTTGTAATCCACTGTGGAAATGGGGGATCATTTTGACATTTCTCATGGATCATCGGGATATTCTCCATGGCCTGAGAATGGATTTTAAGATGTCTCTTAGTCTGGAATTTTAATTCCTTGTAAATTACATGGCTCACATGAAAATGTGCTATACGCTGCAAATAGAGATTGCGGCTAACATCAATGCCAAATGAGGATTGCATTATTTTAAATCTGATTGATGTCATTCTCTTGTGCATTCCTGAAAGAAAATAGTGAAGTCAGGTGACTCAATACCAGTCTTCGGTGATACTATTAGTATGATGGTTATTCAGTAGATATTCTTAAAGTGTAGGAGGCACTCGTACAGCTAGATTCAGTTGCATGCTGAAGGCTGTGCAGATTCATTTTTTTCCCAGTTGTTACCAAGAGTCCAATTTTAATTTGTTTGCTATTTCTGTTAATACCAAGGCCCACTTAGTATATCCATTGAAAGTCCTTAAACATATTAATGGGAATCCTCCAAGAATTGCTACAGAGTTTTTAAATGTTTGTAAATTACCCTGACAGACTTTTAGTTTTAACTAACATTAAGTAGATTTCATTATTAACAAGAATATGTGTAAATTAAAATGAGGCCATTAACATCTTAAATACACTGCATGTTAAAAAAGAAAGAGAGCTTGAAAAAAATTGAGGAAATGCATTTTGCAAAAACAAAGTTGCCAAAAATAGAAAAAAGAAACCAAATTCAACCTACCAGTAAAGACATACTGATCGTGTTTACAAATGAGCATTGAGCAATATTATTTAGAAGAAAGCAAATAGGACTGGAAATCTGGAGCCTGAGTTTCCAGTTTTAGGTCAGTTTTCCAAAAAACAATCTGCCAACAGAGAATTCATTATGGCTAACTTGCCAAATAACAAATTCAAAGAATTTGCAAAGTTTACTAAAATTGTGTTTATTTTAAACTGTTGGTTGATTTTTTCAAACAAAAGGTTTAGATGATTTGGGGGAAGTTTTAGGTGATCAGCTTTCATTCTGCCTTCAGAACAAAATTCTAGGAACTCTTCATCCTGTGTCGGGCCCTAAGTGCCCCGTGGTGGCTGGAGCCCAGGGAAGGGGATCAGACGGGCCCCCCTCTGCTGGAGGAAGGTGGAGAGAGGGCTCAGCTGGGGACACAGCCTGGGCTGCAGACGCCACCCGGGGCTCCTGAGCAGCAGAGGGCAGGGCAGGGTAGACCAAGGTGCCGAGGGTAAAAGGGTGGGCAAACACAGAGCATCCAAGGGCAGGGACCTGGGGGGAAGAGGCTCCTGGTGGTAGAGCAGGTGGAACTGGGGGTCAGTGAGAGAGAGACCCAAGGGTTATGCTGAGGATGAGAAGGCACCTGGCTAAGGAGTTCTGGCTCCCCACAGCACCACCCATAGGTCCGGTAGGCATTGCTCTAAACCTAATAAGTAGTTAAAACTGGAGCACATTTTTGATGATTTGGGAAACTCAAAAATTAGTCATGGATGACTTGGCATTTGGGGGAATGACAAGCATGCTGACTTTTATCAGACTGACTCAGCAAACTGGCTGTTCAATGAAGTGGTCGTTCGGAAACCAGACTCAGCTCCGGGTGGAGAGGCCCCAGTGTGGACCCTGGCCGAGCTTCCTTCCCCTGCGGGCCTCCCAGTGGAGCAGCTGGGGCCAGCCCAGGTCAGAAGAGCACAGGGAGGCCCTTCTCCAGGCAGGTGCCCTGCAGGGAGGAAGGAGGCCAAGCAAGGCAGGCTCTGGGCCTTGACCCCCCCCACACCAACCAGGCCTGCCCTCTTCTACCACATGAGGTTTCTTGGGGGGAAAAATGTTTCACTGTTGAAATCAACAGAAACACATTTGAAAACCACTAGAAAAGATGATCACACACCCATTGGAATAATAATAGTTAATACTTTTTGAGCACTTACTCTACGCCAGACACTGTGCTGAGTACTTTAAAGACATTTCCTCATTTAATCCTCACTCCTGCCCTTTGAGGAAGGTGACTGTCACCCTTACATTACGAGTGAGGAAATGGGCTCAGAGTGTGGCCAAGTCAGGATCTCTGATTTTTTCTAGAAAACTATGCATTCTAGAATCTCTCTCTCTGTGCAAGCTGCAAATGGCCTGGCGTCTCTCTCTTGATCTCACTCCCATGGGGACTTCCGAGAGGGTTTCTTGGGCAGCCTTTGGGACCACTGTGCAACAAGATCCCGACCTCTTTGCTGAACAGAGGCTCTGTCCCTAAAGTGAGGGAAGTCACACCACCCACCTGGGCTCCTCCTCTTCCGAATGGTTCTCACTGCCTCACCTTTGCAGCCCCTTCTTTTCCTTCCTCACTGGCTAGCCAGAGCTTTACGGGTGCAGCCTCATTCCCACGTTTCTACAAAGACTTCAGTCTTCTCACAATCACAGCTGCAGCACCGGAACCAGCACACCGAGTGGTGACTTCCCAATCAAGGTGCATACGAGCCAGTTAGGCAAGACATGAGTTCTAGGGACCTGCGGGCAGCACTGTGCCTGTAGGTAACAGTCCTGGATTGGACACTTACAAGTCTGTTAAGAGGGTAGATCTCATGTTAAGTATTCTTACCACCAAAAACAAACCAACGAAATCCAATACAGAGCATGCCTACTGCATTCCCGCCACTGTACCTCGAGGTCTTGCTGCAACAGGTATAACCCAAGTTCTGAGATGACTGCCTTTCCACAGACAGGGAAACTGAGGCATGAGGGATGAAGTCATTTCCCGAGTCACACAGCTGGTGAGCAGCAGAGCCCTACTTCCCGCCGGCCACTTTTGGTTCCACACCTCTGTTTGCCAACCCCCTCACTCCCCTCTCCCCAGGCCACAGGGACTCCATCTCTTCCAGACTCCTCTGACTCTTTAAAAAGCAGCTCACAGCTCTTCGGCCCTTCGCATAGCATGTTCACTATCGTAAGTTAGCTTTTCAGGAGTTTGTGTCTCCCCGCTCCAGCTGGGGCGGGGGGCTCCTGAGGGCCCTCGCCCCCATCACTTCCCTCCGTGGTGTCAGCACAGAACCAGGCACAGGGCTTGATGACATTCTGGTGCATTCTTCAGCCAGCACCGGAAGCCGTTTCTCCCCAGGAAATTATGGCTTTCAGTTTGTTTGTATTGATTACGGCGGGGATTTGTTTTCTGTCCTGCTACGTAAATGTCTTTATGGGATAATTGTCGCAGCTTTTCAGGGAAGGTTTACACTTCATGGAGTCAGCCCTTTCTCCAGCATCCATCACCGTCGACTGCAAACGTCAGCAGCTCTGAGTCTGAGCTTCTCCCCATCCCCAGCTTGTCCTGCCCTAGTGGGCGACCTGGTAGTCGCCCCAATGTAACAAATGTGTAAGTGGCCTAGTCCTGCTCCACGGGCCTTTTCTCAGCACGAACCATTGCTGTTCGGGGTAAAGATTGGGGAAAAGACTTTGGGCCACATTTTTTTTTTCTTCATAAATATGTACTTTAGCCGATAGCCAGAATACACAAGAGGAGGAGGCCAAAGAGATGGCATGGTGGCTCTGGACCAGGGTGAGGACGCAGGGCGGCTCCGGACCAGGATGAGGACGCAGGGAGGCTCTGGACCAGGGTGGGGACGCAGGGAGGCTCCGGACCAGGGTGAGGACACAGGGCGGCTCCAGACCAGGGTGAGGACGCAGGGAGGTTCCGGACCAGGGTGAGGACGCAGGGAGGCTCTGGACACAAGGAGAAGGAGTTAGGGTAGAAACCCCACCATCATCCCCACGATTTTCTTGCTCATTAGGAAAAGCTGCATAGGCTGCTTATCCACTGTGGTAGAGAGAAAAGTAGCTCCCCTAAGATGTGCTCATCCTAAAGAGGTGCAAAGAGGAATTAAGGGTGCAGATGGAATGAAGGTTGTCAATCGGATGACCTTAAAATATAGGGATTAGCCTGGATTATCCGAGGGCCCGATGTAATCACAGGGTCCTTACAGGGCGAAGGGTGAATTGGCAGAGCTGTCAGAGAGATGGCAGCCTGAGAAGGACTCGGCTCAATGTCGCTGGCATTGAAGGAGGAGGAAGGTGGCCACGATGCAAGGCAAGCAGGCACTTTCTAGAAGCTTAAAGAGGCAAAGAAAGGGCTCCTCTCTTAGAGCTGCTAGAAAGCAGTGCACGCTGCCAGTACCTTGATCTTAGCCTGGTGGGTTCCATGTCAGACAGCTGATCTGCAGACTTGTTAAGATATTCAGTTTGTGTGTGTGTGTGTTTTTAAACCACTAAATTGGCAACAATTTGTCACAGCAGCAGCAGCAGAGAACCAATACAATCTGTAAATACTCTTAATCTGTGAACCTTTTGTCAACTAGAGGAAAATTTCACACTTGGGAGTTTACATATTGCTGTTTAGGTTTAGAACACTATCCTGGACCGCAAATCCGGGTGTTTCCTTTTTCACCCATTTCACTAGAAAAACCACTTTCCAGTGGTTTTCAAAACTTGCCCTGATTTTTTAAAGATGTATAAGAAGTTAAGCACTGGTCAACTGGTGAGTTTGGTTTTGCCTCTGAGCACTCTTTCAAAAAGCAATTTGTATTTGACCAACTTTGTGAAAACGGTGAAAGATGGCTATGGTTGCTAAGAGAGGCTGTCAGGGGGTTGCCATGGGAACAACTGTTTTTAAATCAGGAATAACGAGCTCTAACTGTAAAGAGCTGAGGTAGGGAAAACAGGGGAGGTAGCTACCTCTTACTTCCTCCTCATTAAGGGGAAACAGCCTGAGGTTTTCTGCCAATTCCTTAAGTTCAGCAGACATTGCCCTGCTGCTCTGTGAAGGGCAATAGTAAATGCGTGGTTTTCAGATTCACACAGATTTGGGTCTGAATTCCTGATTCAGCCGTGCTATCTGCAAGACCTAGAGTAAGATGCAGAACTACCCGGGGACTCTGTCGTGTTAGTCGTGAAATGGGGATTATGACAGTAGTACTTGCCTCTTGGGGTGGGTGTGATTACCTGAGAAAACACGTGCAATTTGTTTCACACAGTGCCTGGAAAGTAGTAAGAACTCAATCCCTGATGGTGCTGTTATGCTCAGACAAGAGACCTGTTGCCAGGCTCCAGATTGCGCTTCCACACCAGCGTGGATAAAGACCTTTCTAAAGCTTCCCAGTCCATCAGGCACTGATAAGTGGTCCTCCGGCATGTGACTGATGGGCAGCTCAGCCCCCGTGTGAGTCACCTTGAGGCAGCCACATCTGAGCTGGTCTAGACTCCGCACAAGGAGCAAGTCCAGCGCTCCCAGGGTTGGCTGTCCGGGCAACGCCATCAAAGTTTTGGCAAGCTTGCTGTCGGCTTCTGCCCTTCTCTCTTGGTGGGCCGAGTACACAGGCGCTGATTGAGGCACCAGCTTTGAGGAGACTGCTCTAGATAGCCATCTGATTACGCGGGGCAGCCACTGTTTGTTTTCTCCGATTTCACCCGAGGGCGACTGGTGAGGAGGGCAGGAAGGCAATGAGAGGGGGCCCGGGCCCAGGCCGTAAGCAGGCGCAGGGACTTTGAAGACTGACTGACCACTTCGCAGAAGCTTTTCACCACCACGAAGGGAGAAGGCTCAGCTGAGTCCCAGGAGCCAAGTCTAGGATGCGAAGCTGAGAAAGTAGCTAAATGTTGGGTTGAACTGGGAGGACTGAGCAGGAGAGAAACTAGAGGAGGACCAGCTGTCAGCAGAAGGACCATGAGAAGATGGGGTGGATTACAAATGATGGAGAGAGCGGACCTGGGGCAGCTCTGCCCTGGAGAATGTGTGTTCCTGGCTTGGCAAACCCAAGGGGCGATGGTGAGCTGTCTGTGAGACCTGGCTGCTCAGCTCAGGCCGTCAGAAAAACTCACCTCGCCACTAGCGGAACCAGCCTTCGTATAAGACCTCAGTGAGAAATTTCCATTGGGCCCAGAGTCAGGAAATAGTGGACCTTTTCTAATTGGTTGGTTCCTGTCTGAAGTCAGACCTGGGGAATTGCTCAGATACCCTTATTCACCACTGGCTGCTGGAAACCTTAGAGCCACATACGTGTTCCATGCAGAACATGTGCATGGTCTTGGAGGCATGTGTGTTTGATTTAGATTCAGTCCTGGATTCATCTTATGTTCCTACTCTGGTTTGTCTTTCTGACTTAACACTTAAGCATTGCTGAATCTTGCTTCTTAACTAAGAAATATGCTTTTAAATTTAATTTGTCTTCATCTTACAAATAACTTTTTATAATTACAAAATAGTATAATCTATGGTACAGTACAATCTATCATCAACTCTATATCTATGGTATACTCATGTATACTATGGCTATAGTATAATCTGTAATCAAATCTATAATCAAAATAGCACAATTCTCCTTATGCTGAATGGAAAGCAGACATATATAAGAAAAACTCATCTTTAATCCCACGACTATTAACATTTCAGAGCGCTGTGCCACTGTGGAGTCACCACTGGAATGGAAACGAGGTTTTGGCCTTCTCACCCAGTGTTCCACGAACTTAATGCTCCAGCTGCTTAGGCTGGGGATGCCTTCTAGAGGAGGGTTTCCTGTGGGAAATGTAATTGCATTTGGGAATAATTATAGAGGCCGTGACTGTGTACACACTGCCTCCCTTAATAACCAGGAAACCCAACAAGGTCTGAGCTAAGAGCAGCTCGAAAATGGGTAGTTTTTAAAGTGACTATTAGTAGTCATTAACTGGTTCCCTGCTGTGAGCCTATTTCAGCGAATTTTGAAGTTTTCAAACAAGTTTATGTGGACAAATAACCAGAGAGCAGAACGGTAGCAAGGGTAGGAAAAAGAATATCAAGGAGCAGTGTGATCTATTAAGCAGTTGTTGTGTTGTATCTCTTCATGCCCTGAAGAGGACGGGCATGAAAAAAAAAAAATGAATTCTTTAATTACAGCATTGTTTCATTAATTTAAATTTTTATTAGCCTACAATTATGTAGTGCTTTGGAATAGTGCTATAGAATGTCAGAGGAACCTTTTCTTGTATCCAAGCTAATAATGAAGCTGTGTACTATACCATTAGTTTGTCTAGTCTTTTAACTAGTATTTACTGAGTATCAATTTCGTGGCTAGTCAAGGACCAAAGATGACTTATTCCTGGTCCCTACCTTCAAGGAGCTCCTGTTCTGATGAGATGACAACACACTGCATTTGTAACTATGTTTTGCTTCTCCGAGGGCTTTGGAAGCACAGAGAAAGAACAAATTTGAGGCAGCCTAGGGCAGTGGAGGGCGGAGCCTCCCAGGCAGAGAAGGACAGAGCGGGGTGAGCAGGGATTTCAAGGTAGCAAACAGAGAACAGCACGAGAGATCACAGCTGGAAAGATCCTAGTTGGTCTGAGTCGCTCGGAGTGTGGCTGGAGGGCTGAAGGGAAAAAGGTGGAGGGGCTAGCAGCATCCTGGGATGCCTCCTCTCCTGGTTCCCGCACATTGGCATCTCCTCTTCCCATTCAGGTTCTGCTACCGTACTCCCTGCTGTGGGCTCCTTTTCTGGGCTGGCTCCAAGCTGTTGACAGCGTGGAAGGAGTTCGGCAGTTGGTAAGTACTTAATTCTCGTCAGCTATTTTCGTTATCAGTATAGCTGGCTGCCATGTTTCTATAAAGTTGCAGTGGCGTGGAGTTGTGTGTCTCTTAGTGTGCACAGAAGCTTTACAGCCAAAGGGGAAGTAGTTCCACACTGGATACAACTTTTTAAGTGTAATCCCCAGGAAGATCCCTTTGATTTACCCCAAGATAGCCCCTTCCCTCATGACACCTTTCCATGGGACAACCTTGGCTCCATCCCTGGCCAGGACTCAGCTCCCGGTGGACAAGAGGCCAATGAAGGGAGTGAACCAGATGGCCAAGTTCCCCCTGGGTCCAGGCTGGGGTCCTGCTTCTGTGAGTTCTGAAGTAGGACACAGTGTCACATCACCTCCCCCAAGCCATCCAGAAGAAGATAGATGCCAAGGCAAGCATGTGAATGTGGAATCTTTTGGCTAGAAAGGCATTCCTTCAATTCTCCCTTCTGTGGGGAATTGCTGACATGCCTGGATTTTCCCCCGTTTTGTACTTTATTGTTGGGCATTTGGTTTGCATAACCCAGTAGTGTACTCAGTCTGCAAATCATTTTTTTAAACATCTTTGTGGGAGTATAATTGCTTTACAATGTTGTGTTAGTTTCTGCTGTATAACAAAGTGAACCAGCTATACGTATACATATGTCCCATATCTCCTCCCTCTTGCGTCTCCCTCCCTCCCACCCTCCCTATCCCACCCCTCTAGGTGGTCACAAAGCACCGAGCTGATCTCCCTGTGCTATGCGGCTGCTTCCCACTAGCTGTCTGTTTTACATTTGGTGGTGTATATATGTCAGTGCCACTCTCTCACTTTGTCCCAGCTTACCCTTCCCCCTCCCCATGTCTTCAAGTCCACTCTCTATATGTCTACGTCTTTATTCTGCTCCTGCCCCTAGGTTCTTCAGAACTTTTTTTTTTAATATTCCATATACATGTGTTAGCATATGGTATTTGTTTTTCTCTTTCTGACTTACTTCACTCTGTATGACAGACTCTAGGTCCATCCACCTCACTGTGAATAACTCAATTTCGTTTCTTTTTATGGCTGAGTGATATTCCATTGTATATACGTGCCATATCTTCTTTATCCATTCATCTGTTGATGGACACTTAGGTTGCTTCCATGTCCTGGCTATTGTAAATAGAGGTGCAGTGAACATTGTGGTACATGACTCTTTTTGAATTATGGTTTTCTCAGGGTATATGTCCAGTAGTGGGATTGCTGGGTCGTATGGTAGTTCTATTTTTAGTTTTTTAAGGAACCTCCATACTGTTCTCCATAGTGGCTGTATCAAATTTACATTTCCACCAACAGTGCAAGAAGGTTCCCTTTTCTCCACACCCTCTCCAGCATTTATGGTTTGTAGATTTTTTTGAGGATGGCCTTTCTGACTAATGTGAGGTGATACTGCATTGTAGCTTGGATTTGCATTTCTCTAATGATCAGTGATGTTGAGCATCCTTTCATGTGTTTGTTGATAATCTGTATATCTTCTTTGGAGAAATGTCTATTTAGGTCTTCTGCCCAGTTTTGGATTGGGTGGTTTGTTTGTTTGTTTGTGTTTGCGGTACACGGGCCTCTCACTGCTGTGGCCTCTCCCGTTGTGGAGCACAAGCTCCAGACGCGCAGGCTCAGCAGCCATGGCTCACGGGCCTAGCTGCTCCATGGCATGTGGGATCTTCCTGGACTGGGGCACAAACCCGTGTCCCCTGCATCGGCAGGTGGACTCTCAACCACTGCGCCACCTGGGAAGGCCCTATCATATGGTTTTTGTCCTTCAGTTTGTTAATGTAGTGAAAATATAGTGAATCACTTTGATTGATTTGCATATATTGAAGAATCCTTGCATTCCTGGGATAAACCCCACTCGATCATGGTGTATGATCCTTTTGATGTGCTGCTGGATTCTGTTCACTAGTATTTTGTTGAGGATTTTTCCATCTATGTTCATCAGTGATATTGGCCTATAGTTTTCTTTTTTTGTAACATCTTTGTCTAGTTTTGGTATCAGGGTGATGGTGGCCTCGTAGGATGAGTTTGGGAGTGTTCCTCCCTCTGCTATATTTTGGAAGAGTTTGAGAAGCATAGGTGTTAGCTCTTCTCTAAATGCTTGGTAGAATTCGCCTGTGAAGCCATCTGGTCCTGGGCTTTTGTTTGTTGGAAGATTTTTAATCACAGTTTTCAATTTCAGTGCTTATGATTGGTCTGTTTATATTTTCTATTTCTTCCTGGTTCAGTCTTGGAAGGTTGTGCTTTTCTAAGAATTTGTCCATTTTTTCCAGGTTGTCCATTTTATTGGCATAGAGTTACTTATAGTAATCTCTCATGATCCTTTGTATGTCTGCAGTGTCAGTTGTTACTTCTCCTTTTTCATTTCTAATTCTCTTGGTTTGAGTCTTCTCCCTTTTTTTCTTGATGAGTCTGGCTAATGGTTTATCAATTTTGTTTATCTTCTCAAAGAACCAGCTTTTAGTTTTATTGATCTTTGCTATCGTTTCCTTCATTTCTTTCTCATTTATTTCTGATCTGATCTTTATGATTTCTTTCCTTCTGCTTACTTTGGGGGTTTTTCTGTTCTTCGTTCTCTAATTGCTTTAGGTGTAAGGTTAGGTTGTTTATTTGAGATGTTTCTTGTTTCTTGAGGTAGGATTGTATTGCTATAAACTTCCCTCTTAGAATTGCTTTTGCTGCATCCCATAGGTTTTGGGCCATCGTGTTTCCATTGTCATTTGTTTCTAAGTATTTTTAAATTTCCTCTATGGTTTCTTCAGTGATCTCTTGGTTATTTAGTTGCATATTGGTTAGCCTCCATGTGTTTGTATTTTTTATAGTTTTTTTCCTGTAATTGATATCTAGTCTCATAGCATTGTGGTTGGAAAAAATACTTGATACGATTTCAATTTTCTTAGATTTACCAAGGCTTGATTTGTGATCTATCCTGGAGAATGTTCCATGAGCACTTGAGAAGAAATTGTATTCTGTTGTTTTTGGATGTAAAGTCCTGTAAATATCAATTAAGTCCATCTTGTTTAATGTATCGTTCAAAGCTTGTGTTTCCTTATATGTTTTCATTTCGGTTGATATGTCAGTTGGTGAAAGTGGGGTGTTTAAGTCCCCTACTATTATTATGTTGCTGTCCATTTCCCATTTTATGGCTGTTAGCCTTTGCCTTATGTATTGAGGTGCTCCTATGTTGGGTGCATAAATATTTACAATTGTTATATCTTCTTCTTGGATTGATCCCTTGATCATTATGTAGTGTCCTTCTTTGTCTCTTGTAACAGTCTTTGTTTTAAAGTCTATTTTGTCTGATATGAGAATTGCTACTCCAGCTGTCTTTTGATTTCCATTTGCATGGAATATCTTTTTCCATCCCCTCACCTTCAGTCTGTATGTGTCCTTAGGTCGGAAATGAGTCTCTTGTAGACAGCATATATACAGTTCTTGTTTTTGTATACATTCAGCCAGTGTATGTCTTTTGATTGGAGCATTTAATCCATTTACATTTAAGGTAATTAGCGATATGTATATTCCTATTACCATTTTCTTAATTGTTTTGGGTTTGTTATTGTACGTCTTTTCCTTCTCCTGTGTTTCCTGCCAGAGAAGTTCCTTTAGCATTTGTTGTAAAGCTGGTTTGGTGGTGCTGAATTCTCTTAGCTCTTGCTTGTCTATAAAGCTTTTAATTTCTCCATCAAATCTGAATGAGATCCTTGCTGGGTAGAGTAATCTTGGTTGTAGGTTTTTTCCCTTTCATCACTTTAAATATGTCCTGCCACTCCCTTCTGGCTTGCAGAGTTTCTGTTGAAAGATCAGGTGTTAACCTTATGGAGATTCCCTTGTGTGTTATTTGTTGTTTTTCCCTTGCTGCTTTTAATACGTTTTTCTTTGTATTTAATTTTTGATAGTTTGATTAATATGTGTCTTAGCATGTTTCTCCTTGGCTTTATCCTGTATGGGACTCTCTGCACTTCCTGGACTTGATTGACTATTTCCTTTCCCATATTAGGGAAGTTTTCAACTATAATCTCTTCAACTATTTCTCAGTCCCTTTCTTTTTCTCCTCTTCTTCTGGGACCCTTATAATTTGAATGTTGGTGTGTTTAATATTGTCCCAGAGGTCTCTGAGACTGTCCTCAATTCTTTTCATTCTCTTTTTCTTTATTCTGCTCTGCAGTAGTTAGTTATTTCCACTATTTTACCTTCCAGGTCACGTTCTTCTGCCTCAGTTATTCTGCTATTGCTTCCTTCTAGAGAATTTTCAATTTCATTTATTGTGCTGTTCATCACTGCTTGTTTGCTCTTTAGTTCTTCTAGGTCCTTGTTAAACATTTCTTGTATTTTCTCCATTCTGTTTCCAAGATTTTCGATCGTTTATACTATCATTACTCTGAATTCTTTTCAGGTACACTGCCTAGTTCGTCTTCATTTGTTTGGTCTGGTGGGTTTTTACCTTGCTCCTTCATCTCTGTCTTCTCATTTTGCTTAACTTACTGTGTTTGGGGTCTCCTTTTCTTAGGCTGCATGTCCGTAGTTCCCGTTGTTTTTGGTGTCTGCCCCCTGTAGGTAAGGTTGGTTTGGTGGGTTGTGTAGGCTTCCTGGTGGAGGGGACTGGTGCCTGTGTTCTGGTGGATGAGGCTGGATCTTGTCTTTCTGGTGGGCAGGACCAGCTCCGGTGGTGTGTTTTGGGGTGTCTGTGAACTTAGTATGATTTTAGGCAGCCTCTCTGCTAATGGGTGGGGTTGTGTTCCTGTCTTGCTATTTGTTTGGCATGGAGTGTCCAGCACTGGAGCTTGCTGGTCATCGGGTGGAGCTGGGTCTTTGCGTTGAGACAGAGATCTCTGGGAGAGCTCTCGCCGATTGATATTACATGGGGCCGGGAGGTTTCTGGTGGTCCAATGTCCTGAACTCAGCTTTCCCACCTCAGAGGCTCAGACCTGACACCCAGCCAGAGCACCAAGATGCTGTCAGTCGCACGGCAGTGAATGTGGCGGTCTCCATGATGAAGTCAGATTATGAAGGTCTACAATAGCTGTTCAGCTAAAACAGGCTGACTTGGGAGCAATTTGTCTCCGAGGCCTTCTCTAGCAGCCTGTGGCTAAAAGAGTAGGTCTCTGCATGTGCTGCCAGAATCTTAAACGTTTATATAGAGGTCTTAACTGGGTTCAGTACCGATGGTCTCAAGAACACCTTACTCTCTCAAGGTGGTGTGCTTGAAACACCTCCTAAGCCTGAGCGTCTACAAGCTGCAGGAAGACGAGACCACCCACAAGCTGTGATTCTTGCCATGAACCCTGCTGCTGCCGTAGTGGAACCCGGCTTCCCCCGCGGCTCTGCAGTGAACTTTCAGGGAAGTTTTCTCTCTGTAACGATGAGATTCATGCTACCTGAGTTGCGCAAAGCCACAGAGGGCTTAAATGTTGGGGCTGGGGTACAAAGCCAGCAAATCTGGCTCCAAGGTCTGTGTTACCGCACCCTAAACGCCTCAGCCCCGTGAGCCGCCGCCTCAAACTCGCTCTGCCGCAGGAAGAGTCCTGCAAATCATTTTGTAAAAATTGATGATGCTGGTATGTTCAGAACAACACCTTCTGGGTTTTGACGACCACAAGATCAGGTTTTCATTATCTTATGGGCAACTGATGGGCTGTCATTGATTGACAGATCCAGGGTCTGGATTCTGTCCCTTGGTTTCCTCGTTTCTGTCTGAGCAGAGTGCAGGGGCCTCAGCCCTTTAATTAGAGACTTGGATTTACTCTGTGTATTTGTTCCAGTTCATGGAGATTCTGTCCTGACTTGTCCTCTCAGATGAATTCATTCCGCAGTCAAGGAGTATTTATTCAACTGCTACTCTGTGCTGGACCTTAAGGGTATGGAGAAACCAGATTACCATGGCTGATCTCAGGTCATTCACACTGGGTAGGAGGGACAGGATTCTGAGCTGTACAGATGTGGAGACAGAGGGAGGGCAGCCAGGCCAGTGATGGACAGCCACCACAGCGTGGGTAGGGAGAGAGGTTGACAGGGAGACTTGGTAATACTTTCCTTTTAGAAAAATTGACCATTTTCTGTTTAAAATCCAGACAATATTGTTTCAGGCCATTGACGTTTCATTGTCTTCTACATGTATGACCAGGAAGGAGTCAGACACATTACACTTAGCACCCTTCTGGCAGAGTGGAAAAAACTTGGCATATCACCAGATTCCACTAAGTGGCCTTTATCAACTCATTCGATCTCCCTGGGCCTTGAGTTTTTCCTTCTGTGAAATGGGGATCATCTATATTGTTGTCAGGATCCAGTATAACACCATATATGTGAAAATTATATTCAGAAAAGCCTTGTCTTATGACCAAATAGGTAAGACACCTTGCCTGTCTGTGTATTACCGATTTTCTAATCTCTGTAAATGTTAAGATTCATGACATACAGATTTTATTTTGAAGAGTTGCCTCATTCATAATAGTTGTTACCCATTTCCTCAAACAACGGATAAAAGGAATAATGACTACCATTTTGGAGGAGAAGGCTCTTTGGGATTTTTTGATGTTAAAAAGAGCACCCCATACTCTGAAGTGTTAGGAAACCTTGAGGAAGAAGTGGGAGGTGGTGTTCAATGCCAGTCTCTGTTTTCTGCTCTGTCTGGCTCGTGAGCCTATAAATGATGCACCACTCTCAAAGTCCCATCAACTTGGAACATGACCAAGCAATGTCAGCTCAGCAGTAGTCATCCATATTGTGCTTTTGAACCCTGCTGCTCTAACTGGAAGGAAATAAGGCACAGAGGGAAATTGGCTTTTCTCAGCTGCCATCTGTCCGGGTTACCTTTGCAATGTCAGGAGGTGGAAAACCGCACAGGCAGCCCAAGGTGAGAGGGGCCTGGGTCAATGGACCTCCTTGGGAGCATGACCCTGGCTAGCCCCATTTTCCTTATTTCTGTTTCCTTGTGGATTGTCATTCAGGATTTGAATTTCCAAAACATTCCTCTTACAATTCCAAATGATCTCCTGATATTTGTGTTGACTCTCTCATCCCAGGGTGGCAGACTGGACCTTCTGCTTGCTTGTTGGTTTCTGGCACTGACCCGAATGCTTCTGGTTCTCATGTCTGCCCAGCCCAAACCATAGCAAGTTCAGCTTCAACCATCCTTGTCTGGAATCTTGGACAACTCATCCACTAACAGGGATAGAGCTGTCATGCTTGAGACTATGATATTCATCTCCCAAGATGTAAATTCTCTCTGTTTCGTATCATCTTATATTGCAACCTAAGGCATGATATTTAGCCTCTCTGAATCCCAGTGTCCTAATCTGTGGAATGATACTGTATCAGTGTAGACCCTCCAGGAAAGGGGTGCCAACATGTAGTTAGAAGTGCAGGAGGCTTACCTGTGGAGGCTGAATAGGAGGAGCCTGTGGAGCCCTCAGACTTTTATGGTGTGGGCAGGGAGAGCTGTCAGGCCATTATGCAGGCACGATGCGTGTGGAAGGAGAGCGGAGGAAGGGAGATAAAGCGGGAAGAGCTTGAGACAGTGGTGCGGCTCCTGGAAAGTCTTAGCCAGCTGAATGGAGAGCTGCAGTGCAGAGATTTCCTGTAAAGGAGTCCCATGTTGGGGCAGAACTGGCCAGGCCGTGGCGTCGCCTCTAAGCTCACTCATCCACTGGGGAATTTTAGTAGTGATAATCGCCAGCCCATAGTCACAATTCATCATTGTGAACTAAAACTATTAACGTTTCAAATCAAATATTCATTGAAAACCTACTCTCTGTAAAGCACCAAGCTGAGTGATGTCACAGGGAATTTGCAAATTGACTCAGTGTGTCTTGCAGAGAGAGAGATAATATAATTAAAATGAAATTTTTTTTTTGAGTGACAAGGTAGGGGAAGATGCCAAGAACGGGTGAGCCTCACGTTAGATGAACTGGTCCAGGTATAGGCCTTGTCCCAGAAAGATAGAAGTAGAAGTTCAAATTTGGGTATTCAAAGGGGCATTGGAGACCCAGGCTTGATTTGGGTCTGAGTGCTGAGGCCAAGGCAGGAAGACCTAAGAAATCACAGGCTGGGAACACCTCAGTGCTTATAATTCATTGGGAATGGAAGCAGAAGATAACTGGGGGCCCAGCTCTCTGTGAAATCCGCTGCCAAAAGGTCAAGGTCCAGCCAGTTGGTCTGGGGTTGAGAGGCTTCTAGGCAGAAGTAGAAAGATACATGTCATGTAGACTGAAGTAATACATCTGAGCATGGAGGAAGCCTACAGTGGCTGAGCAAGATGCTGGCATCTACCTGCTGGGGGGATGGGCACATGGTTCACTGCCTCATTGGTGTTGACTCTGCTGTGAAGCTGAGCTACGTCTGACTTGGGCAATGAACACAGCATTTTCCAAGTTTTCTTCTCTGGAGTGCCACAACTTGGAAGCTAGAGCTGGCTTTTTCTATAGTGTCAGCTGTGGTTTCCATGCTCTTAGAGAATCGTTTCCTGGCAGAGAACTTTACCCCTGGATGGCTAGTTGGTTCCATGTGCTGCCTAGTCAATGGTCACATGTGGCTAACACTCCCACTCAGTCACCTCTGTCAATCCCAGGGAACCATCAAGTACTTGGGCGTAGAAACGAGGTGGAGGCGGTTGTCTGTGTTGTTTGTTGCTCGGAGAGAGATGCCTGCGTGTGGCATCTGAGTGAGCAGTGAAGAATGCGCGTGGGTTTACCTGGAACACACTTCCTCCCCCCCATCATGACATTATCTGCCTGAGGATATGAGGGTGGCCCACAAAGTTCCAGGGGTTACAGAAAGCACTGTGCATTTGTAGACGTGCTGATGATTGACAGTGGATGGAGCACGGAGGAAATAGCAGGGCTTGGAGAGAGGTGGGCCCCAGTGAGCAGAGCTGGATGGTCTTTGTGCAGCCCATGAGGCACCTGGGCCTGATCCCGGAAGATGTCGAAAGCTATGGGAAGGTTTGGAGCAGGCAATCGGTACACTCAGATTTGCTTCTAGAAAGATCTCTTTGGCAGAAATGCAGAAGGGTCAAGAGTTGGAGTGGAGAACTGTTAGGAGGTTTCAGCAATAGTCCAGGTGAGAAAATGATGGAGACTGCTATTAAGCTGATGTCATTGCACGGGAGGAAAGTGCACGGCTTGGAAAGAGCAAAGAACAAAGTACAGTGAAAACAAGAATGTAGACCACAGTCTGTGGGAGACTCGGAGAACAAAGCCAGCAAGGAGTCCACAGGAAGCAGGTCCAGTTTCCCAGGCAAGATCCAGAAGGACCTCTTTGGAAGGGCCAACGCCTTTTGCAACAGTGATCTTCTACTGGTCTTCAAGATTTTTCCCAACCTAGTATCCACTCCCAGCCAACATCGACATGTGTCCGGCAGGAGAATGATGTGATAGAATGAGTGCTTTTTGATCAGTCAGTGCATCTAAGCTAGTCTAGATGAAGCCCCTGGAACGGGGTGATGTGGTTGATTCAATCAGACAACGATGTCCGTTGGTATTTTGATATCCAAGAATATTTTGGCGCTGTTCCTCTTCCTTTGGCATTGGCATTACACCTGGTCATTCAGGCAATATAGTAGCACCTGTGCTCAGGTTTTGGCATCTGGAAGACCAGGATAAATTACTTTTTTTCTAGGCTCAGCTTTCATATTCAAAGACTGAATAATAACAGTGCCTGGCTGTCATGAATTTCAAATGAGTAGGGGTCCCAGCACAGTGCCTGCCTTGCAATAAACCTCCATAAGTGTTAGCCAATATGAGTATTATTACATGTCCCTTTGCCTTGGAGTGTTTTGGTTTCTTCACGCTCTCCCAGCCCCCCGGGGTGTCCGCATTTCGAGGAGCTGCTTCAGTGCCTAGTCTCACAGTGGTGGGTCTCTGATCAGTACTGCAGCCACCCTGCCGTCCCTTAGCCAGCCCTCCCTCACCTGTGCCGCCCCCCCCCCCCTTCTCCTCCACATCCTTCCAGAGTGTCTGGAACAATGGAGGAAACCTATGTGATTACAGTCAAAAGTCTCTCCGGGAAGCTCCAACCCTTTCAGGGTAATTTGGCATGATTTTATGGAAGTGAGCCTTGGGGAAAATTCAAATGTCAAGCATAATTTGATACTTGAAACATGAAAGAAAAAGCCTTCTGATTTCTTTTCATCTACATTTCCACACTCCACACTGTCCGGTTTTCCCCGTTCTCTCTCAGGGGTCATTACTCCGCAGTGGGGACCAGCATTGAAGCAGCAATAGCAGGTGGCAATCTTTTAATCCTCCCCCCGCGCCGCACCGAGTCCAGCGCACGGCCACTCGGTCTCATTCACTTGCCCAGGCGTCTCTGCCGACCCCGTTTTCTGAGTGCTGTCAAGGCAGGATGCTTTAATGAACGCTGAGATCTCAGCTTATAGATCAGCAATTATTTATACACAGAAGATGATGAGCTAAAGTTCTCTCACATGTTATCTCTAGGTCTATCTTAATCAAAAGAACACAGAACAGAGGGAACTTCTATCTTTTTTCAGGCTAAAGATGGTGCATCTCGGGCTTCCCTGGTGGCGCAGTGGTTGAGAGTCCGCCTGCCGATGCAGGAGACACGGGTTCGTGCCCTGGTCCGGGAGGATCCCACATGCCGCGGAGCAGCTGAGCCCGTGAGCCATGGCCGCTGGGCCTGTGCGTCCGGAGCCTGTGCCCCGCAACGGGAGAGGCCACAACAGTGAGAGGCCCGCATACCGCAAAAAAAAAAAAAAAAAAAAAAAAAAAAAAAAAAAAAAAAGATGGTGCATCTCCAGAAGGCTTCTTCCCCACCCTTCCCCCCGCCAGATGAGGTTGGACTACCCAACTGATTGGGCCCTGAAGTTTGGGATTCCAGCTCCACCACTTAGTAGTTGTGTGTCTGGCGAGTTCCCTCACTCTCCAGGGATGAGCGACAGTGCACCTGAGCTGAAACATTACCTGGTGCCCAGCACCGACCTTGCAAGCAAAAAAGGAATATGGCTGCTACTTCAGGTCCACTTCCAAATCTCACGTGAAATGTCTGCTGTGGTCACACTAACACAGAGCTGTGCAGGGAAGGGGATTCTGGGAAATGTAATCCCATCTTAGCTGACGTGATACAGAACAAATCCAGTACAAGGACTCTAAAGAGTATATGTCGAGTGCTTAGCCCGGAAGGACCCAGTCACCGAGTGTCACCATTCCTCTCCCTTTCCCTCTCTCATCAGCCTGGCTCAGCTGAGTCCTTGTACCTGCCCAGGGGGGTAGCACATGGGAGATATAAGGATCCAGTATAAGAATCCTGTGTATGTGTGTGCGTGTTGGGCGGGGGCAGCGATGGGTGCGTGCCATTCTGAGACCAAAGAATGTAGATTGCGGAGAACCGGTTTTGGACATTCTGGGCTTTCCGTTGTTATTTTGTTTGTTTGTTTGTTTTTAACATCTTTATTTGAGTATAACTGTTTTACAATAGTGTGTTAGTTTCTCCTTTACAACAAAGTGAATCAGTTATACTGTTTGTTTGTTTTTTACGTGTGGATGATGGGAAGTTTTCCCTAGTTTATTGCTCAGACACAAGCAGTGTCTGCCCCAGGCAGGGAAAAGGTAGCCTCTGAGAGAGCTCATACCACTGCTGTCCACCTTGTTCCTCGTGTCTCTTATTTTCATGGGGTTCACGGATAGAACACGATCTGCTCAAGCAAACTGGGCTTTCCGGTTTTTATTAAGCAACTTTTTTTTTTTTTTTAATTAAGGATAATTTTGTTATCTAAAATATGATGGGGATTTCTCTTTGGAGCAATAAGTCACCTTAAACATCGGGGCGCTCAGTTACAGGGAATTTAATTCCTGTAGGAAGCCTTGGAGACCATGTCATTATCCTAATCTTTTGTGGGTTCCTGGTGCCCAGCTATAGACATGAGGAGTTTGTTTTTCAGTAACTGCCTCCCAGGCTGGGATGTGTGAGTGGATTCCAGCTTGTACACAAGGAGACAGACACCAATTAGCATGACTGTTTTCTGGGTCTAGAGGGACAACACGATATCTGCTGTGAAGGTCTTCTTGGGTGTTATCCTGGGTTATCCTGAGTCTTCTTGGATGTTCTTCCTCTGGATCCATTGGTTGATCTGGGTCCAAATCTGTCTACTGTTTTTTAAGTTTATTGAATTATAGTTGATTTACAATGTTGTGTTAATTTCTTCTGTACAGCAAAGTGGCTCAGTTTTATATATATATATATATATATATATATATATATATAAAACTTTTTTTCATATTCTTTTCCATTATGGTTTATCACAGGATGTTGAATATAGTTCCCTGTGCTGTACAGTTGGAACTTGTTGTTTATCCATCCTATATATCAAGTCTGTCTATTTTTGAATCTATCACCTGATGAAGGGAAGTTATACTGCTGTTGAATACAGGACAGACAAGCAACACATATACGTTGACCAGCTTTCCAAAGACCTTGCTTGACTTGGTTTTATAGTTTCGGCAAAGTAAGAATTTTTCCATCGACACATTTCAGGATCATTTCCTCACATGTTGCCCATATGTTGGTGTGGTCAGTTACTGTGGTCCTTATTTCCCTAGCCAATAAGGGCACATGGATGGTGAGATATCTCAATGACTGGGCTTTGCACCGGTGATTTGATGTCATCACAGGTGGGCAAAAACAGTGGGAACGGACAAAGCTCTAGTTATGGCACAAAAAGTGGTCAGAGTCCTCCTGCAATGGTATGAACTTTCTAGAGCAGTGATTCTCAAAGTGTCTTCTCTAGACCAGCACCATCAGCATCACCCAAAAACTTGTTAGAAATGCAAATTCTTGTGCTCCATCCTGGCCCTACTGAACCAGAATCTCTGGGACCCGGCAAACTGTATTTTAACAAGCCCTCCAGGAGATTCTGATGGCAGCTTAATTCTGAGAAACACTGCTCTAGAGCTGGGAATGGACTCATTTCCGTGACAGCTGAACATTTTCTTAGTCTGCAGGACAGGTTCTTGTATGTTAGAAGAATCTGCAACACTCAGACAAGGGATACAGCTTTTCTTTCTGATACATTGTCCAAATCCCTAACTCTTACAGATAAAAACTTTGAGAGTTAAAAAAAGGTGTGGGTGGGAGGGGCTGCCCAGGGTCACACGGTTAGCTGCAGAAATCGGAATGGCTTTTAGTTCTCTGGATTCCCACCTCAGTGTACCGTCCATTCTAGGCACTCAAGAAGATGCTGGGAGGATGGCTGGATGGCTGATTAGGGAGGCTTGTTGGTAATAGTGCATTGTGTTCGGATTAGGATCTCTTTCAAATTCTCTCATTCTCTAGGTATGGCTAAGGGAGAATCATGGCACGCCACTCCCAAGCCTCAGTTTTCTCATCTGAAACATGGGAACAACAGTCCACGTGCTGCCTTCCTCAGATGAGGTGTGAAAAGATGCCAACTGTATCTCTGTGAGGTGCAAACCGTAACGTGGGATCTGTCCAGGAGGCAGCAGTAGCAACAGTAGCGGCAGCCACTGCTACCTTTTCACAGGCATCCAGTGTCGGGGCCGCCTTGCTCTGGCAGACAGGAGGGAGCTAGCATGCCTCAGGGTTGTCAGAGAGGCCACAGGGCTCTCACCACGTGGAAAGAACTATCCTTTCCTTTCATTGACTAATTCACAGGACAGCCTTTCCCATTCTGGTTCCAGCTCTATCAAAAGCAGTGAAACAACCACTTATGTGATAATCATTTTATCACTCGGCTGCCATTGTAAATAAGGGATGGAGGCCCCTGTGCAGAGCCATCTTTACAACAGCTCCATCTAAATGCAAATGTAGATCCCCTGCCAAACAGAGAGGTGAAAGCTTTCCTATTAGCAGGCAGGAGATAGGAGAGTTAATTTAATGCTAAAACATTCCCGAGCAAGGAGAGCAATTTCTCCCTGTTGAGCAGTGGCCTCATTTTCTCTCCATGACCACCGTGCCCATAATATGATAATTTTTACCTTTTTAAACTTTGCTGAAGGAGAAAGGACAGTCATCTATCTTTGGAAACGGCTCCTTCTGCATTCATTTTATCTACAAAAATGCAGATGTTTGTCTATTTGGTGAATGAATGGCCTGGAAAAAGCTAAAAGATGAAGATGACTTCCGTGCTGTGATGTGCTGGGATTCAGTGTCTGCACTTGACTCCATAAACTCCCCACAGGCAGGCTTGCTCTGTGATGTATCTGCCCAGCCCAGGCTAATCGTGTCGTTTTCTTCCTCCCTGTGGCCAGTCTTCCTGGGCTGAGGGAAGAGGAATTGAGGAGGAGAAGGGAAGAAAAAGAGTATGGACGACTGAGTCCATTCATGTTGCAGTTATTTGAGCAGTGGATTGGGAGGGCTTCAGATGGGTCCTTCTTCCTTTGAGGAGCATCTTGGGTCAGATGCTTTTAAGCTGTGTGGCCTTGAGCACTCACTCAGCCTTGCTGAGGCTTCTCATCAGTGTAGGGGTTGGAGATAATCCACGTATGTCCCTGGAGAGAGGGAGAAGGGAGTGAAAGCTTTCTGAGCCCATTCCACAAACTGCCATGGCCTGCTTCCCTGCGTGACCCTCACAGCCCCTGGCAACCTTGGGAGAAGGTGGTGTTAGGCCCATTTTACAGATGAAGAAACGGGCTCAGGTGCTTCTCCTGCTCAAGGCAGCATGGCCAGTGGAGAAGCTACAGCCGATCTTCATGCCTCGTTGATTCCACACTTGTGAATTGGCTTTACTTGCTAAGATTTATCTGTAATCATCCAATCAGCACTCGCTCTTTCACAGGCATTTGTGGACATGCACAGACCTGAGACAAATTTGAGAAATTTGTTTGCCCAACATACGTTCCCGGCTGAGGTCGGTCGAAGCAACACGCTTTTTGTCCAGCTCAGACCGTCCACAAGGGTCCCTTTTGTAGCCCGTTTAGGGCCACGTCTTTCGCATTTCTGTGATTTTGGTTGGCAATTTGGCTGTTTCGAATGGCCCCCAAGCACACACTGCTGAAGAGCCGCCTGGTGTTCCCAAGTGCAAGGAGGCTGGGACGTATCTTAAGGAGAAAATACATGTGTTGGACAGTCCTTGCTCAGGCAGAGTTACAGTGCCGTTGCTGGCTGGGAATTCAACGTTAATGAATCGACTACATATTAAATAAGGTATCTTTAAACAGAAGCATAGGTAAAACAAGGTTATGTATTGATTGGTTGATGAAAATATATTTCTCCCAGGAGCAATGATTCAGTATTCGCTAATTCGGTATTTGCGGTGACTTTATAGAACATGGTTACAGTGAATCGCGAGTAGTGACCGTACATTGAATCAATTCCGTTTGCCTCTCCTGACATCCCCGAAGGGATGGGAGACTTTCAGAGGGGTCTGACCCTGCCCCATGGCACCCTCACCCCAGCCAGTGTTCCCTTCTCCTTGTTAGGATCAGATCTGCCCACGTCCTAGGCCAGCTCTAGCTGTACATGGGATGCAAGTGAAGATTTGCTGCTTCAAGAGGCAAGTGACCTGTTTGCTTATCAGCTGGGTATCTTGGGTGAAATATGTGCTCTGCTTCTTCTTCTATAGGGTGGAGTTCTTAATAGTATTTGGAAGAGTTGTTTAGGGAGTTAGGTGAGATTAGTATACCTACAGGGCTTAGCACAGTACCTCGATCATCATAAAACTTAATGACTATTAATACACCTCATAGGATCCTGGGTTGGAGTTATTTTTGTGATGCTGCTGTTCTAAGCCTTCCCTGGCTGCTTATTCTGGGTCTTGTCTGAGCCTCCCTTTTACTCTCTGCCTGTCTTTTCTGCTGCTGGTTTCTTTCCGATGGCCTCTCCTGGCTTCTCTGTTCCTGGGCCTTATAAGCCCCGGGTCCTCTCTGTAGTGCCCGGGATCCACTGGCTTTCTGTGGGGGAAGCAGGGGCTATGGGCTCACTCCAGTCAGACTCTACCTTCATTCTGCAGTTGTGGGCACAGAGGGATGTGGGTTTGAAGCCACCTAACGGATTCAATCACTGCTCCTCCCCAACCGCAAGCTTCGCTTGGTCCAGCCCCGTTGAACAGGAGCTGCTGAAGGAATTACTCCCACTGAGAAGGGAGTGATGAAGCCCTCGTCAGGGGGCAGGCAGGAGCTTAAATGATACTAGTGTGTATGTATGTCTGTACGTATCAGGGAGGGATTACTGTGACAGAGGTACAAGAAATGCCACCCTTAAATAAATCTGAATAAAACTCCATGGCCCCAACTAGCTGAAGTCATTAAGAAATCTGGTATTTAGGGTGTCTCCTCATCGGACTGTATAAGAACTCAAGCGTTTACATAGTCCTGTCAAAACAAGGGTGGGATGCTTGCAATAACCTGGAAGTTAGGTCCTAATACCATCCTATATTACAGATGAATAGAGTAGCTTGAGAGTTGAGACATACCCAAAATCAGGCAAGTAACTTTGGTAAGGAGACTGGCAATTCAAATTGAGACCATCTGAGTCCAAACCCAGTTTTCCCAGGTACTGAGCCTTTGTAAGAGGTGTTGGGGGGATCCATCAGGCATAGATTCTGCCCTCAACAGTTTTCCAGTCTGCTGGGACCTTACATTCAGTTCTATTTTATTGTATTTTTTTAAGACCATGGTAAATGCCAATAGGGTTGCCTGGGATTGCTCTTGGATTGGGCCACCCCATTCACAGAACACCTATGCTTCCACTGTGTGACACTTCCCTCCTGGCCATGGCACATCGGACCAGGGGAAAGTGATCGGAGGGGAGGTCGCTGGAGTCTGTCTCTTGGGAGAGTGAGTGTCGTGAGCAGAGTCAAGAAAAACCAGAATCGGACTTCCCTGATGACGCAGTGGTTAAGAATCCGCCTGCCAATGCAGGGGTCATGGGTTTGAACCCTGGTCCTGGAAGATCCCACATGCTGCGGGACAACTAAACTACTAAACTAAACTACTGAGCCTGCGCTCTAGAGCCCGTGCTCCCCAACAGGAGAGGCCACCGCAATGAAGAAGCCCACGCACTGCAACGAATAGTAGCCCCCACTCTCCGCAACTAGAGAAAGCCTGTGCGCAGCAACGAAGACCCAATACAGCCATAAATAAATAAATAAGAAAGGAAGAAAGAAGGAAGGAAGGAAGAAAGAAAAGGAAAGAAAGAAAGAGAGAGGAAGGAAGGAAGGAAGAAAGAAAGAGAGAGAGAGGAAGGAAGAGAGAGAGGAAGGAAAGGAAGGAAGGAAAGGAAGGAAGGAAGGAAGGAAGAAAGGAAAGAAAAAAGAAGAAAGAAAGAAAAGAAAGAAAGAAAGACAGGATCCCAGAACAAAGACCTATCAGCTCTCCTTGCTGAAAACCTGAGAGCAGCCCTGGCCTCCTATCTTTCTATTGGGTTGGTTGTTCAGATTTTTACTGGAATCTCTGAAATGCTTCAGTATCATCATCATCATTTAAGCTCGCTCAAGTTGTTTTCTCTAAATGCAATCAGAGCAAGTTTAAGAAGTACCCAGATCCATTCTTTAACCCAATTCACCACTATGCATGAGGGCCTTGGCTCTGCTGAGTGTCAGCCAGACTCAGAAAACAGTCTCTGGAATCCCTACCAATCAAAGCACCCAGTACTCAGAACCCAGGCCTTTTTTGGGGATCAGCCCTTTGGCTATTTCTAAGTTTGGAATCTGTCAAAACGTGTCAAAATAATCAGTGAGGTTAAATGTCTGAATCCAAGTGACCATTCAAAGACACCTGTTATTCTGTAGAGTCTACGATGTAGACCTATGCAGAACTGGTGAGAATCAAAAGGAAGGGCCCAAATCATAAGTTATGATAAAATGACAGGAGTTGAGAAAGAAACAAAAATCATGCAAGTCAGTGTCACGTAATGCAGCGCTGCCCTAAAAGGGCAGTGGACTCTTCATTAAATAGAGTTGGTTGGTTGCCATCTATAAAGTTTTGTGAAACTGACATTTTGGAGCCACCTAGCTTCATAAATATCTTGTTTTAGTTAAACCAATAAAAATGAGATGTGTTTCCTCCCTGCATGCTAGTTGATTTCTCTTTAAGCTTTCAGCCTTCAAATCCTGTTCTTTCTGACTCCAAAACCCATGAATTCATTTACCATGCCTGTGGTCTTCAAACTTTAGGATGCATAAGAATCACCCAAGGAGCCTCAAACGTTTCTGATTTTTGACCCTATTGCTCAGAGCTTCAGAGTCAGAGAGGACTCTGGGAGAGGCACCCAGGAATCAGCATTTTGGATTGGCACAAGGACTGCAATTTGAGGAATATTTCAGCACCCTAGATTGCCCTCAGAAAGGTAGCACTTAATGAAAAAAGGGAATTATGTGCTAGCCTAATGCACTCAGAAACCTTTTACAAATTGGGAGAGGAAATTATACCAAGACCCATTTTCCTTAAAATAGGGGTTGATTTTGCTTTTTGTTCCCTTTATGAAGATCAAAACTCCCTTTTCCCCTGCCATTTTCTATGGGATTATGACTTTTTTTTTTTTTTGCCAAAGATTATCACTTAAAAAATAAGAAGTATTTGCAATCCTGCTACAAAAATGTATGAGTGGGATAAAGATGGTCCCCAAGGCACAGTCAGCGAGAAACAACAGGATCCTATTAGCACATCCTGCTTCTATTTATCGGAGCAGTTTCCAACCTATTTTAAAGCCTTTCACACTTTCCGTAGAGAAACAGTATATTATTTCTAGTAAGAACTGAAAGCTGAGGATTCAGGCCACATGTAAGCTACCTCTAGAGACGCTTGGGAGTTTTTCTACTTGCCTAGAACCTGCTCTGTTCTCCAACCCACTTTCCTTGAAGGGATCAACCACTGAACAGGGCAGGAAATGGGATTTAAAGTGCCCTTGATTCTCTTGGCCTAGCTCTTTTTTTTTTTTTTTTTTTTTTTTCCTGTCTGTGCCCAGAAAAAAAAAAAAAAAAAATACACCAGGGAGTCAGGAGTTGGCTAGGTTTATCTGAAAGAGATGCCAAGGGTGAGGCAATATAACAAATTAAAGAGATAAAGACAGACTTCAACAATATAGATGACTTACAGTAGCTGTTCCCTTTTGGATGTCTTTGCTCCAATTAATACTTTCTACAGCCTTAAGGTAAGATTATAAAGTAGGTAATAAGATCCTTTAAATCCTACTGTTTTGAAAGAATTCTTATTGTCTAATTCCCTTGGCTTTTCTGTAATGCTTTCAAGAGGTTTCAAAGCCAGAGTTCCAGAGATGTAGGGCTTTCTCCCCTTCAGCCTGGAAGATAAGTAAAAATAATTGATTCTTCAGGGTCCTTAATTTGTCAGGATTGCAGACTGAATCCTCAGTCCATTTGCTATATAAATGTTTCTGGGATGAAAAAGCTGCAGTCAGAGTAAGATTTGAGTCAGGTGGAAAAAAAGAGTCTTAGGATTACGTGTGTGTGTCTATACTCAAAATTTTAAATGGTCCTCGGACATGTTAATAAAATTATATATATATATATATATATATATATATATATATATATATATATATATATATATATATATATAAAGAGAGTTCCAAGCACTGCTACTCTGGGATGCTGGGAAGGCCATTTAGTACTCTGGCTTTCTTTTCCTCATTTCTGTTGGATTCAGTTTAGAGCCAGAAACTCTGAAGTTAAGTTCTGGCTCTGCTCCATACCATGATGGTGATGGAAAAGTCTTTTGTTCTTTCTGAAGGGGAGTTTTCCCAAGTGTAGAATGAGAGAAAGAATGGCTACATTAGAAAGTTATTGTTTACCCGTGAAGCCAGTAGCTGTCATCCATACAGTTTTTCATGTACTCATTCATTCATTCTTAAGCCCCAAGTATGTACTAGGTTCTAGGATGTAACAGCGAATAAGCCATCATGTCTAACTTTAAGAAACTGTAAGATTAATGGGTTGATATATAAGTGAATTGTCAGTCACAATATAGAGGATTCAGATTTCTAAGAGGGGGCAAAATTGGGAGCAGTGACAGCACATGGTTCCCTAAAGCAACGTGCAGGGGGTTGGGGAGAGCAGA
Source organism: Kogia breviceps (assembly GCF_026419965.1). Classification (NCBI taxonomy): domain Eukaryota; kingdom Metazoa; phylum Chordata; class Mammalia; order Artiodactyla; family Physeteridae; genus Kogia; species Kogia breviceps. The sequence continues at coordinate 79,763,281 of NC_081323.1, forward strand.
AAATAGTACTGGTTGCCAGTCTGACACCATCCTCTTTTCTAGCAGACTTAATTCTGTTCCTGTAATCTGTGCTTCACTAATCCAATCACGGTAATCCCTCTCTTGCTTGTGATGGATTTAGGCATGGGTCTGTTACACAATGCTGGTCACTGAGAATTGAGAGAAAGTCTGATAGAGGATTCTGAGAAATATTTCCTTGCCCTTAAAGAGAGACACTCAGAGACTGGGAGAGCCTTTTTCTTCCTCTGGATAGTGTTGTGACCTCGTGTTTTGTCTAGAAACATAGCAGTCATCTACGACCACAAAGGAGCAAAATAGGCAAAGGATGGGGGCACAGAAAGATGGACAAAGCAGGGTCATTGATGACATGTTGAGAAGCTGAATTCACCAACCTGAGAACTCTCTTATCTAAAGACTTCCTGTTTTATGATGTAATCATCTTTGCTATATTTAAACCAGCTGAGTCAGGGTTTCTGTGACTTCACCTAAAAGACCCCTGGCTGGTGATATGATGCTTGATTCCTGAAGAAGTAAGAGATATTCAGGAGATGAGAGAGGAGAAGGGCAAAGCGAGACACATCATTGAAAGCTCTTGAAAAGAACCTGACTCACTGAAGAAGCTGGAGAAAAACGAAAAACAAAACCTCAATATAAATGAGGGATGGCAAAAGATGAGCGAGAGATAAACAGGGTCCAGGTCAGGAGAGCGATTGTGTGTCTTCGTGATAGTGACATAATTTCTCTTTGTGAAAGTGTGAAGGACTGTATGCCAGGGAGGACTCAGGGGACCAGCAAGTCCCTTCTGGCACTGATTCTCGTTTCCCAGTCAGGGCCACTGGCTTGCAGGACTCCAAAAGGAAGTCTTAAGTCCACCCAAAGGGGGTCACTTGAGACCAGCTCTTCCGATTTTCATGGAAGGTTTCAGCTGTTACCAGATGGCAAAGCCACTTTTAACCTTTGTGGTTTGGGCTGCCTGCCTAGCCGGTGACCGGGGGGTAGACAGCTGTGGCCAGGCAAAGGTGCAAACTCCACTGTGCCCAGCTGTGTAAAAGGAGGTTTTAGAATTGGAAGTAGAGTTTTGGACTGTGCAGAGCCCCTGTCCTGGCCACTTTGCCCATTATTGCTCCCCTCTCTTACAAGTTCAGTTCATCCTCTTTGTTTGTGGATTCTGTATTTGCAAATTCACCTACTTGCTAAAATTTATTTGTAACCCCAAATCGATACTTGTGCACTTCTTACAGTCATTCACGGATATGTGCAGAGAGGTGAAAAATTTGAGTCGCGCAATACGTCCCCAGCTGAGGTTGAACAAGGCGACACTCTGCCTCTTGTTTTAGCTCATGCTGTAAGCAAGTGTCCTTTTCACTCTCTATCTAGTGCCACTTTTTTTTTTTTTTTTTGCATTTTTCTGCTTTCTTGGGGGTGACTTCCCTGGCCTCTGAGCATAGTGATGAAGAGCTGTCTAGTGGTCCTAGGTGTGAGAAGGCTGTTATGTGCCTTAAAAAGAGAATATGTGTGTTAGATAAGCCTTGTTTAGGCATGAGTGATAGTGCTGTTGGCTGTAAGTTCAATGTTAAAGAATCAATTCTATATATTAAATAGGGTGTCTTTAAACAGAAACACACTTAAGACAATGTTATGTATTTTTTATATAAAACTGTTTATTTAAAAAAATTTTATTGTAGTCTAGTTGATGTACAATGTTGTATTAGCTTCAGGTGTACAGCAGAGTAAATCAGTTATACATATACATATATCCATTCTTTTTCAGATTCTTTTCCCATATAGGCTATTACAGAATATTGAGTAGAGTTCCCTGTGCTATACACAGGTCCTTGTTAGTTATCTATTTTATGTACAGTAGTGTGTATATGTTAAACCCACAGATCTCGAAACCAAACTTATGGTTGCCAAAGGGGAAGTGTGGGGGGAAGTGATAAATTAGGAGACTGGGATTGACAAGGTTATGTATTGATGAGTTGGTGAAACGGTAGTGAGCAAGAGGCTCACAGGAACCCAGCCCTGTATTTCCCCTATAGGGGCAATGATTCAGCATTCATGGTGACCTGAGAGAACATAGCTACTGAACGCAGCAAGAAGGGATTGTATCTCCTTTGTGTTGTGGCTTTTATCATAGGCATGTGCTGCTGAGGTGATCACATTGTCTTAGAATCTCTGAGTTTCTAGGGCAGTCTCTTTGAGAAGAGCCAGGAAGGAAGGTGAGCTAGCGTCCGCTTGGATAATTCATCTGATGGGGTGTCCAATACCCTATAACATATCACATTTTAGCTCTGATGACTAGGAAATACTTTCTTGTAGAGAGCTGAAAACTCTGCTCCTTGAAACGGTTATGCTTAGCCTGAATTCTGCTCTCTGGGGCTTCATCCGTTTGTTTTCTAATATGTTATTTCCTACAAATATTTAAAATAGTGGTTTGATTCTCCTTCCCTCTGTCTCCTTTCTCTTCCAACTCTGTCTTCTTCCTCCTTCTTCCTACCTTCCCCCTTCTTCTCGGCTCCCAGACACTGGCCTTTTAGCTCTACCTCCTCCCCTAGGCAAGTCATCTGCCTGCTCTCTCCACTCTTCCATATATGACATGAATCTGTGCATTGAACTCTGTTAGGAAGTGCAGAGCACAATCATTTCTTCAACCTTTGTTGGATTCAAACATATCTTACATTTTCAATCCTCACTCCATCTGTAGTCCTCTTTCTTACTCAAAGGTATCCCTGGATTTCACTTGCTGATTCATTTTAAGTTGGTTTCATGTAAACCAAGCTCTTTTAAATACACCTGCTTTAGAAATGGGCCACCCATACCCTCAGGATAGAAGGATGACTGTGATAATAATAGAAATTATTGGTTCTCATAAGGGACCAGGTATGGCATTTTTATACTCTTCTTATGTATGTAAAATTATTGAGCCTGGGTCCCAATTAATGAGGTACTATTTATAATTATTCCTTGAAAGCAACTCTTTATTTTAGAAATAGCTCTAAAAAACGATTTTATTAGGGAATGAGGTGTGTTAAAGGAGACCTCCTTGTGTTGTAAAGAAAGGAAGGGATTATTCAGAATGGGTATGTGTGCACGTATCTATGCCACTGAAGGGAATTGCTGAGCTGAGGGTAGGGAGGAGGATTAGAAAGGCAGGACACAGGACAGCAGACTGGAAGGATACTAAATGTGTATTAGAGGCTCTCCCTTATTTCACACGATAGTTCAGTGCAGTTTCTACTGAATAATTCAGGACTCGTATTCAACCAGTAGCTTACCTAGGATGGTTTATGAATGGGATGAAATAGAATTAGAAGCCTTGATCCCACCAGAGACTATGTATTGTCATTCATAATCATCAGCCTTGTTCTTCTGTTTAGAACAAGAAGGAAGACTTGAATAGGCAAAAAAAAAAAAAAAAAAAAAGCCTGTTTATCAAACCTTTTAAAGAAACATGACAAATTATAAAATATTTAGGTTATGCCTCAAAACTAGCACACTATTAGATTGCGCCTTATGATTTTTGTCTTTTGCCGTCCTTCTAGACACTAGGACTCACATGTGAGTCCTCAAATGTAGAGTAGTGAGTGTTTCATATCCAGGGAACTAAAAATTGCACTTAACGCATAATTTCTGATTCCATAGCTGTCTGAGGGTTTCCCTGCCTTCACACTAAATGTCAAGAAGCCAGCTTCTTGAAACCAGCAGCACAATCTGTTTACCTTGTACTCCGTGGGGTCAACATGAGTGTGTCGCTAGAAAGCATTTTCTCCATCTGTAGAAGCGGAAATGACGTAGAACTGAAGACCAGCTGTTCTGGTGACAGTTTAATTTTTAATCAAAATTAAAAGGAGGGACTTCCCTGGTGGTGCAGTGGTTAAGAATCCACCTGCCAATGCAGAGGACACAGGTTCGATCCCTGGTCTGGGAAGATCCCACATGCTGCGGAGCAACTGAGCCCATGCGCCACGACTACTGAGCCTGCACTCTACAACCTGCAAGCCACAGCTACTGAGCCCACATGCCACAACTACTGAAGCCCCCGTGCCTAGAGCCCATGCTCCGCAACAAGCGAAGCCACGGCAATGAGAAGCCCACACACCGCAATGAAGAGTAGCCCCCGCTCGCCACAACTAGAGAAAGCCCGTGCGCAGCAACAAAAACCCAACGCAGCTAAAAATAAATAAATAAATAAATAAATTTTAAAAAAATTAAAAAGAAGCGTTCTGCTCCTACTGGTGAAAGTTGGATTTGATAGTGTGCCCAATTCAAATTTCCTCACTTCGTTCCTACTGGATTCCAAGCTCTTGCATTAATTTCTCAATTCCTTGGTTGATTGATTGGTTTGTCCACTCAATTTTCAAAACCACTTAATAACATTGCATTGGTCCGATTCCTTTTAAAAATTCTATGTAGACTTACTTCTGTGGGTGTGAGGTTCTGAGTTTGGGTGCAAGTTTATGTTGGATAATTGAAAGAGGCGAGGACATTTGCAGATTAATGGCTGCTTAATGGTAGGATGGCAGAGTTGGGAATAATTCAGCTGAAAGATTTGAGGGTTTTTTGAGGTGGGGCTGAGAAGTAGGCAGTTTGCACAGAGGAAAGCAGAAAAGTTTTATTTTTTTTTTTTATTTTTTTTTAAGTTAAGAGTTATGGTTTTTAAAAAATATTTATTTACTTATTTAGTTTTGGCTGCATTGGGTCTTAGTTGCGGCACGCGGGATCTTCATTGCGTCACGCGGGCTTCTCTCTAGTTGTGGCGTGTGGGTTTTTTCTCTCTCTAGTTGTGGTGTGGGCTCCAGAGCGTGTGGGCTCTGTAGTTGTGGCACGTGGGCTTTCTAGTTGAGGTGCTCGGGCTCTGTAGTTGTGGCACGCGGGCTTAGTTGCCCCACAGCATGTGGGATCTTAGTTCCCTGACCAGGGATCGAACCTGTGTCCCCTGCATTTGAAGGCAGATTCTTTACCACTGGACCACCAGAGAAGTCACTTATTTTAAAATTATATTCATTCAATGGTCACAAATCAGAGAAAAATTTTTATTGTTGTACAAGGTAATGTGTTGTAAAAGATTTCATATTGACTTATTTCAGATTGAAACATCTGCTTAATCTGGGCCAACTGCATAATATGACAATAACTTTGTTGTTCAGAACACTTGCCTATGATGAAAATTTATTAACAGTTATAAGATTTTATTGGTATCACATTCCAACAGTGTAATGTGATCTATGGCCCATATTCCTCTATTGTGCACAGAACTGCTAATATTTATGGGGCCGAGCCAGTGAGTAGTTTCACCAATCCAAGGGTTCTGTACTCTTTTGATGGCCCTTTGATTGGTTCAAAAGATTTGTTTCCTGGCCCCGCCCCACCATGTGACTGTAAGCTTGACGACAGCAGTGGACCCTCATACTCTTGGGGTGTTCTTCACAAGGTCTGCCATATGGCTGTGCATTGCAAAGTCTAGAAAGTTTCATGAGTAGATTTCAATGGACAACTTACTCTTCCTCTATCTCTCTTCCTTCCTCCTTCTTCCCTCCCTTCCCCCCCTTTCTCTCTCTCCCTCATCTCTATTCCTCCCACATTCTTTCTCTCTGTCTCTCTCTTTCCTTTTCTTTATATGTAAACACTTGCTATGGTATTACCCTTCATATATTGCCTTTAAGCCTTTTAAGAATGAGCATTGTTGCCCTTAAAATGTACCAAAGGAGGCATCTTAAATGCACTTTCCTTTGACATTTATGAGATTTGCCTGTGTCAATTCTCTGATGAATAGATGAGCATAGAGCCCCCTAGGAACTCTCTTCCCCGGGAAAACTGAGCAGACACTCCCAGGTGCTGAATTCCTGTAATGAGTTGCCTGAAAGCCCAGCGGATATTAAGGTGTCTTGGGGAGAAAAAATTAGACCATTGGCAATAGTGCAGGTGTATGAGCCAGGCAGACTTAATATCAGGGGTGACACAACAGGATGTAATTTCTCATGTGGCTAGGAACATGGATGTTACATTTTAACTTCCAGATGCAAAAGAACAGAACTGTGGGTTTTTCTAAAGACGAAAAGCATTCTAAAATGGGACATTTGCAAACTAATGTTTTGTGGAAATAGGAAGAAAAACATTTCAGGAGGGAAACCATGGGGGAATAGAATAGATGTCAGTCCTAAATACGTGCAAGGCAAATCTGAGCCTTGCAAAGTAATGCTGCCCCAGGCCCATGGTGCTGAGTGGCCAAATATCAAGGATCCCTGGGCTAACAATGGGGTCAGGAGAGGGCAGAAGTTCAAAGTTGCCCAAGGTCAGATCAGGCAGGCATCTGGCCATTCGTTTACAACCAGAAAGGAAAGGAATGACCAGGTAAAGTGAGCGTGGATTGACCAAGACCATGTTTGGCAATTTTCCTTTTCTTGCACTAGTTGTAGACCAATGGTGTCAGGAAGGAACATAGAAGTAGATGTAGGCTATATTTAGTTGTCTCATTTTGGGGGTTCAATTTCGGGTTCATGAAACTTCACTATATTTAAAAAAATAAATGAGTAGCCATATAAATATATATTAATGAAATAAATCAGAAGAGGACCACTTACTCTTACTGTTGTCAGTGTGTTAACAAAGGATTTTAGTTAATCCAATTTTGTGGCCAGTGGCTCTGAAATAAGTTGTTAAAATTATATGTAGTCACAGCAGATGAAATGTTCAGACATACAGGATAAGGGATCTTTGCATCTTGGAAGCTGTTCATGTGAAAAACACCTGGGCACTTTTGTTGAGCAAAAGTGCATTCTGAGCCTACAATGCAGCAGGAGTCCAACTTCTTTCCTCTGAGTTGGGGTGTGCTCAGTGGGAAAGCCAACCACGTGAATCATCTCATGATAGTCTCATAGGCCAGACTGACCCGGGCTGGGGTGTTTCATTAGCTGGAAGCAGCTATACTTCAAGGAACAAGTGAAAATTGTGGCCTGGAAATAGAGCCGTAGGTCATAGCCGAAGCGCGTAAGGGGAGGCCTTGTGGCCAGGAGCAGAGGGGATCTGAAGTCTGGAAGCAGAGTCAATAAACGAAGAAGGAAGAGGTTCGGAATGTGTGTGCAACAAAGTCGCAATGCCAAGAGCAGGAGTTCCTGGGGGTGCTGGCTCTGCGCCGAAGGGCAGGCAGGTAGGCTCGTTGAAAGGCATAAAGCTGATAAAAGAGCCAGTGGAATCGCAGGTTGCATTAATAGGGCTTAAGAGTTAGGGAAGGGAGGGGGTGCATTTTGCCCTTGTGAGATCCCATCTGGATTATGGTGTTCAGCTTTGGGCACCAAGTTTAGACAAAGGTAAGGTCCCAAGTGGGGCTCCTGGGGAACACCGGGCTGGTGCAAACCATGTCCAAGTGACTGACACACCCGCTAAGTTGTGGCTTGTAAGCTGTCAAGTCCTTGGCTAAGACCATTGGAGGAAGCCCAGAGAGACAGCAAAGTCAGGGGCGTGTTGGAGAGTTACAGCAGGTGTCACAGATTCAGGATTGTTTGGTCAGGGCCGTATTCCCAGTGTCAGGTTTGCTGAGTCTCAAGGGCCTGACGGGAGCTGGTGGAGACAGAATCACGAGGACCAGGGCTTGGGAGAAGATCCCCAGAAGCAGCGGGCGGGGGCGCAGGACAGGGAGCTAAAAAAGCTGGAATTGTGGACCGAGAGCAAAGACGGACGCTGGGAATTGGGAGGCAGGTGGTAAGACAAGACAGGGAACCAGATACAGGCCAGGACCCTGGGAGGCGGACCCTGGGTCTCAGAATTGGGCGCAGGCCACAGTGAGTCCACACACTCCGAACCACAGGTGCAGAAGCTCTTTGGCTTCCCTGTGTGGCGCCGGAGTTCCAAGCATAGCTGTAAGGACATTTGTAAGCATCGACAATGGCTATGAGGCTACGCTGTTGATGTGATTCTTGCTGCAAAGGCTTCATTGGCTTTTGTACTTCTCAACGTTACCTCTGATGTTTACTGTTCTAAATCTACAAGTGTCTGAATTTTGGGACTCTGCCTTTCTATTTATTTCTGCTTGCAAACTGGCTGCTTCTTTGCTGAGCCTACCCTCTCGTATGACCTGGCCAAATGAAGCCAGTTGTAATCAACACACAGAGTTTGTCTTGTAACTCACTTCCCTAGAGCCACAAAATATTACCTGTATTCTGGGTTATAGCAGGTGACAGTTTTACCACATATTTCAACCATGCATACCAGAGTTTGCCATCCTTCCAGCCTCCAGTAATGATTTCCTTACAGTAGACCGACCCCCCGAATCCTACGTTAATTCCACATCTTGAGGTTCATGTTAATGGCAGCACCTCATTTTTAGGAACCATTTTTTGTTCAGGTAGAAAAGACAAGATGAGGTCAAAGCGGCCAATAAATGTGACGTTTCAGCGGAGATGTATTTCTTGTTCATACTACAGGTCTACCTAAGTTAGGCTGGGAGCTTGGCTTTTTATCTTCCCCACTCAAGCCTTCAGAATGAAGGAAGCGTCATCTCCATGTTTTCCAAGAAAAGATGAATAAGGTGAACCGCACACCAGTTTTTAAAGCTTCTGTCTGGAAATGACACGTGACACATTCCATTGACTAAAACAAGTCTCATGGATAGCTTACCTTTCTGGGGCAGTCTACCATGTGACAGGTACCTGGATACAGAGAGCAGGAAATATTTGGTGGACATCAGTAATGATTACCACAATAAGAATAGCTGATGTCTACCAATTGCACTCTTTTAATTTTACAGTGCTCTCTATGTACTAACTAATTAAAATCTCATGATTCTCTGAAGTAAGTCCTATAACAAATAATTATTTTAATAGATGAGAAGATTGAGGCACAGAGAGGTTACAATCTTGCCTATGGTCCGACTGCTACTGAGTGGTAGAGTGATACTTTTTTTTTTTTTTTTTTTTTTGCGGTACGCGGGCCTCTCACTGTTGTGGCCTCTCCCGTTGCGGAGCACAGGCTCCGGACGCGCAGGCCCAGCGGCCATGGCTCACGGGCTTAGTTGCTCCGCGGCACGTGGGATCCTCCCGGACCAGGGCACGAACCCGTGTCTCCTGCATCGGCAGGCGGATTCTCAACCACTGCGCCACCAGGGAAGCCCTAGAGTGATACTTTTAACCCATGCTCTTAACCCTACAGTTCGCTGCCTCATGTGCTGCTGTTGAGCTGAAGCCATATCCTCTGTAACTTGCCTGGGACGAAGAGGTAAATGACCTCAGTCGTGGGCACTAGAGACAGGGCCCCGGGGCGGAGGGTTAACAGAATGAACAGGAGAAAGGCAGCCGTTGTCCGGGCTCCGGTGATCCGGTGGGGGCGCCTTTCCTGTTGAGCAGAGCACTGCATGCCTTTTAGCCTTGAGCTGTTTCTGAACTGGTGAGACTGAAGGCGGAGGCTGGCCCTGCTCATGGAAGTGGGGATGTCGTTAATGTCACGGGCTCGCTGCAGTGGTGCCCAGCCGACCAGGGCATGCCAGCCAGTCCCTGTGCAGCCGTCAGCGTGAGGGGCCTCCTTGATTCTGCACGACCTCTGCTGCTCCGCTTTGCCTCTGGTAATTGAGCTGCCTGACCTCTGTGGGAGTCTCCCTTCTCCTCCTCCAAGAAAGGAATTGATTTGTCAAACATATATCCACATTTCTCCACCCGGGGAAGATTCATTTTCTCGGCGAGCTACACATCATGCTTTCAAAGTCAAGCACTGACTGAATCCTGTCACAGGCAATACTGAGGATTGTAGAACTCCCTATTTCTTCTCTTTCTGACATCTCCAAAATGTCAAGACATAAGTAAGTCATTTATTTATTCAACCGACATTTGGCTCTAAAGGGCATTTATATCTGATAAATCTAGAACCTCTGTTAGCGGCTCAGGACCGCAAGATAAATAGCCTTAAGGTTCTTTAAGGACCACAGCCAAGTTCACATCAGGGATCCCTGGAGCTTGTGTGCAGAGCACCCACGCCCGCAATTAATGAATACATTGCATCCTATATATACAGAGAGCAGCCCCTCAAATCCCACCTCACTGGGAGAGGGGCTAAGTACTATAAATATACCTAGTTTTTAAAAAACTGTTTAATGAGGAATAGACGGACAGAAAACTGCACCGATCACAAGTGAACTTCTCCATGAATTGTCAACACATGAGCACACCTCTTTATTCAGCACCCAGCTCAAGAAACAGAACATTACCAGCACCCCAGAAATCCCCCCTCGTGCCCCCTTCCCCCAAATGTCCTCCATCAGCGTAACCAGTGTCTTGACTTTTGGTACAGTTACCCTGTTTTCAGCCTCAACAGCCTTGTCCCGTGCCACGGGTGTTTCCTTTCCCATGATGCACTCCCCAGGTGACAGTCCTTAGAAGGAGAGATTCGGTGTCCCTCTGTGGCCCATGAATCTGTCATAAGAAACACACTCTCCTTTGATTGCCCATCAGAGGGGGATAGGGTTGTAGCTTTTCCCAGACTTGGGGGCTGCATTAATTTGGGTCCTGCAAGAAGCAGACATCGGGATGGAAGTGGGCATCCAAGAAATTGACTGAAGGAAATACCTGTGAAGGACATAGAGGAGAGTGAGCAGGAACAGGCCAGGAGGGCCTCCACACCACACTGCCAGTCTGGCTCCGGTGAAAGGATGGAGGGAAGGAAGGAGGATGCAGTTGAATAGGAGAAGCCTTGGACTGCAGGCCAGTTGTCCATTGGAGGAGACCTGCTTTGCAGGCAGGCGTGGCCTAGCCCTCCTCAATCACTGGGAGTAGCTGGGGAGGGTGTGTCCTCAGAGCAGATGCTGTTAAGCAGCTGAAGGTGCCGAAGCTGGATTCCTCGCAGCGGGTTCTCATGAAGGGCACTCGAGGTGGTACACCTCCAAGACCACCCAAGGTGGCTTCTTCTCTGCTGGGTGCATGGACCTCTCCGTTTGTCCAGCAGTTCCGTCTCGCTGTCGTTGCCGTGGCCAGAGAGTAGAAAGTCAAACTGACCTGGGTTGGAGTTGTACCTAGTGCCTTCACTTCCTAGCAGGGTGACTGTATATCTCTGAGCCACAGTTTCCTCATCTGTGAGTTGGGGGAAATTGTGCTCACTGCATGCGTTTGCCCTTATGGAGTCAGTTCCTTTTATTCCTTCCCTCGTAGGATTTCTTGTCCTCCTCACCAGGGTGCAGAGCGTACACTCTTCCTCAGGAATCACTTTTTCTCATGGGCAGGACGCATTCTACAGCACTGGGTCCTGATGCTCAGGCAGCAGGTTCATCACCCCCACTTAAGCCGTGGGCCCCTTGGAAGTCTGGAGAGCCCTGTAGACAGACCCCTTCCCAGGAAACCATTTCTAAAGAATAAAGTAAAATAACTTAGGTCAAAGAAGAAACCAATTATGCTTAAACTATTTATCACAATATTACAAAAACAAATTTGTGACATAGTAATGGATCTGTTTCTTTATTAACACCTTAGGTAGCACCTTCTAGTGGTGAGTCTAATAATGAGCCTAATTTTAAGTCACGATGAGCGTAATTGCTATTTTGTGATATCTGCAACCGACATGATGTGATATGTAAATATCTGTGATTTTTAGCAGAGATGAAGTCACAGGCAATGCAAATTCTACCGCAGTTTGTTGTCTGCATCCATAGTTGAAGGAAATGCTAGATTTCAGTTAGAGGTAAGGGAAAACTAAAGATGTACTTTTTTCCTCTCCTTCCAAAATTATGATTACAAACCCCAGGTAGAGACCTCCTGCCTGAGACGAACTGTACCTGCCTGCTCCCTTTGGAGCACTTCATTTCCAGGAGGGGTGATGCCCCCAGGTGTTCTCCTTCAGACCCTGCCCTCCCGTAGCAGGCTTTCTCAGTAGCACACGTACAAAGGAGTCCGAACAAAGGGAGAGAACTGGTTAGACCAGTGGGTCGACAAGGTTGCTGCTGGCTTCCCTTTCTTAGCGATGTGGGCACATTCAGTCATGTTATTCTGTCCTTACAGGTAGAACGCTGTGCACGTCTAGGTAATTCTCATGCCCTAAAACCACTTTTCAGCTTGTCTGTAGAATAAAGCATTCCCACTTATTCATTTTCTCCATCCCTTCCCTCTTTCCTTCAATGAAGGCAGCATGCATTTCCCACCATTCTAACCCAACTGAAAGTTCCAGATCAGGTTTGCTTTTGGAATCCACTAGCGGGTCCAGTGAGAGTTCAGGGGTTTATCTACTCAAAACCTATCCACACACTTGCCTGTAAGACATCGGAGAATCTTATAATGGGGGACGTTTTCATCCAGTGTGAAGTGAAATCCTACGAGCTGGTATCGCTTGGCAAGCGCCTACTGTATTGTGTCAAAGGCAGCGCGCTAGGGGCAGCGCGCTAGGTGCCGTTTGTATGTTTTCTCGCCTGATCCTGACGACTCCATGGGGAATCACTTGTTCTCATGTTTCAAAGAACAGACTGGAATCAGAGAGTTTAATAATGTTATTAAAATAACATACCCAGGACCTGAATTTGAAAAGTAGCTCTAAATTCTTCCAAATCCTTGAAAATTATATACGAGCCCTCCTTCACAAAGTTGCCTTGATTGGGCTCCAGTATGAAAAGTCAAAGTAACAAAAGTGAGGTAATGAGTATGATATTAAGCAGGTCAGTTTCATTGCCAGGCTAAGAACACTTGGGACCACAGTATGCCTTGGACTCTGTCCAGGTCCCAAGAGCTGCTGCTAGCAAAGGCCTCCCGTACCATGGCAAGCTCTACTGCGTTTTCTGTGTTCTTGAGCTCTTTCTTTTGAGCACTCAGATGCAGAGCAATTACTGGCTCACTCTGCACTTCTTTGTGTCCATTGAGTCTCTGCTGATTCATTGTTGACATTTTCAGTAATCCGTTCTGACATCCCCCATGGATACAGCAGTCACAGCCGAGAGGAGCCCCTCCTGATGGGTGCAGGTGTATTTGCTGCATGCTTCTAGCACTCGGGGATCCTGGGCTTCACTGCGGAATGCACCAGACAGAAGAGATGCTATGATGGCTCCTGTCTGCATTCCTTTCTCTGTTCCTCATCAACCAAGTGTCTGCAGGTAACTCAAAACTGAGTAGCTGGAAGTTTCTTGGTAATGTTTCCATGGCAGAAAGATGGACTCAGAGTCAGGGAGAGAATTGGTTAGAGCAGGCGAAACTCAAAACCCTAACCAAACCAAGCTACTGTGGGCACCTAGCCTTGAGTGAGCCTGAGCTGGCTCTAATGTCCTTACTTTTAAAGGATCACGTTTTCCTCTCCTTTGTGACAATAATGGCCCCGTTTACTGAGTACAGACTTCACTCCAGGCAGTTGCTCAGGACTCCAAGAGCATTATTTAAATTAGTCCTCATAGGAATGCTATGAGGTAGGTGAAATTATTGTATGCATTTGACAGATGATAAAACTGAGACTGAGAGATGTCATTTAGCCACTAAATGAGGCATCTGGGATTCAGATTTTGCTCTAAGTGATTCCGAAGTTCACGTTCAGAAATCAGAATTAACGGACAGTGTGGGTACTGGTTAAGGGTGAATATTCTTTTATTTTCTTATTGACAATGGCCATTTATTTCCTTCCAGTTAAGAGATAAAGGCATAATGTGATTATGCAGTAAGTGTGTGTGTGTGTGTGTGTGTGTGTCTGTGTCTGTGTGTGTGTGTGTGTGTGTGAGAGAGAGAGAGAGAGAGAAAGAGAGAGAGAGAGAAAGAGGAGAGAAATGGGGGATGGAGGTAGTGGGAGGAGTTGATATTAATTTGTGAAGCTTATTACAACCTTATACAAGGATGTGTGGGAAAGATGATGATATATTAGACTTTGGCAATCTGACATATATCTAGATTAGGATAAAAGTAATTACAATTTTAATGCTTGTTTTTGAAAAGTCCATGAAGTTCCAAGTGAATCTGATGGAGGGCAGAGAAAGTAATGAAGGACAGATAGAGGTCCATGGAGCTGTTTAAAGTGGGTTGGTGGGTGGAACAGCTACTTAGGGAATTGTCTGCTCAGCACATCCTGCCCTCCGGGAAGTCCTCTTCACCCCCATCATGAGACATGCAGAGAGTGGCTGTATTCATTTCCTGTTGCTGTGTAACACATTGCCACAAACCAGACACATCCACTAGCCGGCGGTACTTTAGGTAGATACGTACTTTAGGTAGATACGTGGGTGGGCTTGGGTCAGTGCTCTGCCTAGGGTCTCACGAGGCTGAAATGGAGGTGTTGGTCAGGCTGGGCTTTTGCATGGAGGGTCTAAAGAAGATGCTGCTTCCAGTCTCTTTCAGTTGTTGGCAGAGTTTAGGGGGGGGTGGGTCACTCTGCATTGCAAGAGGCTGGTCTCTGGTCTTGCACGTGGCTCCTCCATCTCCAAAGCCAGAACAGCACTTGAATCCTTCCCTCGATTTGATTCTCTCTGACTCCCTCTTCTGCTACAGAAAAAGCTCCCTCTTTTAAGGGTTCAGCTGGTTGGGTCAGGCCCACCCAGATCATCTCTGTCCTTTAAGTTTAGTTAATTTGGGATTTGAATTGCATCAGCAAAATCCCTTCACAGCAGTCACTCGATTCATGTTTGATTTAATAATCATGGGACAGGAATCTTGGGGCGTCACCTTTAGAATTCTGCTTCCCACAGCTACCTTCTAACTAAGTGACCACAGCCTTCATGTCACAAGTGGTTAGACCGGAAATTGTCAAAGCTGGGCCAATTCGTTTATTTCCTGAGCTATTTGAAATGACCTCACTCTGCCTTGGGACATTGGAGGTGGTTTCTCTGGTAAGCAATGGGGAGGGGGAGCCTTTTGGTACAGTTTCTCAGCAGGAGAGCGGATTGTCACATCTATGTTTTCAAAAAGGTGTGTAGAAAATGGAACATAGGAATTTAGAGAAGAGAGAAAGTTGAGGGATCAGTTAGGATGTGACACAGGGTGGCCAGGGCACTTGGAAGGGGCTGACGGAGGGAAGAGAGTCAACATTTTGAGGATAGAAACGAAAGGATGATGCCTAGGAGCTGAGAAAAGGAGAGGCAGGCAGGTAGGGATGGTTTAAGAAGGAGTCCCAGGACCCTGCTGAAGAAGTAATACTATTAACTAAGATGAGAACTCGGAAGGAGGTGTGTCTGGGGAGAGAATGAGTTCTCAGTGGGACCTGCAGGGAGACCTTTCCAGTGGGCAAGTGAAAATGTGGGTCTGAAACGTGGCGGAAAGGAGGAATCTGGAGTTTCGATTTGGGGCTCATTGTGAACTAGGAGGGTGGCTGAAGTCTTGGTGACAGTGACCTTAGTGGTGGGGGAGGGGGTAGAGCAGAGGGCTCCCAAGCTCTGAGGACACCGGATGGTCTCTGCATGTCCAAAGTCAGCAGGGTAGAGAGAGGAAGGGAGGGATTGAGAGGGCAGAGGGCAAAAAGTAGAGAAGACTACACGCCCCTTAGGTTTAAAAATAGTCACAATGCAATGAGGTGCTTTGCATTGACTCTGGTACCTCTTCTCTCTTCCAGGCCCATAGATGCTTTCTAAGTTTTTAAAAATGGTGGTGAAATACATGTAACATGAAACTTAATCATCCTGACCATTTTTATGTGTACGGTTCAGCTCAGTGGTATTAGATATGTTCACATTTTTGGGCAACCATCACCGTTATCCATCTCCAGAACTCTTTTCACCTTGTAAAACTGAAACTCTACACCCATTAAACACCAACTCCCCATTCCCTGCTCCCCTCAGCCCCTGGCAACCACCATTCTACTTTCTGTCTCTGTGGATTTTTGACTACTCCCGGTTTCTCATCTAGGTGGAATCCTACAGTATTTGTCTCTTTGTGACGGGCTCGTTTCAGTTAACATAATGTCCTCCAAGTTCATCCATGTGGTAGCAGGTGTCACAATTTCCTTCCTTCTTAAGGCTGAATAATACTCCCTTGTATGTATATATGCCACATTTTGCTTACATTTTCATCCATCAGTGGACATTTGGGTTGCTTCTACCTTTTAGCTATTGTGAAGAATGCTGCTATGAAAATGGGTGTACAAATAACTCTTAGAGGGGCTCTGGTTTCAATTCTTTTGAATATGTACCCAGAAGTGGCATTGCTGGATCATATAGAGCAATCGTTCTATTTTAAAATTTTTAAGATGCCACAGCGCTGTTTTCCACAGTGGCTGCACCATTTTACATTTCCACCAAGAGTGCACAAGGGTTCCAATTTCTCTACATCCTTACCAACACTTGCTATTTTCTGTTTTTTATTCATTTCCATTTTTATAGTAGCTACCCTCACGGGTCTGAGGTGGTCCATGGGTACTTTTTGGCTGAACATTATTAGTCTGTGCTATCATTTTGTGTGATCAAACGCTGTGTGTCCTGACTTAGGGTAGCAGGAAGGCCCCTGGAAATTTTCTGGGGCATCTCAGGGTCCCCAGGCCCCAAAGTGCTAATGACTGTGTTTGATCACAGCGCAAGGGAAAGTGAGGCGCTGGTGAATGTTCTTAGAATTCTCTAAATATGAGGATGTAGATCAGCATCTGCTCGATAATCCTGAATGTGGATTTACCCTAGAAACTTTCCTTGTCTTGCTCTCAAGAGGTTAAGAGGCAGGACGGAAAGGGAATAAACTCATTATGGATAATTCAGCATAAATAAAAACACTGACTAGCTAGGCGTATGGCACATTATTTTCTTTGCTGAATTCATTCCCACCAGGACAAGTGCCACACCTGGAAAAGTTCTACTTCTCACAGGGCTCCGAAGTGAAGGCCGACAGCTCAGTGAAACTTTTCACAGAGTTAACGAGGTGTTTGATAATTCAGGTTCCATATGTTATCTATCTGCTTAACTTTTATTCTGCATTTACAAAACCACATTTCCCCAATTATCTGCCTTGCTGTCAGTAAAAGACCCTAAGATCATTTAAAATTCCAGGCTATAAGTTGTCTCACACCCGTCCCGGATACCGTTTCTGATGGAGGATAATCGCTCAATTCTTTCCATGGAGGGGAGAGGTAGGGATGGTTCAGTGACACTTTCCTGTCCTTTTAAGAAGTGCTTAAGAAAGGGAGGCAGAAATGGGAAATGGGCAAAAAGCTCCTCACCCTGAAGTTTTACTGTGGAAACCAGAGTGGCCTTGATTCAGAAATGCTATTAATTGCTAAATTCTTGTATTCATTCGTTCCCTCTCTCATTCATTCAAAATACTGGTATAACCCACAACGCCATTCTGATTGGTCACTTCTCCAGCCCCTGACAAAGGATGGGCTTGTTGGAAATCATTGACATTCCAGAGAGACGGTCTAAAGGAGCACTGAGCTATGTGCTAATTTCTGGATGCTCCCCTAGGGTACCAAGTGGGGTCCCAGCAATCTGGACACTTGGCTTCTGTTCCCCTGGATACATGCGGACATGCCTGTCATTTAGCATTTTGTTTCTGGCTTTCACTGGGGGAACAAAAAGAACTGGCTGGGAGAAGAACATCGCTGCACTTTTATCTGTAAAGCAATGTTCTTCTCAGTTCAGGGTACCGTTACTTTTTGATTATATTATTTCAGCAGGCTCCTGATTGGTCAGTTTCTGGGGCTTGATTCTGGCCCCCTCCTCCGCCATCCATTTTCCACACTGAGCCATCCTTCTAATCATCCTGAAATGCATATTTCATCATGTTGCTCCTCATGACTGTGATGCTGCAATGGCTTTCCCTTGGTTACAGGGTGAATTCCAGGCTCTGCTCCATATCCCATGAGGCAACTCCCCGTGGCCCATGACATCCTCTCACACTCTGGACTCCAGTAAGACCAGTGGTGTAGCCTGTGCTTCCCCAGACCCTCTCTGCTTTCCCTCCCTCCACTGCCTCCAGCCTGCTCAGCCCTCTGCTTACCCCAACTCCTATTCTGCTTCAAAGGTGGACTCACTGTGGAAATTACTCTTCCTCCCTCCTCCTCCCCACGTCCCCCCAGCCTGGGTTACCTGCTGCTCTGTGCACTCCTGTGGACTCCCAGCCAGGTCTCTACCTTGGCGTGTATCACACACACTTGTCTGTCAACTTGTGCATCTGCCTCGAGGCTGTGGGTACCAGGCAGGACAGCTAACTCTCTGAATCCTTGTGTCCTCAGTGTCTAGAATAGGCCTGGCATTGGGAGACTTACGATAAATGTTGGAACAAAGAAGCCCCCAACCTCCTCCTGTGCCACAAATATGTGCCCCCTCGTTCCACTCCCAGAGTCACCCCGTGATGAAAGCGTTGTTCCTCCCTTTTGGGGAGGCAGAGATGTTGGCACTCACAGTCACAAACACACCAATTACTGCTCCTGCCACGGTCTCAGAAGTGACAAGCTGCTCCACGGGAGAACGACAAAGAGAAGCTTTGGTGGTGGACCCGTGTCAGCGGCACCCGCATTTCCCTTTGGGACATTACCTTCGCCCCCCGAAGGTGTGGTCGGTCAGTCCAGGAGTCTCTGGAGGCTCCTTCCTCCAATTCAGTGTCCCTCATCCCTGATGCAGAAAGGTCAGGCACCTGATCTAAACTCAGCGAATGGGAACGTCTATCCTGGGACCTTAGACTCTTTGAAATGAAGGAAGAGGAGAAGAAATAGTCGGAGCCCAACTGGCCCTTGAGCTGATGGGGAGGAGGAGAGAAATCGGGCCCATGAGTTCGTTTGCCTGTTTATAACAGGAAACCCCCCAATAACTGGATGGTTTACATAAGGTAAAAATGGATTTCTCTCTCATGTAAAAGAAGTCCAGGAGTAAGTGGCCCATGAATGGTAAAGCCATTATAAGAAGATGTCAGAGACCCAGAGTCCTCCTACTCTGCATTCCTAGGCTACGGGCTTGTCCTCATAATCAGGGGTCCCCAACCCCCGGGCCACGGCCCCGTACCGGTCCGAGGCCTGTTCCTGTGAACCGGGCCGCACGGCAGGAGGTGAGCGGCGGGCGAGCGTGTGAAGCTTCATCTGCCGCTCCACATGGCTCGCATTACCGCCTGGACCATTCCCCCACCCCGCCCCAGTCCGTGGAAGAATTTTCTTCCACGAAACCTATCCCCGGTGCCAAAAAGTTTGGGGACCGCTGCTCATAATCCAGGAGGGCTGCTAGAGCACCAGTCTTCACGTAAATGTTCCAGGTAACAAGATGGAGGAAGTAGAAGGAAAGAGGGAATGCCTCCTTCTTGTAAAGATATTTCCTGAAATTAAAAAAAAATTAAAATTCACATGACTTTTACTTATATCTTATTGTCCAGAACTTAGTCGTGTCTGCATGTAGATGCAAGGGAGGCTGTGGAATGTACTCTTCCAAGTCTCTGACAGTATTGCTCGTGGGAAATCATGATTATGTTATTAAAGAAGAGGGTGATATATATTGGGAGTTAGCTGGTAGCATCTCCACACTGTTCGTCATTGTTCTTTGAGACGGGTGAGGAGTCCAAGGATTGTTTCAAAATAAGAAGTATTACAGTTTATATACTTGGGTAATGGCTGAGCTGGGGTAGTAATAACAGTAGCAGCAGCAGGTGTAGCATATACCTTTGAGGTGCTACGAAGTAACGGGCTCTGCTCTGGGCCTTTGTGTGTGTGCATTAACTTAACTTGAACCCAGCTGACAACGCTATTATCATTCCCGTTATGCAGATGATAAGCTTATCCATGATCACAGGTTCCAGGGCTTGGTTTGAACGCAGACCTGACTTGAAAACTCACATTCATCCGCCCTCCACACCTGGGTGCCCAGCCTTCGACATCAGAGCAAAATCACTTTAGTTGGTGCCATGCTCAGAGGCATTGTTTACCTGGAGACCAGCAGGCAAGGGCCCTATAAGGGGAGGCGGCCAGTGGTGCATCCCTAGTCCCAATGGGGGGGACAGGCTATTTCATGATTACTTTCTCATGAGATGTCTGATGTCCTCATTTCATTTTGGGGGTTATAAAAAAATAAGAGGTAGCTTTTCTCTGAGAACCATTTATTGGAGTTTTTTTTTGCTTCACATCTCAAAATGATGACTGAGAGCCTGTGAACTTAATAGTGCCCAATGGGAAAGACTCAAGGTTGAATAGGCAATAGTTTAGTTATTTAACATTATCAAGAATCTAGTACTTTCCTTCTGACAGGAGTAAAGTTACTCTAAAGAAAAACTGTGCATGAAAATCAATCAATGCGTGTACATACATGTGTTTGCTGCTAAGAAGAAATAACCAATTCAAAGTGATAATGGATAAGTGTGTGTGTGTGTGTGTGTGTATGTGTGTGTGTGTGTTTATAAAGATGGATGTGGGACAGAATAAGTAGAAATCTTGTGGGTGGAACTTACTGAATTAATGTAGTTTGGAAACGCACTGACTCAAGCTGGTTGGAATTGGTAGTAATAATTAAAGGGACCCAGCAGCTAAAAGCAAGGTCATGGCATAGATTTGCCAAGCCAGGCAGAAATGCACTGAAACCCATTGACAAGAAAGGCACATGATAGGGATGAAATGATTCTGATATTGTCAAGTTTCCATTTCTCAGCCTAAGTTACCCAGCTGAGACGTGTGGGCGCCGCACAGTGACAGCTGACAAAATCAATGTATTGATGGAATGATCGGCTGGTGCCCTGCTAAGCGACAGAGGGATGCCGGCAAGAGTAGAGGTCTATGGCCAGTTGTCTGACTTGGTCATCATCCAAGCTCCTCATCGTTTTTACCATTGAACTAGGCTTTCTCCTATTGCAGCTTTTTGAGGGAAGTTCTTTGAGAACTGGACACAAATCTCCAGTCCATTAATGTTTTACAGTATTAGGGAAGGGCCAGAAAATGCACTTGAGAATAGCATCCTGTAATGTAGGGCTGTCATACACAAGGCGTGGGGTTCAGGGGCTGAGAAGGAAGGATGTCCTTGTGGGGCAAAGGACAGGAAGAATGCCCTAAGGCAAAGCAGGCACAGTACCAGGCACCCAGGAAGTCAGACAGGTATAGCTTCCTCTCCTGCTGGCAGAGTAAACGGGAACCATCTACTGTGTGTTTTTTGTTTTGTTTGTTTGTTTGTTTGTTTACTCTGTGGTTTTGAATGGGGTGTGAAGAGGCTGCAGCCCGGACATTGAAGGACAGGGCTTGCAGTGGGTGGAGAAAAGAGATGGCAGCTTGACCACAAGAGAAGCTGGCAGGGTCTTCCTTACAGCTGTCAGAGCTCAGGGCCCTGGGTGGGGACAGAGGCCCAGGACAGCTGTGAGGCTGGGTGCAGAAGCCAAGTCTCTCCTGCTCACCTGGTGAGTTGTCTGCCTTCACTCGATGCTCAATTAACAGAAACACTGTATGAGTCACACTTCTTAATAAAACTTTGTAGTAAGAGTGATTTTTCAATAATTCAGCTACTCTTAGTAGCAATAAAGATTACGCTGCTTGGTGGTTCACGAAGCCAATTATATGGAGGAATTGAAAAACATCATGTGGAACAGAAACAGACTCACAGATGTAGAGAACAGACTTGTGGTTGCCAAGGGGCAGAGGGGAGGGAGATGGATGGACTGGGAGTTTGGGGTTAGTAGATGCAAACTATTATATTTAGAATGGATAAACAACAAGGTCCTACTGTAAAGCACAGGGAACTGTATCCAATCTCCTGGGATAAACCATAATGGAAAAGAATATTTAAAAAAGAATGTGCATATGTGTATAACTGAGTCACTTTGCTGTACAGCAGAAATTAGTACATTATAAATCAACTATACTTCAATTTTAAAAAATGGAAAAAAAAAACTTCATGTGGAGTTGGTGATATAAGAAGAGAGCCATCTCTTCGTTGTACCTGGCATCATTCAGTCATTCATTCACTCATTCATTCATTTATCAAACAGCCATTGAGTAAAGCTCACCTCAGTGTGAACATGTGGCACATTCATTTGAGCTGGTTTAAAATTGAAATCTGAGTGTGTTTTGGACTTAGGAGGCATATGTGAGCAGGAGATTATTTGCTTTACGAAAGGATTTGCCATATGATTTCTTCATGTAAGAAACCTCCTTGGTGAATTTGGCTGTCCTGTATGCCTGCACACCATGTTACAGTTTACAAATGACTTTCCAGAATGCTCACGCGGGTTCCATAATAGTTCTGCTAGTGGCAAAGGCCAGGGTCATGGCTTGCATTTCACAGGTGGGAGAAGAACATTTCACTGAAATGTTAAGTGATGTGCCCAGCCTCGGAAATAGCATGAAATCTAACTCCCAGTTCAGCGTTTGCTCTATTTTATCATATAGTCTGTTAGATACATCTGCTTCAGTTGGGCACTTGACAGTTTACATTTTCACAAACATTCCTTTGATTATCTTCACAGCAATCCTATGATACAGGTAACTTCTCCTCCTCCTCCTCCTCCTCCTCCTCAATAATGATCCCCATTTTATCAGGGAGATAATTGAGGATCACAGAGGGAAAGATCTTCTTCCGAATGGAACCAATATGAAGCAACACATAATGGATGGAATTAGCCAGCTGCGGACGCAACCTATTCTAAGAGCCTTTAGAAATGTGTTGCTAAGGAGATTTGGGGACCACCAGAAAATCCCATTAGCCTGGCATGTCTTTCAGTCTAACCGGGGTGGCCAGAGTGTGCTTAGGATGAGCGTGTAAAGGAAAGCCAGCCTCAACCTAAACCGTGACTCCTAGTTTGTCTAAACAAAGACTAATAATAGAAAGACAGTATTTACATTCAGTCGGTAGAAGGGCAATCAGTGAGTAAGAACTTGTCAGAACTGGTGAAAAAAGTCGCTGTGTCCAGTAACAAGAATTCTGCTGCCTGGTTGACGGGTTTCTTCTTAGAGTGAAGGTCGACCCCAGGCTGCCTAACTGAGTGACTTGGGCTTTAAGATTATCCTAGTCTCTGATCAGTTCTAGGTGCCCTACATGGCCCCAGGTGGGAGAACGGCGTCCCTTGGACCCTTGCCTCTAAGAGAGAGAATGAGATGACTGCTGATGTGCAGGAAGGCTTTTGTGAAGCTCCCCCTCCCCAAAGAATAAGGGGCCCTTGGCTTAACTGCTGGCCCTGTGAATTTGGTCATCTGTTGTTAGGACCTCTGGAAAGCCTAATAAAATGGAGATTTTTGTCCTCAAATTGAGTCCAACTCCGAATATTGCTGGCTCCGCCGTGCACTGTCCTGAGAGATGAGTGGGCAGTCTGTACCATCACCTGATCACACCTGGATGTCTTTTCTGCATGGTGGTTAAGAACATAGGCTTTGGGATAAAGAGTTCTGAGTTTGACTCTCCATCCTGCCACTTTGCGCCAGCGGGACCTGGGCAGATCCTTCACCATTTATGAACCCCAATTTCCTAATCTATAAAAGAAAAATGAGAACAATAGTTACCTTGCAGGGCTCTAGTGAAGAGGAAATGAAATAATGCACTATGCATTTAGCACGTGGCACTCAAATTAAGGTTAAAAATTTAAGCAGGCTAAGCCATCTACATTTCATGTGGTTTCCAAAGTATATCTGTATTTCATCCAGAGGGATGCATCTCTATTAAAATGTCCATTTACGTTTCTCATTAAACTCTGCAGATGTAAACAGCAGTTGTCTGTCAGCAAGTCTCAGTAAGGGTACATATCAGGAAGTGTTGACGGGAACTGGAACAAGTCTCCATGGAGATTCTGATCTCCATGGGGCTTGCTTCCCTTCTGTTCCCCAGTCCTTTCAAGGAATGACTTGTGTGAGTGGGAACTGTGACTCATGGGAGGAGGTGCAGGGTGTCACCCATCCTCTCAAAGGGCTGGGAGCCTCTGACAGTGCTATCCAGTGTCCTGTGTGGAGGAGTAAGCAGGGAGCTCATCTGTCATCGGCCTCCACAGGGCCAATGAAGGAAGAATTTCTCTGAGGACCAAGCAGGTTAGAAGTGTCCAGATGGGCTCGGAAATAGCAAAGGCGAACTACTGGGAGATGCAGGCAAAGATGCCTGCACTGAATAGTTCTGAACTTCCTTTCTTTTCTTCTGCCTGTCTTTGGTGGAGAGGTTCCTTGCAGATAGCAAGGGACCTAGGGCTTGGCTGGAGCATGAGCCTGAAACCAGAGTCCAAGTGCCCGTTCAGACAGGGTCCAGCCCAGTACTTGGCACGGCAGACCCCTGAAGTGTTCCTGGGGAAGGAAGGGAGAGTCAGAGCCTACGGCGGCGCTAGGGGAAGGTTTTGGGTGAGAACAGACCCAGGCATTGGACAGAAACAAGGTCAAAACTAAGGGGTGGGGGGTGTTCAAATGGAACCAGAGAACATGCATAGATTTGGGAGCCTGAGACCAAATTGGATGGAGCCAAGAGTGAGCTGCCCCTGAGACAGGGTTCCAGAGAAATGATAGGGAGGCTACTACATAAGACGGAGGCCAAGGGCTATGCACTGAGTGTGCCCCCCCCGCCCCCGACATTCATATGTTGAAACCTAATCCCCAATGTGGTGGTATCTGGAGGTGGGGGCTTTGGGAGGTGATTAGGTCATGAGGGTGGAGCTCTCATGAATGGAATTAGTGCCCTTATAAAAGAGATCCTAGAGAGCTCCCCTTCCATCCCCTTCCACCATGTGAGGACTCAGTGAGAAGACAGCCCTCTATGAACCAGAAGGCATGACCCCCAAGCCTCCAGGACGGTGAGAAGTAAATATCTGTTGTTTGTAAGCCACCCACTCTGTGGTGCTTTGTTACAGCAGGTCGTACTGACCCAGACACCAAGGGAACTCACAAAATTACAAACCGTTGCCGGGAGAGGACACATGGCAGCCAGGCTGAATTTTGCTGGACACCCCAACCTGCCCCTGACTTTTATTCCCCTTCCCTCCCTGGCAAGACGTTGCTGTCCCCCGAATACCTCAGAGGTACCAGACACATTACGGAGGGAGGCCACCCTGAGGAAGGCTAGCTCTCATGTCTGTGAGCATGTGCACATGTCTGCCGTCTCCCCATTCACCCTCAGAGCCCCACCTGCGGCTCTGCTCTTTATTGACCGTCCTTGACCATTTGTAGCCGTGTGGCCTCCATTTAAAGCCCGGAGCCCAGACCTCTGTCCCCTGCTGGGACCGGTGTCAAAGGGGGCTCAGGCTGCTCAAGTGTGTGCTGCTTGCCATCTGGGTGGGGTCGGAGGAGAGAGGGAAGGGGGGGATGCATGTGCTTGCGGATAGAAATTATTATGGGAATAAGGTGGTGAGCACAGGACCGGGAGTATGGAAAATTAGAAAATAAATGTGGCATCAATATGCAAAAGTGGGAGTGCGCCTGGCGGAGGAAATTACAGGTCTATCAGCTTAATATTCATTGCGTATAGGAGAATGAAAGCTTCCTATTGTATGTGGGAGTGTAATTAAATCAAGGAGTTGGACTAAAATTGGCTGCAGGAGAGGCTCAGGAATTAACGGCAGCCCCTGAGGCACCTTCTGCCCGAGCGTGGTGCCCGGGAGCCTGCGCACAAGCCACGTCCCCGCCGTGGGCGTGGGGTCCAGCCTCCCACTGAGTATAGATTTTCCTTCGCTCCTCTTCCTGTTCTGTTCTTCACCCAGCACACGAGCCCAGTTGTCCCCAGGCTATTTGAGGACAGAGATACCTGAAAAGCACAGATTCAGGCTTCCAGGGGGAAAAAAAAGTACCTGTTTTTGTCACTGGCAACAGAGAAATCCCACGAACGAGGCCTGAGCTGAATTCCAGCTCATGAGGACCCATCTCTGTGCAGTGATGCGAAGCTGTAGGAAGTCGCGCTGGGCGGACCCTGGCACTGAGACTCGGGCGGCGCCCTGCAGAGGAGGAGGAGGCTCCAGCTTCTCCTGCTTTATGGATGGCAGCGGCCCTGGACCCCGCACAGATTGTACCTCTGTCCGAGAGCCGCAAAGGGCCTCACAGTCCTGGTTCACTTGGTTCCCTTCCGGTCAGTGTCTGTTTTCCGTGGTTCTTCCACGTCCCTGGCTACACCTGCCCCGCGTCTACAGGCTGAGGTCTGGAACACCTGACCCAACTCTCATCTTTAGAGAGTGTTTATCTTGCTCAGTGCAACAGCCAATAACTTGCACTATTAAGTACCGGAGTTACAATTCTACCTACCATTTCCCTGCCGGGTCATCTTCAGTCCCCTCTTCCACACCCCCCTACACCCTGGGCTTACCCCGTGCCACATCCTGATTGAGGGTCTGGAGATTCAGAGTTAAGTACGACACAGTCCCTGCCCCTCAGGTAAAGTGGGGGCAACAGGTAACCACAGAAGTGCAAATATGGAGTTAGGTGCTGAGGGGAGAGGCCACGGTGGAGCTGACATCGCTGAGGGCTCACTCTCTGCCCTGCACGAGTATGCTATGCGCTTTCCGCATATTGTCACGTTTAATCCTCGTGAGAACCTGTGAGGCAGCGACAGTTATTATTCCCATTTTACAGACGAGGAAAAGTAAGACTCAGAAAGGTGAAGAACTTGCTCAGGACGTGGTAGAGCTGGGACAGGAGCCCCATCCCCTAGACTCCAGGGCGCCATGTTCAGTGGCTTTTATTCCTGCCACTGGTGTTGCTGGATTCTCCTCTCTTCCCCCTTGAAGCCCAAACACTGCTTTCACTTAGGGCCTGTGAATTGGCTGTTTCTAACGCCTGGATCAGAAGCCCTTCGCCTTCATTAAGTGTTGCTCAAATGTTACCTTTTCATTGGGGCCCTGGCCCTCGTCCCAGCACTCCCAATCCACCTGTCCCTATTTTGTTTTGTATAAGGCACATCATCTTCTAGTATAGTTTACCTAGTTATTACTTTTTCTTAGTTAATGTCTCTCTCTCTCTCTCTCTCTTTACTAGAATGTAAACTCCATGAGGGCAGGGATTTTTGTCTCTTCTTATTCGCAGTTGTATTCTAGGCATTTACAGCTATGCCTGCTATACAGTGGGTGCTCAACAAATGCTTCCTGATTGAGGGAAAGAATTAATGAGCACCATGAAATAAAATAAAGCCTGGTAAAGATGTTTAGTCTTCATTTAAACACTTGTTCAGTGTTTGCTCCAAGAGCTAGATCTTTATTGTGCTTTTGGTGGGAAACCTGGCTTCCTTCCGAAATACTTGGCCTGATGCCGGCTGCCTGCTCATCACCTGGGCACACATTCAGCCATTCAACACCTACCAATTCTGGTGGGTGCCCACAGCCAGCATCCAGTCCACTTGGCTGGTGCCAGTGCCTTACTGGCCATCATTGGACTTGGTATGACTCCTATTAACCACTCCAAGAGTGGACCCTTCAGTTTATTAGCTCTGCCTCCCTTCTCATTGATCTGACCACTCTGTATCTTGTATTTTGTAGCCCTCCCCCTACCCCCGGCTCAGCCACTGGATAAACTCAGCCGCTGGATAAACTGAAACCCTCTGTCTCCCTCTCCTCATCAATAAACAAGAGATGGCATTTTCACCTTACGTGGATCAAACGAGATAAGAAACATACAGTGCTTTGGGCTGTGCCTGGCATGTATATGTACTCGATAGATGTTCGCAAGCAGAATTATCACCTGTGTGCTGCCCACATGGGGCCATGGGATCCATGCTTTATTCCATTTGCCTGGCTGTGGAACTTCCTGGTTGATGTCCTAAGTGAAAATGGATTTCCTCGCTGGGCAGGAACACAACTGCCATGATTTCTTCCTGGGTAACGCCATTAAACAGCCCTCTTGATAGCATTAGCTCAGGGGTGGGTACTGTGCAGTCAATTCTGTATGGGCTTTCAGAGGACCCGGCTCCGGCTCAGTCATATAATACATCCTCATAAATGCCGGCTGTTTTCCTTTTCTCCCTTCTGCCCGTCTCAGCCACTGTGTTCCTCTCTCTGGAGGCTCTGCCCTGAAGGAATACACATTTCGGCCCCCGTTGCAGAGGTTTTAAATAGCAGGGAGCAGGTGGTGGGCAGCTCCCTCCCTTCCCCCTGGTGGGTATCACTCCATATTGGCAGCCTCTATGGTGGTTTAATGCGCAACATAAAAACCCCGCTTTGGAGGATTTCCCGCGTGATGCTGTTGTTGATTAAATGAAATAATGTATGTAAGGTATTTACAACAGTGCCTGGCAATTGGGGAAAGTTACTCTTAAAGGGTTTATTGTGAGTAGTACCATTTAAAAAAATGTCTTGAGGGCTTCCCTGGTTGCGCGCGCAGTGGTTAGGAATACGCCCACCAATGCAGGGGACACGGGCTCGAGCCCTGATCCGGGAAGATCCCACATGGCCGTGGAGCAACTAAGCCCGTGCGCCACAACTACTGAAGCCCGTGCGCCACAACTACTGAAGCCCGCGCGCCTAGAGCCCGTGCTCCGCAACGAGAGAAGCCACCTCAGTGAGAAGCCTGTGCACCACAGCGAAGAGTAGCCCCTGTTCACCGCAACTAGAGAAAGCCCACGGGCAGCAACGGGGACCCAACACAGCCAAAAATAAATAAAATTTAAAAATATATATATTAAATAAATAAATGTCTCGAGGTGATCTATCTTGGAGAAGCTTGAAGACAATGATTCTGGTTCCCACAGATCTAGGGAATCCTCATCAAGAGGGATTTCCCTGCAGATCTATTTTTGGCAGAGCCTATGTACGCCTGTACCATGCCAGCAAGATCAATCTACCCGTGTCCTTCCTCTGGATGATACTTCTTAGGGTCAGGAGATTGGTTTCCAGGTCACCATGTTTGTGATCTCTGGGCCCCTGTGTTGGGGACCTGTAACCCCCCCCCCATCCAGTTGGGGGCAAATTCCCTTGTCACATAGGAGCGGGGGGTGTCAGGCAGGGTGGTGCACCAGACCCATGTGGCCTTAGGAACTAGACCTCCTATCCATAGTTGTGAGAACCTGGGCAACTACTTAAGCTCCGTACATTTAGTCTTCTCATCTATAGAAGGGATATATCACGCCCAGCGCAGTGGGTTGAGGAAAGATTAAATAAGATAGTGTATGCGCTGAGCTTGAAATACGAATATTATTTCTCTCCCACATACTATAAAAACCGCTCATTGGCTCCAGGGTTTAAATAGTTCTGGATGATTATAAAATTATATTCAAACTGATCTTTCTCAAGCCACCTTCCCAACCCCCACCCCTTTCTCTTTTATGTTTCCATGGAAGCGACTTATCTTTCAAACTCACATCACTCACCTGTTTAAAACCTTTATTGGTTTCCTAATCTGCTTTCAAAGCCCCTTACAGTCTAGCTTCCGTGTGCGTATGTCTCCATCTTCACATACCATCACTTCCACACTTTCTCTCCCCCAAACCCATGCTTCCTTCATGTTGAACCACTCTGGTTCCCCAGCATGCTTGTTTTTTCATGCTACCCAACCTTACATGTGCTGGTCCCTCAGTCTGGTCTGCATTTCTCCATTGGATACCACACCCCCTCAAGGGAACTTTTTTTGCTTCCACTGAAACTGATCTAAATGTCATTCCATGGAAGAAGTATATCCTCCCAAGGAGGAAGTATGACCTTCCTTGACCTTTCCCAACCCAAGAATAGTTACTCACACCTTCCTCTGTAACCTGTATACACCTTTAGCTTTTATGCCGGTCTTTATTAGGAATACAGCTATACATTAACAGAAAACTGGATGAAGAATGGATTAAGTAAAAAAAAAAAAAAAAAAAAAAAGTGTTTCTTTGGTGTTTCTTATTTAACAAAACATCCAGGTTTTGGTGATATCTGGCATTGACTCAGGATCTCAGTGTTGTCATCAGGAAGCCAGGACTTTTCTGTCCTTCTATTTTCCATGCTTTGAGCATTAGCTCTCATTTGCATGCTTGTCACCTCATGGTTTCAAGATGGCTGCTGCTGCACCAGGCATCACATCTATGTTCAATGCAAAAGGTGGAAATTACTGCAGCACTGGCCATGTCTGTCCTCTTTATTCAAGCAGGCGAAAGCTATCCCAGAATATCCCATTAGACATCAGCTTATATTTTGTTGTCCAGAATTGTGTTACCGGCCTACTCCTAGCTACAAAGGAAACTGCTAAAGTGAGTATAGAGTCGGGCACATCACCAACCCAGACACAAGTGGCATCTGTTAGTAAGAAAAATGAGAGAAAGGATTGAATATTGCGTAAATGATAATGACAACAGCAACCACCCCATATGGTATTAAAATTCTTTTGTTTCCTGTTTTTTTCCTTACTAAGCAGTGAGTTCCTTGAAGTCCAGAGCATGGCTCATTCCCCTCTCTCCAGGACCTACAGTGCTGGGCATAGAAGGGGTTCATTTAAACATTTATTGAGTAAACAAATGAAATCTATACAAATCCCCCAACTCCCATCAGTTTATACACCATATAAAGACCAGTTTTATGCTTGGTTAGGAAAGAGCCAGGTGTTTGGCTTAATTCATATAATCACTTGTTGTTTTGGCTCCATGTGGTTGTAGCCAAAGCTTCACATTGGGGCTTATGCAACTTTCTCCTGGGAGAGCATGGATATTAAAGTCTCTAGGTTGTCAGTTCCCAGAAGCTGGAATTTGGTTCTGATAATAAAATATTGCAAAGTCTTTTACTCTCAAGAAGCTGCCAGCTGACACAATAGCATTATATTAATTTTCTGTTTAATAAAGCATCTTAGAACCCTCAACATTGGCTGCGTGTGCCTGCCTGGGGAATGGGAGAAACACGAGGCAGCAGTTCACTTAAGGCAGGATGCGCTAGATAAAGGGAATCTAATTGAAGTGTACAATGTGCTTACCGTGTAGCTGCTGATAAAACATTACTGCTTTTTTTTCCTTGCACAGTACAAAAGATAAAATCAGAGCCACTAAATCAAAGTCATATTTAACAGTATCCTTTAGTCCAGGGCTGTGTACCTCTGTGGTTTGTAAGCGATTGCCCTTTGAAAGGGTAGCCTTGAGAGCTTGTTACTGAAGGGGTTGAAGGAGGGCATAATTGTAGGCTCAGAGGAGGCAGGGAGGTTTAAACACAACTCCTGGAAAGAAGAACGTAAGAATCTCTGATTTGTATGAGGTCTGAAGTTCAAAGCTTATTTGCTATAACTCCGCGTAACCTTTTAATTTGGGTTAAAGAGTGCATATAATTTCTTCTTAATGTAACCAGCTAAAACTGATGATGATTAGATTATATATTCAGATTCTACCTATATGGGTCTTTGGCCACCAGGCTGAAAACCTGACTTTTTTTTTTTTTTTTAATGGTAGTCCTTATCGGGACCCATTTAGAAGGAAGCAGTGGTTGTAATATCTTTTATTTTTGACATGATTATTCCCACCTCTTCCCTCTGTTGATGGAACATAAAGAAAAAAAGCTCCATCCACCCCAAACCAATGGGATGAAGGGGAAACCCTGGAATGCCCTTTCCCTGGATGTCGGGTACACTGAGACTGGTGCCAGACTCTGCCCAGCAAGGTCTCCCCAGGACCCTAGGAAACTGTCTGTTGAGGCTGATGGAGCCTTTTCAGTGACAGCAGGAGGCTTGCATGTGCCCTGGAACCTCCTTTTAGGGTGTGGGTCAAGCAGATTTGTTCAAGGAAGTTAACACCCTGCCCCCATCCTGCTGTTTTCCTAGAATCAGTCAAAGCCTCCTCATGGCTGATGCGACGACAGAAAATGTTAACACCAGCAAATAGTCAGTGTTTTTGTGAGAGCAAGTACTGACTAAAAGAAGTCAGCTTTTAAAAAAAAATTTTTTTTTTAATCCTTGTTTTTCCCTGGCTCAAGGGGTCAGAGAAGAAAAAGAGCTTTTTAATTTCTAAAAAATTTACTTAACATTCAAACTAACAAATAGCAACTCTAAATACCAGTCGATTTTTACTCTACCTTAAAATTTGTTCTTTAAACTAAAAGAACTGCAAAGTTTGTGATCAATACCTCATGAGTGAGGAGAGAGAAGGGAAAAAGAGGAAGAATTTGAAATTGAAGGTGTTTAAAATGGTTTTCATCCCTACACAGAAAACAGTCTGTGACCAGGGAGGAAATTTAACTCCCTCTACTCATATCCTTTCTTTCTTACTCAAAGTAAAATCTCAGAATCGCTGCTCTTTGCTGTGAATGAAGATTAGTCTAGAGAGGACCAACTTTTACCAGATTCCCCAAATTAGCAGTTTTCAATAGCAGCCGTGACCTCAGGGTTAAGTTCAGCAAGTTGCTCTGACTTGGAGGTACAGTCCAGTTTTTATGGCTAAGGTTTGTGAATAGCTAGTTACTGTCCTTTAGAATCAGGTTATAACTCTCATTCTCAGGTCCTGAAGGCAGGGATCATTTCTTGATAAGCTTTCCAATAAAATCTATTTTATTTAGTTAACAAACTAATATATCTAGAAAGTATACAGTTCTTTCCTATATTCCAGGGTATTTTGTAGGTGCTTAATAAATTAGTTTTTTTACTCTTGATAATAACCCAGTGAGGTAGGTGCCATGGTAATCTCCAAATCATAGATGAGGAAACTGAGATGGAGAGAGTTTAGGTGCACTCACCTGGCTAGTACCTGGGGTGCCAGAATTTACACCTGTGCTACTGAAACTGTGTCCCTAGCCACTGTGCTATGCAGCCTTGATGTAGAACTAACCACAGTATCTCATATATGTGCTGGGAACACATATATCAAGTAGATGGGCCCAGCACTCTCACTTTTGAACTGAGGTTTGCTGTGTGGGGTCCATACATATCTTTAAAATCAGGGGGAGTTCTTTGGTGGCCTAGTGGTTAGGATTCCGGGCTTTTGCGGCCATGGCCTGGGTTCAATCTCTGGTCGGGGAACTGAGATCCCGCAAGCTGCGGGGTGCGGCCAAAAATGAATAAATTAATTAAAAAAAATAAAATCAACTTCAGATGAGTCAGTGAAGTTCTATCAATAGTAAGATGCTTGCATGCCATGTAAGACATACAGTAGGTGCTCATTAAGTGCTTGCTAAATGTACTGTTTTCAGAATAAAAGTCTCTGTTCTTTTTTTTATTTTTAAAGTATTCTTTCTTTCCCTCTGCTACTTCCGTCACTTCGTGCTCTTGGAGGCACGTGCGTATCTCCGGGCATGGCAGCCTCTGGTATGACATGTCCCAGTGCACATCATCTTCCCCCGGCTTGGGCTATCCTTTGCCTACTTTGTTTGCCCAGATACTCGTACTCATCCTTCAGTACACAGCTTGGAGTTCATGCCCCTGCCCTTGTGTTCTCATGGGCTTGTGTTCTAAGGCCCCTGCCCGATGAGATGCTATCTATACATCGATTGTTAACTCTATTTGCATAATCCACCTTCCTCACGATGTGCAGCTATTTGAATGCAGAGCCTGTGCCCCAGTTCACCCTAATATGTCTGGTACACTGCCCCTGGGACACTTAGTGATGCCTGATGACCTCATGAATTGGAGCAGGAAGGCAGAAAACCAGCAGGCAAGACCACTGACATTTCACTATGACTCTTGGAAGTTCTGAGGAATTTAGGACTCTTCACAGTGGAAAAATATCAATAAGGAAAAACATCAAAGATCTCCGAGGTCAGTACAAAATGTTACACCTGGATGGAATTTATTTGCAGGGTCAGCTTATTTCATAGGAAATGACCATGTTTGCATTTCAGACAAATGAACCACAGTCAAATTGGTGCCCACCCCGCCCCCACAGTCTATCCAAGGCCCACCCACCTGCTCAGCTCGCAGGTAAATCAGTGAATATCTTTCCTCCTAAACGGTACCAAAGAAAAGATTATGCAGAGAAAGACCATTCCTAACATATTTTCTCCCCTGCAAGATGCAATCTAAAAACTACTTGCTATTATGGTTTGGAATAAGATATGTTATTAAGTGAATGACAGGAAAACAAGAAGACATCCATCAAAGTGTCTATTGCCTTCCTATATACAGGGCTTTCCCATATCCAGAGGGTGTCAACGCACAAATCATGGGTAACGATGTCTTAAGTAGAAGGAACAAGAAATACACAAGGAAAGACTCTTATAAATTGTGTCTTCTTTCTCTTAACCTAATTTTTTCTCTTTTGGCATTGTCTTTCAAAGGAGGAAATGGATGGCTGCTAGCTGCAGAGAGGGAATGAAGCATTTGGAGACGGATGCTCAGGAGTGAAGAGTAGGCTCTAGAGTGGCCATGACCTCAGGGTCCCCCCAGCCCTGCTTCTCACAGCAGGAAATGCCTTGGGGGCAGCTTGCATTTCATCTGAAGACCAGCAGGGTAAAGGGCCTAAGAGAGAGGCTGGAAGCCAAGCTCTCTCTAGCAAGCATCTATGGGAAAGGGGTGCTGGCTATCTCAGTCCTCCGCCTAGGACTGATCTCAGAGAGACAGCAGTGAGCAGTCCTGAAGAGAGATCTTAGTTCCCTGACCAGGAACTGAACCTGGGTAGCCCGGATGAAAATCAGGAATCCTAGCCACTAGACCACCAGGGCCTAGAGGCTAGAAGCAAAGTGGCCCTGGCTCTCTCCCCTGGTTGAAAGCAAGAATGTTTCAAGGAGGCAAAAACTGTAAAAACAGGTACAAAGTTTATCGTAAGAGACACAGCACAACGTATGGGAGAGCACACAGAGAAACGGTTTATTTTTTTAAGTCAGAAGCTGGGCAGAAATACGCACCTGGAGAGGAGTGCAGGCGTCCTTAGTGAGGAGTGCAGTAAAGAGGTGATTTAAATCACTTATATAGGAGGGTCCTTCTGGGTCTTTGTTTACCTTTGGCTAATTATCTTGTTTCTTTTTTTAAAAAAAATATTTATTTTATTTATTTATTTTCCTTATTTTATTTTGGCTGCGTTGGATCTTAGTTGCGGCACATGGGATCTTTGTTGAGGCGGGCAGTATCTTTCTCTGTACGGCGCGTGGTTTTTCTTACTCTAGTTGTGGCACTCAGGCTCCAGGGCGCATGGGCTCTGTAGTTTGCGGCACGTGGGCTCTCTCCTCTTTTTTTTTTTTTTTTTGACTGGAACATTTAAAATCTTTTATTTTGTCATAATTTCAGACTTAAGAAAGTTGAAAAATGATACAGAGAAACTTCATATTTTCCCACATTTGCTTTATCCCTGCTCCCCATTTCCTTCCCCCCTTCCTCTCTCCTCTCCCCATCATGCATACATACATACTGTTTATTTCTGAACTATTTGAGAGTAAGTTAGAGATCATTTGCCCTTTAACCGTAAATACTTCAATGTATATTTCCTAAAATCAAAAACATTGTCATACGACTTCAGTAAAATTATAAAAATGAAGAAATTAACATTAATGTAATATTTTAGCTAATATATTAACCTTATTCAAAGTCACTTTGCTGTACACCTGAAACTAACACAACATTGTTAATCAACTCTACTCCAGTATAAAGTGAAAACAAAAAAACCACAAAAAAACAAAGTCTACCAATTATCCTAACGGTGTCCTTTATGGGGAAAGAAAATCGCATATCACAAGTGGCAGGCAGTTGTCACACTCCTTTAGTTGCTTTATTTGTGAATTCAAATTTAATACCTTGGCAAGGCTATAACTGGAGCCGGTTCTAATATTTACATGAATACCTCTGTGAACCCTGGTCATGTCAGTGGCCTACGGTAACAAAGTAGAGATACCTAAACTTTCTTGGAATGCTCAGGGGGTTGGAATGGATTTACAACGTAAATCACTAGCTCAGTGATGGTTGCTATCTGTAGACTGGAGTTGATAGTCTGAGATTCTACCATGGAAATGGGCTCTACAGTATTAATGTGGAAAATGAGATTCTGGAATTACAGACAGGCCCTCTCCTTGAGGTGCACGAGCTCAACAGTTGTGGCACATGGGCTTAGTTTTACTTTCCCCTCACCACGTGGGATCTTAGTTCCTCGACCAGGAATCAAACCCGCATCCCCTGCATTGGAAGGTGGATTCTTTACCAACGGACCACCGGGGAAGTTCCTAATTATCTTGTTTCTTTTTCACACCTGATTGGTCCTAGGACCCTCCCCAAGATGTGTGTGCAACTTGTTGCTAAGATAGATCCCACCGCAGAGGACTGTGGGTGCATGTCCACACTTATTATGGGGTGGCTCCCCCTCCCTTTTTGACCCTCAAGGAGCCTTCCTGCTCATGTGCAGACAGGGAAGTTTTCCTTGACCTCAGGAGTGGTCATCTTATCTCCTTACTTCAGTGGCAGAGCTCAGCTTCTGCCACTAGCTTTGTCCTTGGTGTGTCTGGGTGAGAACAAAGCTTCAGTTTTACTTCACTTGACAAACACAAGCTGTCCAGCCCAAGGACCCATCTATTTCCTACCTCAGAACCAGTACACAATGGCAGGTGTAACAGGGAAGAAAAACAAGTGTCATACAAATGAAAATTCTCCCTTTTCTTGTAGTTAAGGCTATGAAGAACAGCATTTGTAAAGGCCAAAGTGAGGGACAGTCCATTTGCATTTGCCCCAAAGTAAATGGATCTCTGAAGACAGTCTAGGGCAGGTCCATGTGCAACCTTGTGTGCCATGCTAAGCAGTACGAGATTTATTCTGTGAACATGAAAGGCTTCTAGAGGTGCAGGATGAAGTAGCAGATTTTTGTTTTAGAAACGTTATTCTTAATGATGGGACTGATGTCAGAGGCAAGACATGGATGGCAGAGAGAGCACTCAGAGGCCATCGTGATAGACTTTGTGACAGAAGAGGTCAAGGCTGAAACTTGCAGTGGTGATAGTGGGTCTAGGAAGGAGGGACTGATCCTAAAGCTGCTGTACAAGTAGACCCAACAGTGCTTGACGATTGGGAATGTATTAGTTATATAGATAAATCAGTATGACTTCAAA
The DNA here is from genome assembly GCF_026419965.1 of Kogia breviceps. NCBI lineage: Eukaryota > Metazoa > Chordata > Mammalia > Artiodactyla > Physeteridae > Kogia > Kogia breviceps. The sequence goes on from NC_081323.1 coordinate 79,799,934, forward strand.
GTATACCATGGTTCCCACACAGTAGATTATTTCTTGCTCATGTCACAGTACTGGGTGGATGAACAGTTTGGAGAGGCTGCCCTTATCCACAATGGCAGGGTTTGAGGGTGTCCACTAACAGAGACTCTGCTGTCTTCAACATGTGGCTTCCAAGGTGCATCTGGGGATCATTTCAGTTTCACGTAGCCTAAAGTTACCATAGTATGGAGGAACTTGTGTGGGAAGTTTCCAGGCCAAGGGGTGACACACATCACTTCCATCCACACTCCATTAGCTACAGCTCCTTCATACAACGATATTTAATGTCCAGGGCGTGTGGGAAACGTGGTCTAACTGTGTGTCCAGGAAGAGGGGGACTGTGGGTTTTGCAAGCTAGCAGTCTTGGCCACGGGCTGAACAAACAGGGAGATGACAGAGTTGAAGATACGTTTTCTAACTTGTGTGATCATTGTAATGGGAATATCAGTGGGGTAGGATGTGCAGGGGGGAAAAGCAGGTTGATGGAGGTGACGAACTCAACTTTGGCCTCATTAGAAAAGATGGAAGGCTGAACATGTGAGAGAAAGAACAATTACTAAAGGGTCCATAGGAAGAAAAACAGAGGCCATGAGTGAACAGGCGTCTGAAAATGGAGGGCAAGAAGCAAGTGATGGATGAAGCAAACTCAGCAGAGAGTAAAAAATCAGTGTGGAAACACTTTGAAAGGGACCCTGAGGGGGTGAGTTTGAGGATTAACCGGAGACGGCTAAACACGTGGTGAGCAGAGGGTTTAAGGGCTCCCGAGGGTGGATGAGGGTGGAGGGCTCGTGCGGTGCGGTTGATCAGCACGTTTACGCTCCGGTGATTGATATTACGGGCCGCTGAGGGTGGACGGTAGGCAGCCGGAGTGGTACCGTTGGTCATGGCAGGTGACCGAGAGGGCGCAGGCGGGCTGGGGTGTTCATGACTCTGCGAGAGGCATGGTTGATTCTGAGGTCCTGCTCACATAAGAAGGGAAAGAAAGTTGACTCGGTGGAAACATAAAGGTACCCTGGGACTAGAGCTAGAATGGTGTTCATACAGCCAGATCGGTGGGCATGAAAGAAGAGGTGCACGGAAAAGACAGGAAGTTGAAAAGAGAGATGGGCATTAGGGAGATTGAAGGTCATGTCGTTCAGCCCAGCTGGGAGCTCCAAGGTGAAGTTTTATTTGTACGTGTCTGAAGAGCCTTGTAATAGAACAGTGTTAAACTAGAGATTTCAGGTGATTGAAGCCAGGCTATTAGACAGGTTCTTGACAAGGATTTTGAAATTGTCCAGGATGACGGGAGGTGGGTGCGAGCAAAGAGCAAAGAGGAAGGTTGTGGGCCAGCCCTCCAGAAACGTGGGGGAAGGTGTTACAAGCGCATAGATGCCGGGGACGTGAAGAAGTATCTTGAGGTGGCAAACCGGTGGCAAGAGCTGCCAAGTGTGGAGATTTGTTGTCTGGATGTAGTGGTGGTGGGGTGGCAGACCGGCACTGTCTTTCCCGCTCCAGTACGGAGCGTGGGGTAAGGGAAGCGTCCCTCGCGCAAGAAGGCTGGGACTGGAGTGGGTTCTTCCGGCCCCAGTGAAGACAAGGAGGTCAATCCAGGCATAGAACAATCCAGGAAAAGGTGACTCATACAGCAGCTTTCCTGACGGTAGAATGAGGGCTTCCCAGGGTACAGAGCCGGGACTGGGTGGTTGTGTGGGGCATGGCTGATGAGGGTGTGCCTAGGGGGAGGGCAGGGACCACACTGGTTGGACATCACGTGGGGGAGAGGGCACAGCTGGCCAGAAGGTTCTAGAATCAGAAAAAAATATAGAATCCAGGCAAAGAGCTGGGTGTCCCTGAGCCCTTGTGGAATACATGTTAATGGGGGTACTCTGCAGAAGTAGCATGACCCACCCCCCACCCCCCGCCAGAAAAAAAAGATTCCTGACATTCCAGTCCCTTGGTGAGGAACCGTAAGGTGGCATTTGGTTGTGAGTAGAAGGGGCCTTTTCTACTTCCTACACCGTTCAGGTGTAACTGTTTTGAGATTGCGTTCAAGATCCAATAACTGCTTTAACGGTAGGTATTATTCCAAGGTGTTTCCTAACCAAGGTAGGAGTTCCTGAAAGTCTCATGGCCCCGTGAGGCACCGGAATTGAGCACAGAGCAGGCTTCGGCAATCCCGCTGGGGAGGAGGCAGCCAGAGTGAGAGGCTGCTGTGCGCAGGAAGAGAAGACAGGACCGTGGTGCTGACCTGGGAGTCAGCGGTTGCGAGGAACTGGCTGGTGCAGGAGGGTGTGTGGGCAAAGGCGAGCAGGGAGGGGCCGAGAGTGTGAGCAGGGGCAGAGCAGCCTGTAACCGGCCCGGTGCTCTTTCCTGGCCCTGGGGTTCAGGGATGCTCACCGCGAGTGAGGACCCGGAGGGTGGGGTGGGGGTCAGGGGTGAGCCCTGACACTGTCTGCTCCTGTTCAGTGTGATGCTGCAACATCAGAGAAGCTTTTATATTCTCATATACTTTAAAAAATTGAGATATAATTGACACATAACATGGTATACTTTTATAAAGTGTACAACATGTTGCTTTGACACATGTGTAGTATTGCAATATGATTGGTGTGGTAACATGAGCTAGCATCTCTATTGCATCATCACGTAATTATCATTTCTTCTAGTGGTGGGAACAGTTAAGATCTAGTCTCTTAGCAAGTTTAATGTTTATAATACAGTTTTGTTGTCTATCATCACTATACGGTGTTCAGGACTTATTTATCTAATAGTTGCAAGTAGGTACCCTTAAACAATATCTTTGCTCTCCAGCCCTTGATCCACTCTGTTTTTTTGGAGGTTTTTTTTTGATTCTGCTTATAAGGGATTTCAATCAGTATTTGTCTTTCTCTGTCTGATTTATCTCACTCGGCATAATGCCCTCAAGGTCTACCCCGGTTGTTTCAAATGGCAGGATTTCCTTTTCTCGTGGCTGAATAGTATTCTGTTGTATAAATGTACCACATCTTCTGGGTCCATTCATTCACGGATGAACACTTAGGTTGTTTCCATATCCTGGCTGTTGTGAACAATGCTGCAGTGAACGTGGGTGTGCATTTATCTCTTTGACAACCTGTTTTGACTTCCTGTGTATATACACCCAGAAGTGGGTTTGCGGCATAGTCTGGTAGCTCTGTTTTGAATCTTTTAAGAAACCTCCCTACTGTTCTCCATAGTGGATGAACCAGTTTGAAGTCCCACCAACTGCGCACAAGTGTTTTCTTTTCTCCACATGCTCACCAACACTTGTTATCTCTCGTTGTCTTGATAACAACCATTCTTGCAGACGGGAGGTGATATATCTCCTTGAGGTTTTGGTTTGCGTTCCCCTGATGATTAGTGATACTGAGCACCATATATTCTAGTATTCTTTTGGTTTTGTGTATTTATGTAGAGATGAGTGTGTGTGTGTGTCATCAAAGAAGAGACTGAAAGAACTCCCACCTGCTAAAAAATGGGAGGGAAGGGGAATGAAGCTGTCCTGTGGGGTTTGTTTTGAGTGCAAGAAAATACCAAAGTAAAGAGAAGCTTAAGTAGTTTATTTTATAAAGTTTCCACGTCCACCCTTTTTAGATCTGTGTGCTTACAGAAAGAAAACCTTTCATAGGAATTTCCATCACAGGAGTAGACACCACTGCCTCAGAGTATTGGTAAGAGTGAACTCAGTATGAATAATCCTTTGGTCTCCACAGTGTGTAGTAAGCAGTGGGTGAAGCCAGTGTGACTGAGGCCACCTTGAATTCCACCAAAGTAGGTAGCAGTCGGCTGCAGTTTTCCATCTACAAGATGCCAAATCACCCATTTACTAGAACTTTTCACTTTCCAGCTAGAACTTTTGGTGCCATCTAGTATATTTGTTATAACCAAGAATGAGTTTTCATGTCAAATAGTTTACAAATAACTTCCGTAGGGTTATAACCTGTTATTACTCAACGATCTTTGTGTCAGGCACCGAGATATGTTTCCATATAATTATGCATGTTAATCTTTACATAACCTGCAGTGTGGGTGTCATTACCCCCATTGCACAGATAAGGAGACTGAGGCACAAAGAGATTAAGAAGTGTGCACAGAGGGAAGCTCAAGAGGGAGGGGATATGGGGATATATGTATACATAGAGCTGATTCACTTTGTTGTACAGCAGAAACTCACACACCATTGTAAAGCGATTGTACACCAATAAAGATGTTAAAAAAAATAAAAGTGTACACAGATGATACCTTGGAGCTGGAGCCTAACCCTAAACCCATACGCCTTGTCTTCTACTCCAATAATAAAAACCAAGACTCCAAACAACACATAGTGTACACAACACATGCAGCCTTTTCCCTGAGGTGATGTTGTTTATGTTGTTAAGTTTCTGAATCAGAAGGACTTGAATACAGGAGAGGAAATGGTTACAGTGGAGCTGGTTTTTCCCCAGGAGGCTATGAATAATAACGGGCATTCTTGCCTATCTGGTCCCATTGTCATTTCACTTCCATATAACAATGGATCTTGTCATCTTGACTCACTGAGAGTCTTTGTTGATGGGGACAGTTTGACTGCTGCTGATCAAAGCTCGATGATACTTTAGCAGAGGGCAGAGCCTGCGTCTCAGACGTCACACAGAATTGGGGCATGCTGACGTGTAGCCAACTATTGCCTGCTTTTCCTATAAGAGAGGCCTTAAATTATTTTAGATTGCTTTCCCCTCCCCCCTTTCTATGTTTAGAAAGAAAAAACATGAGTCATATGTTAAAGCTAATTTTACTGCCCAAAATTTCAAGTCTATGTCTACTCTCCCCTGTTATTATCAGGAAAGGAGTTTGTAAAAAGTTAGTGCTGGCAGCTTGCACGAATCCATCCCAGCTTAGTGAATTCCCTGGACGGTCATCTGTGCTTAATGCAGCTCGTCTCATCAAAGCGGGCCTGTTCCAAAACTCTTAACTAAAGCCTGCTGCTTATGACGTGAGGAGGCCGAAAATGAATTCTCCTCTCTTCAGAAATGGAAATACAGACACTTGAATAAATATTGCATGCTTTCTTGTGGTAGCTAAAACTCTTCCACATAGACTTAACAATGCTTTGTTACCTTTCTATCTGATCTGGGGTGAAGCTGTGTATGCAAGCAAAAGATGATCACATCCTTAACCCAACTACAATGGAAGGTTTTAAAATAAATCCAACTTATAAGAGAGCATTTAAAATCATATATACATGATATTTAAAATTGTATACACACACATATATATATCTCTGTTGTGTGTGTGCATCTCTATCTTTATCTCTCTCTCTCTCTCTCTCTCTCTCTATATATATATATATATATATATATATATATATATCAAGATGTAAACCAGTGAATTGTCCCTTTCATAGACTTGTCTAAATGGAGCAATTGCTTAGTTAAATATGTTTTGGACATCTACTAGATCCAAGCCTTGTGCCAGGCACACTGCAGTTATAGTAGACCCTTGGCATTTGAGGACTGTGACATTTGTGATTTTGAATACTTTTTGCCGAACCTGAGGCTCCATGGGAATTTGAGACCTGGATTTACATGTTGAATTCCGTTAAGTAGGAAGGAGCAACTCACCCAGCCAGACACACCTCTGGTCACCAGCAGCGCAGGTACCTCCCCTTGCTTTGTTCCTCTCTGCTCTCTTTGCCCTGTACCAGCAACGCTCATGAAACAAGAAACATTGTTTTACCTTGGGGAAAAATGGATCAAAAAAGATACATTAGGGGACTTCTCTGGTGGTCCAGTGGTTAAGAATCTGCCTTCCAATGCAGGGGACGCGGGTTCAATCCCTGGTCGGGGAACTAAGATCCCACATGCTGTGGGGCAACTAAGCCCGTGTGCGTGGCCACTACTGAGCCTGTGCGTTCTAGAGCCCATGTGCCACAACTAGAGAGCCTGCGTGCTGCAACTACCAAGCCCCTGCGCTCTGGAGCCCACACATGGCAATGAAGAGCCCGCGTACCACAATGAAACATCCCGTGTGCCGCAATGAAGGTCCCTTGCACTGCAACGAAGATCCCTTGTGCCGCAACTAAGATCTGATGCAGCCAAATAAATAAATAACATTTTAAAAAAGATACTATAGTGCTTTTCATGGAAAAACAGTATGCCGTTGATAAATTGAGCGATGTTAGCAAATTGAGGAATTGGTGAAGCCCCTAGCAGTAGTCCTCTCAAATGTTTGGGGGTTTTAATTTTTAAAAATATGTCTAAATTTAAAAAATATGCAAAGTATCCATCCTAAGATTTCCAACATGAGAATAACATATCCACTATTTTCATTAGTTTCCATCTATTCATCCAATTATTTTCTCATTCAACAAATATTTGTCCAGCTTAGCAGGGGAATTGAGATCCGTTACAATTACAGTAATGGTGATTATTATTTATGATGACTGGAAATGAAAGCGGTCCTGTGTGGATGTTTAAATGCATCATCTCGTTTTTAATCAACAAATCAGCATGTGGCATAAAGTGGTGCTTTGGGGCTTCAGAAGGGAGAGGGGAGGTTATTGGCCAGAAGGACAGATCGTCTTATCTCTGGGATGGCTAAACTGTCAGGCACGGTGGAATTTCAGCAGCGGGGTGGAAGAGAGGAGTAGGAACTAGGGAACACCCAGGGCTGGAGTTAGGGCTGCTCTCTGCCAGCGGTGACCAGCTGTCATTTCAGGGGGCTTCAGATAAACTACCCAAGAGAGGCACTAAAAGGTGGGAGGTGAATACGTAGAGAAGCAGGAATGTTATTTGAGGCAGAGGAAAGCGCACAAGGAAAAGCGCAGAGATTGGAAGGTACAGGGATTGTTGATGGAGCAGAATATCAAACGAGTTACTTGAAATGCGTGATTCAAGCAAGAAAATGGGAGGGTTGGCTCAAATTGTAGAGGGTAGCTTGATTTCTAGCAAAGCAGATTAATCTGTTTAACTAGTCCATGGAGAGCCCATTGAAAAATTTTGAGTAAGGCAATAGCAAGATCCAAGTGGACATTTTTGGATCCTATTTGGGTACTTAGGAATTTGCGACTTTCCCTTCTAAACCGAGCCTAGTAAATGAGTCCAGAATTGAAAAGCCATTGTTTCCCCGTTTGTCACGGTAATGAGTGCTTTAGCTTGCTTATCTTAGGCAGCACCCTTCTTCTTTTGGAGACCACGTCTGGGGGTTTAGTGGGGTTGGGGAGCTAATCACACACACCGTTGCTTCTTGTTAATGGGGGTGAGTATGGAAGCCATGCTGAGTCAATCACAGCGTTTACCCCCATAGCCCCAGTCATTCGTCCAAGCAGTGGGCACGTGATGCAGGCAGGACCAACCTAAATCCTCCTCTGGGGCAAGAAAAGATGCCTTGGGTATGAAGCCCCCATCCTCTTGGAACACAAAGCTGCAAAGACTAGTACAGAGTTCCTGGGGCCATATGGTATTGTATGCAGTAAGGAGAGATGGGAGAGAGGGAGAAGGCAGGAGAAAGAGAGAGTGTAGGGAAAGGGGAGAGAGAGAAGAGAGATGGATTTCTGATGCTCCTTGGCCTTGGACCTGGCCCACTATAGGCCAGCATCACCCTGGCCTATGTGTAGTTCCGGTTAATCAATCAAAACAACCTTTCCTTTAAGCTTCAGCGGGTTTGAACTGGCTTCCATTAGCAGCAATGGAGAATTTTACTCACTGGAAGTTTTCCATGAGAGTTGTTTTGCACGCACACACACACACACACACACACACACACACACACACACCTGTGCACGGGCTGTGCACACCTCTTTGGGTGGAGAGTGAAGGGGTGTCCTTGGACTCCAGATCCCGGAGACATTCCTCTTCTCTGTGGTCTCCTTGTGTTCACTAGATCCAAGCCTGGAGAGGGTGCTACGTGGGAGTCCCCCTCCCCCGCCCCCCCTGGACTCCTGGTACTGAGAACATGTCAGAGGGACAGAGAATAAATAAGGAAGGTGATCAGAGCAGACAGCAGATGAGAGACAGGGACAAATGTCCTGGGCTTTTGAAAAGCTTGTTTGTTTTTGTTTTGTTTTTCCATGGTGGTTTTCCAGGGTGAAGTTTTTTTTTTTTTTTTTTTAAGTTTTAAGGTGTACAAATGATTTTTTTTAAGTTTTTATTGGCGTCTAGTTGATTTACAATTAGAGTGAAGTTCTTGAGCAGTTGAAAAGGATGAGGGAGCTGGAGATGAGAATAAAGGTTTCCTTTTTTTAAAGTCTTACAGTGAGTCATACCTTAGCAACTCTTCAGGTTCTTTAAGAGAAGCACGTAGAGGTTGGGAGCTGATTAATGCCTTTGGCTTCTGAACTGTTTCTCTTGGAACAGGACCGCGTGCAGAAATGGGCCCTGGGATTTGCTTGGTTACTTGTTAGTTGTCACGTAAAGGATCTTGAATAATACAACCACATATTACAACGAATGCAACCATCCGCAAGTATCGCCTTTGTGCTGGCTTCCAATTCATCGCTACTATTTACATTTATTAGCCAATACCCTTCTCTGTGCTCTCCCTGAATTCAGTAGGAGACAACTGGTAGGGTGAGATAGAGGCAATTGGAATGTAATTGTCACCCGACAGAGGGATCCTTCCTGAGCTGCATCTGTGCTTCTGCCTGTTCACCCTCAACCTGTGGTCAGTGCCATAAACAGCACTTGCTTGGACCACGTCCACACCACTTATGACTGACGGTCTGACCCTGGCCTCAGCCCGCTAACACACTAGGTACTGTGTTTGGAGAAGTTCCAACTTCAACACTGCACTTTTTGCTATGTGAGATTGCTCAAGTTACTTCAACTCTGTGGGTCTCACTTTACTCATCTGTATAATGGGGTGGTAATAACTATCTTGTCGAGATTATTGATGAGATGGTATTCATTCAGTACTTTATTAAGGAATGTGTCACAATGAAAGTATTAAATAAGGGGTAGGTTTTATAATTAGCATGTTTGCTGATGGGGTTTGGATATGTTTCTGCCCCTCTTCTTGTCTTGGTAGTGCTTCTAGTTGCTTCGATAATCAGCCAGCCTGATGTTACTTAGTCCCCTAAACCAGATGGGAAGTTATTCTGAATAGTGGGTACTTTTGGAGTTGCCCTCGCTCTTACAGGAGGAGCTGGGCTTTCAGTTTGTCACTGCTGTTGATGAGTCATCACTGTGGGAGGGGAGAGAGATGTAAGAGGAATAGCAGACCTCCTTCCCTAAGAGCCTTCCCTGAACGGAGGACAAAGGACAGAACATGAGCGTGGAAGGCCAGGTACTCGTTCAAAGGGAGCCTCTGTAGGGTCCACTGGATGGAAGCACAGATGGCTCTGACTCTGGTCACCTTGATGAGCCACTGGCCACAAGCAGAGCTGAAGGCAGCAGCTCTTAACCCCTGGGAGCGTGCCTGGATGCGGGCACCGCTGGGGTGAAGGATTTAATTGGAACGTGGGGTTTCGTCACAATTACGAAGGAGTAGCGCCCTCAGTCCCACATCTGCTTAAATATGATGTGCTTATGTCTGTTGATCCTTCCAGCTAGATTATCCTTCTGTGACCTCTCGGCAGCGAGCGCCAACCTCAAACAATGAGCGTTTCTCCAATTCATTCCACCAGTAGCAATTCTAGGTGTGCGGCCTCCTGCCACCTTTACCTGCCAAGGACTGACCTCTCATTGCATTTCTGGCCCTCCCCGTGTTTGCTGCTCCAAAGCCCCGTGAGTGGGGATGATTGGGAAGGAGGGACAGTGGCGGCCCCATCATATAGCTCACTTGGAGGGCATCCTGGAGTCACCAGCAAAGACAAACACCGCCAAGGAGACGTATCCTTGGGAGGTTTGAGCTGTCCTGGTCCCTTATTTGTGAGCACTAAAAGTAATTTTAAAAGTTTGCTTTATTTTGTTTCTTTCCCAACCACAACCCAAAAATATTGCTCGGCAAGACTTCAGCTGGCAGGTTGAGAATCGCCAGTCTAAGTAGGCAGTGCTCCCAAGGAGTCTCTGGGAAGAGGGCTGTTCCAAACATGCTGCTATGTAGTGATGCCTGGTCTTGACAACTTGTTGAAAAGTTGGTGTCCGGATGGGTCTGGAACCGTTTTGTCCTTTTTGAGACTACATTTGAATTCACTACAAATGCATTCACAAGCGTTGGTTATTTTCTGCAAAAGCCCTGTTGGATACTTCTTCAAAAAGTATCATTTAATCTTCACAACAACAGTACACGGTAAGTGTTATTTTTACTAGGAAAAGCAATTTAGCATAGCTTTAAGAGAACAGGCTTTGGCATAAGACTGTCCAGTTCTGACCACATGGTCTGTCAATGAATAGGTATGAGTTGGGGAAATTCCACAATCATCTCTGCTTCTGCTTCCTCACCACTGAAGTGTGGAACAAACTATATGTCAGCTACTTCAAGGGGTTGGGCTGAAGATTAAGCAAATGAATACATGTTCATGTTAGCTGTTACCGTTAATATCTTCTGGATGGCGGCGGTGAAGCTCGGAGAAGTTAGTTGCCTTCCCCAAGATCATACAGCTGGTGAGAAGCAAAATCAGCATTCAGCCCAGCCCATAGGGCCCTAAAGGCTGACTGCTCAAGGGATGGCAGGTTGTTGAGGGAAGATCGTTAGGGGGGACCCAGCTGGAGAAGGTGACAGCAAGAGATGGGGCACTCCGGGCCCTGCGGTGGAGCGCTTCAGAAACTGCCGCCCGATCTCTCAGACGGGCTGCTCCTGAGTTGCTCTAGGGCAGATGCCCTCCGAAGAGAGCTTGTGCAGAGTGAGATAGCTGATTCCAGGCCACGTGCCCCTGTGGTTACCATAATAACACACCGTGTCTACAGAGAAGCCGGGGAAAACCATCTTGGCAGGGCGGCCCATTAGGCAGCTGTGACAGGGAGCAAACTGCAGCTGCCCACAGGCTGGGCCCTGCTTCCTGCCCTGCATGTGGGTCAGGGAATCGCCGGTGGTGGCGGCAGGTAGTTAGCAGCCCGAGTCACGGCAGAGCGCCTGTCTTCCCTGTCCTCTGGCAGCAGAGCATCTCGTGCCTTCCTTCCGGGCTGGGCTCAGCAGGGCAGGCGGCTCTGGCCGCTGTGCTGTTTCTCATATCTTGCACTTTCTGCCCATGATGGTGAAATGCGGCCAGTGAAGGGCAGCGTCACCCGCCGTCAGCCAGGCTGGCAGCAGCCCTCATAAAAGGCCCACCTCTAGGCCAGTGCGAGACGAAGACACATCACGTGATACCGCGTAGACGCAGAATCTAAAAAAAAAAAAAGAGTGCAAGTGAACTTATTTACAGAACAGAAGTCGAGTCACGGACATAGAGAACAAACTTATGGTTACCAGGGGATCTTATCCCCTGGTATAAATTTATCCCCTGGGATAAATTGGGAGATCGGGACTGATATATACACACTACTGTATATAAAATAGATAACTAGTAAGAACCTGCTGTATAGCACAGGTTCTATGCAATACTCTGTAATGGCCTATATGGGAAAAGAATCCAAAAGAAAAAAGAGTGGATATATGTGTGTGTGTGTGTGTGTGTGTGTGTGTGTGTATGAAACTGATTCACTTTGCTGTACACCTGAAACTAGCACAGCACTGTAAATCACCTATACTCCAATGAAAATTTAAAAAAGAAGCAACTGAAATAAAAAATAAATAAACAAAATGACAAGGAGAAGAATTCATCCTCGAAATCTGCAAAAATGGACCTCTCCCTTTGCTTCCAGTGGAACAAGCACAGAGCAGCACTTTTAAAGAGAGAACTTTTAAAAATTACTGTTCATCAGTAGAAGTATTTTTATAAAGCATTTATACATTATAGACAAGGCAAAGAAGAAAACTTTTATTAGCTATAGTCTCATGATCTGAAGATAACCCTATTAATATCTTGAAATCTATTCAGAACACTTATCTATGCATATACAGCCTTTCTTTTTAAACAAAAATGGAGCCATACTGTACTTATCTGTGGCTGGCTTATTTCACCTAACAGTAGATCACGGATACTTTTTCATGTCATTAAATATTCGACCTCATTGTCATTTAAAGTAAGTGAATAGAAACTTATTGCAAGACTGTATTAATTGTCGGGCTAGTTCTGCTGAAGGATATTTAGGTTGTTTCTAGTGTTCCACCCTTTGTTACAGAATCAAAGAACAATACGTGGCTCCTTTCCTCCAGAAGTAAATTGTAGACTCACAGTCGCAACACTTCGTTGGAAAGAAGTCATCTGATTCTGGTGAGATGCATTGAAAGAACTCATATGTTGAAGCCAGGCTGATTAGGCCATGTTCGGATCCCATGTTGAATGGCTCTCACGAAATCTGTCATTCCTGATGGCATGTGCTTTTGCCCAAATGTTAGCCTACTGTTGACTGCTGGCGTTCTCCAGGTTGGAAAAACTTGCTGGTGTGCCACAGGACATACATGGCTTCTTGGGGTGACATGTCAGGCTGCCGTTATTCTTTCTTTTATTCATAAATTTAGCAAACACTTACTGAGAGCTCACAAGATGCTAGTTCCCAGGGATTTAGAGAGAACTACGAGGAATCTTTTATTTCAAGAAGACCTTGGGGTTACATCCTGGGTGACACATTTCTTTTCCTTTGGGAGCTGCTTTCTGCTAGTTCATCTTTTTGGAACATTGAGTGCTAGAATGCGGCCCAGCCGAACTTTCATGTTCTGCTGTGGTAGAGTAGCTTGCCTCAGACCACTCTTCCTGCCAAGAATAACTATAACTATATCATTCTTTATATCAAAGAATGATAACACATGGCCAATATTAAGAATAAAAAAATCCCTAGACATTAAATATTAGTAAGAGGATAAAGTGAACAGCTTGCAAATAAAGTTGACAATTTAGAAGAAAGGGACAATTTTTTGAAACAATTTACAAAAACTGAAACTAGAAGAAGTATAAAATTAAAGCTACCTAGATCTAATAAAGAAGCAGTATTTTTAATTTAAAATATTTTCATAAAGAAAACTCCAAACTTAGATGCCTTCACTGGTGAAGTCTTGCAAACATTTGAGAAAGAAACAATATCACTGTTACACTAATTTTTCCAGGAAATAGGAAAAGTGGGAACACTTTGTAATTTATTATGAGGCCATCATAATCTTGCTACCAAAAGGAAGGAAAATTCATGTTCAACCATTTTCATGATACTGAAAGAAGAAAAAATCATGTGTAATCACTTTTGTGAGCATAAAATTTAAAAAAGTTTCAATTTTAGCAAATCAGATACAGCAATATATAAAAAGGACACTATACCATGTGAAGTTAGGTTTATTCTAGGAATGCAAGGTTAACTTAACATTGGAAAATAAATCAATGCAATTCACCACATTAACAGAGTAAAGAGGGGACTAATATAATTATTTCACTAGACATAGAAAAAGTATTTAATAAAATTCAATATCTGATAAAATTTCACGCATGCTATAAAAAGGAAAAAATTCTTAACAAAGAAGAAATAGAAGTTAGAATTTCTTAACATGTAAGAAATAGAAGTATGACCAAAAGAAATCTTTAATGAATATAATATTTGATGTCAAACTATGAAAAATTTTCATTGTGGTCAGGAGTGACACAAGGATATGCATAATTACCACTTTTATTCAATACTGTACTGTGGTTCCTAACCCTTGCAATATGGCAAGAAAAAAAAATCACATTTAAGGACATAAGTAAGGACTAAAAAAATAATAAAAATGGTATTATTCACAGATAATGCAGTTGGTTTTAAATCCAAAAATCTATTCAGATAAATTATTAAAATTAAGTAAATTTAATAAGGTCCCTAGAAAATAAAAGTTTAAAAATACTAATTTGGGTAATAAATATAAAATGCCTAGAAAAAATCTGACAAAAAGAAGTTTATTACCACTATGTTAAAAAACTGCTAATATCACTGAAGAAAATTTAAATAAATCGAGGGTTATAACATGTTAATGCATTATAACAGTAGAGGCATCAGTTCTCCTAAAATTGTTCTAAGTTTCAATAGAATCTCAATCAAAAACTCAAAAGGCTTATTATGTGGTATTTAAAAAGCTTTTTTGTAAAAGTCATAAGAAAATGCAAAGAACTAAGAATAGCCAAGATGACCTTGAAGAAGAACAAAGTATGAAGACTTACACTTCCAGGTACCAAGACTTATTACAAAGCCCCTATAATTAACACAATGTGGTTCTGGTTTAAGGCAAAATAGAACAAGGGAAAAGAGAGTAGAGGCCTAGTCATGGTGGTCATCTGATATATGAAAAAAGGAAAATGACCTAGAGAAAGGAAGGTCTTTTATTATCTGGGGGTGGGTCAATTGTTTATCCATATGGAAAAGAATAGTAATCTTGACACCACTTTATACCATATCAAAAAACTTCCAAATGGATCAATCAAATAATAAAGGGAAACAAAAACGTTTTTCGAAGAAAATAGGAGAATACCTTCATGATAGGGGTAGGCAAAGATTTTTTTTAAGCCAAAAAATCTACTGACCGTAATGGGGAGAATGATACAATGAACTGTATAAAATTAAGAACTTCTTTACATCAAAAGGTGTCATTGAGTGAATGAAAAGGGGAGTGACAGAGTGGGAGTTCCCATAACTGACAAAGGACTCATACCCAGAATATATAAAGAACTCCCACAAATCAACAAAAACGATTAAAACCCGCAAAAATGGGCAGAAAACTCAAACAGGCACTTTACAATGGAGTGCAAATGGCCAATAAACATATAAAATGTGCTCATCAGAAAAATGCAAGTGGAAACAAGTAATATGCTACCATACACCCTAAAATACATAAAAAACCCCAAACCCAACAAACCAACAACCCCAAGTATTGGCAATGTGGAAAGTAAAGGAATTAGAACTCTGGTACATTGCTACTGAAAGTGTAAATAGTTAACTTCTTTGGAAAACCCTGACAAAAACGGTTAGAGCTAAACACAGTAACTGTATGATCCAGCAATCCCTGTTCTAAGTACATACTCAACAAAAATGTAGACTCTGTGATCTCAAAGACAAAAATGTCCCTAATACCATTTTGTAAAATAGCCAAAATTGGAAACAGCCTAAATCTTCATCAAGAGAAGAATGGACAAATCTGTCCTGATATGCTGATATAATAAAATACTCCCAACAATGAAAATGAACTATTGCCACATCAAGAAAATTGATTAATCTCATACACTTGATATCGAATGGAAGAAGCCAGATAAAAAAGAGTAGATGGGAGTTTTTTGGGAGGGTCTAGGGGTATTAGTTTCTTTATGGTTACATGGGGTGCGTTTTCTTTCTAAATGTTTATCATTTAAAGTAGTGATTTGTGTACTTACATGTCAGTAAAACATTTATTAAATAAAAAATGAAATCTGGTTTTTACCCCTCCCGGATGTCAATTGAATTTCTGAGAGCAGAAAGGGAGGCAGGGGACTAAGGATAAAGTTGCCATCTTTATTGAGAATATTGAGTGTCAGGACTGTGTTTAGTCTGTTCCCTGCCATTTAATCAAGATAGCTGTTATCACTCCCATTTTACATGTAGAAATTAAATAACTTGATTAGATTATTTGCATGGTAAGAAGCAGTCCCAGAATGAACTCAGGCTTTAACCCACAGTAGAGAATACTGTGGTCTTTTCAGGATCTGCAGCTGTTTTGATGGAGGAAGAAAAGGAAGAGAGAGATTTTTAGGTGTGAGATGGGGGGTAGCATTCATAGACTCTAAATCACAAATATGGATGCTGATTCAATGTCAAGGAATGTTTAGGTAAATAAAGGACATGTAAACTCAGTACAGTGTATCTTTCAAAGATTCTTTTTTTAAAACTTTGCTATTTTATCAAAATGTCTCAAACCCATTTGTGAAACAGAGCTGGTAAGCTATGTTTCTATGCACACCATCTTCTCTGACATCCCCGGCTGGTCTCAGTTTTAGAAACTAGTGAAAAATATGATGAAACACATTTTTAAAAAATCCCTTTCACAATTTGGGCCAATTTACTGGCAACTTTCAAAATATTGCTTGCAAAGTATTTCTTTCAGCTGGTAGTAGGCATTAAGTATTTAGAATCAATCTTGGATTATTTTATCCTTTTGTGTGTGTGCGAAGAAAAGTTATTGATCAAAAATTTTAGCCTCACTTAATATACAGGGGTAGCCTTTAAATTTCTTTTACAAGCCACAGCAGGGATGGATGTTCTCTACCAGCTTAGCACAGCACAAATCAATCTGTCTCATGGTAACCTATTATTACACATCAAACTGCAGCCATGTCACTTATTTCTTTTTCTTGCAACAAATTTTCTAACATACCAGAAATGTAGGGTTTTGTTTACATACTGAAGTTGTGGGAAAATGAAAAAATAACTTATTTTTCAGTGTGTAATTCTCAATCTCCTCCACATCAAACATAAATCACTTCCCATTTTCTCTCATCCCAGCAAAATGAGATGTTCTGTTTTGTTAAATTTTTGACTTGTTAATTTGTATCTTCATGTTCCTAATATCCTAGTTTTTAGACCAAACAAATCACCGTCATAACCTGGCTGTCCAAATGTCCTGGTTTCTTGGAGCATCTCAGCTTTACGCCCTTTTCCTGGAATAATCATTAATAGTGCCCTCTTTAACTTTCAGATATGTCTCATTTTGCTGATAAATTATATGAATGCTTAGTTACAATGAGAATACTTTTTCTTCTTTGAGAAAAAGAAGCCCTGAGACTCATGCTTTACAATCACATTGATGCAATTCAGTGGAAAATCCACAGACAATATTGAGTGCACTTCATCAGCTCCTTATGTGTTTAAATAATTGGATCAAATTTATTTTTTCACTTTCAGTTTGGTGGCTATTTGTGTGCTTATTTGACTAACTCTCCTACTGGACTAGAAGTTCTAAAAGGATGGGGATCACACCTGTTTTTGAAAATAATTTCTAAACCTAGCATAGTGCTGACAAATGGGAGATACTCAATATTTAACTGTTTAATTAATAAATATAAAATAACTTTTGTTCGGTTTTCAATTTTTCAAAGAGACTGAACATTATTTCATTTGATTTTCTATCTGTATTGTAATTCCATTAAGGGCTATTAGTATCAGTTTTCTTTACCAAATGTTGAAAACTGTGTCTTGCAGTGTTTAATGACTTATCTATTATTATCTATAAAGTTGGAGGCAGAGCTGATAGTCTATTTAAGGACTTCTGGTCTCTATATGAGTTCATATGTGGCTGTAATTAAAAGAAGCTTAAACTATGAGAAAAATTATTATAAGTTACTCTCTGGGCCTCTTTGTGATTTTTGGTCTCCTCCTTCATGATCACAAGATGGCTGCCTTAGCTCGCTATATAAACATTTCACACCAGCATTCCAAACCTAAAGGAAGTGGATGAGTAATGCTCCTGCATTACAAACAAACAAACAAAAAACCTGTTATCGGTTGAATTGTGTCCCTGCCAAAAATAAAAGTTGGACTCTTAACCTCCAGTAATTCAGATTGTGACCTTACTTGGAGACAGGGTCATTTCGGAGGTAATCACATTAAAATGAGGTAATTAGGATAAACCCTAATCCATTAAGACTGGTTTCCTTATAAAAAGGGGAAATTTGGAGACAGAGACAGACAGGCACAAAGGGAAGGTAATTTGAAGAGACATAGGAGAAGACAGCCATCTACAAGCCGAGAAGAGAGTTCTGGAACAGATCCTTCCCTCATAGCTCTCAGAAGGAATCAACCCTGCTGACACCTTGATTTTGGACTTCTAGCCTCCAAAACTGTGAGACAACAAACTTCTGTTGTTTTAGCCATCCAGTCTGTATTACAGCAGCCCCAGAAAACTAATGTTCACCCCTTATCTGCAGGTTTTCCATTATGTTTCATTAACCAAAAGATTTACAAAGGAATCTGGGGAAATGAGTGTCTATCAAATGGGAATGAGGTAGCCATACTGTGGGCCTGGATACTTCTGAGGTTAGACATCCCCTGGGTCTGGAAATGTTGCTACCCTGAAGAAAATCTCTGTTCTATGGGCAATGAAGAAAGGGATGATGACTGTTGAGTAGCTTAATAAACATATCAATGGATCTGCCATGACCTGATCAATTTATAGCAAAATCCTATGTACATCACATCAGACTGACTCTTTAGAAGTAAAATGGACAACTATCTGCATTATTCAGCATAGCTAGGTTATGCCAAGGTAAATAACAACTCTCCCGAATCTCAGTGGCTTCATACAATAACAGTTTGCTTTTCTAATTCATGCTGCATTCATCAATGGGCAAGGATTTCTGTTCCACGGTCCCTTGGGGATGTAGGCTGATGCTGGAATACTGGGCCTCATGTTTGCCATTGCAGAAATAAAGAAAACTGGGTGATCTCATGGATGTAATTAAATACTTGGGCTTAGAAGTGACATATCTCCCTTCCATACATGCACACATTGGTCAGTATTGTCACATGTTACCACTTAACTTCAGGGCAGCAGGGAAGAATCATCCTTCTGCGTACCCAGAAGAAAGGAGAACTGCATAGATGAGCACTTAGAAAACTCTAACACAGCATTTGCACCATCATGTATTTAAGTTCAGTTCTCTTCAACAGTTAGAAATGCTTTGGGCTGCAAGTAGCAGAGAACCTGGTCAGAAGTGGATTAAGTTGTAAAGGTATTGAATTTCTTCAGAGAACAAGAAGGTGCACAGTTGCAGGGTGGCTGCAGCTCCCCCACCCATGCCATCAGGGAATGCAAGCCTTGCCATCGTTTTGCTCTGTTACTCTCAGCATGATCACTTCTTATTCTCAGGGTAGTCCCTTATGACCCGAACACGGATGCTAGAGCTCCAGGCATCAGGCCATCACTCACTGTGGTCAGTACAGGGCAAAGGGACAGATAGAAAAGCAAAGGGCCTCCTTCTATCATGGAGGATAGTCTTTCCTGGGATCCTCCCCTATCACACTTCTCTTAGGGTTCATTGGCCAGTACAAGATCTCAAGGCCACTCCCAGCACAAGGGACTCTAGGAAATCATGTACCTGGCAAAAAAGAATAAGCTAGGCTTTACTGGCCTAAACCGATCATAGTTCGACCCGTGGAGGCGACATGCCACCTCATGTAAAGTTGGAGTTCTAGCAAAAAGAAAGAAGAGTGCATGCCTATAGGGAGACCGCTGGCCAGGGCTTTCCAAGGCTTTCGTTCTGTGCAGAGCACCTGGATGCAGGAATATGTTCATCACACGGCATCTGTGTCGACTGTGGACTGGTGGGCGCCCCAGCGTCTGACCCCCAGAGTGAGTCCAGGCCTATAACTGACCCCACAGAGCCATTGGCAGAATTAACGCCTGGCCGTTCAAGTCAAATTCATGTGCCATCCACCTTCTCCATGGCTGTTGGGCGCAATCTGCCTCTCCTCTGTGTCCACCTGGGGTATGGATGGGAGCCCCATAGGACTGGCCAGACTTGCGGTCAACAGAGGAATTCAGGAACAGAGGCAGGACTCGGTTTGCAGCAGTGCATAGAGCAATCTGTCAGAGGAAGCTTTTTCTCCATGTTCTCTCAATAATAACAATACTAAAATGATATGCCAACAAAGTCCTGTGACATACTCTTATCTATTAATATATCTCCAGTCGAAACTTGTATCACATCATGTTCTGAATGTCTGCAGAGGCCTGACAAAGCATCGTCTGTAAGGCGTGAATCCCTGACCCTCATATTGAAACCTCCGGGGCAGATGCCTATTCTGGTCTAAAGGTGATAATGGCATTTAAGTCACACGCATGTTTTGTTTTGTCCTCGTGCAGCACTGCTTTGGCAGGATGAATGAACTGAATTCGTATTAAAAACAATGGCAAGACAGAGGTTATTTTTTTTCTCATCAAATCTGAAACATCTGGAATTCTAGCTGCCACGGAAGGATATTCATACTTAGTCTGTAATGCAACATGGGAACTCTGATTAAAGCCAAAACATTAACTTATAATCAGTGGAAGGTTTAATTGAAAAGACTCTTTATCTGTGGCTTATGTGCTATTAGTATGTGTTGTGTATTTAACATTTTTCTTAACCAGTTTTACGCACTTCAATTTAATGTGGCGTAGCCAACACACTTGGCACGCTTCTCTATAAGTTGTACACACAATTGAATTCAATTGCCTGTATCATTGCATTGTCGCAGATTGAGCCCAGTGAAGCCTTTTTGGGCCACAGGAAGTGTGCAGGTTGGGGGATATGATCACATTTGTTTCCACAAGGTCATTGACTTCTTTATTTTTAATTTAAAATTTTTTTATTGAAGTATAGTTGCCATACAATATTATATAAGTTACAGGTGTACAATATACTGATTCACAAATCTTAAAGGTTATACTTCATTTATAGTTATTATAAAATATCGGCTCTATTCCCTATGTTGTTCAATATATATTTGTAGCTTATTTCATACTTAATGGTTTGTACCTCTTAATCCCGTACCCCTATATTGTCCCTCCCCCCTTCCCCCTCCCCACTGGTAACTACTAGTTTGTTCTCTATATCTGTGAGTCTGCTTCTTTTTTGTTATGTTCACTACAGTAAGTCCCCTACATACGAACCTTCAAGTTGTGAAGTTTCAAAGATGTGAACGTGTGTTCCATCAGTGTCAGGCGTGAGTGCAATTGCAGCTTGCCCTCCGTCTCCTGTTGCTGACGATCCTTCAGCTCTGCCATCTCCGACCCCCTCTCCTCCTCCAGTCGGTAGCTCTTCTTGCCTGTTCACTTGATAGCAGCCCCTGTCTGCCAGCTGTTGTACTGCACTACTGTACTTTTCAAGGTACTCTACTGTAAGATTAAAAATGGTTCCTTGGGCTTCCCTGGTGGCACAGTGGTTGAGAGTCCGCCTGCCGATGCAGGGGACGCGGGTTCGTGCCCCGGTCCGGGAAAATCCCACATGCCGCAGAGTGGCCAGGCCCGTGAGTCATGGCCACCGAGCCTGCGCGTCCTGAGCCTGTGCTCCGCAACGGGAGAGGCCACAACAGTGAGAGGCCCGCATACCGGGAAAAAAAAAAAAAAAAAAAGGTTTCTTTATTTTTGTGTTTGTTTTTTATGTACTATTTGTGTGAAAAATATTATAACCATATTACAGTACAGTATTATGTAGCTCATTGTGTTAGTTGGGTACCTAGGCTAACTTTGTTGGACTTATGAACAAATTAGACTTATGAATGCTCTCTTGGAATGGAACCCGTTCATATGTAGGGGACTTACTGTAGTTTGTTGTATTTTTTAGATTCCATATATAAGTGATATCATACAATATTGGTCTTTCTGCTTTCACTAAGCATAATCCCCTCCAAGTCCATCCATACTGCTGCAAATGGCAAAATCTCGTTCTTTTTTATGGCTGCGTAGTACCCCATTGAATAGATATACCACGAAAAGATCACTGACTGCTGTGTGGGGCATAAAATGGAAGGAGGCAGGAGAGAGACAGGTACCCAAACTAACAGCACCAACAAGGAATAAGTAGGTGTGGTGGATAGGAAGAGGCTGGATAGATGGATAGAGATGTGAGAGAACAGGTGTAGTATGAAGTTCATTGTCAAATCCAGGTGGTGGGTGGGTACATGTTTTTTCATTGCCCAGTTCTTTCAACTCTTGTCTATGTTGGGAAGTTAAATAAATAAATAAAAAGCGTGGATACAGGTGGACCAATTAGGAGGGTATTGCAGTAGCCCAGGCAAGAGATTAAAGGTATAGCTTATGTTTAAAAAAAATTGGTTAGAATTTGAATGTAAAGTAGATAGCTAGTGGGAAGCAGCCGCATAGCACAGGGAGACCAGCTCGGTGCTTTGTGACCACCTAGAGGGGTGGGACAGGGAGGGTGGGAGGGAGACACAAGAGGGAGGAGATATGGGGACATGTGTACACGTATAGCTGATTTACTTTGTTATAAAGCAGAAACTAACACACCCTTGTAAAGTAATTATACTCCATTAAAGATGTTAAAAAAAATCTTGGTTAGAATTTGAACCAAGAGGTCACAAGCCTGGCAAGAGATAAATGGGTTGAACTAAATTAATTTTTGTAATGTAGCTGCAAATCATTTCTGCTCTGGCTGTGCAGAGAGGACATGGGCTTCATGCTTGTAATGCCCTGACCCCTTGCTTGTTGACTCTGTTCTAATTTCAATCTCAATCTGCATCCTCCCTTTCTTTTCTTTTTCTTTCTTTTTTGTTTTTTGTTTTTTGGTGGGGAATGGTGGAGGTGGGGATGTAGGGGATTGCTTCTCCCAAGAGTATGCAGAGAATAAATGAAAATCTTGATAAATTAGACGCTTTTCCCTATAGGCCAATCACTTTGACATTAAAAAAAAAAAAAAAATACTGGGCTTTTTGAAAAGCCAAAGAAAGCTTTGAATCCTCCAGATAAACGTATATATGTACATATAAGGAAATTTGCATACCCTGGAGGCTGAGGCGCATTCAGAGATCCTTAAAGCCCCGATATGCAGGGACTTGGGTTAGAGCACCTGCCTTGGTCCCACGGAACGCGGAGCTGTTCATCCAATGGCAGAGATCTTTGTGGTTCCTCCCTGCCTGGGGCATCTGTGCATGCTGCTGCCTGGTACAGAACGTTCTGTGAGCAACAGGAGAATAAGTAGAGCGAGACAAGTGCAGGGGCTTCTGTCATTTCATCTCAGGGAAACGGCACCGCCCTGCAAGCCTGAAGGCGGCCCAATTAGCATACGGTAATTAGAATCTGCAATCGTTCTACCTCCTCATTTTCTTTTGTGGGCACCACGGAGGTAACGATGTTACAGACTGGGCTGTGAGAAGCAGCAGATAGAACTGTCTGTTTGCAGCTCTTATCCCGCTGATGCGTGGAGAGGATAGCACTCAGCTTCTGCGAGGACGGGTGAGAGAGAGGGTGGAGGCTGGATGGGAGGAAAGGCGAGAAGGGAACCAAAGCAGAAGAAAACTGCGCAGCATGCAGGGGGCTCTGCCTTGCTCTCCACTTTGCTACTTCATCTGTCATCAAAACAGAACAACGAACAGCCCTAATCCTCTTCCCTTGATGGAGTAGCGTGGTCTCCAAGAGCAGAGGGCCATAGAGTCAAGTAGTGTGTAGCAGGGGTCCCGTAGGTGCGAGGGGATGTGTAAGGTGGGGCCTTGGGTGTCTCCATTCTGGAAAGGCTCCTTTCTTTGGTCGCCCCTCCTTACCCAGAATAGGAGCACGTGTCCGCAGAAGTGGACCCAGAGTGGAAGTGACATTGCAATGAAAATGGGCAGCCGTATGCATGGGTGTGTCTGCGGGTGCCGGAAGAGTGAGATTTCAGATGCCGACACCTCCCAGAGGGAAGGAGATTACAAACCTACTGGGATAAGACACGTTGCCTTGATCGCCTGCATCCAAACGGCAGGACCCAGGTGGGGTCCTGCACGGCATCCCTCTTGGTTATGGTTTGGAAAAGCTGGTATCCCAGGTTGACAAGCTGCCGTCCAGATGAAGCTCTTGCGAGGCCCCCTCTTCCCTTCCCTTCTTGCCGTCCGCTTTCATCACCGGCCTCTCCCCAAAATGGGCTGGCAGCAACTCTTGATCCAGGCTTCATCTTCTCACCTTGGCCTTCAGAGCTTACCGGCTTTGTTTTCTTGCCTACCTGGTGGCTTAGCAGGCTTGGGAGATCATGGTCCCAACGGCTTGTAATGGACTATCCACAGCTACAGTGCTTCAGTCATGTGTTTTAAGAGGACAACTTAATGCCTTAGCCCCCAAACACAATGCCTTGTATGTGTACCTCTGCTAAAGCAAAACAGAAATAAAACCCTTGGGCATCTCCTATTGTTTCTTGTGTGATACAGTCCAATTTCTATACCAGGACACGCGGGGCGCCGTGGGACACACACGTGAATCCTGCATTCCCAGCTTACCCCGTCTGTGGTCTCTTAGACCTTCCAGCTGCTAGGAGTCCTTGCTGCTCTACACGTTCCTCCCGTGGCATCTTCCCTCATCTGTGTCTCATGCTTGGATAGCCGTCCTTCTCTTACTCGAGCTGCTAAAATTCTACTTGTTATGAAAGGCTTACCACTGGCAACCCCTCTTCTGAGAGGCTCTCTGGACGCACTGCCCTTCTTCCCAAGTGTCAGTGGTGAGGTTTTCCCTCTCTGACTTTTGTGGGTTCCATTCTTATAATGCCTCCTTTATCCATCCATCCATCCATCCACCCATCCACCCATCCACCCATCTCTCCCTCTATCTATCTGTCCAGTCTTTCAGAAAATAAATGCCACGTGCTAAGCTGGATCCTGGGCTTAAGCAGGTAACCAGGCATGGCTCCTGCTTCCATACGGACCTTATAGCCTGGTGGGTGTCGGCAGGCGGGGTGGGGGGCAGGGGGGCAGGAAGGAAAACAAAAATAATTAGGTTATCACATTTAAACTTGAAGATACATAGACGTAGACGATTAAACTGTACTTTGACCTCAAAGAGCTCTAAGTCTGATGGAAGAAACAGACGCATAGATAATTATCTCTAAGACAGCATTCTTAGAGCCATCAGATAAAGTATGGATAAAATGTGTGATGGACTCACAGAAGAGGAAATGATTATTTCTGCTTGGATATCCAAGACGGTGACACGAAAGAGAAAATCTATGAGCTTAACAGGAAGAGTAGCAGCTCTTTGAGCAGACAGAGTGGAAGGGATCCAGGCGTTCCGTGCCGAAGGAGCACAGGGGCCAGTGTGTTTGGGGAACGAGCCAGACGTTCGTTTTGGCTGGGGGATGGGGGCACAAGTGCCTTTTTCTCAGGCTGACCATCAGCCAGCGTCTCTCCTTCCGTCTGTGCCCCAGTTTGTCCTGACATCTGTCTGTGCTGCCTGCCTCGGCCAGCCTTCTCGTGGGGTGGGAGGCCCTCTCTGGCCAGGGGCGCATTCCCCTGCATGGGCCGAGATTCTGGAGGCTGCCTGGGTCCTTCCCACACCCAGGAGGCACTAAGCAGTGGTGCCCAAGTGCTGTCACCCCACGGAATCACGACAGTGTCCTTCCTACGGAGCTACACAGCTGTGGGCAGTGGAAACAGCTTTTCATGGGCATTGAGCATCTATTGGCTGCTTTTCTCCACCGCTCCATCCCCCTTTTTAGGACAAAACACCGGCGTTCCTGTGACCCAGAAAGTGAGACCAAGAAAGCCAGCTAGATTCTGGTCAGCGTGCCTCGGAAACCTGAGCTGGCTGTTGGGGTCCCGAGGCTTGGAGGGTCTGTTACCCGATGGGCTGTTCCCATCATCCCAAGTGGTCTATTTTAGGTAGAAGGTGGAGCAGAAAGCTTTCGGCCAGGAGGCAACGTGGGAAGACTTTCAGAACAAATGAGTCCCTGTTCTCAGGAATGTGCAATTATGTAAAGGGCTAGAGACTCAGAAATTCTTCTGTGGCAACAGGGGCCTAGGCTGGAGCAGGGAGAGATAAGGAGGTGGGAGACGCTGATTGAAAAGACGAGTGGGCTGTCTTCTCAACGCAGTGAAGGAGCAGGAAGGAAAAGAATCAAATGCCTTATCCCACAGCTAGGCTAGCTGCTTTTGTGTTTGTTTTTCAAAATATCTGGCCTAAAATTAGTCCTGAGAAGAAACCTCATTTTCCGACCTTTCTCTCTCTCTCTCTCTCTCTCTCTCTCTCTCTCTCTCTCTCTCTCTCTCAGGCAAAGGATCCTGCCTTGTAATGCCCCATAGGTTACAGTGTTCAGACACGGGGCTAAACGTTTAGATGCGTTATCACATTCAGTCGTCAGAGCAATGCTAGGAAGTAGAGGCTAATGTCACTCCATCAATAGCAGGAGGTCCAAGAGGTCACATTTCTTGCAGGGGTTTGAATCAGCTTGCCTGTTAATTTCCAACTTAGTTCTATCCTGTGGCACATACAGAACGAGTCTGCTTTCTGTCCCTAAGGCATCCCATCAAATCGTTGAAGACAGACAGCACAACCCTGCCTAATTTCCTCTTACGGCTTGTGTTGGTCTTTCCCCCTTGTGTCATATTGTTTAAGTGTAGTAGGTTAGTCCCTTTCTTCTGAACGTGTTCCTGGAAATTACCATTCTTAGGTAGGTAGGATGTTTTATGTCTGTCCAGAAGAATGGGGCCTGTAGTGTAATTGTCCTCCTTGATTCTGGGTATCATTCTCCTGTTAATGCAGGCATACCAGCAGTTGAGAAGTCCATCGCCAACTAAACAGGTTCTCAAGAGCAGCACCACCCCCAAGGAAGGGAGGACATCGTTTCCAGGAGCACTCAAGCAACAGCATGGCTGGCAGGACTGGTGTCTGCCTGTATCTGCTAGCTACTTTTCTCTCGAATGTGTAGTCCACCTTGTCCTGATTTTCCCGGGGCAGCTATACGGGACGTGCATTGGGGAAGGTCTGAATGGCTCTACCCTCTACCAAACTCGGAACTTGGGCAAGTCGATGCCTCAGTTATTGCCTTTGTGTTACATTTGGCGAGTCTGGGGTAAGGACTGTATCAATAGTTAATGTGTGTGAAGCCCTGACAAACGGCCTGTTGTGGAAGTAGGCATTTGACAAGCACGGACACTGTTATTATTCATTCTTGTCTTGGCTCAGCATAGAGGAGAGATACGTGACCTTTGATGGAAGGGCCAGGGTGGCTAATGGTGTGGCCCTTGGTGACTCAGTAACTGAGCAGAGTAAAGCCAGCCCTCTCTGCAGGGGCCCAGCGGCTGTGTGAATGCACGGGTAGTACAGTGAGGGCAGCTGGGCACTGCGTTTTGCCTGGAGGGAGTGTAAATAATCACTTCAGGTTTAGCCAAGAGTGCAAAACACATAAGGTAATGCAAGAGAGAAGTGTGTAAATGAGGGAATAGATACAAAAGTGCTTTGTAAACTGTAAAGTGCGGACCACGTGTTTATTGTTATTTTTACACAGTTCATTCTGTCTCTGAAATGCATGAACCCATTAGATCAACATTTAAGACTTTCTTGTAGGGGCTTCCCTGGTGGCACAGTGGTTGGGAGTCCGCCTGCCGATGCAGGAGACGCGGGTTCGTGCCCCGGTCCGGGAAGATCCCACATGCCGCAGAACCGGCTGGGCCCGTGAGCCATGGCTGCTGAGCCTGAGCGTCCGGAGCCTGTGCTCCGCAACGGGAGAGGCCACAGCAGTGAGAGGCCCGCGTACTGGAAAAAAAAAAAAAAAAAAAAAAAAAACTTTCTTGTAGAAGGCTGTCATATGTTGGCCAGGCTGCTGGAAGCAATAGAAGCATTTTTCTCAGAAAGAAATGGCTGAAAGCCCATGGTCTTTATTGATTTACATTTGGAAGCCATAACTTCTTATCTCTGTTACACTCCTGATATCATGATGTCCGTTTATGTAATATATTAGTCTGGCCGGAATTGATGCCAACTTCTAAATAACTAGAGAGGGAGTGTTGATTTGTGTTGAAAAGTCAGTTGGGAATCCAGCTTACCAGGCTGTCCTCCCTTTTCACTGTCCTGTGGAGAAAGAAAGGCCAGCATTGCTTCTCTGTAGGGTCCCAAGGATGAATCATTTATGCCATCAAAGTTCTCTGTGATCCTTGGATATAGTACATAAGCGCGAAGTATAATCATTATGAATTATAAGTGAAGCAGACGGAGGTTTTAAATTAAATAGCACCGTTGAGTTATTTTTCATCGGGATTCAGAGCAGTCAACTTCCCAGCAGAAGTAACTTAGATAATTTGATTCTCTCACTTACCCAGGACTGATCACTGCAGGGATAGAAATTAATTTCTTGAAAAACAGCTGCGGGGTTTCCTCCCCACCAGCCTCACTTTCGGATTTGCAGATGCAGTCATGATGAAACTGGGGTGGAGGTTCCACTGGGTGACTTGTTATTTCAACAGGCGCCTGATATGTGGTTCTCCAGTTTTTGGTTTACTTGGAATATGATCAGGACGCCTGAGTTGTCTTCTGGGCAATAACCATCGTGGTCATGTCTGCCCAAATCAGCTTGAATGTGAAATGGGACTAGGTATGCACAAACGAAATGATTTGGAGTTTTAGCAAAAGGAGGCTCAATCTAGCTGATTATTTGTCTGAATTCAACCCTTCCAGATAACCCTGGTATGGGTTAGGGTTGGCAGTGACAAGATCCATTATTGGCTCCCTCGCCAGAGAAATTGACAGGAAGGTGATGTGTGCGTTGAGATCAACCCTTACAATTCTGTTGGCAGATTCTGCAGAATGTCGCAGGATGACAGTTTTGTGTTGCAATTGGTCGTATGTATCAGCCTGGATAAGAAGCAGGAGAGATGATCTAGGACAGGGAGAAGGCTCTGCAAACCTAGGGAAGATGGACACTTATATTTACTGAGTGCAAACCCCGTGTCTGTGACACCCCACTGTTTCCTCATCCTTGGGTTCTGCCACTTAAAAGCTGTGTGATCTCAGGGAAGTCACTTAACCCCTCTGAGCCTCAGTTTTTTCATCTGTCAGATAAAGGCTTTGGAAGAGGTAATCTTGAAGATCCTCTCTGCCTCTGGAATTGTCTAACGCAATCTGCAGGTCCCCTATGCAAGAAGGAAGGGGGATCTAAATTCCTCCAAAGAAGGTGTGCTAGGAGACGTCAGGCAGTCTCAGTCTAGGGTCCTCCCTTATTAAAATAAGGCCTCCTTGTACCTTCCCCTAATGCTCCTCCATCTCGATTCTTAGACCTTAGCTCTCCAAGTATTCAACTGGAACTCAGATGTTCTCAAACAGGGTGAGTCTGAAAAGCAGACTAGAAAACAGCATTTGTGTGTGGGTGAATGGGGAGTTTTCCCCAGACTTCAACCTTTAGGTCTATCTCTGCTGCTGGCATTGGAGGAGTATGTCAGGCAGGTGGCATGTAAAGGAGATGGCTCTATCAACTGTAGGCTTAGGGGACGGTCACATAAAAACAGTTGAACAGGGACTTCCCTAATGGCACAGTGGTTAAGAATCCGCCTGCCAGTGCAGGGAACACGGGTTGGAGCCCTGGTCCGGGAAGATCCCACATGCCGCGGAGCAGCTAAGCCCGTGCGCCACAACTACTGAGCTTGTGCTCTAGAGCCCGCGAGCCACAACTACTGAGCCCACATGCCTAGAGCTCGTGCTCCCAACAAGAAAAGCCACCACAATGAGAAGCCTGTGTACCCCAACAAAGAGTGGCCCCCGCCACTCACCACAACTAGAGAAAGCCCGTGTGCAGCAACAAAGACCCAATGCAGCCAAATATAAATAATAAACAAGCAAATAAAAAATAAATTTTTTAAAATAATTGGACATTACGGTTAATAAATTCCTATTCCTTCAATTTGCCTCCAGCCACTCTGCTCCAACACTGAATGTGGTCCTAATGTGGCTTCTTTCCCACGTTCAAGGTGGCCTTGAAGTGAGTGTTCCTGGAATTGATTCTATTTGGACATGATGTCTCAGTACAGTGTGAGGGTGGAGGAAAGAACAGGGTGTGGGGCAGGGGTGACTAGCCTTTCCACCAAACTTTGTGTTTCCCCTTCCACCGTGTGGAGTTACTGCCGGGAAGTGACTTCCAGAAGCAGCCACGCGGCCCACTGGGGTGTCTGGGTGTGGCCCTGTGATGAGTCTAGCTCACCAACACAACGGGAACAAAGCTGACTGATATCACTTAAGGAACAGATGTACCTTCTTTAATGCTCTCTCTGCCTTACTGTCAGCCAGATAAGGACGAGGAGAAGAATTTAGGGGCTGCCGGAACCCTAAGGCAGAAGGAGCTTGGGTCCCTGAATCACTGCATGGAGGAGAGCTACTGGCCAACCGGGAGCGTCTGTCAAAAAGAAACTTCATCTTTACTAGACCGTAAAAAAAAGAATTGTTTTTGCTGCAACAGCTGTCACCACCCTAACCCATCCACAGTGTGATTTGCTCCAGGTCTATAGGTACCTTAAGAAGGTGGGAGATTATGTTTTCCTCCCACCTACTTAACTTAAAAAAGGACGCGTTAAGAATGATCCCCAAAGAACTTTAACTTTTCCTCCAGTTTTGTTTTGCTGCATCCATCTGTGAAGCAAAATGCTTTTTCAGCTCGTTCTGTTCCCTCTTTGGGGAACTGCCTAGCTGGATACGATTGTAAACTCCAGGGGAAAAGGGACCATGTCTTTCTGGTGTATGACCATTTCCCCACCAAGCCAACACATAGCTGTTATTCAGTAAATATTCGTTGAATGAATGAGGTATAAAAATTCCAACTGTATTTGACACACACACACCTCACCATTCAGTCTCAGTAGCTCTTGGCTAAGACTTCGCCTGTGGCATCAACCTGGCTGGCTCTACCTGTGGGTTCACCTCCCTGGTTTTACCACCAGATGTGTGACTTGGGCAAGTTGTCAATCACTTTGTGCCTCCTTTTCACCTCTGTAAGATGGGAACGAGCATAGTCCCTGCCTCATTGAACTGGAGTGAGGCTGAAATGCTTACTACGTGCAAGGCTCTTAGAACCTTGATCCATGCTTTTCTCTCCTATGGTGATATCTTTGCTTATGTCCTTCTTTGATGGTTAATGTTATATGTTAATGTGACTGGGTCAGGGGATGGCCAACTGTCTGGTTAGACATTATTTCTGGGTGTGTCTATGAAGCTGTTTCCAGAAGACATTAGTATTTGAATCGGTGGACTGAGTAAAGCAGGTGGCCCTCCCCAGGGTAGGTGGGCACCATGCAATCCACTCAGGGTATGAAAAGGACAGAAAAGTGGAGGAAGGATGAGTTTGTTCTCTGCCTGACGGCTTGAGCTAGGACACTGATCCTCTGCTCTCAGCACTCCTGGTTCTCAGACCTTCAGACTCAGACTAGAATCCCTACCGTTGGCTCTCTGACTCTCAGGCCTTGAACTTCACCTCTGGCTTTCCTGGGTCTTCAGCTTGCAGATAGCAGATCATGGGGCCTCACAGCCTCCATAATCACGGGAGTCAATTCCTAATAATAAACTTCACCTTACATATGTTTCCTGCTAGTCCTATTTCTCCGGGGAACCCTGACTAATACACCTTAATTCATTCCACTGGAATGCCTTCTACCCTCCTCTTCATTCAAGGCTCTCATTAGATTTATGTTCTCCATAAAAACTCTCCTTGTCAGCAGCTCCATCTTCTGAGACCATTTTTGTATTCATCATCTACCTAGGATCTATGACTCTGGTTAGCCACTCGTTGTACCCATAACATCCTGCTCTGTATTGTGACTCCCTGTCTCTCCCATGATGAGCCCAGACCCCCCCACCCCAGTGTGTGGCCATGTTTGAAGTGTCCACAGTGCCTAGCCAGAGTGGGGCAAGAAGCATTTAGTTTACATCTTAATGAGTTTCTTAGCTCAAGGGCCCCCCAAAGAAACCCCTGCTCAAGGATCAGGTGCACATGATTTTTTTTTTAACATCCTTATTGGAGTATAATTGCTCTACAATGGTGTGTTAGCTTCTGATCTCCCTGTGCTCTGCGGCTGCTTCCCACTAGCTATCGGTTTTACATTTGGTAGTGTATATATGTCCATGCCACTTTCTCACTTTGTCCCAGTTTCCCCTTCCCCCTCCCCGTGTCCTCAAGTCCATTCTCTAGTAGGTCTGTGTCTTTATTCCCATCCTGCCCCTAGGTTCTTCATGATCATTTTTTTTTTTTTTAGATTCCATATATATGTGTCAGCATATGGTATTTGTTTTTCTCCTTCTGACTTACTTCACTCTGTATGACAGACTCTAGATCCATCCACCTCACTACAAATAACTCAATTTCGTTTCTTTTTATGGCTGAGTAATATTCCACTGTATATATGTGGCACATCTTCTTTATCCATTCATCTGTCGATGGACACTTAGGTTGCTTCCATGTCCTGGCTATTGTAAATAGAGCTGCAATGATCATTTTGGTACACGACTCTTTTTGAATTATGGTTTTCTCAGGGTATATGCCCAGTAGTGGGATTGCCGGGTCGTACGGTAGTTCTATTTCTAGTTTTTTTAAGGAACCTCCATACTGTTCTCCATAGTGGCTGTATCGGTTTACATTCCCACCAACAGTGCAAGAGGGTTCCCTTTTCTCCACACCCTCTCCAGCATTTATTGTTTCTAGATTTTTTGATGATGGCCATTCTGACTGGTGTAAGATGATATCTCATTGTAGTTTTTTTTTTTTTTTTTTTTTTTTGCAGCTCTATAACTTTATTGGACGATCAGCAGTTAGTTCTCATCCACATTCACTGTCTGTAGATTTTTGAAAGTGGTGACAGGTACATAGGTAACCAACGTATAGAGCTTGTTTAGTGAATCTTCATGTTCATTCCGTTTTCTGGACAACCGCACACGGATACGGTATGGGACGTTCCTTATTCCTTTGGCCCAGCAGCTTTGTTGAGCCTGGTGTCAATGCGTACATCTGGAGTGCCCATCTCCTTCATGGCAAATTTCTGTATTTCTCTGAGTGCCCGAGGGGCACGCTTCTTGAAACCCACTCCATGGGTGAGCTTGTGAATGTTGATGGTGTATTCTCTGGTCACCACCTCGTTGATGGCGGACCGGCCCTTCTTCTTCTCGCCGCCCTTCTTTGCAGGAGCCATCTTGCCTGGCCGGGGTTAGAAAGGAAGAACGGGAGGGATTGTGCCTCATTGTACTTTTGATTTGCATTTCTCTAGTGATTAATGATGTTGAGCATTCTTTCACGTGTCTGTTGGCCGTCTGTATATCTTCTTTGGAGAAATGTCTATTTAGGTCTTTTGCCCAATTTTAGATTGGGCTGTTTGCTTTTTTGATATTGAGCTGCATGAGCTGCTTGTAAATTTGGAGATTAATCCTTTGTCAGTTGCTTCATTTGCAAATATTCTCTCCCATTCTGAGGGTTGTCTTTTCATCTTTTTATGGTTTCCTTTGCTGTGCAAAAGCTTTTAAGTTTCATTAGGTCCCATTTGTTTATTTTTGTTTTTATTTCCATTTCTCTAGGAGGTGGGTCAAAAAGGATCTTGCTGTGATTGATGTCATAGAGTATTCTAGCTATGTTTTCCTTTAAGAGTTTGATAGTGTCTGGCTTTACATTTAAGTCTTTAATCCATTTGGAGTTTATTTTTGTGTATGGTGTTAGGGAGTGTTCTAATTTCATTCTTTTACATGTAGCTGTCCAGTTTTCCCAGCACCATTTATTGAAGAGGCTGTCTTTTCTCCGTTGTATATTCTTGCCTCCTTTATCAAAGATAAGGTGACCATATGTGTGTGGGTTTATCTCTGGGCTTTCTATCCTGTTCCACTGATCTATATTTTTGTTTTTGTGCCAGTACCATACTGTCTTGATTACTGTAGATTTGTAGTATAGTCTGAAGTCAGGGAGCCTGATTCCTCCAGCTCCGTTTTTCTTTCTCAAGATTGCTTTGGCTATTCGGGGTCTTTTGTGTTTTCATACAAATAGTGAAATTTTTTGTTCTAGTTCTGTGAAAAATGCCAGTGGTAGTTTGATAGGGATTGCATTGAATCTGTAGATTGCGTTGGGTTAGTACAATCATTTTCACAATGTTGATTCTTGCAATCTGAGAACATGGTGTATCTCCATCTGTCTGTATCGTCTTTAATTTCTTACATCAGTGTCTTATAGTTTTCTGCATACAGATCTTTTGTCTCCTTAGGTAGGTTTATTCCTAGGTATTTTATTCTTTTTGTTGCAATGGTAAATGGGAGTGTTTCCTTAATTTCACTTTCAGATTTTTCATCATTAGTGTATAGGAATGCAAGAGATTTCTGTGCATTACTTTTGTATCCTGCTACTTTACCAAATTCATTGATTAGCTCTAGTATTTTTCTGGTATCATCTTTAGGATTCTCTATGTTGTGCACATGATTTATTGGGGATGTGCCCCTGGGGGAATCAGTAAGGAAATAAGAGAATCAAAGCAGGGAAGGGGAAGGAACTACACAGGAGTGCAATTTCAAGCAAAGTCCCAGCCTGATTCCTCAGGGGAGTTCTGGAGTGTGAAATACACCTCAGAGTTTGTCCTGTCTTGAGGCGGTAAACTGGGCTTTCATTCTCCCACACTTTCCAGCCTTTGGCTGAGAGCCCCCTGGGGTGGGGGTGGGGGTAAGCTCCTAGGCAGACCCACTCTCTGTCCAGGTGGGCACCTCTGGTAGCCCACCGACATCCTGTGATAAGAGCTGTAAGTGCTGGCTATTTGAAACAGAGGAATCCAGAAGCCAGGGTGGAGGCACAAAGAAAAAGCAAAAGGATCCAAGGGGATCTGGGCAGAGCACTGACAGTGTCATCTATGATTTGTAGAGCAATACTTCTTTATTTGTGATAAACTTTAATATTGAGCATCAAGGATTTTGTTCAACTGTATCTGTTTGAAGAAAGGCAAACTGCTAACTTAGCTTGCCAGCCTTCCCTGGTGTTCTCACTCCTCCTCCCGCACACCCCCAACGCACTGGAGGGACAAATGGATGAGCACATGGAAGTATTTTGGTACTGTGCGAGCCCAGCCTTGGGCTTTTCAAAGATTCTGTTTAGCACAGGGGAATTTTGAGCTTCTCTGGGAACACAGCTTCTCTGATCCTTCCTTCCTTGTGCACGGTTCTGATTTGGCAAGTCATTCTATTTCTGTTTGGTAGAGCATGGAGAACTTGGTAGGTGGTGGGAGGTGAGTCTGGAAGTGGAGGCAAGGAGGTGATCAAGGTGGTGACTCAGAAGCCAAAGCCTAACCCTGGGGGCAATGTCATTCACACGGAGGTTGTAACTTCTCGCCTCATGGGACAATCACAGGATGTCCTTGTCTTCTGCCTGCATGTTGTCTGTCCCTTCTATGCACTGACATCTCAGTGAGGATGGAATGCCTTTGCTGCTCCTCTGGTTCCTACATGCATTCTACCTGGCAAAGCAGTATGGACTCTGACAGCCTGACAAAGACTTTCTAATACTCTTTCTGCCTTGCATTTGGGGTCTACTTCTCTTTCTGCTTTGAAGACACATTGAAGGCAGGCTTTACTAAGACGGTGGCCTGTCTAAAGGAGAGAGATGTCCCACCTGGAGCTGAGTAATGGGCCTGTGCTACACAGAGGGAAGATGAGTGACGTGGGTTGGAGGGCCTGGGGAACCGTGACAGGTTACCAAAGCACGGTCAAGTGGGACCGGGGTTAATGGACACAACAGAGCAGAGTATATGCTGAAGCTGAGGAGGAAATAAGGAAAAGTCAGCTTGGAAGAACAGCGGAGCACTGTGAGAAACAAAGCCATTCAGCTTAAGCAAACACTTTTTCAAAGTCCATTCCCTTGTTTCTCTACTTTGGAACCCACTCATGCCCCCTCCCCGCAACTTCGGTCTGCAAAGAGATGTCAAAAAAAGACTGCAAGTTTTTGATACTCCTCCTATTGAGAAATGGGGTCTAAATCCCCTCACCTTGAACCTGGATGGGCTGATGCAACCAAGACACTACCTCAACCAGGAGAATGCAGTGAAGTGATGGCCTACAGCTTCTGAGGCTGGCTCACCAAAGGCCATTACGGTGCCTCATGGTCCTCTGGGGAAAGACATCTGTCACATAAGTCTGACTACACTGAGACCCTCATGCTGGAGAGGCCACGTGTAGGTGTTTAGTTGATCCCAGGTAGCAGCTGGCATGAACCGTCAGCCACGCGCATGCACCCTCTTGAATGTGCGGCAGCCCCAGCCAGCATCTGAAAGCAGCCACGTTGAGAGATCCCAAGCTAGAACTTTCCGGTTGAGCATTTCCCATTTTCCTGATCACCAAAGTTGTGAGAAATGGTTGTTTTAAGCTACTAAGTTTGGGGGTAACTTGTTCATCAGTAGTGGTTATCACAACATGGATTATGACATCAGGTGTGGCAGTGGGGAGGGAGGGCCCCTGGGTGGAATAGAGTCCTCAGAGGTGTCCCACAGGACAGGAGGTCTTACTATGACAAGGCATTCTGTGTCTCATGCCCTCGTCATGGCTAGTCAGCATGTGAGCACTAGTCTTCTCCCATCAGGGTGACTTTGGCAGTTATGACTTAGATTTTTCTCATATTGGCATCTGTACTTACTTGAGGTCAGGTTTAAGGGGTTTGACTGACATCTTGTTTCTTTCCACTACAAAATAAGCTAATTTCTTTAGTCTCACCCACTATTTCTCTGAAGAAGGTTATTGATTGTCATAATTCTCTAGACTAGGCAATCGATGGACACCAGTTTAACGGAAAAGAAATGATGGATGGGAATACCATCGAGTGCTATTCTACTTGATGGTGTGCTCTGATAATTTAGCTTTTAGCAAGCTGTACTTTTCTAAGAAACCAAATGCAAAAGCATTAGGGGATTTGATGTCAAGATGAATGGTAATGTGTTTGTGGGTTGACATTTGAAGCTTTTTATCACCAGAGGCATTGGTAAACACAAGACCTACCTGTCAAAAAAGACCCAGGTTCTGTTCTTGTGGCATCTTAGCCAAGACACTTAACCTCTCTGAGCTTAATTTTCCCTGATATGTGATGATAAGCCAAGGATAAAATAAGAAAAAACACACTGGAATTCTAGAATATCTAAGCTGCAAGGTATACTTGAAGTTATCATTTGTATCAGTTATTATTAGAACTACCTGCAGGTAATAGAAAAATCCAACATTTAGAGTGGCTTGAGAA
Source organism: Kogia breviceps (assembly GCF_026419965.1). Classification (NCBI taxonomy): domain Eukaryota; kingdom Metazoa; phylum Chordata; class Mammalia; order Artiodactyla; family Physeteridae; genus Kogia; species Kogia breviceps. The sequence continues at coordinate 79,836,556 of NC_081323.1, forward strand.
AAGTAGAAGACCCTTTCTCTCTAAAGCTAAGGCAGTCTGGATATGGTAGTCCAGGGCTGGAGTGGTGGCTTCTCCAAGTTATCAGGCTCCAGACTCCATCTGCCATCTCTAGTGTGTGACCCTTTTCCTCTTGTTCCAATATGGCAGCTAGAGCTCCAGTATCACATCTGCATTCCAGATAATGCAATGAGAACTTAGCTTCTTAGGAAAGAAGGAGAGAAAAGATATTGGAAGGCAGCCAGTAACCTCTACCACCAGGAAGAAACAGGGAGCCAAACATACCCAATTTGATTAGTGAGTTACATCCATTAAATCTTAAAAACATTAAAAATCTGGGACTCACAGAGGGGGTGGAAAAGTTATATGGAATCTTAACTGAACTCTGAAAACTTAGGTGCTCCTGGAAAATAAGCTTTCTTTTAAAAAAGAAAAGTTCAATTTAGTTAAGGTGACGAAGAGACTATTTTTTTTTTTTTTTTGGTGGTACGCGGGCCTGTCACCGCTGTGGCCTCTCCCGTTGCGGAGCGCAGGCTCTGGACGCACAGGCTCAGCGGCCGTGGCTCACGGGCCCAGCCGCTCCGCGGCATGTGGGATCCTCCCGGACCGGGGCACGAACCCGTGTCCCCTGCATCGGCAGGCGGATTCTCAACCACTGCGCCACCAGGGAAGCCCGAGACTATTTTTTTAAATAGCAATTGAATGAGTTCAGAATGCTGGCTACCAACTAAGCTCATTTTCAAAAGTAATTTAAGACCAAGAAAATTCACCTGTTTCCCTTCAGATTGTTCTGTGCAGATTGATACAACTCAGATTCCTAAACTGAATTTCCATTTTGACCTTGGCGGGAATGAAGTGTCAACTCCCTGCTTGTTAGTAATGATCACGGGCATGATTCTAGAATAATCACCCTGGTGGTGCATCTTTGTGTGTGTGCATGGGGCGGGGGTGAGGTTGCTGAGAATGACTCAGTACCATGTTAGAAGTTTTTACAAATGGCGACCCTCCCTGGGTCAACCTCCCACGTTGGGTTGTATTGGAAATAATGAGGGTAGAGAGCACGTATAGTTCGAAAAAGTTTGCTGCTGGAAGAGTCTCATGGATTCCTTTGGGTTCCTGCCCATCACATAAGATCTGCTGAAGTGGAACAAAGTCATCGTCAGATGTAGCATCAAAAGCACACTAAGACTTTAATGATTCTCACAAGGCTGAGGTGCCATCGCGGCCACTGCCCAAGAACAGGGGGTCACTAAGGGGAGGAGAGGCTTGGGCTTCATGGCTCTAGGACCCTGCAGAGCAAAGCAAATGGTTCCATCTAGACAGACATGATGACAGTTGTCACAAACAGGACGTGCAGCATGGAGGGTCTGTGGCCCTTGAGAACAGTGTCAACCTACCAACAACAAATTTTATTGAGCCCCTATTAAGTCTGATTCAGAGGATGATAAAAAGAAAAGCAGGGCATAGCACCTGCCCTCAGACTGAAAGTCCAACCCAGGTCGAAACAGGTGAGCTCTTACCAGTACAGCACCAGGATTGTCCCTGCACAGCGAAAGATTAATTTCTAAATATATTCTCCATAGATTAAGTATACCAGGGGTCCTAAGAAAGATGATGAAACCATAGCTCTGGAGAAAGCACATGGTCACACTGTTTCCTGACATGGTCCCACCTTCTGTGTGGGAGGGAGGCACACACATTATTTGTTAGCAAAATCCCTGCTGCCTCTTCTGTGCTCTCCTTGGCGCTCACAGTGGGGTTGGTGTGGGGTGACACGCAGCTGGCTTTTGCTAAAAGAGTGTGAGCAGATGTCCCTATACTTTTCCTGCATGAGACTCTGGGGGCAGGAGGTGGGGGGTGGAGGTATCTCTTCATTGGATTTGGAGAAATGGCTGTGTCAAATCATCCCCTTACTCCCCGGGCTTCTTAGAACATGCTGTGAACTTGTTTGTTTCTGAAAGGAGGAACAAAATATTCACACTGGAGAAATTCCCAGAGTCAGTGCGGTCACCCCCAGATCCACAAATATAAGCGTCCTCCAGGGCTCCTCTTCCTGCTGAGAAACTAGCAACATGTGCAGAGCTTGGCTCTGGAATCACACGACCTGCTTTTTAATCCTGGCTCTGCCCCATAATTAAGAGCAATTGTGTTACTTAACCTCTCCGTGCCTCAGTTTTATCACCTGTAAAATTGGAGTGGTATTAATACTCACCTCACAGATTAGGGGCTCAGTAAAAGTTAGCTCTTAACATTATTCAGTTTCTAACACGGTGCATGCATAGTGCTATAAGCACAGAGAGGAAACAGTGGGAGATTTGGGTGTGGAATGGGGTTGGTAGGCAAGGCAGTGTTGACTTCGGGTGGTTGTTTTTTAAAGTTTTTTTGTGGTTCACCTAGAAAGGCAATGGAGTAAAGCATGAGCATGAACTCAGCTGATACATGCTAATACGTGTTTGTAGTAGGCAGAATTCCAAGGTGTCCCCCGAGATTTCCACACTCTGGTGCATAATTCCCTCCTTTGGGGTATGGCTGGGACCTGAGTGTGATGGGATATTATTCCCATAATTCTGCTACTTTATATGACAAAGGGATTTTGCAGATGTACAGGCAGACCTTGGAGATAGCGTGGTTTCCTTTCCAGACCACTGCAATAAAGTGAACATCACAATAAAGTGAGTCATAGAAATGTTTTGGTTTCCTGGTGAATATAAAAGTCATGTTTACACTATAGTATAGTCTATTAAGTGTACAATGACATTATGTCTAAAAGACAGTGTACATATCTTTATTAAAAAATGCTTATGGATAAAAAAAAATGTAACCATCAGCCTTCAGTGAATCACAGTAACATCAAAGATCCCTGATCACGGATCACCATAACAAATACAGTGTTAATGAAAAAGCTTGAAAGATTGAGAGAATTGCCAAAATGTGACCCAGAGACACGAAGTGAGCACACGTTGTTGGAAAAAATGGCAGTGATAGACTTGCAGGGTCGCCACAAACTTTTAATTTGTACCAAACGCAGTATCTGTGAAGCACAATAAAATGAGGTCTGCCGGTAATTCACACCCCTGATTAGTTGACTTTAATCAGTAGGGAGATTACCTGGGTGGGCCTGAGTCTGAGCCCTTCCTGAAGTGAGAGGGGTACCATGCAAAGCAGCTTCTCTGCCACTGGTGTTGACTCTGGAAGGGACCACATGGTAAGGAATGCAGGTGGCTGCCAGGAGCCAAGAGCCAGCAAGGAACTGAGAATCTCAGTCCAACAACTGCCAGGAGCTGAGTTCGGCCAACAACTTGAATGAGCTGGATAATAGATTCTTCCCCAGAGCCTCCCGAAAGGAACACAGCCAGCCAGCACCTTGAGTTTGACCTTGAAGGATCCTGAGCAGAGAACCCATCCATGCTGCGAGACTTCTGACCTACAAAACTGGGAGTTAATGCTGCTGTTAGGCTATCAAGTTTGTGGTCATTTGTTGTGCAATCGTAGGAAACTAACTGTGGTCATAACGAAGAGAAAAAGACTTCAGACTTGGATGCTAGTATTGGTCTTCTGTGGCTGCTGTAACAAATCGCCACAAACGTAGTAACTTAAAACAACGTGAATTTATTATCTTACCATTCTGGTAAGATATATATCTGACTTGGGTCTCCCTGGGTTAAAGCAAGGTGTCAGAGGGGCTGTATTCCTTCTGGGAGCTCTAGGGGAGAATCTGTGTTCTTGCCTTTTCCAGATTCTAGAGGCTGCCTGCACTCCTTGGCTCACGGTCCCTTCCTCCGTCTTCAAAGCTAGCAATGGCTGCTGGCGTCGGTATTGAATCACATCACTCTGACCCCGATTCTTTGCCTCCTTCTTCCACATCTAAGGGCTCTTGTGGTTACACAGAGCCCACTCAGATAATTCAGGATAATCTCCCTATTTTAAAGTCAGCTGATTAGCAACCTTAATTCCCTTTTGCTATGGGAACATATTCACGGGTTTCGGGGGCTAGGATGTGAATGTCTCTGAGGGACATTATTCTCTCCACCACAATAGTCATGGGTTCAAAAACTCAGTTTGCCCATTTATTGACTGTGCAATCCAGGGCAAGTTGCTTATTTCTGCTCATTTCTCTGACTTCTTTTAACCTTCTCCTCTGCAATTTTCTTTTTTAAAAAATCTTTATTGGGGTATAATTGATTTACAAAGTTGTGCTAGTTTCAGGTGTACAGCAAAGTGACTCTGTTATATAAATGCATATCTCCACTCTTGTTTGGATCCTTTTCCCATATAGGCCACCACAGAGTACTGAGTAGAGTTCCCTGTACTATACAGTAGGTCCTTATTCATTATGTATTTTATATTTAGTAGTGTGTATGTGTCAGTCCCAATCTTCCAATTTATTCCTCCTCTCTGCTTACCCCCCAGTAACTATAAGTTTATTTTCTACAGCTGTAACTCTATTACAGTTTTGTAGGTCAGATCATTTGTACCCTTTTTTTTTAGATTCCACATATAAGCGATATCATATAATATTTGTCTTTGTCTGACTTACTTCACTCAGTATGAGAATCTCAAGGTCCATCCATGTTGCTGCAAATGGCATTATTTTGTTCTTTCTTATGGCTGAGTAATATTCCACTGTATATATGTACCACATTTTCTTTATCCGTTCCTCTGTTGATGGACATTTAGGTTGCTTCCATGTCCTGGCTATTGAGACTAGTGCTGCAATGAACGTTGGGGTGCAATTTTCTGTAAGAAGCTCCCATTTTTAGCCTTAGTTCCAGGTAACACGCTGCTTGCCCTAGCTGTAACCTCATTTAAACAACAGGCATTTATTTCTCACAGTTCAGGAGGCTGCAAAGTCCACGATCAGGGCGCTGGCCGAACTAGTCTCTGAACCTAGTTTTCTTACGTGTAAAATCAGAATACCAAAATTGCTTGTGTGCTGCTTCAGAGGGTCAGAGACCAATGATGAGGGGCCCAGCCCAGTGCATTAGGATGGGTGACATTCACCCAGAGGCTATTCCAATTGTCCCTCAGCTTTCTATGACAGCAGGTAATCTTTGATAATCATTACTCCTTGAGTCTAGTGTGTTATCTGTTTTAGTTATATTCTTATGACAGGTGGCCCCAAATGACCACATCCCTTAGGGAAGTATTTTACTGTCCATCTGGTTGTATCGGCACCAGGTTGGTACAACAGCTGCACGGAAGGCCGATCCCTTCTGTCTTTCTGCTTTTCTCCAAGCTCTCCCTACTGGTGGGGACAATCCAGTTCAGCCTGTGGGTGCCCAGGCTGAGTTTCGGCCTGACTGCTCCCGCCTCCGAGGGCAGCCCGCCTCGTGAGTTAATTGAGGCTTGGAGTTGTGTGTACTGTGGACATTGTTAAGCTTAATGCCCGAAGGACAGGCATCAGGGAACAGGGCTGCAGAAAAGGTGCCGATTCCCTCGGTGCTGTATGTGGACGTGGCCCCGAGAGTAATACGTCAAACAGCCCTGAGTGGCCACCCTGCGACTGCGTGGTGAAGAGTGCCCGGATCGGGGAAGTAACTGTTGGGTTGTCAGGAGAAGAATGGAGAGACTTCTCTGAAGGTCTGTCTTGGTGAAGAGTGCAGACCTGCAGCGTGTGAAACCAAGGCACTTCGTAGCTCTGTCAAACGTAGTGGGGACACTGTGTGTGTATATGTGCATGTGTGTACATATGTGTGTGCACATGTGTGTGCGTGCATGTGTTAGAGTGTGGAAAGAAGAAGAGAATCATAACATGCTAGGGTAGGGCAATCTCACCAACTTCAGTGGATGGGTCAGACTCAAAGAGACTCTTGTTTTGTCTTTGGCCCTTTAGAAGGCCAGCCATGACAGGAAATGTTCTGGAGTTCACTGTCAACGTGTGGCCCTTGCTATTGTCTCCATGGCTCCAGATTCTGGCCTCCTGAGTTTTGGGGGGGGTCCCTTTTAGCACCCCTTTCTGGCTTCCTTTACTAGGACTCTTGTTTATGTCTGCCCATTTCTCTGACTTCTTTTAAACTCTCCTCTGCAATTTGCTGTGAGAAGCTCCCATCTTAGGCTTTAGCTCCAGGTAACTCACTGCCTGCACTAGCCATAACCTCACTTAAACAGCAGGCATTTATTTCTCACAGTTCTAGAGGCTGGGAAGTCCACGATCAGGGTGCAGGCCAATCTGGTTCCTGGTGAGAGCCCTCCTCCTTGCTTGCAGATGGCTGCCTTCTCATTGTGTTCTCACATGGTGGGGAGAGAGAGAGAGAGAGAGCAAGCTCTCTGTGTCTCTCCTTACAAGGGTGTTAATCCCATCCTGGGGACCCCACCCTCATGACCTCATCTAATTACCTCCCAAAACCCCTGCCTCCAAATACCACCACACTGAAGCTTGGGGCTTCAACATGTACGTTCTAGGGGGACGCAGACATCCAGTCCGTAACACCTTCCAAGTTGCAAGCCACCGTTTCACATGGTCCAGGGAGACTTTTTATTTCTGCATAGAATTGACTAAACCATTTGTTGTCTTACAGCACGCAGACAGGGTCTCTGTGTGTCTGCGATGTGTAGCAAGTAGTTTCACGCTCACCTCTCAAGGATCACAAGGCATCAAGTTAAGAGGTTCCTGGCAATGATTCTCACATGAAAACTGGAAAACGTTATTTACCATTCAGAACAGGCAATGAGTATTAGGAGCCGATTTCTAAGTTTAGAGATGATTCATGTGATCTGGAACGGTGCTGTTTCAAATCACATTAAAGAAAAACACAGCAGGTGGCCGTTAGCGTTAAAACATTGTTTGCATTTTTCTGGAAGGAGACAAAACTTGAACATGGTGGCTGCTCATATAAGGCAGCGGGTAGATACCTGAGTTTGCTGAGATGATGTAGGTTGGGGGTAACTAAGCTGGCTAACTTTTACCTCCGCCTGCTCTGTTCAGTTCTCTGTAGTTCTAGGCTATTTCTGGAGACCCTGCAGGATTCTGTTAACCCGTGCAACATGACTCTGTTAATCCATTGCAGGAGAATGTTATTATAATGAAGAAACCTGACAAGAAGGAAAGGTCTATAGGATGATAAGGCAGAGGGTTTTCTGGCTTTTTTGTGGCAAAGAGGTGGTGAAGGGGGCACTGATCAAATATGCTCTTTCTTTGGGTCTATCTTCCTTTTAAGTTTTGGGGTCATTTCCTATTTTGTTAAGTCGTTTGGGGGTTTGGATAGTTGAGATGTTAGAGGTAGGGCAGGTTCAGTGTAGTTGTAATTTCGCCGCAGGACGAAAGATCCAAGAACTGATGAGCTTCAACTTGGTATCTGTGCCCGGTACTCCCTTCCCATTGAACACAGCATTGTGTGCCTTTTAAGTGGGCTCTAGATGGACAGGAGCCGTAGACAGCCTCCGTGTTAGGAGTGCTCCTTAATCAGGGGTGCCTTTAAAAATCACCAGGAGAGCATTTCCAAAGATCGGCATCGTGTCACACTCAAGTCCCTTGATTTGGAGTCAAGAGACTTCCCTGGTGGCCCAGTGGTTAAGAATCCGTCTGCCAGTGCAGGGGACACGGGTTCGAGCCCTGGTCCGGGAAGATCCCACATGCCGCGGAGCAGCTAAGCCCCTGCGCCACAACTACTGAGCCTGCGCTCTAGAGCCCGCGGGCCACAACTACTGAGCCCGCGTGCTACAACTACTGAAGCCCACGCTCCTAGAGCCCGTGCTCAGCAACAGGAGAAGCCGCCACAATGAGAAGCCCGTGCACCACAACAAAGAGTAGCCCCCGCTCACCACAAGTAAAGAAAACCCGTGTGCAGCCACGAAGACCCAACACAGCCAAAAATAAATAAATTTTAAAAATTTAAAAAAGATTTGGAATCAATGTTTTGAGTAAAGCCTGGGCACATTTATCTTTAAAAACGTCTCAGCCAAGTGATTCTGGTCCACACCTCTGGTTAAAATCCTCGGCCGCAAAGGACTGGTCACAGGAGGCAATTTGCTGTAATCTGAGATGCTGTCGTTACTCTGAATGACGTGGATCGTTCTGGGGAGATGACCTAGTCTAACCCTCTACTTGAAGAGAAAATTATTTCTACAACATCTCTGCTGTGCAGTTGTGTAGCCGCATTGGCGTGAATATATGCACCAAAGGGGAAGGTCGCAATTGGACGCAATTCAGTCCCTCTGCACGAGAAAAGAAACCTTTCTCCACGTGGATCTGGAATCTGCTGCGTGCAACTTATATCCAGCAGCAGGACTGGCTACATCATGGGTGGGGCCCAGTGCAAAATGAAAATAGGGAGCCCCCTGTTCGAAAGTTATTTAGAATCTCAAGACAGTGACAGCTGTGCATGCAACTAAGTAACCACATTCAGGGCTCTTTTGAGTTCCGGGACCACCTGAGCTCATAGCCCTGAAGCTGGTCCTGTCCACTGGTTCCAGTTCTTTTCATCCTCCAGGTCCAATTTCTCTTTCCCTTGTCTTTGAACCTCGTTTGCGTAGGACGACAGATTCATGCAATACAGGGTTGCTTTCATCCCGAGAGGCAGAAGTCATAACTAGAGGCCAGTCCGGGAAGATAGCTTATTAGTTAGAACATGGGTGTTGACGGGGTGACCTGGCTATAATAATTGCATCTGCCTGATAGAGTTGTTTCGAGGATTACGTTAGCTAATTGGTGTAAAGCGCTGAGAATAGTGTGTGGCACAGAGCAAGCTCTCAAGAATCGCCAGATGTTTTTATTCAGTGGGACTGTTTGTATTTTGATCGATGGTTTATGGCATCCGCCATCTTCTTCCTTTTAAAAACTCAGCTCTGAGAGTGCTTGCGTATTTCCACGGTTCTAGTATCACCCATTCTTCATCCTGCGAGGTATACAGTTGGCGCCCCCATCTCCTGTCTCACCCTGCTCCACTCCATTCTCTACGGAGCAGCCAGAGTGAACTTTTAAAAGTGACCCCCAAGCCATGTCACTCTCTGCTTCGGGCCCCGTGGCAGCGCTCCCCACCCACTGCCTTCTGGATAGAACTGCCCCCCTTCCCTGACCCCTGACCTTGTGAGGGTCCAGCATTGGCTCACCACTCTCGCCACTCATCCGTTCCCCCACTCATATAATAAATAAGTATTTATGGAGCCCTTGCTAGTAGGAACATTTGTTAAGCACCCCATAGGCAGCGTTCCATCAATGTTAGCTATTATTGCCATTGTTGCTGTCGTTCAGCAGCAGGTATTTGCTGGGTCCCGGGGATTCAGACGTGCATAAGGACTCAGGTCCTGCCCTTCTAGCACTTGCCGCATCGAGAGGAGGATGGCCATTTAGCGCATAATTATATATCTTCTGAGCCGATTAACTCGGCAAGCAGACTGTGATACTTTTGCCCTGGTCCCCAGTCTCAGCCTAGGCCACAAGCTATTTTCTCTGTGGCACCATTCTCTCCCGTGATCCCTTTTGCCAAATGCGACTGTTTCCAGCCGGAATGGGAAGCCTCGCCTAACACCACACATTCCCGGTGAGGTGCCCTCCCCCCAGCCCCTGTGCCTGGCTCCCTGAAGCCCGGCCCAATGACAGATCTGTTTCCAGATCTCTCAGCTCCTCAAAGACAGACTGATGTCTAATTCACCTCTGTGTCCTCAGCACCCGTCTCAGTGAGTGTTCTGGGGCTTGGGAATGTGAATATCCTAAGAACAATCAGGCGTGGAGCCATGAGCCCACATCTCCTGGGCTTTGGTTCTTCCCTTTTCTGTCTGATGAATAGCTTTGTGAACTTGGACTTTGTCTCTCTGAGACCCAGGTTGTTTCCTATAAAACGGGCTAGTAACATGTTTCTGCCTATTTCATGAGGCCCCAGTAAGGACTGGATGGAGACATCCTTGCAAAGGGTTGGGGTTGTGGCTGAAGCACTCCTGGGACCTAAAAGCAGAGGGGTGTCAGAGCCACTAAATGACGGATCTAGAATCCGAGCTCACGGAGTTGCAACCCTAGTGCTCATCTCTCCGCCGCTGTGTGGTACCATCCCGAGGCCCAGGGAAGCCATGAGGCCAAGACAGAAAACGTTCCTGCTCTACTGCGTCTTTCATTTCCAGAGGTGAGGAGGGTCGCAGACCATCAGCAGTAAACACAGACAGATAAGCTAATTTCAGATCATGGCAAGGACATGGAGACACACAAGAAAATAAAACAGCATATCAAAGAAGACAGGGATTGATAGAGTTGGGAAGGATCTGATTAGCTGGTCCAGGAAGGCTTCTCTGAGGAGGTGACGTTTGAGTCAGGACTTGATGAGACCTGGGGGAAGAAGGCGCTAAGCTGAAGGGACGCAAAGGCGGAGGTCCCAGAGGGGAAAAGATTCCACGTGTTTGGGGGGGCAGAGAGGTGGGCAAGGTAGCATGGGCTTCAGGGGAAGCGGGTGACAGGAGGTGAGACGGGAGGGGGGGAGAGGTGGCCACTGGGGCACCGAGGACCCCGGCAGAACTGGATTCTGTTCTCAGTGTGATGGGAAACCCTGAAGGTGTGAAGCAGGAGGCTGGTTTTCTTGACCACATACACTCCGAGTTGGGCGTGAAATGGACCAAGAGCAGAGGAGCCGCCAGGAGGTGACTGCACGCAGCTGGGGAGACGCTCTCAGACTGTGGAGGGGAGGTGGCGAGAAGTGGCAGCCGCAGGGCAGGCGTTGTCTGGGAGTAAGTGGTATAGTGCTTGCTGACGGACTGGATGTAGGAGACCAGGACGAGTGAGCAGTGACGCCTGGGTTTATTTACATAGCTTATCTAGAGGCGGGAACGCTTGTGAAGCAGAATGTGTCGGGTCCTAAAAAATATTAGCATTTAATGAAGATTAGCATTTAGGTTGAAAGAGTGGATCTCTCATGCCCTTTCAGGCTTTCAGAAGCCTTTTGCTTTGGGTTGACTTGTTTGGATGGTGAGACGTGCCACAAGCACGCCGCAGAGGGGGCTGCTGCACCTTTGCTTGCTTTGATTAGAATCTGAGCGTCACTTTCCCATCAAATCCTTATTGGAATCGCTCTCCGAATGAAACTTCTTCATCTGTGGCTCTTTCACGGACAGATCAAATCCCCAGTCAAAGAGAATTGTCGGTTGCCTTGCTGATTTTATCCTGGGCTCCATGGATCATATGAATAATGCGAGCTAAACTGTTTTTATAGTCTGCAAACTCCCAGAAGCCTAGCTCTTTGTCATGAATTCTTGATTTGCCTTGTTGGCAGTTTTGCAGCTCAGCCAGCCGACCGACCGACCAGGGGGAAGTGAGTGGAGAGCTGCTGCTTTGGACTTCACAAAGATGAATGGGCGTGGTCTGAGGATGCGGAGGTGATGGGAACCTGGGGGGAGGTGGCCAGGCTGCCTTGTCGTTTGTAATATTGAAGGCACGACGGCCCCTGCCAGAGCTCTGTGGCCGGTTCAGGAAAACAGATTTCCAGAAAACTTAAGAAATGAGACGGGTATGAGTTAATAACTAGAAACTCTGAAAGGTTGTTTTCGTGAAGTATGGATATCATAGAGGTGACTTCTCGCCCAGGCTGAAGGCTGGCTTAGATAATGCTAATGGTTACCATCTGCTGAGTCATTCATTATCGTTGGATCAGGTGCTTTCACCATTCCTAGTTCTCACAAGGCCCTGCGAAGCAGATATTGTGATCTCTGTTTGTAGACAAAGGATTTGAGGCCAAGAGAGGGATTAAGTGTGCCCATGACACAGCTTCCCTTGTAGTAAGGCCAGGAAGCCAATCCACGTCTTTTGATTATGAAATCTGTGGTCTTTTCATTCCTCTGTAAACCTCTCTAGATAAACCTCTGGAGTTTCTTCCAGTTTCTGTGAATATGGTTTTGAAGGAGACATCTTTGGAACATCTCGTGTTCTATTGCCCCAGCACCATTCCTGGAAACTCTTAATGCCAATTGTCTTTGTCACCAAAGGGAAGTAGGCAGCTCAGATGCTGGAATGGTTGTGGGACATGTGTCATGTGCTTTGCTAATGAGGCTGGAGTCATCTAAGGGCTACTTCACCCTGAAACTATAGATGAGAGCTTAAAATTGATTTCTAGGGACTTCCCTGGTGACACAGTGGTTAAGAATCCACCTGCCAATGCAGGGGACATGGGTTCGAGCCCTGATCCGGGAGGATCCCACATGCTGCAAGAGCAACTAAGCCCGTGCACCACAACTACTGAGCCTGTGTTCTAGAGCCTGTGAGCCACAGCTACTGAAGCCCACGCGCCTAGACCCTGTGCTCCACAACAAGAGAAGCCACCGCAATGAGAGGCCCACGCATCACAACGAAGACTAGCCCCCACTCACCTCAACTAGGGAAAGCTCGTGCGTAGCAACAAAGACCCAACACAGCCAAAAATAAATAAATAAATTTATTTTTTAAAAAATTGATTTCTAACCCAGTGCTGTCAGGGGACATCTCTGAACTGCTTTTTGGGATCTCATCTCTCTGCCTACTTCTGCAGAGGTTGGATGTCATTTAAAAAGATGTCAACATATTAGTCTTTGATGGATGAGCTGACTTAACAGAAGCCTCAAGCTCAATGTAGGCTACCAGCTGATCAGCTCCAGAAGAAGCCCATGCCATGGTGACCCGATTAATAGGAGCACAGTGCGAGTCCAGGGGGGTGATGGTCTGCAGGACTCATCAGCCTGTCTTAGCTTGTGCCTACCCAGGGATATTAACAAGGTAAAGTCCATTTATAAGAGGGGAACCAGCATTGCAAAAGACCTGGGATTCCGGTAATGTGATGAATATTTGAGAGTTAATTAATGAGTCTTCATCTGGGAGGAGAGAAGCACAAGAATGTCATCTTCAAAGTTTAGAAGGACTGTCTTGAAGTCAAGGGTGAGATTTTATGGCGACCACAGATCCTGTGCCTCACACCTGGAGGAAGGAATTAAAATGCTGGTCTACAACCTCGAGGTGACGAAAGGGGTTGATCGGAATGAAGAGTTCTAAGTCCATCGAATTGTTTAGGAGGAGGGTAGAGATACTGATTAACTTTAGATCTTGTTTAGCCCAGTAGGCATGTTAAATTTTTGAGGATGAACAGATAGAAACTGGATATGTAACTTATAAGTAGCTGAGGGAAATAAAAGTATAAAGGAAAATTGATTAATATAAGAACATAGGAGAGGAAACATTAAGAAGCATAAAAACCATGGTGAGAAAGCACAAAATATAGTAAAAATGAATATATAAAAATCAGTTTGTATACTCACTGTAAATGGACTCAACTCATATATTGAAAGGCAGGCATTCAGAGACTGAATAAAAAAAGAAAAGTCCATCACAGTGTACAAGTGACAGACTTAAAACCCAAAGGCACAAAGAGATTGAAAATATTAGGATGAAAAAGACATCTTCTAACCAAGAGAAAGCAATTGTATTATCATTGGACAAATGCTTTCTAAGGCAAAGAGAATAATAGGCATATTGATGGCATCTATGGGATGTTAAAAGTAACACTTCTTCAGAAATATATAAAAATTTTAAAATGGAAATAATAATAGAGTCTCAAAAATATATAAAAGCAAAGACTGACTGAGTTACAAGGTGATTGGACAAATCCATAATGATTTTAGGGGATTTTATATCACTAGTGGTATTAGATCAAGCAGACAAAAATTTATAAAGGCATAGGTTATTTAAATATCTTCTGAAGCTCTCTAAGATACAAAGGGCATACTCTGTACCTAATAATTAACGGTTATATATTCTTTTCTAGTATACACGGACATTTGCAAAAACTCACCATGTCCTAAGCCATAAAGCAAATTTCAGAAAATATCAAAAAATTGCATAAAACCACATTTTCTGTCTACAATGCAATTAAATTAGACATCAGTAAAAAAACAATAAGTTTAAGAAATTCCATATGTCTGCAATTTAAAGTTGTGCTTTTAAATATTTCATGGGACAAAGAAGAAATCTTAGTGGAAATTAGGATATATTTGGAATTGACCAATAGCACAGTTACTGCATATAAAACCTTACGGGTTCAAGTGGGGGAAATCTGGGTGGAGGGTATATGGAAACTTTCTGTGCTATCTTTAAACTTCCTGTGCATCTATAATTATTTCAAAATATAAAGTGCAAGGGTGAGCTTCCTCATGTTTGCTCCTGTGTCCACCTCCACCAGTGAGAGATTTTGTAGGATGTCAAGTTTATATTTCTGACCTGAATGAAAGGCATGACTTGACAGGGGCAGGAGGAGAAACTGCAGGGAGTCAAGTGGAGGAGGAGGGCCCAACGCCCCGTCTGTGAGCTGAAATTGCTCACAAGAAGTCCGAGAGACCTGGGTCAGGCTAGTGCATGGTCTTCTGCAGCTCCCTAAGCTTCACCGAGACTCAGAATCCTCAGCTGTAGCATAGAGATAACATGGCTTAACTCACTTGCTTGTTGCCAGGTCTAAGAAGAATAGGGTTTTAAACAAGTATCTGGCACATAGTAGATGCTCAGTAATTACAGATCTTATCCTCCTTTCTCCACCATGACCATACTTGTACTGGATTATCAGTGTACTTTCCCCAATGTGTTGTAGGCATATCACCATCCTCTCTTTTTTGGAGTAGCTAGACACGGTTTAAGTATGCTGCAGCCAGTGTGGGTTTGGGGCATGGGCACTTTGTAATGACTTAGAAGGAAGCTGAAAGGGAAGAAGCCAGGCAGCCGCCCTGGCCCCGAGGCAGACATGAGGTGTCTGAGAAAAGGTTTAGAGGACACCAGAATAAGGATGTAGAGAAAGCAAGAGGTGAAGAGAATTGGTGGAGGAGCATGAGTCCAGTCAGAGAAGGATCTAGAGACTCAGCTCTGATGAATTTATCACAAGGATGGGGCCTGAGAAAGAGATGGGGCAATGCAATTTGAAGTGTGAGAACCTGGGTGAATGTCTGTGGTCTGGAGAGAGAGGACTCGTCTCTCTTGGAGAATGCCAGTCCTATGACACCAGTGATTCAACGTGCATGAGAAGGAAGGCTCTGGTCCAGTGTCCTGCTTCTTATCTCCTCGTAGTAAAGTGATCTGAGCATCCCAAGCCCTATGTGTTTGAGGATGCTGGAGATTCATGGTGGAGGATGGCTGTATGTGGTTCCAAGTAAGACGCGTGTTGTAGTCTAAAACCACAACCTAAGAGAAGATCCTGTCTGTCCCTGGTGCAGTGATCATGGACCAGACCTGTGTCAAGTGTGGGGAGTCCTTGCTTTGGTGGGTGGCTTCATTATGTTGGTACCAGTGACAGGCTACCCACATCTAGGCTGGGCCCGTACGAGTTGGTATCTGCTTGGCAGTGGATCATTGCCGTTTCCTTCTATAGAAGAGTCCAGAAGAGGGAGGAGGAAGCCGAGGCAGCAGGCTGGCGCTATCCATTTGGGAAAACAGGAAGAGCTGGGATTTTAAAAATCACACCAAGCACACGAATCCCCACATAGTGCCTGCCCTGTACGCTCTGAAGCAGGAGTAGGAGACTGCACCAAAATACATAAACCCACTCAGTCACAGGTGGTGGCACAAAGTAGACAACAGTGGAATTTTCTTGGAGTAAGTCATCTCGCATTTGACTAAACGCCTTCCCCTCGTTCCCTGGCTCATCTAGTGTCATTTGGAAGGAATCAAACCAGGCGCCAGGATCTAGAACTCTATGTGAGAAGCGCAGCAGGGCTCCCTCTTGTTGCCAGGGTGTCCCAGGGACGCTGGCCTTGGTTTTCCTTCAGGGAGGGAACAAAGCCGTGCTGTACCACCCGCCGCGGGTCCAGGACTCAGGACTTTCTGGAAAACGTGAAATCCTTGAGCAGCTTCCACACGGCAGACGTGGCCCTGAATAACTATGGCAAAGCCGTTTTGAAGACTAAACCTCTTGTTAACTCATCACATAAAGATATTTTATTTCCCTGCATCACACCACTATTGCGCTGCACAGGCTGACATGCTTTGCGAAGATGTGTGTCTGGAAAAGCAAAGCTGTGAGATCCTAGATGTAATTTGTGTGTGTGTGTAAAAGCGGACTTCCTCTACAGCCTTGAGTTTCCTTTAAGCGGGGTATGTTTTATGTGCATAAATCTCTGCTCCTGGGCAGGTCCCGGAGCTTTGCTGGGTTTTCCTAGAGCTCAGGGCAGGGAAAAATGATTTATTTGATCAAGGATAAAGCCAAATATTTGCACACCTTGCTGTTCACCTAGCATTCACCTGGTGGCTTGGCCATGACTGAGGCAGGCTGCGGCCCTGGGGGAGTTCGACGAGTGAGCCGGCCTGGTGAGCAGGTCCACCCTCCACTGCTGTTTAAACATCTCTGACCTCAGGGGGCCCTGGAGAGATTACTGAAAGTCGGGGAAGATCGTTTCGCCGTGCACGACGCTTACGGGGCTGCTGCTGCCCTGGGCCTCACAGAGGGCTGTTGGGCTCTTCCCTGCCCAGCCTGCCGGGCAGCTGCAGGGGCCCGCAGGTGATTACTTGCTGCAGCAGTCCAGGGTGAACTGGGAGCAGCATCAGGCCTCCGGAGCGGGCAGGCGGGACCCGTGTTTGCCACTTAAGTGAAGGAAGCCCTGTATCTCTGGTGGGAAATGCTGTACAGGCTGGGATTCAGTAACACCGGTGGTGGGGAAGCCTGCTGACTGCAGCCTGCTTCACTTGCTTAGCAACCATGGTTTTCTCTTGGAAGTGTCAAAGAAAGGCGGAAGTCCTGATGTAGAAGTGGAGACTTGTAGAGCAGAGAGGACCATGGAAGCTAAGCACTTGGTCAAGGTCATAGCTGGTGGTCATGGCAGAGCTCAGATAAGGGACTTGTCTGCCCGTCCCCAGTTCACGTGGTGCCCTTTCCTCTTCTCCAGCCTGTTCTCCAGAATCACAGCGATTGTAAGATGCAGCGCTGATGAACTGTGCCAACCTGGAGCCTTCCAGATGGAACCAGGCTGTCCGCGGGGACTCCCTGGGCTTGAGGTCTGAATAAGCGTGCCTGACCCTTCCAGTTCCAGCGTTGGGGAAAATACAAACTTTCCCCCAACTTCTGTACCTTAGAGCTCTAAGACTTGGTCTCTCCTAGTCCCCTCTGTCCCCTGGATTCCGGGCTTGCATGGATTATCTCTGTACCTAAAACTTAGCCTCTTCCCTAGTTTCTCACATAGGAAAGAAGAAGAAAAAGAAATCCATGTATGCCAAGGATGTGTTGGCTTCAGTATACTCTGATAAAGTCTTGGTGCGGGAGGGTTGGGAGACAGGGAAGAAAGAATTGATTGAAGAGATATTTACACAGCAGCAGTGCAAACAAGTATTGCAAGGGAGCAATATCAATTTTTTCCTTTTAACTAGGTTTTGTTTTTTAGAGCGGTTTTAGGTTCCTGGCAAAGTGGAGCAGAAGGTCAGAGTCCCCATGCCTCCCTCTCCGCGTCGAGCTGCCCCACCATAAACACCAGCAGCTGAGGGGCACCTTTATTGCACCTGGTGAACCTACATTGACGTGTCATCATCACCCAAGGTCCATAGTTTACATTAGCGTTCACTCTTGATGTTGTACATTTATAAGTTTAGACAAATGGACAGTGACACGTATCCACCATTGTAGTATTGTAAAGAACAGTTTTGCTGCCCTAAAAAACTTCTGTGCTCTGCCTATGTATCCCCTGCCTGACCCAGCCCCTGGCAACCACTAGTCTTTTTACCGTCTCCATAGTTTAGCCTTTTCCGGAATGTCATATGGTTGGAGTCATGCAGTGGATAGCCTTTTCAGATTGGTGTCTTTCACTTAGTTATATGCATTTAAGGTTCCTCTGCGTAATATCGATTCTCAAAATGTCCTTTGCCCACCAGTCCACCTCCACCCCCGGGCCCAGCCTTACTGTAGCTTGTAGATTCCTTTTCCTCATTTCCACTCCCATCTCAGGACCTCAGCCTCTCTGTTCCAGCTTGCCCTCAAGAGTTGCTCATTTTTTCCCCCTCTGTTATGCAGAACAGCTTCCGTTCACCCTCTGATGTCTTCCCATCTGCTCGTGAATATTCTCTGCAGCACCTCACCTACTCCTTGTGGGCACTGCAGACAAAGCTATGCTCTTCTAGGAGGCATTCTGTTGAAAGGAAGCTACCTCTTTGTACCCACTAAAGCCGTGCTATGGGAACTCCCACGGAGTTGTTCTGTGGGGGCTGACAAAGATGCCGGCAAAGGCTGGTACTCCCACCTGAGCCAGAGCCAGGCTGAGTCTCTCAGGAGAGGGGTGGTAGGGCTGCCTGTCCTGAATAACTGCCCCAGCAGAGGAACCCAGGAGCTGCAGGATAAGGCACTGTTTCTGGATTAAAGTGAAGACATACCTGGAAGCAGACCCACCACCCCTGACCAGTCCTGGAATTCCCTTGCTTCCTGCTCCTCCACGGTGCTGACTCTGGCCGTGGGCCCACACCCTTTCTCCGACGCCTTTTCCTCCCTCAGCCTCATCCGTGTGGCTCCCCCCAAGGCTCGGTGCTCGGCGCCCATCCCTTCTCTCACAATGCACGCTTTACAATCTTAATCAATCTCCTGGCTTCTGCTGCCGTTTCACTGTGCTCAGCTGGCTTTCCAGTCTGGGCTTTCAGCCCTGCTCCTCTTTTGAATTCGGGTCCAGACACCTCTCCTGGTCACCCCAAAGGCCTCGACACTCAGTGTCTGGCAAACCCAATTCACGGTCTTCCCACCCAAACCCAGTCTTCTGTCTGACTCCCCTTTTCTGTGTTTCGGGCGTCAAGGTTTTGATCCTTTGTCTCTTTTTCTCACACGTTTTGCCTCATTGTGTCATCATAGCCCAGGCTTGTTGATTTTCCCGCTTACACTTCTGTCTCCATTTCCCTGGCTGCTCCTTGAGTCTCAAATCTCATCCTCTCTCCCCTGATCCCTTACACATCTTCTAGCCTGCTTCCTACTTCCCATGTTTCTGCTCGCGTCCTCCCAAACATAGGTCCTGGATTAAGCTTCTTACAGAAATCTCTGACCTGCCCCTCCACCCTTGCTCCTCAGCCACACGGTGGCCCCGTGACTTTCAATAGCTCTCCATTGTCTATGGAAAAAAATCCTTAATCAGGCTTCCCAGGCACTTCACGATAGGCTTTCAAGTAGCCTTGCGAACCTCATTCATTGCTTCTTTTCACGCAACCCAGCCAAATCAGATTATTCTCGGTTTCCCAAACTCACTGTATACTTTCTGACTTAATATTTTTGTTTATACTTTTTCTCCGCCCATAATGCTCTTATTCTCCATCATTGTTTACCAGATTCTACCTGTACCTGCAGTTCAGCTCAAACGCCACCTTTCAAAAGCCCTCCCTTCTCACTTCAGGGAGTGACGTTCTCTTCCTGTCCTAAAAGAACGTTCTTTATTTTCATTTTTGTACTTGGTGTCTTCCAATCGATCACTGTGCGTTAGGACCCCCTCACTCTAAGATTGAAGGCTCCTGAAGAGAGGCACTCTGTCCTGTTCACCTTTGTATCTTTTAAAACAAGTGATATGTACTTAAATCAATCATTTCATCCTATGAACAGGAAGCACACTGGGTCCCAAAGGAATGGAGCCAAAAGGATGGGGAATTTTGAGGCTGCTGTGGGAGCAGGAAGTAGTCAGAGCATGAGATACTCTCCTTGGTGGGTGACGTCAAAGTAAGTGAATACATTCACCTGGGCAGGGGCGTTGCTGGGGGAAGAAGAGAGGTTGACAGCAGCCTTCTTCAGCCTTACAATGTTGCCTCTGGCTGGCCCCGAGTGTGGACCTGGGCAGGGCTCAAACAGAGCATGTGTTGTGTTGGATTATTCATTACACTCAGAACAATAGGGAATTCTGCTGCGGAGAGAGGGAGAGTTTGCTGGAAGCCAGTGTTACAGCTCATCATATTACAGAGCCTTTTGTGTAACATAACCCATTACCATATCCCTTGGGTGGCTCAGAGTCACAGAATCATAGAATGTAAGAGTTGGAAAGAAATTCAAAGAGAATCTTGTCAAATCCCGTAGTTTTATGAGTAGGAAAATTCATATCCAGAAAGGTTAAATAACTCTCCCAAGGTTACATAGAGATGCATACCACAGCCAGGATAAGAACTCAAAGGAGAAAAGAATAAACATCGATCAAGTGCCCACTCTGTGCTGGTGCTATGTGTCAAGTAAGTGAGGTGAACCTCGCATCTCCCATTTGCAGGAAAGAAAGTCACAGCTCAGAAAGGTGAAATAGCGCAGGTATTAGTAGCATAATTTAGCTCCAAAATCTGGCTGCCAAGAGATGGTCATTTTACTGCTTGGTGCCCCGACTTAAAGGGTAACTGGATGAAAAAGGAGTTGCCTTTGTAAGCGTCTCCTGCACACGCAGAGTGCTTGGGGTCCATCACAAGGACACTCTTGTTTCTTCTGCACGATGACCCTATGTGGCGATGATCATTTTCCCCATTTTGCTGAATAGTAAATAAAGTTAGAGAGGCTACAGCTGTCCTCCCAAGGTAGCCCTGCTTGTAACTGGTACAACAAGGATGAGAACCATGTCTGTTTTGCACCACTTTAGACTTCAGTCTCTTCACTGCAAAAATAAGGAACCTGGTCATTTCCCATCCTAATGTTCCACAGAATTCTACTCCCCATTTGAGCCCCAGGGCCAGATGGAGTTAGCCAGAATCCAAGAGGAAGATGCACTGAATTCCTAGAGCTTGACTGTCTTTGCCACAAGGTGACATTTACCATCCTGTGCTATGAGCTTTGTCATTTTAAATCTATGCAGGAAGAGGGGAGAAACATTGCTGGGGACCATGACATCTTTCCTAGGTAGGAGACTGAGGACCAGGAGGTGGTGTTTTCAAGGGTTCTTTCTACTGACACCTGAGCCCCGGGAGAAAAGGAGGATATGGATACCGCCTAGACAGGAGACACCCATGGCTATGATTTGGGTTTATGGCCCATTCTGAGGGCCTCTTGGCTTGGCATGGAGAACATTCCGCGAAGATAGGAGTGTCCAGGAAAGCTGATGAAAATGAATGTTGAGGGGGATAGGAAAGCCGTCGGAAATCTTATTCCTGTGGAAACAGTCACTGTGGCCTTGGATTTTTAAAAAAAAATTTTATTGGAGTATAGTTGATTTCCAATGTTGTGTTAGCATCAGGTACATGGGAAAAGAATCTTAAAAAGAGTCGATTTATGTATATGGCCTTGGATCTTGAGCACAGCATAGGTAATTAAGTGAATCAGAGATTACAGTACAGCCGCACCTGTGTCAACTTAATGAGTAGGAAGGGGCTGAGAATTAGAATGTGGTCACGGCCTAAGTCACAATCAACAAGAGACAGGCAGCTGTGAGGATGAGATGACCTTTAAGGCCACTTTGAGAGTCAGTGATTCTTAGACCCTGCCCGCGGGTCTCTGACACAGCCCAGGGGTGCTCATAATGAGGCCACTGGTGGAATTCAACCAGATTCCCTGTTATCTGCCTAGGAATATTGAGTATAATCGATTTTTCACACCTTAAAGTTTCCTCTGATAACTGGAGGGCTGATCATTTGCCGTCTCCTAAAACTAGTGGTACCAGATTCTCAGACCCTTTGGTTTGACTCACAAATAGCTGCCGGATTGGGGTTTGGGGCGTCACCTTTCGTGCCCGCCTTCAGTCCCACTTCTGGAAGGAAAATCCTAAGGTCTGCATCCTTACCTTCAAACCAAACCGTTAATAAAGAATGTAAGGCAAACAAAACAAAATCCTTACCATGAAACGTTCACCAACCCCCATTTTTAAATACGTAGTTTGGACTTTGAATGTAGCTGGTATAGAACTGATTTTAATCAAAATGTTCAATTAAAATGGTAAGTAGAAATCATTGGATTTTAGTTCTAACTGTTCTCAATGATGCACATTATAAAAGAAACCCACGAAGTAGAGGTTTCTGTGTATCTGAGTGAATTGATTAGCAAAATGTGAACAAATTCTCCCTTCTGAACTTTCATTTTGGAGAAAAAAATTTTTATTTTTATGTCTTGTATTAAAAACACAAAGACCTTTATTGTCACAAGGGTAATATTTCTCATAAAAACAACGGGAAATTAGATCATCATTTAAAAAGCCTGATGATATTGGTTCGATGGAAAGATTCTGGTAGAAATCAAATGTGTACTTCCATTTAATTAATAATTTAAACAATTAGAGACTTGCATTAGCAAGTGCTATTCGGGGAAACCTGCATAAATGAAAATAAGTTTCTGGATCTCTGGGGGTATTTTTGAGACTCTTGCATTTCTTGGTGTTCAGAAAGCCTTTTTTGGAAAAAAAAAAAAAAAGGAAACTAGAATTTAAAAAAAAAATTTTTTTAATGGAGCTTGGCTCTCTCAGATCCCTAACGTGGCATCCCAGAAATTCTCATTAAAAGATGACAGGTGTGCTTTGGTTAGGATGCTAACCCCCTTCCCCAATCTCTCTTTCTCTCTCTCCCCGCCCCGCCACCTCTTTCTTTTTATTAGAATGTTATCTACAGCTTTCAGGGTTGTGTTTTTTTTTTTTTTTTTTTTTTTCTCTTATCACATTTACATACTGTCTTCAAGAAGGCTTGCTTCTAAATTCAGACAAAAACACAAGCTGCTCAACTTTCTTGACATTATAACAGCAGCAGAGCATCTAAGTCCTAAATCTGATCAGCCTCCCACTTGTCCTTCTTTTTGGCTGATTTTCCTCCCGTCATTGTCACCATCTGCACGGACCCAGGCCACTTCTTCCCATGTTGTCACCCTTCCTGAACGTTCTACTTGGAGTCACACAAGGGCCGCCGTGTTTTGTTTGGGCTGCAGAGCATTCTAGGCACCGGGTTCTAGCACAAAGAATTCCAGGTTTAAGACTTTTCCTTCAAACATCTGAAGACTTGGTAACCCGAGGCCGCATTGCTACATGGCAATATTCAGTGCTCCACAGTTTGACCATTCCTTATTGTTCCAGGCCAGTGTCTCTCACAGTGTGGTCGGGACCCAGCATTGAGGCATCACCTGGGAATTTTTAGAGGTGCTGTTTCTAGGCAACCCCCCTCAACACACACTGACTCAGAATCTCTGGGGGTGGAGCTCCGCAACCCTTGTTTTCACCAGCCCTCCAGATGTTACTTGCACATCCAAATTGGAGACTTGCTATCCTCCCATACTGTTGCCTCTTCAAACCCCTGAAGGCATCTGGCTCTGTCACCCCCAGGCTATATTATCTGTATTCTTACAACACCCCAGGTTAGGTATTTTTGATATTTTTGCATTTGATCACTTAGTTCCTAACATGCCTGGGACTTTTATACCCATGGTGGCAGGTGTTTGGAACCACCTTGTTACTTCTGCATTTGAGATAGCACTGGTGTGAGTTGGGTTTGTTTTTTTCCCCTTCTCTCTCTTCCTTTGAGTATTGGTTTCTTTGCCTGTTCTGCCCAGGATGATTTACTGCTGACTATGTCGTGGGCATTAACTGAACTAAGCCTTGCCTACGTTAACTTATGTAATCTTCACAACAGCCCTGTTTGCCCAGTGAGGAAAATGAAGCTTCGGCGATTTGCCTGAGGCTGCACAGCTAGTAAGTGGAGGAGCCGGGAAGCCGTGCAGGCAGTTCAGTCTTAGGGAATGTGTTCCTAACCACTGTGCAGGACTGCCTCTCTGATGGGCAGCCTCTCCAGTCTGGCCTGGAGACAGCATGGAGCTTGACCAGGTTTCTCCCTGGAACTCCTGGTATTTGCCTTCCGTTCACCTTCTGGAACCTTCAACTGTAAGAAACTTCAGGTACCCACCCTGTCACCTTTATATCTCCAATATGGTTCATGAAGAAGTGGTTGCTCATTTTCTGGGCACCTGTCTTGAGATAAAGGCTGGTTCATGAGATGACCTTGGCTTTGTACCTGCCACACAATTCTTGCCTGAATTGAGACCCCTGCTTACCAAGATCCTAGGCCCTTTCTCAACCCCGCTGTTTGGCTCTCTGGGTTACCAACATTTCCTGACATTCAACTTCTTATGACCACAGGGCTTGTACTGAGGTCATACCCATTCACCTGAACCTCTCTTTCATCCGAGAGCCCTTGCCTTGGTTTGCTCCGGTCTTGCCCATACTCGTGGACTAAATTATCAACCTGCCATCTTTACACAGTAGAGAATCATGGCAAAACAAACAAACAGATTTTAAGAACCAGATGCTTAGATATGAATCCTGGTTCTGCCACTACTGGCTGTGTGACCTTGGGAAAGTGCTTTGACCTCTTGGTGACTCAGTTTCCTCATCTGTGAAATGGATTGATACTAGTAACCATCACGCATGCTTGTCATGACCTAGGTCTAGAGTAGTCCACGGTTTTGATGGCCCCCACGTCTATCTCTCTGGCCTGTGTTTAGGGGCAATATTTTCCATCCATTTAGTCTGTTAAGATTGCGATTTAAGTGAATATGAGTGGATGCATGGAATATGAGGGAAATCCCATTTCCAAGACTTTGCATGACCAAGTTGGAAAGTTGCTTCTTTTTTTTTTTTTTTTTTTTTGCTCGGTATGCAGGCCTCTCACTGTTGTGGCCTCTCCCGTTGCGGAGCGCAGGCTCCGGACGCACAGGCTCAGCGGCCATGGCTCACGGGCCCAGCCGCTCCGCGGCATGTGGGATCCTCCCGGACCGGGGCACGAACCGGTGTCCCCTGCATCGGCAGGCGGACTCCCAACCATTGCGCCACCCGGGAAGTCCGGAAAGTTGCTTCTTGGTGGGGGGGAAACCCTGAGAGATTGTGGAGTAAATCTGACGTTGGCAAAATTAGGATGGAAAGTCTCCAGCACCTACTTTGAGTTTGTGTTTAAAGGGCAAACCCTCAGCTGTTTCTCCTGTCCTCCTCACACATTTTCACTTCCACTGTTCTCTGTGGATAAGGTGAAACTGAGGGCTCGCTACGTACCAGGCTTTGTTCTGGAAGCTCTCAGGAGCACAGGTTAATCTCCTGTGGCGCACGGGCGCTGCGGAGGAGAACGCAAGGCAGCATCTGAACTCTCCAAAATGAAACAGCCCCTGAAATGGTGCCCTGGACTGTGGAGACTCCTCACACTGCATCTGTGATGCTGGTCAAGCACACAGCCAAGTGGAGGCTGCACGCGTGAAAGGGCAGGTGGGTGACAGCTCTGGGGCTGCCTGACTCCTGGGAGGGGTGTCTGTGTCCTCTCTGGCTCTTAGACAGTTACAGGAATGGGCAAGGTCAGCCAATCATGTCCAAAGACGGCCTCCCACCACCCTTCCCTTCTTTCTGGTCCTGTCTCCACTCTTTCCTGGTCCTCCAACACCCGCTTTAGGTTTCTGACACCTCTGTATCCCTGACCTGCACTTATGTATTACGCTCAGCACAGAATCAGCTTCTGCCACTTGCATCTTAGAATTAATATGTGTGACTAGCCGGTCAGTTCTGTGTCTCTACTGGGATTGCTCTTGACCTCCAGTCTCTCATTGTGAAACCAAAGTGTGTCCTCTGTTAAAAAAAAAAAAAAAAAAAAAAAAAAAATCCAGGCTCAGGGGCAAGTTGTGAGAGCAGCACTGCGGTGGGTGGGGGAGGGGGGCGTCCCCTCCCCAGGTCCCTCTCAGGACCTGAGAACACACCCCAAGTGGGTGGCCCTTTGCTTCTCCGCAAAATCTGTTTCCCCTTTACCAGTCCTGCCCTTCAACACTCCTCAGAGGCCCTTCCCCAGCTCCCAGGACTGGCCTGAGCCTGCAGCAGAGAAAGGAAAGTATTCTGATTAAAAACCTCATCGCGGTAGCCAGACAATCAGGTGTTCATTATCTGATGACACAGGAGTACGGAAATGGAACATTCACATATTTTAAACTCACAGAGAATTGTGCTTTAATATAATTATTTTTGAAAGATTCTTCATCTGAAAGGTTAATAAGAGCAATATAGGTTAATAGCAGCACCGAGGAAGCCGACGTCTCCTGATAATCAACCTTACTGATATGTAAAGTGCCCTGTGGCTCACCTCGGGCTGTGTGGCCTCTCTGCAGTCAATTATCTCCTAATGACGCCCGCCTCCTCTGCACTGCTTACCTGTCCAGGTCTCCTCTGCAGTTCCCTCCACCTGCCCTGAAGAGGAGTCCTCCTCCGATTCTCGGCAAACCTAGCTGGCCTCTGACTTGTCCAATGAAGGTGGTGGAATTGGAGAGAAGGCAGATGACATTTATCAAGCATGTCCCATTTGCTGCGCCCTGGGCAGGCTCTTTGACACGGGTTGATCTCTTTAGATCGCACAGCCACCTAGTGGGGGGGTCGTGGCCCATCCCATTTTACGGACGGCAAAAGTGGAGGTTCTGAGAAGCTAAATGACAAGTTCACGATCACAGTTAAAAGTGGCAGTACTGTTTACCCATTTCTCCTATTATTCAGCCCCTGCCTCTCCACCAAGTGCCTCAAAGAAACCCGGGGGCACCAAGGGTCAGATACTAGGGTCAGAGGACGGGTGGAGGCTGATGCTGAGATGCGGGGCTGCTGGGTCTTCCCAGGGTCCCTTTCAGAGCTGAACGCTGTCCTCAGAAATACATCTGGAGTCGCAGCTCCTGCCTTGAATTCTTGTCACCACCTTTTGTTCCTGAATCTGATCTTCCTTTGAATACTGGGGCTGACAGCTTGACGGCCCCCAGTGGTTGGCTGGCGTGGTACAATGAGTCAACACCCTGTTAAGCAGGGTGCAAGGCAAAGTGGTGACACTAAGAAGAATTGCCACTAATTGGACCCAGTTTCCATCTCAGCCGCTTTTCCTCTGGTGCCACCTTGGAAATTGGCGTCCAAGAGCTCCTAGACCTTAGTTATCAGTGACCAAACCCTATGATAGGTTGCTGATCAGAGCTTTGCCTGGAATCCTCCTCCCCTTGGGGTCCAGGCCTGGGAGGTAAAGAGCCCTCCTGGAAGATGTACCAGGGCTTCACCTGTCCCAGGTGGCTGAGGGGATAGTCAAGGATCCTGGTTGGGATTGCGGGGGGACAGGGCTGACGCCCTCTCCTCATTTCTGGACTCAGCGGGAGGCCAAGAGCTCACTGTGTCTCAGGTCATGTGAAGGGGGAAGAACGATTTTTACTACCTTAAGCATTTCAGAATCAACCGAGTACAAATCCAGATGACCTGGAACCTTGGGGAGGTAGGATGAGCTGGTAGGACAGAGTTGCTGTTAGCGATTGAATGGTGGTTTCTCTTTCCTGAACTCTAAAACCGGTGTCAGCTAGCCTGGCCCACGTTTCTCTGCTACCAGTTCATCCGTGTTTACTTAGCTCCTCCATGAGCAGGACAGAAGGAGACATCAGGGAAGAGGAGGCCAGGTATATGGAAACCGTGCTGGACTGAGCATCAGGGTTCCTGATGGCACATTTCCATCTGCATGACTTTGGACCAATTCCATTATCTTAAAAGTCAGTGAAAACATCTGCTTTGCAGGCTTGTCGTGGAGGTTAAATAAGGCAAATAAATGAATACATCTAATATTAAATAAAGGGCTCAAGAATACTACTAGTTAAATAAGTTGCTTGCTTTTGAGAAGTGTCTTATTTCTGAGTTTGAGAAACAGTCTAATTAAGAACCCTTTTCCTCCATTACCCATTTTTAAAAAAAGGAGGACATAAATCGACGCGTCACGGTGTTGCTCTGGAGGGAGCTGTTATGAGAGAGCAGGCGGTTTGAAGAGGGGTGTCCAGGCAGAATTCCTGGAAGAGATGATTTCCAGAAAAATGAATAGAAACACAGACGAGAGTAGAGGATGGGGTTCCTGGGAAGGCATTTGGTGGTCAAGTTCCCCTTGGGTTTTCCAATGGAGAAGTCGTTTTGAAAGACAGGAGGCTTTTTGTGCCTGAGCTGGTGCAAATCAGAGCAGCTGCGTGACCACACAGGTGGCCCTGACGCAGGTTCTGAAATGCCAGGCCCTCCTGCTCCGCCCCCCGCGCCATGCTCCTGGTCACCAGCTAGGGGGTGTCGCCTCACGCCCAGGAACAGTGGAAACGCTCCAGGCAGGGATCAGATGTGACCCAGAGGCTATTTCCAACCAGGTGGCCTGATTTGGTTAAAACAAGAACATGACATGGAAATCTGGGAAAGTGGGGTTTGCTGCTGCTGTCGCGGGCCTAGGGTTTGTTCACCTGCTGCTGTGAAAATGAAAAGCCTGGAACACGGAAGAAAGAGCTGTGTCTAGAGGCCTTTGCCAGATCACTTGGTGTCGCTTTCTCTCACCGATGTTGGGGGCAGGCTACATGGCAGCCTGCAGGGGGAGGATGTCTCGTCTGGCTCAGACCACCAGGCCTGCCCTGCCAAGGAAGGCCCACAGCCCCCTTCTGGCTTTGCTCACACCCCCGTGCACCTGATGGCTGTGTCTCTGCATCACTGTGGGCCCCTGTGCACAGGGCCCACCTGGCTCTGTAGCTGCTCTGAAGGCATAGACTCCCCTGCTCGGGATTTGGTTTAATTGTACAGTTAGAGGGTGTGCATCCACCCCCTGCTGCATACAGCAGCTGCTGAACGGACTCTTCCTGCTTCACCCCCCAGGAGGCTTCTGCACCATGGAGGCATCTCATGCTGCCGTTGATAATCAGAGGAAGGAGGTGCCGCAAGTTACCTCTTGCTGTGAAGTCCGTGGCGGACTGTGCCCGAGATCTACACGGCTTCGTTCCCTCTCTGTGTTGGAGCAATTGTCCACGTGAGTAGAGGGGACACGTTTGCTTTGAGCAGCCATGAGAGGGAAATAACCTGCCCCCAAGGGACTCTTGCATTCAAGCCTCTGCACTTTCTGTTCCACCACCTGGAATTCCCTTCCCCAGTGTCTGGGTCTGAGCCCAAATCTTGGTCACCTCCTCAGAGAGGGTTTCCCCGACCTAACTCGTGCCACCCGCCACCCCACTCCCCTCCCACTGTTCAGCACATTATTCTGGTTTCTTGTCTAGAAAGCAAGCTTCTCTAGTCAAGAACACTTACCTAACTTCCGTATTCACCGAGTTGTTATTGGGTTTAGTGTCTGTGTCCCAGACTAGAATCTAAGATCCAGAAGCTCCGAGAATTGGACTCAGCCCACCAGCCGCTTTTTCATAATTGCAGTTTTTCTGTGAATAGCACAACGAGTAGCCTTTGACACAGCACCTCCCCTTTATACCCTGCACATCCCTCTAGGCCAGCGATGACCTACCCAGTGCTGGGCCTGAGGGCAGGCTGATGAAACTTCACTGGGCCGGGTCTGCATCCTGCCGGCAGGTTCTAAGACTTAGGCTCAAAGCAGCTGCATTTGTGCAAGTCCTGAGGAAGACACTGGCTTTGACTCTTTGGGCAGGTTTTAATGCCTCTTAAAAACCTGTTAGAGACTCCCTTTATTTTAGACAAAAAGACAAAAATAAGACTAGCAAAAGAATCTCTACGATGTACACTAGCAGTGGAACTCATTATCATAAGGTGAGTGAATTCATCTATTGCTTAATTGAAAAAATGACTTGAAATTCACCAAACATAAAAGTAATCATTTTAAAGTGAACAATTTAATGGCATTTAGTACATTCACAAGGTTATGCAACTCCCACTTCTACCCAGCTCCAAAACATTCCTATCACTCCAAAATGAAACCTGTCCCAGTTAAGCAATTTTATCCTGCGCCTCCCTGCACGATCCCCTGGCAACTACCCACCTGACTTCTGCTTCTATGGATTTATTTATTCTTGGTTGTCTGTGTACATGGGATTGTACCATATGTGACCTTTTGTGTCTGGCATCTATCACGTGGCATAATGTTTAAAGGCTCCTCTGTGTTGTTGCATGTGTCAGTACTTCATTCCTTTTTCTGGCTGCCTAATATTCCATGGTATGGATACGCCACCATTTGTTTATACATTCACCTGCTCATGGATGTTTGGGCTGTTTCTACCTTCTGGCCGGTGTGAATATGTGTGTACATGTACTCGTTTGAGTACCTGTTGTTTTTTTTTTTTTTAAATTTTAGTAGAATAAATCTAATTTTATATACATAACATATGTGACGAATAATATACTCTTAATTGTTAATCTAAGTTATCTCTGGTTGAAAATAAATGGAAGGTGTGTCCTTCCCTTTTTTAGGAGGGGAGTATTTGTATTCCTCAGTATTTCATGATCATGCATGGCAAAGCAAAAAGCAATGTGGGTGCCCGTTTTTAAAATGGTTATTTACCTAGGAGTGGAACTGCTGAGTCATATGGTAGTTCTATGTTTAACTTTCTGAGGAGCTGCCGAACTGTTGTGCACAGGGGAGTGGACCATTTTACATGCCCACTGAGAGTGTACAAAGAGCTCCAATTTTCCCATATTCTTACAAACCTTTACACTTTTATTGCAAGAAGTATATACTGGGGGGAGTTCCGCTGTGAATCACGAGGGTTCCACATGCTGCTTAATAAGGCAGATGATTCAGCCACCAGTTATTTTCAGAGATCAGTCTCTCCCAGTGTGGGAAGAGGATGAGTCCTTACCGACCATTTTAGCATCATTCAAGAAGTGATGATTAATAAGTGATCAAGGCATTTGGAAACTAGACCTCTGTTGACAACCAAATGTTCTAATATTTGGAGGCAGATCATATCCCTGTTTAGTAGATAAATATCAAAGCCCTGAAGAATGAAATGAGAGTTCTGTTCTCACAATGACAGCTTAGAGAACCTAAGCCCTTTTCCAAACAAGGTGGTTGAACAAAGCAAATAAAGTGGGATGTGTTGAACTGGAGAATAGTAGGGTGTAATGGGAAGAATATTGCCTTTGAAGGTGGAAGACCACAGATTCGAACAGCTTTTGGTCTGGGAGAATCCTTTCATGGCAGGGCCCAGGTAAGCTTGGCGCCTGGCATGTGTGTATGTGCTGACTTGAACTGGAAACTCTGGAAAACCCTATTATGATCCCTGAAGTTGGCCTGTAGGCACAGCTCCATCTTGAAGACTCTGATTTTGATTCAGTTGCTACCGCAAGTTTGGGACTTCAGACTTCCCAAGACTTTCAACTGGGGTCTTGCTCCATGGTGAGGTCATTCAGAGCTTCCAGAGCCAGTATGGGGACAGCAAAGTGGCAAGTCAGGGCAAGGTGAAGTCTAGTGTCAGGTAGAATATGTCCCTGGGATGTGAAAGTTAAGCCCAGGAAGGGGTGGGCCAGGACCAGAGCCTGGCTTGGCAGGACATACCAGACTCTAGTAAGGATGAATTTGAGAGTCAGAGAGGTACTCAGAGCCTAGAGCAAAAGCCAGGGAGGATTGGCAGAGAGGAAAGGTTTGAAGCAAGGCCATGGGAAATTATACCATGGAGTGGGTTGCATTTGAAGGGCTACTGACCTGCACCTATATACACCCCTTTCTGAGAATCTTAAAGGCACCTCCTTAGAAGGAAGGAGGAGGATGGGGTGTGGGGATCAGGTTACCTCTGGAAGTCCCTTCTACCTCTAAATTCTCAAGCTCTGTGAACTTGGGACGCAGAAATATTAATATGATGGACCCTGGCTCTGTTAACATTGACAGTTTACATCTGCTAAGTTCTGTAATCAATGAGATTTGATGTTAAGATGTTCTGAGATGCTGCCTGCAGGTCCCCGGGATCGACCTCTTTGTGCTTCTAGCTTCAGCCTTCTGTATGGGAAAGATGAGCTGCAGAAAAGCAGGAGTTATTCACTTTGTTGCTTTCAATGTGTATGTGGTTGCATGGGTGCCTTGAGATTTTTAAACATTAGCTACCTTTAAATCAAGTTGGGCACCCTATAAATCAAAATAATAAATGATTGATAAATAAACTGTCATTGCTACAATTAGATTTTCCATTAGGCCTGTATGCTATAATTTAAAATGTAATTTTCCTTGAAGCTTGTAAAGGCACCGTAGTAATAGGGTGTCACAAAGTATTAGGGGCATGTGCGAGTATAGTGGCTGAGCACAGGCTTTGATGAAGTTTAATGCAAGAACACAGGTTCTGCTTTGGGTTCAGGGGCAGACTGCAGGACGTTCAGGTAACTGGGTGTTTCAGCTAGACAAGCAGGAGACTTAAGAGGAAGGAAGTCCTCGAAATGGACAAAAAAAAAAAAAAGAGCACAGGAAAGAACGTTGGCCGGATCATGGCTCAGTCCTGAGCCAGCTGCATCATTTCACGTGCACTTACACTCTGCCTTTCTCAACAACAACTTAATGAGATTGATCAGGAAAGACAGATATAGTTTCCACAGCTCACTTTCCTCAAATGAGCAGTGAGAAGACTGAGCTCCCAATGACTCACTCAACGCAGATCTGGAGAAATGGGGTTTAAGGATCTGCATTTCTAATAGACGTCCCTGGTGATTCTGCTGCAGCCACATGTACTCCAGTCTTCAAATATTTGGGGACAATTGCTATAACACTTCATAACCTTAAGACAAATTCTACAAAGATAAGGCTTAGTAACTTTTTTTTCAAGTTCTGGAAATCCAGCTTTCTCTTCTGCTCTGCCTGAATTTCCCAGAGAGTAGACAAGTTAAAGAAAAATACTTAATCTTTTCCTTATCTCTACTCTTGATTTTTTTTTTTTGCAAAGTGTAATATTTTTATTCGCTAAATTGAAATTTTAGTTCAGTGATGAAATATTTTATTAAGTGGGAATAATATCTTTAAAATTAAAATCTCCTTTTTAAAGTTGTTATTCTTATTCATTATTAAACCATAATGTTATTCATCACTGTGTCAGACCAATAAATAGATGTAAGTCTTCCCATTTTGTAAAAATGCGTTAGTGTAATTAGGAAGTATTAATATAGTACTTTGTTTCCCCTTTTTAAAAATAGATTTTATTTATTTATTTAAATTTTAAAATTTATTTTTGGTCTTCATTGCTGCATGTGGGCTTTCTCTAGTGGCGGCGAGCAGGGGCTACTCTTCGTTGCGGTGCGCAGGCTTCTCATTGTGGTGGCTTCTCTTTGTTGCGGAGCACGGGCTCTAGGCGCGCGGACTTCAGTAGTTGTGGCGCACGGGCTTTGTCACTCCGCAGCATGTGGGATCTTCCCGGACCAGGACTCGAACCCGTGTCCCCTGCATTGGCAGGCGGATTCCCAACCACTGCGCCGCCAGGGGAGTCCTTGTTTTCCCTTTTTGTACTGTAATATTACTTACTTGTGTGTCTTATTATGGCCTGATTTTATTTTATTTTATTTTTATTAAGGTATAACTGACACACAATAATATATTAGTTCAGGTGTACAACATAACTGTTCAATATTTGTATATTTTATGAAGTGATCGAAACAATAAGGCTGGTTAACACCCATCACCATACATTGTTACAGAACTTTTGTGTGTGTGTGATGAAAACTTGTAAGATCTACTCTCTTAGCAACTTTCAAAATACACAATACAGTATTAACTCCAGTCCCCATGCTGTATATTACATCCCCGTGACTTGTTTATTTATAACTGGAAGATTTTACTTTTTGACTCCTTTCACACATTTTGGCTACCCCTCTTCAAATGATGGCACCCAAATGAATTTAGCCAAATAAATTCGTATTTGAATACCCACGGAGGCGTTTAGTGTAAACTTGGAGATAGATTCTTTTCCCCCCTACATTCAAAAAAGTTGTGGCCTCCCTTAACCATTCACAGTGATAAGCATTCCGTCTGAACATGGACACAGACGGATTCTCTCCTCTGGTTCCTCAGGCACCCTCCCCTGATCCCTTCCCGCAGATGACTCCGTGAATGACTCCCCCATCTCCATGGACGATGGTCCCTTTCATGCCTCCACCAATCACGACCCATCTGAACACCTAGGGTGTTGTCTCTAAAACAGGATGGATGTTTCAGAACGGAAAAGGCATCCCCAGGCTGTCAGAGAAGGGTCAGGTTTCCGCAAATGTTTAAAATCCCGATTCTCCCCTCGCAGCTCATTGGAGCCATGTCCCCACGCGGAAGGTGCACCCACAGAGTGAGCAGAACGGATGTCACCAGGCTGGTGTTGAATCAACAGGCCCTGGGCTCAGAGAGCCCCTTTGAGCTGCACTTTTTGGAATGACCTGAGATCATTACAGACCCGGTCGAGTGTGGCTGTGCGGATCTGGTTCGTGTCAGGACCCCTTATGCCCATTTATCATTCCTCATGCAGCTCTTTCCTTGTCCCCAAATTGGCCATCAAGTGGTTCAATTGACCTTGAAGTGCAGATTGTAAATTGTGACTTGAGAAAACCAGAGATTCCAGAGTGATTTTTTCCTCTGAATTTGGCCTTAACATGCCAAGCATTTTTTGTTTGTTTCCCAAGGATTATTTTTCTCCTCCTCAGAAGGATGCACGGCATCTTACTCAGGCGAGGCCTAATTAGCAAGATCTCTTGTTGAGGCTGTCCCAGTGGCAATCCATTAAAATGAATGACTCCAGCTCCCTAGACCTTGGTTAGAAGTTCACACAGTGTAAGAGAAAGTTTACCGTAATTGCTGTTGGAATGGGAAAATTTCTCCAACCTCTTTCCCCGGGATGGTAGAAACCTATGGGGAAAATTTTTCCCTTAAGATTCATCAGAAGATTTGCTGGTGTGTTTGGGAAGCTGCGTTAAGCTAGGACGGATCACTGGTTAGTGCTTGGGCGGAGCTAACGCTGTGTTTAAAGTTTCCATTAGGAACCTTCCATCATGCTCTGCCTTGTCTGCCTCGATTCAAGAATTAGCTTAGATGTTTTCTGGTGCACTCTGCTATCACCCAGGTACAGATACCTTTTCTCTGCTTTTGCCTATAGCCTGCCTTCCATATTCCTTTATGCTCTGTCAGCTTTCAGGAAGTGGTCTCCGTACTGCATTTATGTCTGTCTCACTTGCACCCAGAGCCTGGCAGGTAAATTCTATTGAGAGGAAATGCATCCTTAAGTGCATCCAGGTCTTCTGAGTTAATCCAAGGGAGGGGGAATCACAAATAGGAACTTGAATAATAATTCACTGATTCCTGGACCTTGAAAAATCCAGAGAAGAAATCTACCCCTACCTCGTCATGTAACACGTAAGGAAACTGATGCATACAGTAGAGATGTGATAAGCCCAAGGCCACGCGAGCTGCTGCCAGGACTGCCACCGGGCCTCTCTGTCCAGTTCTCTCTCCATCTTTGCATGCTATGTATGAATTCTGGGCCACTGTGATTTGAACCCCGAAGCACTGAAGTTTATAAATTCTGGCAACCTGTAATTCAACAGAGATATTGGAAAAATCCCATTATAGTTGGGCTTCATTTTGCCTGAGAGAAGTTGCATGTAAATCTAATCAATCATATTTGAAAAAATAGAAGGAAATTGCTCTATTTAAATGAACCCCATAGTCAAATCTTTTATGAAGCCAGGGATCCTTTTGTCATGGGAATAATTGCAGCCTAATTAATCTATTTTGTTATGTTCAGTTTCTGCAAAGTAAAGTCCTCTTTATCTGGGAGAATAACGGATCTTGAAGGTAAGGGCAGTGAAAATGATCTAGAGATGGAGGTGGGAGTCTGGGAAGCTCCACAACCTTTTTGGCACCAGGGGCTGGAAGACAATGTTTCCACAGATGGGGGGTGATGGTTCAAGCGGTAATGCGAGCGACGGGGAGGGGTGGGAAGTGGCAGAGGAAGCTCCACTGGCTCACCCGCCGCTCCCCTCCTGCTGTGCGGCCCGGTTCCTGACAGGCTGCGGTCTGGTACCAGTCAGTGGCCCAGGGGTTGGGGACCTCTGCTCTAAATGGTCTGTTGTAGGATTAGGGTATTTATTGGGATACCTTTCTCCCCTTCCCTTCCCTCTCCTTTCTTCTTCCTTCCCGTCTTTCTCTCTTTAATGGTCTAAAGGTGAACATGTTACATGAAGCTTTTATTATTTTCTGCCTCAAGTTGAAAGATAACCCCTGTTTCCTGCTCAGCTGAGGGGCAAGGAAGGGTGAAGGATGCAGGCACCTGGTACCGGGTGATGTGCCAGCCTCCCTGCGAGTATACAGTAAGTAATCATTAGTGCTGTTGTAGCTGGTGATCCAGAAAATTCCCACCCACCTCCAAAATTTCCAGAACCAGCATCTATTTAGCATCTCTTTACACAAAATGCTTTGCTGAGGACTTTAGAAAGATGGACTTCCAGGGCTTCTTTCCCAGGCTTGTAATTCTATCCTTTCCTTCCACCTTGAAGGACTTAGGTCAGTAGATTCTCCTGAGGACCTGTGTCCAGTTGCATCACAGCCAAAGACAAAGAGATCTGGAAAACCTCAGACCATGTGTGAATGGGCAGAACCTCTCACCCAGAGGTGATGGCAGGAATTAAAGTGTAAACTGTGAAGCTGGACATAACATTCCTAGCAATTATCTCAATTGTAGGAGTCACCCCGAGCTTTCAGCAACCACATATGAACTACCTCCTTTAATCCTGGTGGCTTCTCTTCCCTCTTTGCCTAGAGCTTCCCTACTTTCTAGCCTCTATCTCCTCTGGCTTTGTTGCAGGAAGGGGGACCCCTTCCAGGGCCTGAGAATGAGCTCTAGCCTAACACTCGGAAATGAATTGTCTGAGGAGACACACGTGCTGGCGAAGCAAGAGACTTTATTGGGAAGGGGGGCCCGAGTGGAGAGCGGCGGGGTAAGGGAACCCAGGAGAACTGCTCTGCCACATGGCTCACAGTCTCAGGGTTTATGGTGATGGGGTTCGTTTCCGGGTTGTCTCTGGCCAGTCATCTTGCTTGGCCCACATTTGGTCTGACTCAGGGTCCTTCCTGGTGGTGCGCGCATCTCTCAGCCAGGATGGATTCCAGCACGAAGGACTCCGGGAGGTTGGTAAGACATAGGGACTAGCGTCTCCTCCCTCCTTTAGGCCCCTCCCGAATTCTCCTGGTTCGTTTCTGGTGGCAGCACCGTGCTCCTTATCGGGACCTCTTGTTTGAGACAACTCACGCAAGTGGTTATTATCCTGCCTGCTCAAGGCAGGCAGTTTCGGCCAAGGGTTCCCTAACAGCTTTACTCGTAATCCTCACATTCTATCCTTCCCTCTCCCTGCAGCTGCACTAGTAGACTCAAAATTGCTTCAAGTTTAGGTGAACTAGGCCTGGACTGATGGTGACCATTTGATGCCAGTACCCGGTATCTTATGGCAGAACTGTGTAAGCCATTCAAGAACATCCAGTAGTGGTTGGGGTGAGGTACACTCTGGGAAGGGCAAAATGTCTCCTAGTCACACCGTTACTAGATGCGTGTGCCTGATGCACAGTGAGGCCAAACAAACTGAAATGTTGGAGTTTGGAGCCGAGAAAGGTTTACAGCAGAGCCAAGCAAGGAGAATGGGTGGCTTGTGCTGAAAAAAAAAAAAGAAATCCCCAATGGTTTTCAGGGTTAAGTTTTTTTTTTTTTTTTTTGCGGTATGCGGGCCTCTCACTGCCGTGGTCCCTCCCGCCGCGGAGCACAGGCTCCGGACGCGCAGGCCCAGCGGCCATGGCTCACGGGCCCAGCCGCTCCGCGGCACGCGGGATCCTCCCGGACCAGGGCACGAACCTGCGCCCCCCGCATCGGCAGGCGGACCCCCAACCACTGCGCCACCAGGAAAGCCCAGGGATAAGTTTTTATAGACAAAAGCTGGGGTGAGGGCTACAGGGTGTGTGACTTTCTTCTGATTGGTTGGTGGTGAGGTAACAGGGTGGTGCTCCAAGGATCTTGTGCTCAGCCTGAAGTTTCCATCCCTCACATGGGTGGGGATCTTAGTTCTTGCAGAAGAACTCAAAGATATTGCTTATGTCTGTTCCTTGAGGAGGAACCAGGACCCTGCCCCATGGCTGCACTCTTTCTTTATCGCTCTTCCTTTCTTTCAGGATTCCCTCACATCCCTGGTTAGCAGCTGTTTGAACCTGCCCTTTGGTACTCAGGGAAGGTCTAGGAGGCTGAAGTCTTTTTCTGACAAACAAGAAATGGGGAACATGGAAAGGATTTGTACCCAGGAGGGCCCCACAGGGTCCTGCTTGGATTCAGTACCAGCGCTCCTTTAAAGATTCCAGTCAGGGAACAAGTCCACGGGAACTCTGGGCTGAGCAATGGAAAACCAGCTGTATTTTACATTCTTAGTAACAAACTGTGCTCCGTCTCCTTAAATCATATGTGTGCTGCTGAGTCTTCTCCAGTTTCTAAGTATGGTTCAGCGTGCAACCTGCTGGAAATGATGCCAGGTGCCTAATTGATCTCTCACTTCAGAATCCAATTGTTCCTCTTATTCTTTAACAGCTTATTCATTAAAGGACAAAGAGTGTCCTTTGATCTCCTGGAGGACCTGGAGACTCAACTGCTTTCCTAAAAGCAGAGCATCTCTGTGACTTGAAGTGCATTTTTAAGTGACTTTCAGCAGAGCGATCTCTGCCCTGGGCTGGTAATGTGGGTGCTAATGGTTGAGGGCTCTGACCTTTTGGCCTGAGCCTATTGTTTTATTTAGTCTTTGCTCATCTCTGCTGCTCCGATGCTGAGCGATGTTAAGGCTGGCTATACAGCAAGATGCTCTGTCTGGGAATCACAGTGCAAACTTCCTAGAGCATTCTTCTACAGGAATATTTTTTCTTGGATTGTTTAACAGAGATTCTCAAATCTCCTTGTCCAGCCTTTAGAGAAAACCAGTCTTAAAAGGTACCGCAAGGAAGGAAGTTGGGCCCTTCGCAGAGCCAGGCCCTGGGGGCAGGAATCCAGAGGCCGGGAGGGGCGCAGCTGGGCTGTCAGGCTTTGCAGGGCTGCAGTGGGACAGAGGCAGGGCACAGGGGTGAGCATGAGTCATAAAGTTTAGAAGGTGAACTTAGAGCCCAAGGAGAACTGGCCAGAACTGAGCAGGACTCCTGTGTGGACAGATTTGAGCAATGGGAGTTTTGAGGCAGAAATCCAGACAAACAGGCAAAGATAGCCATCACCTCCTGGAGGTGTGGACTGTGGTCAGTCAGGGACTA
The DNA here is from genome assembly GCF_026419965.1 of Kogia breviceps. Lineage (NCBI taxonomy): Eukaryota > Metazoa > Chordata > Mammalia > Artiodactyla > Physeteridae > Kogia > Kogia breviceps. The sequence continues at coordinate 79,875,374 of NC_081323.1, forward strand.
GACCCACATTGGTGAGATGTCCAGCTGCTGCACAGGTAGAGGATTCCTGGGATTTTCTCCGACCCAGAGCAGGACCGGCTCTCAAACCTGGATCAGCAGAGAGCAGGCGATTGCTGTTTTGAGCTTGTCCATGACACTAAGTTTGCCATTGAGAGATGTGGAGGGAGGGAAAGGAGAAGGATACCAACAATTAAATATCTTCTATGCTCCAAACCCTGATTTTTTAAAAACACAGATAGTTGATTTTTAAATACACGTCCTCTTCTACTCCCGTAAAGACCTGTAAGCTGCATGTTATCATTCCTATTGAATAAGTAAGGAAACCAAGGCTCAGAGAAGCTGAGGGTCATGGTAAAGTTGGAAAGTTCTTTTTAACATTTCATTCTTTTCAGAAACAATAATAACGAATAATGATCGTGCTAACAATAAAGAAAATAAAACTAAAATGTCAGAACCATTGTTTTCTCTGGCCCTGTGTTCATGACAGTGGCCAACATTTGTTGAGCACGTACAGAACTCCGGGAATCATGCTAGAGACGCTTTACACGCTTTATTTTAACTCAACCCCCAAAAGACAAATTCTCTCTCTCTCTCTCTCTCTCTCTCTCTCTCTCTCTCTCTCTCTCTCTCTCTCCCCCTGTTCACTATTGATGGAAAATCTGAAGATTAGTGGTGTACAATATCTTGCCAAGGGCCACAGTGGTAAAACCAGAATTTGAACCCCAAAAAAGTGATTCAAAAGCTAGACTCCTAAAGACTATGCAATAAGCATGCATTTATTGTGTGTTTACTATGGAGATCACCAGGATTAATACATAACTCCTGCTATTGTGAGCTCACAGCCTCTCAAAGGGAAGGGCACGAAAAGGGTTACCATTTTATCTTTTCCCACATGACTCTCCAGTTGTTCCAACATCACTTATTTGCAAAGCTGTGTTTTCCTTAGAGATGTGAGATGGGTTTTTATCACGTACTGGATTTCCTTCCATATGTAGCTGAGTCTATTCTAGGTTCTCTATTCTGGCTCATTGGTCTATCTCTGTATTCGTTGGCAAGGACCACACTGTTTTAATTATACAGGCTTTACATTATGTTTTCATATAGGGTAGAGCTAGTCCTTATGGGCTAAAATTAGATTAGGTGATTAGGGAAGGTACCTCCGAGGAGGGTGTTATTTAAGTTGAATTATGAATACCAAGAAGGAGTCAGTCCTATGAAGAAAATTCTATGCAGACGGGAGAGTCAGAGTGAAGAAGACAGGAAGAAAAGAAAAAACTTGGAAATTATATCAGGGTGGAAGCCACTTTCAAATATTGTAGAGAATTGGAGACCCCGCTCAAGAGTCTGGGTTTTATTGCAAATTCAATTAAAAAGTCACTGAAGTGTTTTAAATAAAGGGAGTTGGGATAGAGGAGGAGGTGGGGAGTGACTCAATCTGATTTACATATTCAAAAGCTCCCTTTGACCAAAGACTGGAGGATGGAGTCTAGGAGCCAGGAGAAGAAGCAGGGAAGCCAGGAAGAAGGCCGTTGCCATAGTCCACGGGTGGCTTGGACGAGGGATTTGGCATTGGCAGTGAGGATGAATGACCAACAGGAGGGCACCGGGGTGGATACAGGGGAGCTGGGGATGCCTCTAGGTTTTTGGTTGAGCAGCTAGGGAAGAGGAAGGACGAGCAGTTTAGAAGATGAAATCTAAGAGTTCTGTTTTGATTATGTTAACTTTGTGATTTCTTCTGTTAATACATGTGGAAGTGGAAAGCCCAAGGAGGCAACGGGGAGCACATGTTTGGAACTTAAACGAGAGATCATGAAAGTATAAATTTAGGAGTAACTGTTGTGCAATAATATCTGAACCATGGGACAGGGTGGTTTATCTAGGGAGACTTCAAGAGTTAGTAGCTATTTTAATACTCCTATTGATGTAGCTCAAGGCCACTTAACAGAATAGCCATCTCGTTCATTCATGATAATTCAGTGTATTTTGATGGGGTATAGATTTTTTTTCCCATAAATATTTATTGAAAGCCTACTTTTCAAGAGACTATATCTTCCTAAGTATCTGGCACTCTGCTAATCCCTAAAAGCAGGACTTGGAATAAGATGCAAAAGAATTTTGAATATGTATCCATATCCTTAGGAAATTATATTCTATTAAAACACTTGAAAAGACATGAAAAAGCTCAGCGACGGAGTTTTCTGTGGAACTTCAGCATTCAAGAAAAAAAAAAAATGTGTACTAAGTTCTGGAAATAGAGGACTCTAATGTCTTTTCCTAACTCTTATTGAGCTTGCCTAGGCAGAGCCACAATGCCAACCACTCTCATAGCAGCAATACAGTCAAGGGTCTCAGAAGTGGCTTCCTGTCCTGGATCTGTGAAATCCCCTGAGCCAGTTGGTTCAGGCGAAAGGCATTTGGTTTGGCAGTGGGGGTGGCGGTCGGTGGGGGGGCGGGGGTTGGGATGAGTCAAATGAGTTTGTGTCAACATGTAGACTAAACAACATGAGTTTCAGGACCAAACACTCCCGAGTCCCGAGATTCCCTACTTGGCTCCATGTCTTGCTCTCCCTTTGGAATTTCAGTCCCCGCTCCCCTGGTTTTGATTACTCTCTGTACACAAATGACTCCCAAATATGAACACCATCCCGCTCATCTCTGAACTTAGAGCTCATGTATCCTGCTTATTCTCTAGGGAGCCTATCTATGTGAAGGTCACATGGGCCTCTGCAGTGTGCAGCCTACACATGATGAAATTAATATCCGCTTCCACATGAATACACAAAGGGTCTGCCTCCTAAGCTCCCAGGTCACCAGCCACCCTCACCATCACCAAAGCCCGGACTCCCTACCCTCCTTCCCCAGACGGAGTTCATCCCCAAGCTCCGCCAGGTTTTATCTCCTAAGCACTTCTTGAATTTCTTGGATTCTCTATCTTCTCTCCGAGTTTCCAACCACGGCTCTAATTTAGGCCTTTTATTACTCCCACTTGGTCTGTTGTAACTGACTAACTGGTTTCTTGATGTTAATTTTGTTACCTTTACATCCATCCTTCACACTGCAGCCAGAGTGAATGGTCTCAAGTGTCAGTTTGGACCATGTTTCATTTCTCCTCAGTGCCTTCCGTGACTGTACATTTTGCTCAAGACCATCCCTAGGCTTCTTGGCTTGGCTTTTAAGACTTCACTGATGGGGCTTCCCTGGTGGCGCAGTGGTTGAGAGTCCGCCTGCCAATGCAGGGGACACAGGTTCGAGCCCTGGTCTGGGAAGGTCCCACATGCCGCGGAGCAGCTAAGCCCGTGAGCCACAACTACTGAGCCTGCGCGTCCGGAGCCTGTGCTCCGCGACAAGAGAGGCCCGTGCACCGCGGTGAAGAGTGGCCCCCCTCGCGGCAACTAGAGAAAGCCCTCGCACAGAAACGAAGACCCAACACAGTCAAAAATAAATAAATAAATCAATTAATTAAAAAGCCAAGCATTTGAAGCCCTTTAAAAAAAAGAAAAAAGAAAAAAAAAAGACTTCACGGCTAGGCTTCTGCCTGCCACTCCTGCTCCATCTTTGGTCCCTTCAGAGGAACACCAGGCAGGTCGGTGCCGTGAACACATCACGAATCGATGCTGTTCTTTCTGTGCCTCCTTCTGTTCCCCGCCTGCCCTCTGTGCTTGCTGCTCCTTTTCTGAGACTAAATGGGGCAAAGAGGAAACACCTCCTGAGAGTTTTCTCAGAGCTACTGGACTCACCTCGTTATACTACTGTGTTAGCCATCTGCCGTGATGTGTTTACATTTGCCCTTCATATGCTTCTTGGACCCCTCTAGACCTGGGCCGCCTGATAGAAATCTAATGCATGCCTCATAGGTAAGTTTATTAAAAATTAAAAAAAAATTGGGGGGCTATTTTATTGGAGTAGAGTTGATTGACAGTGTCGTGTTAGTTTCTGCTGTACAGCAAAGTGATTCAGTTGTATGTATATATATTCTTTTTCATATTCTTTTCCATTATGGTTTATCATAGGATATTGAATATAGTTCCCTGTGCTCTGCAGTAGGACCTTGTTGTTTATCCATCCCTCTTAGGTAATTTTAAATTTTCTGGTAACATTTTAAAAAGTAAAAAGAAAGGGGTGGAATTTATTTTAGTGATGCGTTTTTATTTGACCTAATATATCCAAATATCATTTCAACACATGCCACTAGCCACATTTCAAGTGTTCAATGGCCACAAGGGTTAGTTGCTACTATGTTGGAAGCTCAGCTCCACATGGAAGCTTCACAAGGGCTGGGTTGCATGCTGTTCTCTTAGTGATGCTGTTTCTCAAATTACACTTCCCTGATTACCTGCTTCAGAGTCACCTGGCTCTCATTCGGCTTCCTTAATGTTTAAAAATGCTGATGCCTGAGTCACAGCCCATATCTACTGATTCTACTGATAAAACCCTAGGAGTAAGGCATTTTAAGCTAGTGACTCAGGAGATTCTTTTGCACACCCAAGTGTGAGAACCATAGATCGTCTGAGCCATGTGTTTGTGTGTTGGAGTTCTTGCTTGGCTGTTTATTAGGTGATGGGCTTCGAGGCTTGGAGGTGATCTTGTCCAGTTTCCCCAAAGCGGGGATGATACTATTAGCCCAGCCATGTCAAGTGATTATTGTAAGGATTAACTGAGACAGATGGGTATGAAAACTCTTCCTAAAGTGTAACATACTCCACAAAAGTTAGTTTTTATGAGGCTGCCAGCTCCCAGTTGCAAGTTATAAATATCAAAGTAGAAGTGTGACACTTCCATTTACTTACCTCACTCGTGAGCCTGTTGTGAAGGTTAAAGGACAGAAAGGATGGGAAGTGTGTGGCATTTTGTGTGCCAGCTCTCCATCAAGCGTCTTTCCAGCAGTCTCTGAAGGCTCCCATCTTTTGGGACCTGTGGGCTCCTGTAGGTCCCCGTGGGCTGCCCTCAAGCCAGAAACTGCTGCCGTGTGTCCTTTGAGGACTGGGTTCCCCCAGCCGCCTCTGGCTCTAACTGGCCTCCCCTGAGCCCAGAGGCTCTGCGACCTGTGACAGCAGTCCTCACTGTGGAGACGAGAGACACTGAGCTGCTGTCGCCTGGATGACAGGCTTAGCACCGAGCAGCACGCAGCAGGGCTGGCAGCCTGCCAGCTCCTGGTTCTCTCTGTTTTGTGTTCCTCACTCATAACTGTTTATTGTGACAGGTAAACACTTGTTTTGAAAGCTTGCAGGCATACTATTAAAACACGAGTGTTCTTGACACAGTCAAGCTGGGCTGTAAAATGTTTATCTTTTTGAATGACAAATGCTGGCTTTTCTTCTTTCTTTCCTTGCTTGCTTCTCTTCGTTCTCTTTTCCCTTTTCCGTCTCCCCTTTCTTCCTTTTTTCTTTCTTTGCTCGATCTATGTCCTTCTCCTGCCTCCATGCCTTCCCTCCCACTGAAGGGGTGGCCACCAATGGCAGGTTTGGGTCTGTCATCTCGTGAGGGGAGGGTGATGGAGCAGGTGGACAGAGCGTGTGGGGAGGGACAGCCGATTACTTGTCTTGGTGTCAGATATATATGGCCTGTGTAAGTGTGATTGATAATTGAATCTATAGATTGTCGAAAATTTTGTAAACATTCTGCTGAAAAATAAAGGAAATGAAAAAAATTAAATTCAACTAAAATCAAGGTTTTTTGAAAAACTAATATTTTGAAACAGGAGGTTGCAAAAAATAGTACAGAAAGGTCCTGTGTACCCTTCATCCAGTTTCCCCCAATGGTAACATTTGTATGACTATAGCACATCAGGAAATTGACATTAGAACAATGTCATTACACAGATTCACCTATTTTACATGCACTTGTGTGTGTCTGTGTGTGTGTGTGTGTGTGTGTGTGTGTGTGTATAAAGCCAAGAGGTTCTCTAGAGCAGTTCATCTTGGGATGGAAGGGGGTATGGTAGAAATCCCTCTTGTCTGCAAATGGGGCTTTGAAGGAAGAACTTTCAGTGGGTGCTTCTTACCGAACGTGTCCCTTGCTCCCAAGCTCTCTCCCTGGAGCACACCCCACTTTGCAGGTTCCTCTATGCTATATTGATTGGGTGTCCCATTCTTTTAGGGGCTTGTTTTCTGCTTTGATAGGTGACAGCTAGTTTATGAAACTAATCTGTGCAAATGTGTGTGTAGGAACTAATGGTTTGAGGTGTTACGTTTTTTTAGATCATTGGTAATAGAAATCCTCTGGAAAAGCTTCCCTTATCTTGAAGAAGTGACACGAATGGCAGGGACTCTAAGCAACACAGAAGACCATTTGGGGACATACTGGGTTGGCCAAAAAGTTCGTTCGGGTTTTTCTGTAAGATGGTTAAAAAACCCGAACGAACTCTTTGGCCAGTCCTATACTTGAAGCAGGCAAGTCCTAATGAGACTCAGCCTTGTTTTTATAGAGCCAAGTGGCCCACTGTCTAACGTCCATCACTGATCTTAGCTCTAATTTCTGCAGATTGATTTACTCTTACTTCCACACGACAGCCCTTGAAATATGAGAGGACGGCTCCAAAGCCCGTTTACATATTGATTTCTCCAGATTAAATATTTCTTCACCAGTTCCTTATGGTGAGAAATCTTGTCATTCTCCTTGGTTTCAGCTGCTGTTAATTGATGTCCCTCTTAAATTATGGTGCCCCAAAGTGAAGATAATGATACTGTGGGTATTGTCTGGCTAGTCTGGGTGTAAACAGGTCATGGTCTCTCTTGCTCTGGATGAGCTTTGTTCTATACCAGCCCTACTGGCAGCCGTTTCATATGGAGACTCATGTGTGGCTTCAAACACTCAAACCCACGTGTGCACGCTTTAAGTGTAGCCCTGCTAAATGTTATCTTATGGCACCCCTTTTGCTGCAATCTTTTGAAATAATTTTCCATTGTATTTCATGGACTCATACTATGGGATTTCGTTGTGGTAGTAATTTTAGAATTCATCAGTAAGAAAATAATTTAAATAAGACAAACGTGTGCCATTGTTTCCCTCACGGAGTGGAGCAATGCATTATTGTGTGTGTGTAATTGACAGTGGAATCCATTATTTTGGTTTTGGTTTTGTTTTGGCTTAAAAAAGCAGAAATGTATTCTTTCACAATTCTGGAGGCTAGAAGTCTGAAACCAAGATGTCAGCTGGTCCATGCTTCCTCCGAAGGTTCTAGGGGGGACAGTCCCATACCTTTCTCAGCTTCTGGAGTTGCCAACTGTCTTTGGTGTTCCTTGACTTGTAGATGCATTTGTTCTAATCTGTCTCTTTTATCACATGGCCTCCTCCTGGTGTGCATGTCTGTCTTTGCATCTTTTCTCCTCTTTGTCCCCCCAAAAGATATGTTCCAGTCCTAACCCCTTTAATCTCAGAATGTGACTCTATTTAGAAATAGGGTCATTGTAGATGTAATTAGTTAAATGAGGCCTTATTGGAGTAGGGCATATCAATATTACTTGTGCCTTTATTAGAAGAGTCATTATTTTATAAAAAACAGTATGGAGGTTCCTTAAAAAACTAAAAATGGAACTACCATATGACCCAGCAATCCCACTACTGGGCATATACCCTGAGAAAACTATAATTCAAAAAGCGTCATGTACCACAGTGTTCATTGCAGCTCTGTTTACAATAGCCAGGACATGGAAGCAACCTAAGTGTCCATCGACAGATGAATGGATAAAGAAGATGTGGCACATGTATACAATGGAATATTACTCAGCCCTAAAAAGAAACGAAATTGAGTTATTTGCAGTGAGGTGGATGGACCTAGAGTCTGTCATACAGAGTGAAGTCAGTCAGAAAGAGAAAAACAAATACCATATGCTAACACATAAATATGGAATCTAACAAAAACCAAAAATGATTCTGATGTACCTAGGGGCAGGACAGGAATAAAGACGCAGACGTAGAGAATGGACTTGAGGACATGGGGAGTGGGAAGGGTAAACTGGGACGAAGTGAGAGAGCGGCATGGACATATATACACTACCAAACGTAAAATAGACAGCTAGTGGGAAGCAGCCGCATAGCACAGGGAGATCAGCTCGGTGCTTTGTGAACACCTAGAGGGGTGGGATAGGGAGGGTGGGAGGGAGACGCAAGAGGGAGGAGATATGGGGATATATGTATATGTATAGCTGATTCACTTTGTTATAAGGCAGAAACTAGCACACCATTGTAAAGCAACTATACTCCAATAAAGATGTTAAAAAAATAAAAAACAAATTTAAATATCCTTCTGAAAAATAAAGGCGATTTCTAAGCATTTAAATTCAAGTGAAATCAATTTTTTTAGAATTTGTTATTTTGAGATAATTATATATACGTAGGAAGTTTCAAAACATGGTACAGAGAGGTCCTGCGTACCCTTCCCCCAGTTTCTCCCAGTGGTAATGTCTTGCCATGATTACAATACAACATGACAACCAAGAAATTGATATTAGAATAATCCTCGGGCCTTATTCAGATTTTACCTGTTTTACATGCACTTATTTGTGTGCATGTGTGTGAAGTCAAGTGTTTCTAACACTTGAGGTCAGTTTGTGTGCCGGCAGGTTTTAGATGTGAGATCTGCCTGCTTTGATGGCATCGTGGTATCGCGACCGGGGAATAGGACTGGCTGTGAATGTCCCAAGGCACTTAGCGTGTTCCCTCATCTATAACATGACCATCATTGCATTGACCCTCACTTTCCACAGGGTTGAGATCATGACTGGAATAGCGCTTTGTAAAATGTGAGGCTCTGTATACGATTAGTCTTTCTTATTAGGATAATACTCTCTTAAAAGACACACACTCTACTCCCAACAAACAGAATACATTATACTTGTATTTAGTGTAAGGAAGCTTATCACATTTGATGCTCCTGAAAGAAATGGAATTTTCAGCCTGAATTCCCCTATCCTTTCATGTACAAAATCATTCCTCTGGTAATTAAAATAAAACATTCAAAGGAAGAGAAAGTTAAAGTGCCCTGTTAACATTAAAGAGTGAAAGGAAGAAAGTTCGGTGAAGTAGAATGTTGAGGCTCTCATGGAGATGAATGACGCCTTTATGGTGGAGATGCTCTCGTAGCAATTAAGCTGGAATATCAAGTTGGGTTCAGTGGCCACTCTAGTGAGACAAAAGAGGAAGGAATCACTCTTTCCAGTGCTGCATTTTGATGTCTTTGGAGACATTTAGATGTTGTATTGGAGGAGAGAAGTGCTTGGAGTTTGGTCAGAGGTGGGAGCTGACAAAGGACCTGCTCTCAAGCACGGGGAAAGGTGGGCATGGAAGGCTCTCATAGCGGAGGAAAGAGGCTCCAGGGAGGGCCTGATGATGGAGGGCTTTCTGGCGTCTGCGACGTTACCGGACTCCGAGGGAGACTCGTGATGGAATTACTTGGCTAAGGAATTTACATAAAGGTCCCAACTACCTTCAACCTTAATTATCGTCTAAGAAATATGACTCCATTAGAAGGTGAAAACATAAAGAGCTTCAAGAAATGGTTTCGATAAGCTAATAAATAATAGATCTATTGCGTCCTATGAAGGGGAAGTTAAGGCTGTTCAAAGTGCTACCTTTGACATTGATATCAAGAGCTACCATGGCCTCCCACAGCCCACCTCTGGGGCACCCTGTCGAATGGGGAACCCTAGATTGGGGGCCCAATGTGCTAGCTGTGAAAAATAGTAGAGAACTTACGATGGCTTTAAGTTTTAGCATGTCAAATTTACTCAGAATTGACAACTGTAAGCTGTTGATTTATGGATTTAAAACCTCAGGATTCTTACCACAAAGGAAATAAATCTTCAGAGGAACACATTTTTTAAAATATGTGATGGGACACCCTTCCTTCTACTAATCTCTCTAGGCTGGTTGAGATATAAGGAAGACCCAGGATTTAAGAAGAGAAATGGGCCTGGGTCCTCCCAGCGCTAAGATACCACAAGGCGGCTTCGTAAAGCAGCTAAGGATTTAAAGGCAGTGAATGCTCTTCGGATGTTAGACCATAACTGAGAGGGCTGGTGGTGGGTTATAGACCTCACGTGCGGATCTGGTGACGGTAACTGGCAGGATTTTTAATTCTTGGGGAGCAAGATGAGTCCTTCCTACTCCCACCACATACATGAAAATCAAAGGGAAACATGAAAACCAAATTATCTCCCAGTTTTCCCTACTCCCGGCTCCTTCTGTATCTGTCCTCTTCTCTACCGAGAGCAGAACCATGGAAAGCAGGGTGTCCGCTACCTCTGGCTCTGGCCCAAGGCTGTAAAGATGTATAAGTAGCAGAGACACTTGGGACTGGATTACTTTTTAGGGAAAATTTAGTGAGGGGGTGTGGGTCAGGGATGCATTATAAAAGGCAGGGACTGGGGAGAGTGGAGGTGAAGGAGGCATCAAGAGGAAGGGAGATTGGCCCATAGACATACATGCTGCTAGATCCTCTTCCAGGAGACCATCTATAGGTTTGGGGACTGAGACCCCACACTTCGGGGTAGTGCAAGGGAACAAGTTAGCTAGACTAGGGTGAGCTACACCTTTATGCTACTGCCTCCTTGCAACCCTGTATGACACGGATTTTCTCTTTAGAGAGCTTGTGTGTAGCAAGAACAAGCATGGGGTAATAGAGATGAAACTGGATTTTCTAAAAGCAAACTTAACTTTCTTTCACAAGCCCCCATTCCACCACATGGCAGGGATGGGGACTCAGTCAGTTTATGGTCCTCTTAGCAGTTCTGGGGTGGGATGTGCGTGAAGGGGGGCCTTGCTAGTGCTGGCCCTGGAAGTGAGGGTCTCTTCTTGGTTATCTGTCTGGGATCGCATCCTCTGAAGCATCCCTCCACCTGTCTGGACTTCAGTGTTCGGTCCCTGTAGGTCACTCTCTGCAGCACCCCCCTTAACCAATCCACAGCCTCTGTGTGGAGGAGCCTGAAGATCCGCCCAGGTTCGATGATTCACTAGGAGGGCTTGAAAGACTCTGCGTAGCGTCGTACTCGTGGTTAGGATTTGTTACAGTGAAAGAGTATAAAGCACAGTCCTCAAAGCTCAAAGGCACACAGGGCGAAGTCTGAGGAAACCAGGCTCAAGCTTCCAAGAGTTCTTTCCCGGTGGAGTCGCACAGTATGTGCTTAATTCCTCCGACAACTAGCTGTGACGACACGTGTGCAATGCCGTCTACCAGGGAACCTCATTAGAGACACTCAGTGATCAAGGTTTTCTCGGGAGCCGGTCACATAGGTCCCCTCTGCTTAGAACCTGCCAACATTCCAGGGCCCCAGAAGGAAAGCAGGCATTTAGCATAAAACACATTGTACAAACAGTTTAGGCACACGAAAGGCTCTCTTATCAGTTAAAACGTGGTGAGACTCCTTCCAAAATCGCAATTCCCAGATGCCAGCCCAGGGCCAGCCTTGCAGGCAGGCCTTTCTAAGGAGAGCAGTGTCAGTCCTGCTAGGTTAGCTTTCTTCTGCCAAACCTCTTAGTTCCTCATGGCGTTCTGTGCCGAGTCTGTGCTGCTGTTGGAGTCCGGGAAACCTACGTACCCTCCGCCCAAGAGGCTCTGAGAGGTGGGAAAGCCATGAGGCCCCCTTAGACCCATGGATGAGGTGCCTCCAGCAGCCTTTTGTTTGCTGGGGTCTCGCTGCTTTTCGGAGCTCTGCCTGAGAGGAGGCAGCCCTGTGGTCTCTGAGTCCCCCAAACACCTGCTGATTTTGTTGTCCTTCCTCCACTTCTGGGATGCCGTCAAGAGAGGCAGGTTGCAGAGTTCTCTCCCAGGAACCCACCAACGTCTAAGGATGCTTCCTATCCCTCAGCCATGCTCTTTTTCTCCGTTTAGAGATTTCTTTTTTTTTTTTTTTAATTCAGGAGCATCAGTGGCCAAGACAATGAGGGAAGAAGGGTTAGGGAGAGTGGTTTCCGTACCCTCCATCCCCGCTCAGTCACCTCCTCCTCAAGAGCCAGCAGCACGGGCAGCTACAGGTGGGCCACACAGAGCATCTTCACCTATCTGTGCAGGATGATCAGACAAAAGAAACAATAGGCTAGATTTTCCAGGACCAGGCTTTCTCTCCTCCCTAGTTCTCCCTGGAACCTCCCCTCCCACGCCTGGGGCTCTTCAGAATACATTTTGAAACGCACTGTACTCCCGCCTTTGTCTTCCAGGAGCGGGTGGTGGTAGGGACACCACCACAAGTTGTCTAAACGGACAACTTCCCTTTAGAACCCACAGCAGGAAATCTGCAAATGGCATTGTGTGTTCAAGAAAAAAAAGCTCTGTTCAGAGCCCGGGCGTACAGGGCCTCGCCCTGGGGGAGGCTCATCCGGAATTCATCTTCTCATTACCGCATTGGAAACCTAGGTGAAAGAAAGCAGCTCACAGACGAGGGGGCTGAATTTGCCCCTCACATTCCACGTTTGACTTCCCCTGTAGCATATATAAGTTTTTGACGTGTAAAACGAGTGGACTTTGGCCCCTTTTTAGTAAATACCAAGGTGCAGGAGGTTGCTGTTTCTCCATACACAGTGGTTTGGGTTGGGAGAAATGGATGAAACTGTGACTCAGTTTTAGAATTCGGTGTGCATATGAGAATACAGACTAAAATGTACTTTATGTCTGATCATGATAAAATATGATTTGGTATGATTAGCAGGAACATTAAACATGTGATGGATCTTTACTCTCTCGATTAAAAAAAAATCCTCTCAACCTGTGGAAATACCACACCCGAGTTCTTGAAGCATGGGTATTTTGAGTTCTTTTTCATGTTTTAGATTAAATTTTGATTCTTCATTAAGTGATATCTTCCCCAGTACTTAACTCTCCATATTTCCATTTTTAAAGGAACCTGCGGCAAAGGTAAATCACATAATAGCCGCTGAGACACAGAACAGCTGCGATTAATTCAAGTTGGTTTGTTCAAGTACAGTGTATTCCTCATCTATATCAGAATGTGAAGTATCTTCTAGCGGATAAAATGATCCCCTCTCTCTTTGGGCGGGGCTGTGATGTTGCCAGTGACAGTGGAAGAGATAAGAATAAACCAAGCCTTTATAATCAAGCTTAGACAGAGCCAAGCCATAAGGGACCATATTTGAGGCAGCTGGACCCTTTGAATCTGATAAGCATGAGAGCTGGCATTTATTAATCACTTGTATGGGTCAGGTACTTTGCTGAGCAGCAAACGAGAGTCCTGACCGTCAAGATGCTGAATGACCAGCCCGAGGTCACACAGCGAGTGTCATTCCCTAGAGGTTGTGCCCTGGACCGGACCACAATCCACTGTCCCGCACCATCTCTTTCCCTGTCACAGCGGCCAGGTTCCACAGCAACCGCAAGAGCTGGTAAATCTAAGCACGACCTGCAACCTGAGTGGTTTGGGGGCCGTTGCAGACCGACGCAACACCAGAGTGGTGGGACTTCGGAGCCACATCAGGGCCATAACTGGAGCAGAGGATGTCTTTGAGAAGCCCACTGTTGCCTCTCATCCTGGCCACCTCCCTTCCCACCCTTGGACATAATTCCGTGTGTTTGGAAGCCGCAGTTGTCTGAGAGTGAGAGCCACAGCCGATGTACACCATCGAGTGGTCAGGATGCACCCACCCGTGTTCTCCTTCCCGGCCATCTCTCAGTCCTCGGCACACCTGTATGATCAGATTCTCGGGCCTGCTCTGCGCTGTTCGTGCGCCTGCATGACTTACGTGTGCGTGTAAGATGGGAGCAAGGAACATAGCAGAGAGAGAGTAGTCTTCGTGGCGAATTGCGACCTTGAAACAATTATCCTCAGTGGCCCCCGCTGTATTCTAATTCTTCCCATACTGTTGGTAGACCTCTGCCCCCACTTTAGAGTCCATAAAAATCTAATACAAGTCATTTGAACTTTAGTATGTATTTTAGTCCCAAGAGGTACCTACAATTCCCACTGCAACTCCTCTCCCCTTTTCTTCCACTCAGGAAAACAAGTAGGATGCCTAAAGAGTGGAAAGGTCATCACAGAGACGGCTACTTTAATTTATGTTTTAACAAGGTCCTACTGTAGAGCACAGGGAACTATTGATACCTTCAGTATCCTGTGATAAACCATAATGGCAAAGAATATAAAAAAGAATATATCCATGTATAACTGAGTCACTTTGCTGTACAGCAGAAATTAACACCATATTGCAAATCAACTATACTTCAATAAAATTTTAAAAAATTGTTTTTAAAATAAGCAAAATAATTCCCAAGTTTTAAATTTATTATCAGTAATGAATTAACTGCAGCCAAGCTCAGGGTTCATCAGGGTATAGCAGCATGTTAGGCCGTTGCCGTGGAGGCCTGCTGGATTAGAGTGTAAAACACAGGGGCCCGAGGTCCCGAGACCCAGTTCTAAGGTGCAGCTTTTGACCTGGTGTGAGTCTCTGGGCCTGCATTTCCTCTTCCATAAAATGAGATGCCTGGACTGTTGAGTTTAATTTAGCTAGAGGAGTGAGTCTAAGGCTCTGGGAAGGGCCAGAACGATGGTTTGTCGTCCGTATCTGTGGATGCGTTGCATTTGCTGCTTGCCACATGGGGCGCGTCTCTGCAGAGTATGCTGGTTTTTCTCCATGGCTGTAGAGCCTCAGCCTGGCACTGATGCGTTTAAGCCAGCAGGTTGCCTGACAAGTGTTGGCTTCAAAAAGGAGCCCAAGACATGGCGTGCAGACTGCAGGTGAGTTCTTTTCTGTCCTTGGGGATAAACCCTATCAAGGACCTGGCACCCTGGACTTTGACAAAGGGATGGACAGACCATGATTGTAGATAGTTACACCAAAGCAGATTCACTTTTCCTTTCCCAACCGATGGGGCAATGTCACGGCCAAAAGCTACAAGGCTATAACACAGGCAATTGTGCCTCAGCCATCCTGCCAACATGCCACGTTAATTTCCTTTGCAGACCTCCGTTTGATGCAGAGCAAAAAGGAGAAAACATGATTTAGACTTTCAGTAATCTCTTGGGGGTGACGCCTTTGGCCACCTAAAGGGAATAAAAAAATTCTAGAAATTTAGGTCTCTTTTTAAATTCTTCCCAGATTTGCTCCATCTGTCATCGAAGCTGAAACTGCTCTTATGATGTATTGTAGATGGAGACCACACTACATCATCGGAGTTCTGACACTGCCATGGTTCTGTAGTAGTTTATAATGCAACGTAACAAATTACAGTGGTGGACATTGACAAATTCAGTTTTGGGGGAGTTTAAATTAATTTTGAGCTGCTTCATGTTGGTTTAGAAAGTAATTTTTAAATAAATCAGAGGTAGATGGGGAAAGAGAGCTCCAAGAAGCTCTTGGAGCTTCTTGTGCATAGGAAGTTCAGGGCCAAATCTGGCTTTAGTCTTTGGGAAGCGTGGGAGCAGCAATTAGATCCAGACACCTCACCTTCTATAAGAACAGAGGCAGCAGAGGGAGAAAGGGCTGACCTTCCAGGCAAAGGTAGGAACGTCAGTTAATGGAGTGTGCTCTAGGACCAGAGGGCAGTGTTAGCCTGTCTTACTTCCTGGAGACAAAACTGGGTTTCTCGGCGTGCAAGAAATAGAATGGTATAGCAGCGTATCTGAAATAGTAGATAATGCTGCAAATAACATGCCTTTTCAATATGTTACAGATCACAGAGGTGGGGTGGTAGAGTGGAAAGCACACAGAATTAGGAATCAAGAAACCTATGTTCTCCCATGCCTTACACCTGATATTGTGTGAACCTGGGTCTTTGTGAGTCTCGGTTTCTTCATCTGCTGAAGAGGGGAATAAGTAAAGCATCCTATGTGTTACACTGAATTTTTAGAAAGATGAGGGGTAGGTATGTGAAACCCTCTACCCTTTGGAACTGTAAAGAGAGCAAGACAATAGATTTACTGTTGTTGCTGTGATCATTATTTTTGGTGTATTTTACTCTTTTTTTAATTGAAGTATAGTTGATTTACAATGTTATGTTAGTTTCAGGTGATACAACAAAGTGATTCAGATATATACATATATACATATATATATATATATATATATATATATATATATATACATAACTTTTCAGATTCTTTTCCCTTATAGTTTCTTACAAAATATTGAGTATATTTCCCTGTGCTACACAGTAGGACCTTGTTGTTTATTTTATATATAGTGGTATGTAAATGTTAATCCCAAACTCCTCATTTATCCCCCCCCTTTCCCTTTTGGTAACCATAAGTTTGTTTTCTATGTCTGTGGGTCTGTTTCTGTTTTGTAAGCTGTTTTATAAGCTCATTTGTATCGTTTTTTTTTCCTTTAGATTCCACATGTAAGTGATATCATACGCTATTTGTTTTTCCCTGTCTGACTTAACTTCACTTAGTATGATAATATCTAGGTCCATCCATGTTGCTGCAAATGGCATTATTTCATTCTTTTTATGGCTGAGTAATATTCCACTGTATATATGTACCACATCTTCTTTATCCATTCATCTGTTGACGGACATTTAGGTTGTTTCCACATCTTGGCTATTGTAAATAGTGCTGTTATGAACATTGGGTTGCATGTATCTTTTCAAATCATGGTTTTCTCTGGATATAAGCCCAGGAGTGGGATTGATGGATATGGTAGCTCTATTTTTAGTTTTTTAAGGAACCTCCATACCATTCTCCACAGTGGCTACACCACTTTACATTCCCACCAATGCTGAAGGAGGGTTTCTTTTTCTCCACACCCTCTCCAGCATTTATTATTCATAGAGTTTTTGATGATGGCCGTTCCGACGGGTATTATTTTTGGTATATTTTAGAAGGCAAGGCATTCTGGTTTGATCAGGATCGTGCTAACATAATATAAAATACATATCCGCATTTCCTAACCTTGTGCTGAATAAACAGTGGGGGGTAGGAGTGGTGACTGGGCGGTGGAAAAGAAGACGCTGAGCTGGAACTGAGTGGGACCTTCTCCCATGCGTAACTGAATGGGTTCCACCATCCAAAGAAGGGAGAGATATTGCCCACCATCTTGGAACGACACTGCATCTTTTACAAAGACAGAGGCAAAAAAGAATTCAAGTCAGTGGAGCTTGTTTTCCACAAAGAAATACTCGTTTCTTAGTGCACGGGAGAAATCAATTAGCCACAGTGCCGTGTTCAGGTAGACTTTAGATTAGTTCGAGACCACTCCACTATAGATAATTAACCTTCGTACCCAAATTAGCAGTGAAATAAGCCAGTTATTAGTTTTCATAATGAACAAAATTGAGTATTTTGGAAAGTCAAACCCCTAGAGCTTAAATTAAAATAAGCATCTGGGAGAAATCCCTAAAGTATCCTTCAGTTCATTAATACTACAAATTCCACAGTAGATTGAACTGACAATGTGCCTTCTCTAAAGGAAATTGAGTCTCTCAAATAATCATCTGGATTGACCTCAGAGAGTGAGTCTACTTGATACCTGGAATCTCTCAGATCAGCTGAATAACTGAGTAGCTGTCCTTTTCTTGATAAGAGGCAAGTGGCAGGCAGACAAGAAGAGATGCTACACCTGGCACTAAGGCAAACAAACGGTTATATTAAAGGTCTGGAAGAAAATTGTCGTAGCTCCAGCCTCGAGGACGAGTCCTGGCTTGCTTGACTTTCAGTGTGAGAGCTGGTGAAGGTCATTGGGTGAAGTGTCAGCGGGACGGGTGCTCTCGCCTACCGGCCGTGTGACTTTGGAAAAGCTGTTGAACTTCTTCATGTCTCAGTTTCCTCCTCGGTAGACTGGAAGCGATACTGACTGCCTCATTTTTACAGTTTTGAGGATTAATGTACACAAAACTCTGAACTTGGAGAAGTGCTATAAACATTCACCTACTCTTCTCTTTTAGCTGGAAATAACCCATATCCCCCATCCCCATTCCCCTAGGAAAATGATAAAATGTCAGAATAATCAAGGACTTGGATGTGAATGAACATGTGTTAAAAATATTTGCTAAATATTTTGCAGGAATTATATCTCTTTTAATTCTCAGAAAATCCTGTCAGTCCTGTGGCATGACACTCACCCCCTGTCTAAGACCGCTCACCCGTCAAGGGGGAGGGACAAAATCTGCACCCAGGCAGGCCCGCCCCTGAGGGATGCTCTCAGCCCAGTGCTGCGGATCCAGGTCTGTGTGAAGATGAGCCTCGCCCAAGCCCGGGATGCCTGGAGGATCCTCTGCACTGGTGCAAGTCCCACCAAACCACCAGCCACAATGCCAGGTGGAGCAGAAGGCCATCTTCAGTTCAAAAGCCAGGGAGAAGGGCGGACACCATAATCAAATGCATCCTCTCATTTCCTTTGGAAGGCAACCCTGTTACCTGGCTTTCATTGTCTCTGTTTTACATATGAGGACATGGAGGCTCAGGGAAATTAAATAACTTGTCCCAGACTGTGCGGTTAGAAGAGGTGGAGCCTTTTGCAAACACAAGGGCCATGGCGATTCCTGACTCACTGGCCTCCCAGTGAAGGACCCTGGCTGTCATCCCAGCTCGCCCTGCTGAGGGTTTCCCTGAGACCACATCATTTTAAAGGGAAATGCCTTAAAAAAAAATTTTTTTTTTTTTTAAATTTTTTTGGCCACGCAGTGCGGCTTGCGTGATCTTAGTTCCGCAACCAGGAATCAAACCCGAGTCCTCGGCAGTGAAAATGCAGAATCCTAACCATTGGACTGTCAGGGAATTCCCAAGGGAAATGCACTTTAGTTTTATGTAGGGGCAAAAAAAAAAAAAAAAAAAAATTCTCCTCCCCTTAGTCCTTATTTGGATTGGCAAAGCATGAAATGCCTCCTTTTGGTGTGTATGGGGTCCCGTGGAGTCATTCCTGACGTCTGTCTGCTGCTTACATTTTCTCTTCCAAGTGCCTGACACCATGTTATGTTATTGCTCAAGTTAAACCGGAATGATCCTTGGTGTATAAACAGGCATCCCCATCAGCCTCAGGCTTACGGGACCCATACGGGACGGGAAGTTCTGGGGTGGCCCAGGCCCAGACACGGCAGCTGCGGCCAGAGGGGTCATTCTGCCGTTCCGCTCAGCTTTGAAGTCACCCTTCCTGACTTGGGCAGAAGTGGGCAGGGCTCTGGGCTGGTGACTCTGTGTGGCCTAGTGTGCTTGGGGGCTGAGAGGTCTCTGCTTGGGTAGCCCCCTTGCTTCCTAGAGCTTATCCGTGCAGGAGGAAGACCAGCATAAGCAAGGAGCAAAGTTAGCAAACTTTCCTGTGGGCTACACTGTGCATCGATAGCAAGCAGCGACAGGAACGTGCCAACTGTGGAAAAGAATCAAGGTGAGGATGCACAGGAGAGGAAGATAAATCCACAGGGATTTTTCACGCACACGAAAAACCTGGAATTTGGAGAGGGAGACCTTGAGGAGGAGACAGGATAATTTATTGAGGGAGGAAGAAAACAATGCAACAGAAATTCAATGAATATTTGCCTGAGGATTCAAAAAGGAGGCTGTAAGCAGATGCTTGGATTGCACACGCATCCCCAAGGGAGAAAGCAGTATAGAAAGAACTCAAGGCCGAATCGGAAAAAAGATGATGAAGAAATTAGAAATTCTAGAGACAAACAGACCTGGGTTGACTGTAGAATATGTATGCGCATCTAGTGCCTGGGAGGATGGAAATGAGTGGGTCGTCCTCCCCCTCCCTGGTCCTTCGGGCTGGATGGGGGCGTAGGCATCACTGAGCTGTCAGGCTGGGAGTCCAAGGCAGCCACGCAGAGAGTAGGGAGAATAGCACAGGGCAGATCAGGGGTCACAAAACCGGGAGTTTGCCAGAAGGGATGTGGCCTTCTGGGGGTGTGGCAAGCTTCATTAGAAAGGCCTGATCAGGACAGATAACTGATCAGAATTCATGGCCAGTTTCTGTGTCGCTGAGGGGCACTTAGGGAAACTCAGAGACTGAAAGACGTGGTCCACAGCTGTGAGCTCGAATGACGGGGGGGGGAAAAATGGAAGCTGAATTCTATAAAAAGTCACTTCTCGTAGTTTCTCTCAAGCTGCAGGGGTTGTGTTTACGTCCAGCCAGTCCCCAGCATCACCACCTTCGCACAGCGCGGGGTTCTAAGATCTTATGAGGGGAACCAGGAAGGCAGGATCGGTAGCAAAGATCTGAAGCTCCCCAGAAATATTTTTTAAAAAATGAAAATAGCATACCTGCTATCAGTCTTAATTTAGTAGATGGCACTGTTCATTTTCATCCTTCTGCCCCCTAGACACTTTTTACACTCTCCCTCCTTCGCCGTCTTAGGCCTTACCTGGACTTGTCTTGCTTCCCTGCAGTGAGTGTACACGTTAAAGGGACTTACTCCAAATCTGATCCACGATCCAAATGTTCAATGTGTTTCTGATTTTACTATGGCTGATTCTGTCTTTTTGGATCTCATGGTAGCACCTGGGTAACTTGGAGGCTTGAGATAGTCAAAATTTTTCATAACCTTGTTTGGCTTGTAAAACTTTATAAGTCTTTCTCAAACCTTCACTCCACATATGCAGGTTTACACAGTAACTTGGAGCCAAAACACGGGCTGGCAGGCCCTTTACTCCTGTCTCAGCTCATACTTTTCTACCAGACATCATTTCCAAAGCTTGGGTTTATTTCCTCTCCATTATTTCCGTGTCACACTCAGATCATTGCTACACAAAGCTATAGCCTCTGCTGTATTAGTATTCTATGCCTGTAACAAATTGCCACAGACTCAGTGGCTTAAAACAGCACAGATTTATTAAGGTATCATTTTGGAGGTCTGAAGTGCAGTCCGGGTCTCACAGGATTAAATTAAGGTCCTGGCAGGGCTGCATTACTTCCTGGAGGCTCCAGGTAGAGAGTCCATTTCCTTGCCTTTTCCACCTTCCAGAGGCTGCCCACAGTCCTTGGCTTGAGGCCCCTTCCTCCATGTTCAAGGCCAGCAATGGCTGGTTGAGTCTCTCTCACTCACACTCCATCACTCAAACACTGCCTCTTCCATATCCCTCTTCCACTTACAGAGACACTTGTGATTACATGGGGTCCACTCAGATAATCCAGAATAATCCTCCTATTTCAAAGTCAGCTGATTAGCAACTGTAACTCTGTCTGCTTCCTTAGCTTCCATTTGCCATGTATCCTAATATACTCATAGACTCTGTGGACATCGTAGGGGTAGAGGGCATTTTTCTTCCTTCTACACATGCCCTGTGTTTCAGAAAGTTCCCAACTTCTGAGACTTGTTGATGTACAAGGACTACCACGCACTTCAAGGGCTGACAGTGCTGGAAACTTGCTTTCTCAGACCCAGGCTTGTGACCTAGGTTCACCCATCAGAGGGACCCACACTGGACTTGGGCTTGGGACGCATAAAAACAAGGGAGGGAACTTTGGCATGAAGTGTGGGGCATTTTTCCAGCCTGCATGGACTTAAGATGGATGCTTCCATCCTCTCAATGGTTCTGTACACCTCTGACACTGTCCCCCAAATTACTTTTTGCTACTTATTCAATATATTTTAAAATAAATCTCTTTCTTGCTCACCCACAGCTCACAAAGCTATAAGCCCCAAGTGACACCTACAAACTCTGTGACCTCTGGCAAAAGATGCTGAACTTCTCTGGCCTCAGTTTCTTTGTGTAACACCCACCTCAAGAGTTTGGGGGAGGGTAAATGATGTAAGGTGTAAAGATTTGGGCACAGGGCTTGGCCCCTGAAACATGTAATAGGTAGGGAAAGGAGGAGAGTGGAGTAATTTTTGTGTCCTGAACTGAGGAATTAAAATCTCAAAATGGCAAAAGCTATACAGCAATAAATTGGCACCTGGAATAATGCATTTCATTTCCAAGTTGTTTGTACAGTTTGAAAAGCACAAAGTGCCATTCAGAGGTTACATATACACCCATGCCATACAGACAGTTGATTGAGACGCAGCTGTAAAATGGGTAAAGTTGTCAGTTGAGACGTAATGAAAAAGGTCAAACCAACAGGGTATTATCATGTAGACAGAGTCTGCAGAGAGCTACCAGGACTTCTGCCTCTGTGGGGACCACGGAGCCAATAATCTGGAGCACCAGTCCCAGGGGAGCCAGATCTTCGCAGGGACCTCCCTCATCTTGAGCAATGAACGCTGCTCACCCTTGAGAGTGACCCAGTGTGAGTTCTTGGCAATGACGACTGATGCAAGAGTCCAACGATGTGACTCTCTGAAGGCTTCTTTGAAGTGGCATCTTTTAAAATCGCGGACTGGCAGAGAAAACTTAGTCTAGTTGGTTAATCACATAACAGCACTGCCTCAACGCCCCAAGTACAAAGCAGGGGAAAGGATTCCGGCCACAGCTCTCATTTATTGAGAACTTATCGTGGGCCAGCCCTGGGCTAAAACCTTCACCTTCACTATCTTATCAGGCTCCTCCCAGGTAAGCACTATTAGTAGGTAGGCACCGGGGCCCTCTGGAAGCAGATGCTGAGGGAGAGTTAGGAGTGCCAAAGGTTTACTAGGAATAACATTTATGGACGGCGAAGTGGAAGGAAGCAGGATGGGACAGGGAGAGCTGTGGGACCAACACAGAGCTGACAAAGCCTCTGCCAGCCCAGTGGGGAGTGCCAGAGCAGACTGCCCACTCAGGCAGCCCCTGTGGGGTCGAAATAGCCTGACCTGAGTTGCGCTGACTTAGTCATTGACCTGCAGATGCTCTGAGAACAGAGGGACCACAGCCCCCTAAGCTGAGGTCGACCCTGAAGACATTAACAGCTGGAGGCTGTTGGCACTCTTCTCTTTTTTTTTCTTTTTGGCCACACTGCACAGCTTGCGGCATCTTAGTTCCCCGACCAGGGATTGAACCGGGACTCTGGCAGTGAAAGCACCAAGTTCTAACCACGGGACCACCAGGGAACTCAGTTGGCACTCTTTTTTTTTTTGTTTTTAATAAATTCATTTTATTTATTTATTTATTTTGGGCTGTGTTGGGTGTTCGTTGCTGCACACGGGCTTTCTCTAGTTGCAGTGAGCGGGGACTACTCTTTGTTGCGGTGCACGGGCTTCTCGTTGCTGTGGCTTCTCTTGTTGCGGAGCACGGGCTCTAGGTGCGCGGGCTTCAGTAATCGTGGCTCGCAGGCTCAGTAGCTGTGGCTCATGGGCTCTAGAGCGCAGGCTCAGTAGCTGTGGCTCATGGGCTCTAGAGCGCAGGCTCAGTAGTTGTGGCGCACGGGTGTAGTTGCTCCATGGCATGTGGGATCTTCCCGGACCAGGGCTCGAACCCGTGTCTCCTGCATTGGCAGGCGGACTCTCAACCACTGCATCACCAGAGAAGCCCTCTGTTGGCACTCTTGACTGCATTTCCACCACAACACTGCCGTCCTCCCTACCCAGGTGAGACCAGCGAAGCCTGGACGAGTTGGGGAACTTGCCTGCAGGTGCCCAGCCAGAAGGAGCAGCCTCAAGTCTAATCCTCACGCCCTTCAGCACCTACTGTGCCAGGAGACTCTTCTCAGGGATCTCACAGAGGTCTTACAGAGATTAAATGAGATAAGCCATTTGAAAGTTCTTTGGAAAGAATAAAGGTCCATAAACGTTCAAAGGATTAGGCAAGGGGCTATTAAAGAACAATAAACAACATCCTATTTATTAGTTTTCCTCAATTTTCCCTGCCTGCTATTTGAGACATTTTGCTCCAGTTCCCAGAGAGGCAGGAAGTAAGACTTTTTACGGCATGTGAAAAGTATTAATAATTTGATGTGGTCTTAATTCATTTTGTGATTCAGTTCTGCCGAATCTACAGAGATTGCTTCCAGCCTAGTAATTATAAAAGGTGCTTCCAAATCAGTTCTGACTTGATCTTACACTATTTGATCATTTTATTATTCCATTTTAATTTATTATTCGGTTTGATTTGGTTCTGTTAAGAAACCTAAGGCTACATTAACTGTATATTTTATATCTTTAAAAGTTCTGTTGAGATAAATTCCTCTATAAAAAGGCTCTAATGATAAATCAATGTCATTTATTTTTAAGTCAGAGAATATTGCTCCAAGAGTAGAAACCCTCAACGCCAGTTACAGGAGCACGTGCCCCTACCGTCATATAATGGGTGTGACTAAATGAGTTGTTTTTTCTATTAAACCATCATTACATTAATCAGCAAGTTTGCAAACATAGGTTACTTTGTGCTATTGTCAAATACACATCTAAGATAAGATTTGATTCTATAGCTGGTGATTTTGATGCAGTTGAAAAAGTCATGGATGGGAGTTAAGTTTCATGAGGTCAGGGAGGGCAACTCTCGTCTTCCTCTGCCTCTTGCATGGGGACTTTTACATAATAAACATTTCATAAATAACTATTATGTGAATGAATGGAAGTCTTTGGAACCACACAGGCCTAGGTTCAAATCCTAAGCAGGTTGCTTTCTTTTTTTAAAAAAAATTAATTAATTAATTAGTTTGTTTATTTTTGGCTGCGTTGGGTCTTCCTTGCTCTGCGTGGGCTTTCTCTAGTTGCGGCGAGCGGGGGCTACTCTTTGTTGCAGTGCGCGAGCTTCTCATTGCGGTGGCTTCTCTTGTTGTGGAGCACGGGCTCTAGGCTTGCAGGCTTCAGCAGTTGCGGTTCGCGGCTCTAGAGAGCAGGCTCAGTAGTTGTGGTGCACGACTTAGTTGCTCTGCGGCATGTGGGATCTTCCCGGACCAGGGCTCGAACCCCTGCACTGGCAGGCGGATTCTTAACCACTGCGCCACCAGGGAAATCCCAGCAGGCTGCTTTCTAAGTTTGCTCTGTGGTTTATCAGTAACTTGAGGTGAATAATCCTATCTCTCAGGGATGCTGGGAGGATTAAAGATGAAGGTACGTATGAATGGAGTCTTCCTTATCCTTTTGGTGAGAAGCAGGGTGCCCACCTGCTATGGTTTGAATGTTTGTCCCTCCCCAACCCATCTGTTGAAATCCTAACCCCCAAAGGTGATGGTATTACGGTGGGGCCTTTGGGAGATGCTTAACTAATGAGGGTGGAGCCCTCATGAATGGGAGTAGTGCCCTAAAAAGAAAAGGTTCCAGAGAGACCCCTAGTCCCTTCCTCCATGTGAAGATACAGCAAGAAGGTGCCGGCCCTGAACGAGGAAGAGGGCATTCACCCGGCCATGCTGGTGCCTTGATCTTGGACTTGCAGCCCCCAGAACAGCGAGCAACAAATTTCTGTCGTTTATAAGCTACCCAATCTGTGGCGTTTTGACTAAGGTACCAGCACATGGTAGCTTTCAACAAATGACAGTTTGCTCAAGTTCTGCCCACCCCATTCCATGCTTCCTTTCCCTCAGCTCCTATAAGATTAAATATTTTAGCAGAATTGACAGGTTGGGATGCTGAATTGTAGGAGTCTCAGTGGAACAGTATTTTGGTTCCTTTGGGTGGGATAGAAATCCTACCAGTCAACTTGGTGCTTTTTCTTGATCTGATGGCTTGTGTTAGTACATTGGAAACGTACCATTTATAGTGAACAACCTTTCAGTGAGCACGTGCCCGACGCTGGTCCTAGTGCTTTCCTGTGATCCTCACAGCAGTAACCCACCTGTGTGCTTGAGATGCAGATGCAACTATCGTGATTTCCATTTTACAAAAGAGGGAACTAGAACGCAGAGGTAATGTGTTGAATTGCTGTACAGGCACGGATGGGACTCGCACTGGGTCACCGGATACTGGGGCTGTCCCCGCTAACCACCATCCTCTCCTGCCTTGATGAGCTATGATACAGTGAGACGTATCTTGCGGAAATGAAGGTCGTACAACTGGCCTGGATGGTCAAATTTTAAGCACGTTGACTAAATCAGTTGGTTTTATTGGAGATGGGTGGACATGCTCGGCATCTCTCTCTCTCTCTCTCTCTCTCTCTCTCTCTCTCTCATACACACACACACACACACACACACACAAGTCTGTCTTAGTAGTCATAGCAGCACAAGCAGCCCTAGTTCCTCTGGAAGGCACATGTGAACTATTCATTTATTCCATCTGTTATCATTCATTCAACAAACAGGTCTTGAGTTCAGCCAGTGTACAAAATATATCACTAAGTCCTGCAAGGTACAGAGGTAGGTTAGACCTATTCCTTGTCCTTAAGGAGATCATTAACAGCCTGATAAATCATTCAGTTTTACAATCTCATATCTTTCAGTCTAATCAGTGTCTGTCTCATCTGGCCTTTAACAAATTAAGTCTCTTCATTCAAAAACACAGAGGTCAGTTAAGTCCATTAGGTCAAGTCACCATTTGAATTACACAACTCTGTCAAATGCGTTGAAGCCAAGGGCAGGTCACTTAGATTCCAGTGGACGCTCAGGCTGGGTGGTTGCAGTTGAAGGCGTGAGGAAAGGCAGAGCGGTGGATGTTTACAAAATGTTTACAGAAGCTGTTTGAGAACCAGGCAAACCGCTTTCTGATTGCTCTTGGTTTGAACAAGCCTTTGTTCTGATAACAAAAGGAGCCTTGATATCCTTTTGGGAAGAAAGGCTCAGTGTTTTGAATTTCCTATTACTATGTGTGCATATTTGGCTACCTGCTCAAGCACCTGTACTCCTGGGAGAATATCGCTCATGTTTGATAGCATACTGACAATAAGAGTACTTTACTGTTTTGTTTTGTTTTGTTTTTAATAAATAAGCATTTTCAAAGCCTCTTCACAGTCGTTAAGTGTATTTGAGTCTCAAAACACTCCCATGCAGATATCATGTCCTTATTTGGTAAACAGGCAACTGACACTCAGAGGGGTAAGCAGATTTCTCAAGGTAGGACTGTTTCGATAGAGTCTCAACTAAAACCACAACTAAAATCCATGTTTTCAGACTCTGACCTTCCAGTCATTTCTCATGCAATACTCGGTTATAAGACTAACTTAGAAACTAGACTGCTTTTTTTTTTTTCAATCTTCATAAACTGAAAGCTATTGAATGGGATTTATCAGAGTAGGTATCTCTCATCGGGAATGGAAAATACACGTTGGTATACCGCCCCTACCTAAGCCGAGGGCAGAGAGCACTCCTCAACTTGGCACTCTCTTCCACTGGATTTAGATACAGCCTCAGAAGCCCTCTTAGCATGGTGGGCCAGGCAGCTGCCATCGATCGGAGCTGAGCCACCGAGCTTCTTATTCCTGGATGTGTCCAAGCAGAGACTGGATGCCCACCAGTCACTCAAGTTATAGTGGGAACTTCCGCATTGAGTAGAAGGTTTGGGACATCAGTAGTTCCCAAGCATGGCTGGACCACAGAATCTTCTGGTGGCATTCAGAAAGGTGTTCATTTATTTATTTTTAATTGGGATTTCTGAGGTCCATCCAAGGCCTGCTGAATAAGAATCTCTGAGGGTGAAACCCAGGAAACTCTCATTTGTAAACTGTCCTGAGCTGATTACGATGCAACAGGCCCATGACCCATTGCTTGAGAACTGGACCAAATGACCGCGAAGGTCACTTCTGAATTAGAAATCTGAATTTCCTCGCTCACCACAGCCCAGCACCAGGGACTTGATCCATTGTGAGCCATGTATCATAGGGCAGAGAGTTTCTAAATCACAGTAAAAACAATTAGCCAGAACAGGTGAAAGCACCAACTAGCCTGCCATCCTCCTATTAGTGGCAAATTAGACTCCCCACGTTAGCTGTGTTCTTGGCGATATTAGTGTTACAAGCCCTAATGTATTGTATTTTATACTTCGGAGAGCTGGAAGAGAGTACTAATTACATGCAAGTTTTCCAAGATTTCAGCTGGGAGTATTTCACATGAAAGTTAATTGTTCTTTGGGGGTTTTACCACTGGTTTATCCAATTAACGTGGAGTTTGCCTATATATCATGGTTTTGCTTACAGAAGGGAAACCGTATTATTCACTTGGATAAAATGGGGCTTTTTGAAACGAGCCTGAGAGCTTCTGGAATGCATACACCACTGTGTTCACCTGCTGCCTTCTGAGCTGGAATGAGGTTTGTTCTGCAGGGGAACTGCAGAAGTTGCTGATGAAACACAGTGATTAAAAAAGAGGGCAAAGCAGATGTGCTTCCCAAGGCTTTTCCCTTACTTTCATCTCTGAAAACTTGGCAATGGAACTTAGATCAAGTGCAGGAGTGGTACTAACAATCCTTCCATTGATGTTATATATTTTCCATTCACAACTTGTGTTTTCAACTCATCGCAGAAGAGTCTCTGCAGTAGGTGTTATTATACCCATTCATTTTACAGGCCTCTGTGTACCCAGTATTTTCCCCTTTTTGTCCGACTCTTTTTAGAGAACTTCAGACATTGGTGTACAGTATTTTTTCAAATTGGCTCCACTGTTTCCCAGAGATAGTAGTGGTTATGGTTTGTGTGACCTTGAAGTTGAGGTCTTGAGGTTAAGACGGGGTGTCAGTCTCATCTCTGCTTGGCTGTAGTCAGGGTTGTGCATCTGCCTCAGTTCCTTTCCTCTTTGGAAGCTCTTGACCCTCAACATGGTGTTGGCGCTGGGAAGGGTTCAGAGTCAGAAGTTCACAGGTCAGAGCTGGGTATCCATCTGTTCTACCATGGTCCACCATCTGAGCACACAATCAAGGATAAAACTGAGGGCTGTTACCAGGATGGAAACCAGGGTGACAGTGAGGGGTCACCAAGAGCTACAGGCCAGGGAGCGAGCCAGTGGAGAAGTGGAGCTTACTACCAGCTTCTCAGGACAAGAATATGTGATTGTTGCCAAGGAGTCAACCTGTGTTTCTCGTGGTGGGATTCCTTCTCACCTGAGGTTGTTTTACTGGGTAAGTATCACTCGGCACCTGATCCCTCCAGTGAGGTCCCGGTGAGGGTGCACAGTGGGAAGGCACGAGAGGGAGAAGTCGAGTTGCTGATGGGATCAGCCTCAGGAACCTCAAGTTGTGTCTTGATTAATTCCTCTTAGGAAGGGTCCACTTCATCGCCCACTGAGTGCCATCCTCAAATCATACTCAGCTGTCTAGATCTCATAGCTATAAATATCTGTGGCTCTGCAGGTTGGGTATTAAGGTATCAGTGGGTACGAGTGGAGGTCTTGAATGATGTGATGATAAGCTCTGTTGCTCAGCCCCACACCCGCCCTCTAGTCCGATTTGCCATATGCTGGAGCTAGGACTCAGCCGCATCACATTTTCTTGGTCAGTTGGCTCTATGCTAGGCTTTGCCAGGTGGGGGCACTGCAGGGAGATTGGACACCTGCAGGAGGAGGGGTGAGGACGTGCGTTCCTCCCGGTTTTCCTGTCGTTCCCGTCAATGTCATGCTTTTCTTCCCGGGCCTCCAGTGGGGCCCAGAGAAGCTCTCCTGAAAGCTGGTATCAGTATGTGAACACTCATGCTCAGCTAGAGCACAGAACTGGATGCTTGAACTCCCGTGGTACCTCTTCCAGTACAGCACTCCTGGATCTCAAACCCTTTCACACAGCCAGGACGCTGGGATCAGTTGGGACGTGTTGGGGGCTCTAACAGCGCTGGTGGCATAAACATGATCAGACCCTCTAAGCCTGGTCCTTCCCTTGTCGGTAGGTGGAGCCACCATCACTCAATTATGAAAGCCGTTAACTTGGGGGTTAATCTTATCCCCCCCATTCCCTCTTGCTCCATCCGTGAACCATCAGCAAGTAATCCTAACATAAACAAACACATGAACAGGTTGCTGTCTGTCCACCAATGGCCATCTCTACTCCCACCATCCTGCTGGAGTCACCGTGCCGGCAATGACCGTCCCAGGTTGAGATGATCACGTTTTCTCTTGGGTCCTCAGGGTCCTTGTACCCAGCCGCCACAGAAGCCCGAGTTACACTGAATGACACTCGTTTGCTTCTGGTTTTGGCTCTGCGTTTGCGCTTCTTGGTGCCACCTCTGGCTCTGTCCGTACGATAGAAGGGAGAACATTGCTGTGTGGGGCTCTTTGTGGCTTGCTTTATGCTCAGGGCATAAACAATCCTATTTTACTAATTCCTCTGGGCCCTGCCCGATGTCTGGTGCATGGTGAGGGCTGGATCAGTGTCTGAGGGGTTTGATGCAATGAAGCAGAAGCTGGCCTGCCCTGATGCTGCAAATTGCAGAAGGCCAGAGGAGGTGGGGGCCCGCTGTGAGCTACTCTGCAGAGGTCGGTCCTTAGGGAAAGAGAGGCAGAGCTCACTCATCCTTAGATGAGGATGTATGGAAGCTTTTCTTACATGCTGGTCTCATCCAAGTTTGGGTATGAGCCTTGATTACTGACCTATTGGTGTAGGGGGACCTTACAGGGATGAGCCACCCAGATTTCCCTTAGCCCCAGGCCCCCCTGTAGAGAGTAGTTGCGTAACCGTTTTGAGCCCTTGAAAGACCTCGGATAACAGAAAAGTTCTCATCCTTCCTGGGCTTCAGCTATATTTGTGAATTCTTTAATGTTGAATTGCAGTTTATATCAGTGACATACACATTGCATATTCATCCTTAACATCCAGAAATAGGACAGGAAAGGGAAAGCCCAGATGGCACGTAAGGTTAACCTTACGTTTTCTTTCAGAGAATGTTTCGTCCTTATTCAACTAAGTAACAATCCTAATGGCTGGTGTTACTTCCCTTCTGGAGCCTGGAAAACTGGAGGATTTCACTCAGAGGAGGACAGGCGGCAGAGACTGTTTGAGGTCGCTTGCTGTTTTAGAAGTCACCGCTGAGAACTTGGTGACCGCCAGCGAGTACCAGCTGTTCATTATCGGACTGGGTGAAAGCCAGCTTTCACCGCGTGACTGCCAAAGGGAGGGACAGACAGGCAGACAGAGAGGGATGCAGAACGGAAGGACGCTTTGTCCCTGCTCATGAAGGTTTTCTTCCATTTGGCAAGGAGCAGGTCTCATGGTGGCTGAGATAGCCCTAGATACACTTTTTGTCGGTGGTGGTCTTTATCCACAACTTTAGAATAATTCAGACTACTGACTCCAGAAAATTGGCTGGAAAAAGCCAACAACAGATTTAATTTGGGAGACTGTTGTTGCCACGGCCAAGACAGCTGATTGTGTAATGAGCTAATGCTGTTGAAAAGTAGCGCTCCTTATATAGTCAAACATTTAATTCACACTCCCTACCAAGCAAAACTTAGCAGTGCGTTCTCTCCTTGGTTCACCATCCCCAGAAAGACTTTGGTGGTGTACCTTGGCACTCAGAGATCCCTGTGGTCTTAAGTGTCCAGCAGTGATTAGAATTTAGAAGGACACAGTTGACCACAAAATAGCAAAAAGGTGGGCGTTATTGCCCCCATGGGCTAAACTGTTAATATTTAATCATAAAAGAAATAATTTTAATGTGCTCATTGGACATCTTAAAATCCTGGAAAAGGCACGGATTATTAGAACTGTGTGACAATCTTAGAATTAGATGGAAAGCCTGAGGAAGGCTTATCTGTTTTGTCCACAACTTCTCACCCAGTGCTTCTCAACCAGGAACAGTCCCACTCCACCCCACCCCACCACCAGAAGCATTTGGAAATGTGCGTATGTTCAGGTGTGTATGTGTGTGTGTGAGTCCCAGTGACTGGGGGACATTACTGACCTTTATTAGGTGAGACCACAGATGCTAAGTGTCCTACAATTCCTAGGACAGTCCAAGAAAACAAAGAATTGTTTTTATCTAAAATGCTACCTAAATGAGAACATGAGACACCTTATAAAATTGCAAATATTGTGCTAAAATGAAATACAAGCCCCATTCATGCTTTCCTGATAAACTCAAACCTATAAAGTAACAAACAGATATTCAGAAGGCAGCACCCCTTATCCCTGGCAGTTGCTGTACTGAAATCTGCCTGAAGCCTGAGTCTGATACTTGTCAGAGTTCTTGGCCTTCAGCAATCAATAGACATTGATAAGAGGCCAGTCAAAAAATTCAGGCAAGTCTTTTGCGGGGCTCCAGCGGCCGCAGGAGGGAGCAAAAACAAGAAACAGGTTCCCTTGTTCGCTCCCTGAAGTGGGGGCAGGCTGGTTCCTTACATGGGGGGAGGGTAGGGGTGTGTCCAGGGGCCGGGCTGGAGGCGTGGCTTAGGTGGTCTGCCCACCCCTTTGGTGACGTTGTGTGCAAGGGCGCATGCGCAGTACCCTGCTTCTGCTCCCTGCTCTTCAGAAGTGGCAGTTGGATTTTTTTGATCTTTTTGTATCTTCTTGTCGGTAATTTGCCCCAGCTGTGCATGCACACTGTTATTTTTAGTCCCTTACGGTTTCTTTGTATTTTGTTGGCTCAAGGAGATGTTTGTCCAGGTGCAAGCATTGCAGCACTGCAGCAAGGGTCCCAGGTTCTAGCCTGTCTCATGACCATGCCTTATTTAATTCTCTTGTGCCCCATAGGGCATAGGGTGTGCCTGGCACATAGTAGGCACTCCATAAGTGTTTAATGAAGTACTGGACAGGTAAATAAGTTCATCAAGGCAGCTCCAGTTTGGTCAAAAGGCCAGAACCGTGGGACTATAACAGTTTTTGAAGACCAGATGGATCTGAACCATAATAACGGTGAACGAGGTGTTAATGGGTGGAATGGGCTTTGGCTTGTCTCCCAACTTTCAAATTTTCACACCGTGTTTGGCAAAATAATGCTCCCATTTTAGGATTTCCACATCCTAATCCCTGGAACTTGTATGTTTTTTTTTTTTAAATGTGGCAAAAGGAAGTTTACTGATATAATTAAGAATTCTGAGATGAGGAGATTATCCTGGATTATTTGGGAGGCCCCACAGTAACCACAAGTGTCTTTATAAGAGGAAGGCAGGAAGTTCAGAATCAGAGAGAGATTTGAAGATGCTTCTGCTCCTGGCTTTGACGATGGAGGAGCAAGGGGCCTGGAGCCAAGGAACTCAGGCAGCCTGTAGAAGCTGGAAACGGGGTGGAAACAGATTCTCTCCTAAAGTCTCCAGAAGAAATGCAGCCTTGCCAACCTGTTTAGACATTTGAACTCTAGAATTGTAAGATAATGCATTTGCATTGTTTTAAGCCAATACGTGTGTGGTAATTTTTCTACAGCAGCAAGAAGGCACTAATACACCTGTGAAGAAACATGAGTTCCGGAATACGTGGGTAATTTAGGTCATGCAATGGGTTAATACCAACATCAGCAAAAACCCAGGTCTGCCGATGATCATGACCAAGCTTTTTCTCTGCGTCATCATAGCGCTTTTTTTTTGTTTTGTTTTGTTTTTGTATCATGGAGAAAGAGTACCTGAACAGTCCATTCTGGTGAGAGTTGAGAGCTCTCAGCATTCATAAGCCAATCTTCATAATGATCATGCCTGTGAGACATAGTTTCTCAGAGCTGTGCTCTGCATCAGCTATTATCGTGCTAACCTGGTGATGGGACACGGGCCACAGTCAACCAGGGCACTACCCAGTGTGCAGGAGTATTTAAGCACAGGTCTGGGTGAAGATACCTGCTTGTTTATTTAGAGGCTAATTTTGAGGCTAGCTTTATTGAACAATTAACGTCATTGTCTGCCCGAGCCAGGGAATTTCAATTAAATGCCTTCTCCCTATCTGACTTTCTCTTGTTCTTCCTACGAGCAGCGGCTGCAGGCAGGACATCCCTGGGACCTTGGCACTGGCAAGGCAAAGCCCATGGAGCCATTTGGTGCACATCTGCAGCTGTCACGCCATGTCCTGGCCTTCCAGTAAAAGGAATTGGGAGTTCAGTACAGCCCCCAGCCCTACCTGTGCCCTGTGGACCACTGCACGAGTCTGCAAGGGGTGCTCTTGATAGAATTTGAGTTTTAGAAAGTTTTATGTTTAGTGAGTTTGGCCCTAGGGTGCCAAGAGAGATGTTCAAAGATTAATAGTAGAAAGTGTTCTTGGTATTACTGATCTGTCCCTCTCTGCTGTTTCCCCATCTCTGTGTATCGGGAATTTGGGGGGGCTGATTCAACAGAGATTGGAAGTTACAGTGGCTTGATAACAAAGAAATTTGTTTTTTAGTTCTTTTTCCCAAGAAATAGGAGCACGGGGGTGGAGAGTTCTGGGTCGGCTGGCAGCTCACCTCATCTTCAGGAAGCTGAGTTCCTTCTATTTTCCTTTCCTGTCATCCTTAGTGCATGATTTCCATCTTCAAGGTCACCTCGTGACCCAAGGTGGTGGTTAGAGTTCCAGCCCTCTCACTCACATCCCAGGCTGAGGCAGGAATAAAAGCAGATGGGCAAAACACTGCCCCAGCTCTCCATCCCTATTTAAGGAATACTCCTGGGAGTCCTGCCCAGTACTTTCTGCATCCTTCTGTTACCAGAACTCAGCCATGTGGCTGCACCAGGCTGCAAGGAAGGCTGAGTTCCATACTGAGGAAGAAGGGAAGAATCCATAGTGGTTAGGTGGCCTGGTATCTCAGCTATTCCTTTTTTGCCTGCACCCATGCCAGGTGGTAGAGTTCAGACTCCTCCCTATGACTGTATGCATTTCCCTCCTCCCACGGAGAAGCCCGAAGGTTTAACAGAACCACTCTTACCATGCCAGCACCGCAGTGAAGAGTGGGGAGAAGCGAGTTACTCAGATATTATTGGTGCTGGATTCACATAGCTGTGAACAGGCCCTGCCAAACTGTGCCTGAGCCCTGCACTCCTGGAAACCAGCCAGGGAGGGTTAAAGGAAATCCCCTCACCCTCTGTGTTCTGGAGAAATGCGTGCTGCAGAGGACCACCCTTCTCCACATGCCTTAGATAAGACCCACAGCTGCTCCTCGCTTGTTTACCAGTGACAAGGCCAGACCCAGACTCTCCAAATTCTCATTCTTTGTCCCCCCAAGGATTAGCTGAACTGTTTTATCCACACTGATCCATTGGAACAAAATGCTTGTTACCCAAACTTTGGTTAAGCTCCCCTCCTTCCTCCACACCCTGGCCTTTGGCCCACGTTCAGCCTGAGCCGGCAGATGCCCCTCCTGAGAACAGGCTGGCCTCCACATGAAACCTTCTTCAATTGACTATCCAATCACGCCGCCTCTTCATCTCACTCGCCCACATCTGGTCCTTCTAGGCTTACTTACCCTTGTCTATAAAAGAAAACCCTTCCTGCCTGAGTCCGAGCTGTGTGCAGATTTTATGGACAGTGTTCCTCTATTTCAGTAGTTCCCCCGCCCCCGCCATATTTGGCAATAATCCTTTTGAATAAAAGTCTCTCCTTACTAAGTCCAGGTTTGCTTTTACTTGACAACCTCTAAATACAGGGGCGTTGGACAGGCCTCTTGAGGACATTTGTGAATGAGGAGGCTATGGGCAGATTTCTCTTCTCCATCATTTCCAGAAAGATCTGAATCCCTGCTCTCCCGTGCAGACAGTGTTCCCCTATGACTCTTCCTAAGGCCCCACAGAAGTGGGAGGGAAAGTTGGCATGGGGACCCCAGTGGCCTCTACAGTTATAAATAGCTATAACCGTAGAGCCGGCAGTTCCACAGAGCTGCTGCTGCCTGGTATAAAGTGTTAGTTGTCAAAATGATTGGGGGACCCTGGGTAAAGCAAGGTTAAGCAGGTTTCTTCACTGCGGGTTTTTCGTAGGCACTTTGTGGAACTCTCAAGGATAGGATATAGTACACGCAGCTTCCCCCCAAATTCTTTGACTGTGCAATGCTTTCATTTGCCGAACACCTAGAAATATCATGCGGGACAGTTTGGGAAATGCTGCTTTAAAGCCTCTTCTCCTGTGATCGCCGAAGGCACCGTGCACCAGATAAGCTTTGCCTTTGAGCTGTTTGTGGCGAGAGGGATTGATGCCTTGGAGCCAGTGGCTGATGTTACAGGTTGGTGTCAGATGTATCTGAGTGTCAGGCATCCTCTCTTTAAGCAGGAGGTGTGCTAAGTAGCCTTTATCCTGGGGGAAACGCAGTAAATGGGTCCGATTTCTCAACAGGAAGATGCTGTGTTTAAGACACATTTGATTTACGGCAGCTTCTGCTGTGACCTTGGCTTTCCAGTTTGCAAGTCATGTCACCAGGGTATATGACTAATGCACGGTTGTGAATTTTTCATGGCAAAAAGGCATGTATTTGTGCTGTTGGCCTCCTGGGCGAAGCAGAAAAGCACGGCGCGTCAAGAGCAACGTAAACTGTTAGGGAAATCTTTATCCCCCCAGACCTCCCTGCAAAGTTCCATTACTCGTGTCCCACTCACCCGCTCATTCATTTACAAACATTTATTGAGCAGCTTCCATTTGTAAGTACTGTGGGAGATGCGAGGATGCATAAAGCAGCCTGGGAACCGGAGTGTGGGGGCGGCAGGTGTGAACAAGGCTGAGGAGTAAAAGAGCTTCGCGTGGGGCTCCCTCTTCGGAGTGAGTATTCAGGCGTCTCAAGAGCCTGCACTGAACATGCTTAGCTTGTAAAAATAAGCCTTTCAGTCCTGTAAGACTCCCCTCTAGGGGCACCCTGGGGGAGCAAAGGCCAGGTGTCTTCCGTGGGTTCAAGTCCCAGCTGTGTCACCTTAAGCAAGTCTCCTAAAGCTTCTGGAGCTCCTCCCGTTTTCTGTAAAAGAGGGGAACTGAAACAGATAGTTCTTAATGTTTCTGCAGCTCCAAAACAGTACACACACACACACTCACACTCTCACACACATACACACACACACACACACACACACATATACACACACACATACACACACATATATACATATACACATAGATATGTGTACACACACATTAGGGATATGATGTAATAGACATACAGACATGTAGGTTACATATATACATATACACACATGTAAACGTACACACGGACACAGTCGAGGGCGAGATTGCTCCCGGCTGGAGTGCGCAGGTGCGACGTGGGGCTGCAGGAAGATGAGCCTTTATGTGGGCTTCACAAGAAACCCAAGGCTGGTTTGGAAGAGGTTATCCGCCTGGCGGCACACAGCTGGAAAGTGGGAGAGCCACCTCGAGGCCACTCTGCTCTTCCGCTGCCCCAACCGTGATATTCGTTTGGCTGAGACTGGAACTCCACTCCACTAACTGCTAGTGGAGAAAAGTTAAGATTCACCTCGTCCGTCAGCCAAGAGACTGGACCTCCTGGCCCCCTGTGTACAGTTGTCCCCGTCACTGCTGGGTGTCCTCCAACTCCCAATACGAATTTCAGACAGCTTTTTTTTTTTCTGGCTTCTACAAGCATCTGGAGACGAAGTCTCTCGGCTGGTTTACAGCACCTTGTTCAGACCCGTTAACTGTCTTCTTGCCCTAACCAGCGCTTGCCAGTAACAGTTGTGTCGGATTCAAATGGTGTGAAAGACCTGGGATGTTTGAGAGGTAATTTCTCCCTGTGAAATTGCACTCTCTCTCACCCTCAGGGTTTCTGCATCTCTCTCTCTCTCTCTCCCCCCCCTCCCTCTTTTCATACTGAGGTGGTACTATTTGCTTGTTTTTTTTTTTTTCCCCTTCCCTCAGGAATATAAATTTGAATTGCTTTGTATAGAAAACCAAATTATTGAATTACAAAAAAAAAAAAAAAGAGAAAGATCTATTTACTCCTTCAGAATGAAGATGAATGTACAGCTTGTGGTATAATGCATCAATTTGAGTAGTAAATACAGAAAGCAGAAATGATATTTATATAGAGGAAAGGCATAAATATATCACATGACCACAGAGAACAATAAAGATGAAGGAGGCAGCCTGGGTTATGAAACTGATCACTTAACTGCGGAGCCCGCGCCGTTCCCGCTCAGGGACGTGGTGGGTGGATTACTACGTGACGGAAGTGGAGAGCTCTGGCGTTTGTGTTTCTGCTCAGTACCACCAACCACTCAGCTGCTTCAGGGCATGGGATTCAGCTCTGTGAAACTCACTTCTTCGCTTCTTTGGACAAATCCTTGTGCATTTTTTTGGTAATTCCCTGGTGGTCCAGTGGTTAGGACTCAGTGCTTTCACGGCCGTGGCCCAGGTTCAATTCCTGATCAGGGAACTAAGACCCTTCAAGCCGTGCAGTGCAAGGAAACAAACAAACAGAAAATGTTGTCCATTAAAAAAAAAAAAAAAAAAGCCAAATAGTAATACCTATAATTTATCCAGTACTTGCATAAGAATTCTATATATTCTATATAATATATTTAACCTAATCTTTACCCCGAGCTAATGAAGTGGGTACTATTATGGTCATTACTAGTTTATGGATGGTGAAAATGCACAGAGAAGTGAAGCAACTTGTCCAAAGTCACACAGCAAATAAGTAACACAGCCTGGATTCAAGGCAAGCCGTTTGGTGCCATGGTACATTCTCGTCACCGTGATGCCGTACTGCTTCTCCTCATTCCTGGGAGGGTCACTGGGTCTGTCGCTGTGGTATAGCCCCTGATGGGCATGTGCTTAGGAGAGACAATAGGGGCATCTCCATATGTATCAGTGGGGCAGGTCCCTGAATCTTACAGGAAAGTGATCATGAGGGCCACCATGAACCAACTTCTCCAAGTCTACCGTATAGTCTAGCATTGACTGGGTTTGGCTGCCAGGTTAGATAGAAACTGATTTTTGAACACTCAGGAGGACATGCAGCCCATCTGCTAAGCTATGGCTGCTCTGATGACTGCGTGTCAGGGGCTGAAGGCATCTGACGATCCAGAGCATATTTTAAGTTGGGGGTTGCTTAGTGTCCTTGAAAGGAAGGAAACAGTGTTGTAGGGCTTTGGTGGGAATTGTTTTACTTGGGTCTCAGGCCCTGAGAAGAACGAGGGCTGAGGTCCTCTGCTGGTATAGCGGGAGCACTTCGTCTTCTCACTCAGAGGGAACCAGCCCCGGTGTCAAGCCCCGCAGGAGGGTGGAGGGTGGACTCTGCCTGCAGGTGGGTGGGCTTCTCCCTGTGCTCCTACGCTGACCCTCACCAGCTACTACCTTTAAGACCCTGCTGCCTTGGCCTTCCAGCCTTGTCTGGTCCCTGACGTTGGCTTTTTTTTTTTTTTTTTTTGCGGTACGTGGGCCTCTCACTGCTGTGGCCTCTCCCGTTGCGGAGCACAGGCTCCGGATGCGCAGGCGCAGCGGCCACGGCTCACGGGCCCAGCCGCTCCGCGGCACGTGGGATCCTCCCGGACCGGGGCACGAACCCGCGTCCCCTGCATCGGCAGGCGGACTCTCAACCACTGCGCCACCAGGGAAGCCCCCTGACATCGGCTTTTGCCACTTTCACCTTTGACATCTGCCTCACCCCTCCAGCCTTGCTGGGCACCCTGGACTCTTGGACACCTGTCACGTCTACTCCTCCCTGTTGAAGCTCTTATGCTGGGCTGACACCAGATTGCTTATATGAAATGGGTGGAACTTCTTGTTTCAGGTCCCCCACCTTCCCTCCCGGATGGTGCTTCTGGCCTCGCATTTCCAGATGTCACATTCCATCTTCCTGACCCTTCTCTCGCCATACAGATGGAACCATCCTGTACCACAGCCCCTTTGGGAAGACATACACGTGCCTTCCAAGTGGACAATTTCTAAAGAAAAAAGAATGTCTGTACTAACAGCATAGACCTTGCCGTGACTCTGCAGTGGCTGATACGTTGTGGGTCTGTGTCCAGCGCCTCATCTGGTTTATCGTTGGACTTTGGGGCCCTATCGGAGGGCTGTGTGTTAGAATTCCTTAACCTTCGACCATGCATCCACACGTGCCTCGTACCTCTACAGAGCATTTATTTCATTCTGTTGGCTGCTGAGTTTCATTGCACATCTGTTCCTCTTTCTCGTCAGATGATGAACTCCTTGAAGGGTGGGTTTACACCTTCAGATCTCTGCAGGGCAGAGATCGCAGGGGATCTTGCCCTTAGCAAATGCTCAGTAAAATAGATTAATGTTGAATTTGGTAAACTAGTGGAGTGTCAGCTAGCAGTGAAAAGAGGCCATGTCCCTGGCAGGCCAGTGCAGCACATGGACAGCCCTCTCCTGCAGAAAGGGAGGGGGTCTTGTGTGAGGGAGTGGTCCAAGAAGCTGACACGAGCACACCCCTGAAAGGAGAGGCAAAGGCATCACAGGCAGGAGGAATAGTGTTAGTGAACACGAAGGAAGGGACCAGTGCGCCAAGTGTAAAGGGAGGTGAGCTCTGGGTGAAACAGACGGGCTGGAGCAGGTCCGGGGGGATCACTGAAAATATGGTTGACTATAAAGTTTAGGGCTAGATTTTGAAGAGCCTTAGACTTAAGCTTATCTTACAGATGACAATTAAACTTCTAAAGTATGAAAGTGATAAAAGGAGTATTTTTTAGAAAGTTGGGCGGACGGATGAATACTTAAATGGACAGCCTCTTATTTTTTTTCCAGATCAAAGCCTTTTCTTGAAAAAAATTCCAGCTCATCATCCTCTTCGTTTCTTTGTCTGTCCGTCCATTTCTCTCTGGAAAGGAATCTGGTTCCTGCAGCCCCGAGGGAGGGTATAAGACACGTGATAGAACTGAAGGCGGGCGGGGAGCGGCTCCCGAGAGTGAGCACGTTTCGGGAATCCGAGGCTCCCTCTGTCTGCCGTCAGCAGCATCCCTGTGGGAGCAGCATAGGACGCCTGTGAACTCAGGCCAGCCCGGGGGAGGTGGTGCTGATGGCCATCCGGGACGATGGCCCTGTAGCCTTGCACTCATTGAGAAAGACAGTCTCATCTTGACCTCTTGGGGTTTATAGTCTCTTCCAGTTTCTTGCAGGAAGTGGGGGTGGGGTTGGGGGGGGGAGGAATCACAGAGTCTCTAATCACAAAGTGGCAATGACACCACCCAGTGATGGCTGTCACTCACTGGGCAGGCTGTTCTGGTTGCATCAGCCTAGGGAGACATCCCAGCCAGGCAGTTGTTTCCCGTGGTGATGGTGGTAGGGGGAGAGTCAGCCACTCCCACCTGTGGCAAATGTATGGTTTGGAGCAAAAATCAGGATGAGAACGTTGGAAGCCTCTTTGCCTTGAGAAATGAATTGCTGTTTCCTGTTGGGCCAGCCCAGGTTGGATATGAGTCCTTTTAAGGGAGCCCTCAGTTTCTCTATTGTAAAATTCATGTAACAATAAAACTCACCTTGTCAGGGTCTGGAGGGAATGGAAGGAATTAATACATTTGAAGTTTTTAGAGCAGTGCCCGGCACATAGTAGGTGTTCAATAAACATCAGTTGTCATCATTGTTGTCACTTTTCCGGAGGAGACCACCAAGAGGTTGAAATTGGTTTCAGAGATTTTTTTTTTGTTTTTTCAAAAGGCTGGTTTTATCTGTTTCTGAAAAGAATATCTACTTTGAAAACATCTTAACTCTCTAGTTTATTCTAGTGGCCTGAAGTGGGTATAGAATTTCCAGATGAGGTGACAGGCAGCGCTCAGAGTATTGGTAGCACTACACACGATATTCCGCGCGTTTCCAGCCCAGGGTGGATCTCATATTATATAATGATACAGTATTGCTAAGTAGCATTATCGTATGATTGTATGCGAGTATTGTGGCTCAGGCTCACAGGGTGCATGCCACCTGCTGTACTTGCAGTGTCTCATTTAATCCCTTTGGCAACACTATCAGTACGATTAACCTCATCTTTCACCTGCAGAAACGGAAGCGGGAAAAGTTAAATAATTCGCCAAAGGGCACACGGCTAGCAAGGGAGCACATGCAAGATTGAAATGTGGGCAGCCTAGGACTCCAGCCTTATCTGCTACATGGCACCTCTCAGGTGCCCTTCCCTTTCGAGTGACCCAGAGGAACTCACATCATAAAGGGAAGCACGGGGCTGCATCTCTTCCTGTCCACCCTCTCCTGGGGTCTGGGGGTGGACACAGTGTACAGAGTGGGACTCACTCTCTTATTGCCTTAAATGGGTCCTGGGCTGTCCAGCTCCCTGTGTGTACTCATGCTGTTCTCGGGCTTAGATGAGCCGCCTCGATATTACCTGGCTTTGGATGCTGCCACGTCCACGAAGCCCTCTGTGATGCTTCCAGAATGAAAGCACTCACTTCTTTGTGTAGCCCTCCTCTGAGCACTGGTTGTGGTATCTTTGCCTTCCACTTGACATTTCTCTATGACCGT
This sequence comes from Kogia breviceps, assembly GCF_026419965.1. NCBI lineage: Eukaryota > Metazoa > Chordata > Mammalia > Artiodactyla > Physeteridae > Kogia > Kogia breviceps. The sequence continues at coordinate 79,917,273 of NC_081323.1, forward strand.
CAGTCATATATGTTTAGTGTCTCTGGCTTTGTGAGGGCAGGCACAGCATTTTACATGAAGAAAGACCCTGTGATGTGCTGATTTGACACAGCTATCTTGATGCATAGGGCTCTTATCCTATCCACTAGTAACTGGACATAGACGTCCCTGATGAGAGTCAGATTTCTAAACCTCACTCATCCCTGATGATAATAACCTCTTCATTTTAATTGAGCATTTATTCTCTCCCAGGCCCTGTGCTGAGCACTTGATGTGCCTTATCACATTTATTTCTCCTGATCTCACATTGGGCTTATGAGGCAGATCTGTTGTTAATCACTTTTTACACAAGGGAAGCGGTTTTCAAGGACACAAAACTGATAAGTGGCCAAGTCTGAACTTGAACTCAGAGCTCACAGTGAATTCAGGCTCTAACCCCTCCATCTCTGATCAGGACCTCAGTCCTCAGCCGTGGGCATTCTTGACTCTCACCAAGCCCCTTGTGCCCTCCCTGACCCCAGCATATATCTGCGTCTGATGACAGCTCTGAGGGGCTGGTAAGACCCGTAGGGATGGGGTAGAATTGAGGTGTGGATTAAGAGGTGTTACTGAGTCCCAGCTTCTACTGCTCACCTCACAACAGGCCATACATTGAGAGCTGAGGTGTTGGGGGCAGAAATAGCTGCTTTACTCAGAAAGCCAGCCAAAGGAGAAGATGATGTCCCAAAGAACCATCTTCCCCAAGTTAGGATTCAGGCTTCTTTTATACTAAAAGGGGAGCGGGTGTGCTTGGTTGTGGCAAACTTCTTGGTGTCAGAATCCTTTGTTCTTGCAGCTGTCCACTAGGTCAGGTCAGGTCAGGTCAGGTCATGTCAGGATGTTCCTGTAAACCTCCAACAAAACAAATGTTATTCTCTGTTCTGCAACTTTTTAACTCTATATGAATAGAAAAGTGTGACACCTTTAAAGGTCAGAGCCTTGAGAATGGGCTCGCCTGTATATTTCAGGCTATAGGCAACATTCTTAACTTGTAGCCAAAGCAGTAGAATACAGAGGTTAAAGTAAAAAAAACAAACGGACCTAACATGGAGTCAGATTTGTTCTTTCCTATTACAGAGAGGCTGATGTGCACAGAACACAGGGAAAAATAAATAGTAAAAAACCTTGTAACTTTAACGACTTGTTCCAGTGGCATCAGTGAGTTAGGTGTCAGGACAAAACGGTAGAATCAAAGTAGCACCTCCATTGTGACTGAGTCAGTCTCCCATGGCAGAATGTAGCATGCCTTCTATGTAGAAGATGCTCATAAATACTTGCCAAATGAATGGCTGCTTTTTTTCTCTTGTGAAGTGGCTTGATCCCTGTGTGCCTGGAGAACCTAATTTTGTAATTAATTAGGCATCAATTAAAATAGGACACGGGAATTGGAAGGACCTTTAGAACCCGACTAGTTCAACCATCTTGCTTAGTAGTCAAGGTCCGGAGAGTGCTCTGGGACTTGTCGGCAGCAGGCAGCAGGGGGCTACCTCTGATCCCCTTGACATTTCTCGGTGGCCAGCCAGGGACAGAGGGGTTTAGGACTGATTCTGTGCTCTTTGTTTGGAGACAGGTGCCAGCTCAAAGGGAGGAAGGAGCCAAATGCCTCCTTTTCCCCTCCTGTGTTTTTCAGTGCTGCATCCACCCATGCAGATTGCCCTTGAAATGATGTATTTTTGCACATGGCGACTTGTGTATTCCCAGCAAGTTGTTTCCATCATGCTGGTGCCAGAGAAATGGACTATCTCATCAGCGATGTGCTTGGAACCCACCTCTAGTGCTGGAAAACCCTTTTTATATGTGGGCTCACCATTTAGCTGTCCAAATACAGTATGATTCATCCAGCCTGCTGGGGAGAAGGGAGAAGGCTTGAACCACAGGAAGTGATGACGGTGAAGGGAATTGTTATGTTACCATGTCAATGTTTTTGCCCCATAAGTTTAAAGTATGAACTAAGCCGTGAACTGGCTCCCACCAACAGAGGCATAATGATACCCAGCCAGCCTTGGAATTCTGTTGAGATCTTGATCTAAAGTCCTTTTCTGGGGAAATGGCAGCTTACTTTCTAAGCAGAAGGGCTACATGGGGCCTTTCTGAAAAATTTCCCTACAGCCCAGAATTTAAAGTCTCACTGGTACTAAACAAAACATTAGACTATGAATTTATGAGAAAGGCTTCTGTGCCACAGGCAGAAATCAGTCCAGTTTCATTGCTCTTGTCAGCCTTTGGGGTCTAACGTGAGTCATTGCTTAAGATCTTAGAAGTGAGGAATGCCTTCTCAGTGTTAAACTTTAATATAGATACATAATAGATCAGAGCAGAACAGGGCAAAGTCACCTTAAAGAGACAGTGAGAACGGACAGCCACCTTATTATAGCAATTCACATACTCAAAGAAAGACCTTGGCAGTCGGGAGAGTCCCTGCAGAAAATCAGGTCCCCTCATGGGGTGGGGGGACCCTTAGCAGAGGTCTTTTAAGTGTTTGTAGTGCTGGATACACAGGCACCACCAACATGGAATGGATGGGAAAGCTGTGGTTAACCACTGGTCCCATTGCTAAGGCCACCTCTTCTTTAATAGGAGGATCTCAAACATTCAGCCCATCGAATGAATTCTTCTTGCTTTGCTTATAGGCTCCTCAAACACTCTTCGTGGCAGTTATACATTTTCTCACTGTAAACTGAGAGGCCACACTGTGTGGCTTTAGACATTAGGTCTGTAAGCTTGGTTAATGCTGAGTTTGCCCCTGAGCAAGGAATCTGTTCTACGTGAGTTAATGATACCACATTTCTGGGCGGGGCAGGCGCAGAATCCTGGATGGTGGTATATTAAACAAGATCTGGACAGCCAGGTCATGAGGACACTTCATGAAGGAGGACCATCCCAGCTTCCGTGGGGTAGGACATCTTCCAAGTTCATTCCATTGAGGCTGAGTGTAAAACATCTATCCTTTCTACAATGTTGCCTGATAGAAATTCACCCTTAGATATTCTTTGAAGGGGCGGCTGTGATGAAATGTATGTGAAAATGCTAAGTGACTTACACATTGATGTATGGACATGAATTAAGACTGTTCCATGCAGTCTGGAGATGGATAAAGGCAAAGACTGGAAACAGGGGCGAGGCTGCCACTTCAGAGAGGAGTTTCATCCGGGACGTATGTATCCATTCCTAGAGGCAGTTCTCCATCATTTAATTTCCCCTTGACAGACAAGAGAGATTTAAAAGAGGAAGCTGCCAAACTCTAAATTCTGTGGTTCTACGGTACCATTCGGTGGCAAATGGTGAAAAGTCAACAGAAAATGAGACACTCTGCTCTAACCTGGACCAGAATAAAATGGTCCTCTGTGCTATGCAAGCAACCTTCTTGCTCAGCAGCCACGTCAGCTGTCCAGTGCTACCACCCCTCTGTGGTTCCAGTATGGCCCCTGCATGCCCCCTCCCAGTCTGCTTTCCTGGCCACATTCCAGGTAGGAAGAAGGAAGAAGAGTGGGATGAGATGGTGTGTGCCAGCTGAGTGAGTCCCCTTAAGGAGCTTTCCAGAAAGTGCCATTCAACACATATATCTCATTGGCCAGAATGATGTTACATGGTGACCTTTATCTGCAAGGAATTCTGGGAAATATATATATACATATATACAGTTGATTTACAATGTTGTGTTAGTTTTTGGTGTATAGAGAAGTGATTCAGTTATACATATATATATTCTTTTCCATATTCTTCTCCATTATGGTTTATTACAAGATATTGAGTATAGTTCCCTGTGCTATACAATAGGACCTTGTTGTTTATCCATTCTATAGATGATAGTTTGCATCTGCTCATCCAGAACTCCCAATCCACCCCTCCCCTGCTGCCCCTCCCTCTTGGCAACCACAGGTCTGTTCTCTGTCTGGGAGTCTGTTTCTCTTTCGTAGATAAGTTCGTTTGTGTCATATTTTAGATTCCACATATAAGTGATACCGTATGGTATTTGTCCTTCTCTTTCTGACTGACTTCACTTAGTATGACAATCTCTAGGTCCATCCATGGTGCTGTAAATGGCACTATTTTATTCTTTTTTTATAGCTGAGTAATATTCCATTTTATATATATGCCACATCTTTATCCATTCATCTGTCAATGGACATTTAGGTTGCTTCCTTGTCTCGACTATTGTAAATAGTGCTGCTATGAACATAGGGGTGCGTGCATCCTTTTGAATTAGAGTTTTCTCCAGATATATATCCAGGAGTGGGATTGCTGGGTTATATGGCAACTCTATGTTTAGTTTTTCTGAGGAACCTCCATACTGTTCTCCACAGTGGTTGCACCAATTGACATTCCTACCAGTGTCGGAGGGTTCCCTTTTCTCCACAGCCTCTCCAGGGAAGGAAGGGCATATATGTTTAAAAGATGAGCACGCTTAGCTGGGTTTCTGGTGGAAAGGAAGGCAGGGAGAATGAAGAAGGGCTGACGAATGGCAATCTCTGGCATGGCTACCCCGCTAGAAACCTGCGACTCCATTTGGACTCTCTATCCTCTCACCCCTTCCATTCAACCAGCCAACAGTTCACGCCAACACACCAACAGCTCACTGCCACATCTCCCCTCCTGTCCATTCCTCCCGTGCTTGCCTTAGTTCAGGCCCCTCTGTGTTTCACCCAAACTGCTATGTTATATAAGAATTTCTGCTGGTTCCACAGCACTCGGTCTCATCTTCAAGTCAGCCCTCCTCTGTTCTTAGCCCTTGCATGGCTCCCCATTACCCTCTGAGAGAAGAACACACTTCTCACACACAGGTTTCCTCATGAGCTGTACTTTGTCCATGTCTCCAGCTTTATGTCCTTTCTACCCGTATCCACTTCACTCCCACTGTGGTACCGAGGACTATGTGCCCTCGATCAACTCTGTTCGTTCTCGTTCTCCCACACCCCACATCTGATCCATCCATGTATTCCCCACCTTCAACGTACATGCAAAACGTGGCCCCCTCCCAATAGTAACTGTTGAATGAATGAGTGAATAAATGCTGGAAACGTGCTAAGTGTTCCATAAATACTGATTTCCTTAAAGGTAACATGATGCATGTCCATGGTGGGGATATTAATGACAGCATTTTTCTATGTTTCAGTGCCAGGTGTAGCACGTATATTATTTCGAGTCCTCATACTCATCCTTCAAAGTAGATTTTTTAAAAACTGATACTAATAATAGCATCATCATAGTTACCACTTCTTTAATGCAGACGCCAGACTGAGCCCTTGACACTGTAATACCTGGTTTAATTCTCACCATACTCCTAGGAGGCAAGTTCTTTTCTTAGCCCTCCTTCTCCAGATGAGGAAACTGAAGCTAAGTGAGGTTCAGTGACTTGTCCAAAGTCACAGACGGGTTGGGCAATGCTTCTGATTTGCTCTCAGTGCAACCATTGTTGGATGGGGGCTGCAGAAATGTCGCTCATGATTTTCCAGGCTTCTGCTACGAGGCAGGCATTTGGGGATCTTCAGTGACCCTTTAAGGTTTTGAGGGACTGTCATGTCTTTTTTTCCCTGTAGTTTTATATTTTCCCTGTAAACAATTAAAGCCTTAGTGAGTACCAGACTTGGGAAGGAGACAAAGATATCTGTGCTAATTATCTTAAATAATAATGTCTAGATGTTTCTTTTCAGGTCATCATCTTTTTCTGCTCCCTGAGGGAGAGAGTACAGGGGATAGTTACAACTGAACACTGGAGTCAGACTGTCTGGTTTCAAATCTTGGTTCTAGTTTCGTGACCTTGGACCCGTTACTTACCTCCTCTGTGTCTCAGTCTCCTCAGACGCAGTGTGAAGGGGATAATAATGCTTCTCTCCTAGGGTTGCTCTAAGGACAGAACTTTCAGTGGCTGTGACAGTGCCTGGCACGTAGAAAGCAGTCTGTAAATGTGAACCACTGGACGTATTGATAGTAAGATATTTCTGACCTCACCTGGTTTGGCCTCTATCAGAAGCTGTATAGTGAATATTGAGATTAAGATGGATTTTTTTTGTCCATTTCTCAGCATCAGAGGGAGACCTTGGGGCCTCTGTTGTGTTCATCGATCATTTCAGGATCTTGAATGCTTCCCTAAAATGGGTCGGGATCTGTATCAGGGTCGTGAACCTTTGCGGTTTGTCCCTCAGAATCCACTCCTTTCTCTTCTTCTGGCACGAGTAGCCAGAACTTTCTTGGGAAACTTGTTAAAAATGCAGATTCTTAGGCCCCACCCAGGCCTACTGCGTCAGAAATTCTGGGGGTGCGGCCCAGCAATCTTTATGTTCTTACAAGGTTTTCCAGGTGATTTGATGCACACCGAAGTCTTAGAACCACTGAGCTGAGGCCTTGCTACTCCAAGTGTGGTTGCTCAGACCAGTGGCTTCATCATGACCTAGGAACTTGTTAAAAATGCAGAATCCCAGTCCCTTTCCCAGACAGACTGAATAAGAGCCTGTATTTTAATAATATCTCCAGTTGAGTCACAGGGACGTTAACGTTTGAACACACTGGTCTTGGGCACTGGTTCTGAAATGTGGCTGAAAATTGGAGTTACCTGTAGAGTTTAAAAGTCAGCTGCCAACTAGGGCTCGTTCTTAGAGATTCTGATGTGATCTGGAGAACAGCCTAAGTAATGGGATTTTTTTTTTTTTTTTTTTTAACTCTTCAGGTGACTCTCACAGGTAGCAAAGTTTGAGACCCTCTGACCTAGGGCACGGCTTTCCAAGCGTGGTCCCTGGTCCAGCAGCACCTGTCGCACTTGGGAACTTGTTAGGAACGGAAATTCCTGGGTCTCACCCCAGACCTACTGAATCAGAAACTGTTGGGTCGGGGCCCAGAAATCCATGTTTTATCCAGCCGTTCAGGTGATGCTGCTATAAGCTGACGTTTGAGAACCATGATCTAGGGCCCAGGAGCCTCTCTCTGTATAGAGCTGGCAGGTGATAGTAGGGGTGGGGGGAGATCACTAGGGTGACCAGCCATTCCTGTTTGCCAGAGACTGAGAGATTTCCCCGGAAATAGTACTTTCGGTGCTAAAATCGGGACAGTCACGGACAAATTGGGATGGTTGGTAACCCTAGACCATGGAAGATTCTGTTTTTGTGGAAGTGTCACATGGTCCATTCCATTGGCTGAAACTCAGTCATTGGCCGCAGCTCACTACAAGCAAGGCTGACAAACGTGGACTAGCCGGGGGCCCAAGGGAAAGAGGAAAGCTTTAGCCGGTCTCCGCTCCAGCTCCTAATCACTCAGCAACGATCTCATCCTTCAAGTATGTACCAGGGATGCCAAAGTTTAAAGATGCCTCTAAAAAGTGCTTGTTAAGAAAGGATAGGCTTCTGCCCTCTGGGGGTGCTCTGCTTGCTGCTGGCTTTTCTCTGCCGGTGCTCAGGTTGTGACATCAGCATCTGGCATTAGCCATTCAACAGGAAGGAAAGAAAGAAAGAAAAAAAAAAAAAAAAAAAACCAACCCCAAAGCTTCCCCAGCAAATCTGCTCCCTGTTTGCAGGAGGGCTGCAGCTGGGATATGATGGCGCGGGCATATGGCTTTAGGGAGGCCCATTTGGTTCACTTAGCAGAGTTCTGTGGCCTGTGAATGTTCAACACATTTTAACATGAAAGTCGTCGGGCAGCTGGCCCAATTCCTGCCTCCCTCCCCTGGCTAGTTCTGAGGCTGGCTGTGTGGAAACAGAGGCAGAGGGCAGGGGGTCTCCGGTGCGGGTGATGGGCAGGAACAGAGCGAGGCCCTTTCTGAAGGCGTCGCCCATTCCGGAGCATCTCAGTTCAGGCTTTATGCAAATGTCACGTCATTTGCTGTGGCAGGGAGGTTGCACTGCTTGGAATAGGAGAGCCAGCCCTCTTTGGTCAGGGGGCTTTTTGAGGCAGAAAGAAATTAGGATGCATGCCGGGCAAGACTTGGCCTGCGATGAGGGAGAAAAGACGAGCTCTGGAATATACTTTCGAGCAGGGTTTGCAGATGGAAATGCAGCTGGGTCTCTCTGGTTGGCACGGTTTTAGGAAGAGTCCTTTTCATCTCCCTAGGTAAAGCCCCCAAGCATCCTAATCTTTCTGACCTGTAGACAAGGAGGCATCGTGGGTGGTGGGCAGAGCACTGTCCAAGGACCGCGAAGACATGGGCTCCAGCTCCTGCCCCCCCCCCCGCCACTGGTTGTGAATGGCCGCTCAGGTGTCATGGGCTGCTTAAGCCCTCTGAGTTATCGGGACTTGGGCAGAAGCCTCTGGGGGAGAGATGGGGCAGATTCCAGGGTCAGATTCCTGGAAGGACGCAGAGGGGCCCTAAACCAAAAAAAGCAGTCTCCAGGGGTCAGCAGAGCAGGGGGAGTCTGTTCACTTACATACAAAGTGTAAGGGCGGAAGGGGGGGGCGGGGGCGGGGGAGCGGAGGAGTCCTCGCCAGAATTCAATGAAATTGCCACAGTATATCCTCACGTAGGAGACCCTTTCCAAGGACGGCAGTCTCTACCTGGATGGATGTACTTTGATCTTTCTGAACAGATCTTTTCTCTTAGGTACTTTTAGGTAAGGTATTTCTTACTTTTTTCCAAATGTGAAATAGAAATATCTTTGTCATTTTCTTTCTCTTTTTTCTCCCCGTCTGTATTAGTTTCCTGTGGCTGCTGTTATGAATTACTACAAATCTGGCAGCTTAAAGCAACACAGATTTGTTCTCCTCCAGTTACAGAGGCCAGAAGTCCAAAGTCAATCTCACTGGGCTAAAGGCAAGTTGTGGGCAGGGCTGGTTCCTGCTGCTGTCTTTAGGGAAGAATTCATTTCCTTGACTCCTCTACTTCCTGGGTCTGGCTGCATCCCTTGGCTCTCGACCCCTCCCTTGAATCACTCCAACCTCTTGCTTCCATCCTCGCATCCCTTCTTTCCTCCTTTGACCTCCCTGCCTCCTTTTGTTTTCTTTTTAATTTATTAAATTTATTTATTTTTGGCTGCGTTGGGTCTTCGTTGCTGTGCGTGGGCTGTCTCTAGTTGCGGCGAGCGGGGGCTACTCTTCACTGCGGTGCACAGGCTTCTCATCGCGGTGGCTTCTCTTGTTGCGGAGCACGGGCTCTAGGCGCGCGGGCTTCAGTAGTTGTGGCGCACGGGCTCAGTAGTTGTGACGCGCGGGCTTAGTTGCTCCACAGCCTGTGGGATCTTCCCGGACCAGGGCTCGAACCCACGTCCCCTGCATGGGCAGGTAGATTCTAACCACTGTGCCATTAGGGAAGCCTCCTGCCTCCTTCTTATAAGCACCTTGTGATCACATTGGACTCACCTGGATAGTCCAGGAGCATCTCTCATCTCAGGACCACTAACTTAATCACATCTTCAAGTCCCCTTTGTGGTAGAAGGTAACATTCACAGGTTCTGGGGATTAGGATGTAGATAAGTTTGGGGAGGCATTATTCAGCCTACCACACCATCCTTCTTTCTTTTCATTCACAAATGCATTATTAAAGACTTTTTTTGTTTGTTTGTTTGTTTTGCGGTACGCGGGCCTCTCGCCGTTGTGGCCTCTCCCGTTGCGGAGCACAGGCTCCGGACGCGCAGGCTCAGCGGCCGTGGCTCACGGGCCCAGCCGCTCCGCGACATGTGGGATCTTCCCGGACCGGGGCACGAACCCGCGTTCCCTGCATCGGCAGGCGGGCTCTCAACCACTGCGCCACCAGGGAAGCCCTACTGAAGACTTTTTATGTGTCCAGTCTGTGCCTGATGCTGGGGCTTTGGAGATGAGCAGAAACAGACATGTTCCCTGCCATGTGAGCTTACTCTGGTGGGGAAGACAGACCTGATTCAAAGCGTCACACACGTCAGTGTAAAATCACATGGTGTAGTAATGGTCCATGGGGCTGTGAGACTGTGTAACAGAGGAATTTGCTTGATCTGGGCTGAGGAGGGGGTGTAAAGGATAGTCAGCTGGTTTCTAAGGGGTCTATGGAGGGCCACAAAGACCAGGTTAGAAATTTTGGTCTTTGTCCCAAGAACAAAGGGGTGTCATTGGAATGTTTTAGGCAGCAGAAAGGTATGACCAGATTTGCATTTAAAAGCTCACAGCAGATACTGTGTGGAGAATAGGTTGGAGGCGGCTATTGCATCCATCCTGGTGAGAGTGGCCTGGGCGAACTGTTGATTCTGGGCATGTGGACATCTGGTGCCTGAGAGAAACTTAGTCTCACTCTTTCCCTCTCTCTCTTATTCTCTTTCTCAGTGATCTATTATCCTAAGGTTGGTCTGTAGAAGAAGATTATTATAAGATTGAACACAGTGGTGCACTTTAAGTACTATTAGCTAATTTAATTTAATATGAACTGAGACCTCTGTGGCAACTAAGAGGATGGCTGGGCACAAACAGCTGAATCCCCAACAGAGGGTCCCAGCTGTAGCATCTATAGAGGAAGCCCGGGAATGCCATGATCTAGAACTGGCCTGGAAAAGAGTTGTCCAGTAGCCTGCATTGTTCAGAAGAGCTGAAAACCTCAGGTGGAAGTACGGGCTGTGGGAGAAAGAAGTTGTCTAACATGATTTCCCGGAGCACAGGACAGCTAATGAACACATATGACTACCTAGGCATCGTGTTCAGCGTCAGCATCATTTGAATGGAAGGTCCAGTAGATGTGAAGGGTGGATCGCAGGAGCGGGCAGTCATCAGACAGAGCCGACGCAATGGGCATTATAGACAGCCCGAAGCGTAGAAGGTATAGCTGAGAGAAAAGGAGACCTTTATTCAAATATCGAAAGGGTTGCCACATGGAAGGAGGAACAGAATTCCTCTGTGTAACACCAGAGGATAACCTGAGACAAACGGATGAACATAATAAGATTTTAGGTCAAAAGAAGGAAGAACATCCTAAAAACTAAAGCTATCTAATAATCGGATGATTCAGGGGAAAGTCTTCCGAGAGAAACCAGATCATCCGTCAGAGTTATTAATTCAGATAATAAGGCTCCTGCCGTATACCAAGCACTGTTGGGGATAGAGAGGCGAGGAAGACATGGTTCCTGTCCTTTGGTAGGTAATTTTGGACGTCAAAGAAGACCTCTGGCCGTAATAAAGGAAGGGTATTTTACAGTAGAAGTATGTCAACAAGGTACTCTGAGGCCTTGGAGGAGTGGCAATTGAGTTAGCTTGACTTGGGGTTCAGGACAGATCATTGAAAGATGGGCGCCGAGAATGGCCCTGAGCATTGGAAGGTGCTTGGAAATGGACATTCCTTGGGGGACAGCAGGTCAGCAAGAGCCTGTGGCTGGGAAAATGCAGGATGTGGTGAGCACAGTGTGAACTGTCTTCTGTAGACAAGGACCAGGAAAGCACAGGAAGACAGCATAGCGAGGGCCTGCATGTAGCATGTGAGGGGCTAGAGCAAACCTGCCTTGTTTGATTCCCCCATCCTGCCGTGCTAGTCTTCTGCAGAGGGCTGTCTGCTGACAGTTAAGTCATAATAGCAACATGTAATAAATAAAAGCAAAGACGAGTCTTCTCAAAGAAGCAGACTGTCCCCCAGGCCAGATTGAGACCTGATTGATTTTGTTAGCCACCTAAATAAAGAGTCGCCCATTAGCCAGTCATGAAAGCATGGTGGGTGTGTCGCTGAGCAGACACGGGCAAGACTCCTGTGGGCACAGTTCTGTGGAAAGGGGTCTTGACCCAAAGATGAGATGGATCTGGTTTTTGATGGCATGGACAGCCTTGCCGTGGAGACGACCACTCAGCTTATGGGAACCCGATGTCTAAAAACATACTGATCATAAAACAAGCAACCCCAGGCTTGGCCTCCGTGCTCCAAAGGGTCTGCAGATGAGTTGGGGTTCCTAACAGTTTTCCTACACGGAAATAATGTTCAGGCCTCTCCAACGTCTCATCAGCTAGATGGTTACTATGTTTTTTTAATGCATTAGCTTCATTTCATCAGAATGAACATAATACATGGTCAGAGGGAGGCTCTGAGGACCAGATCCTGCACTGTAATGAATTCCCTGAGGCTCTGTCACTCTTTGGCCTCTTGCTGGCCACCTGGATGGACTCTTTCTAGTGACGGCAACCTCCCCTCAGGGCCATCTGTGCCAGTCATTTGATTGTCCGCTCTCAGACCCGTGACCTGCCCTTCTCTCACTCTGTAATGTAACAAAGCTGCAGTTCCCAGGGAACCTTCATGTGGCGTCTAGCTGGGCTCAGCCAGTAGGGGGCACCAGTGGGAGATTGGAGGACAGAGGACAGGATAGGCCAGGGTAGCTCCCGCGGCTCCTGCATCACCCATCTCTTCTGTCCCCATCGCAGGTCCACCGTGGTTCCGGTTTCCATCAATGGACCCAATTCCTGGGTTCTAACACCTCTGCCTCTTCCCTTTGCCTCCAGCCCTGGGTGGTGGTGATGGGGGAGGGTAGTGCTTCCTGCTAGGACAATCTCTTAGTTGTTTCACTGTCCCCTCTTGATGTCTTAGTTCTTCCATGCCCTTTGTAATCAATTCCTTGTGTAAAATTCCTTTTTAAAATATTACTGGGAGTGTCCTCTGTTTCCCTGATTGGGCCCCCAACTAAATCAACTTCCTCTCAATTCCCTAGGTTGTCTACCCCGTGGACCCTCAAATACTAGCTTGAAAGGTTCAGAATTTAACCCATGAGCCCATTCTTCTCATTTGAAAGCATGAAATAACCATTGTACGTTTTCTTGGGTCAACAATTTTCTCTGCAGATTTAGGCGAAACAAAATACCTGTGATTTTTTTATATGAAAACAAACAAGATATATTGTAGTGCAAAAGTCATATGATTTTAAGATAAACATGGCGACATTGAAGTATTTGTGCACTTGTAAGAAGACAACGAATGCCCTTTCCTGTGTGAAGTACTTTGGAGGAAAAGTGTTAAAAGCCCTGCCTTAGACCAGGGCTTGGAAAACTTTTTCTCTAAAGGGCCAGATAGTAAATATTTTATGCTTTGCAGGCCATACGGTCTCTGTTGCAAGTATACAAACCCGCCATGAAGCACAAAAACAGCCGTAGACCCTATGTACATGAATGACAATGTATGTCTGCTAATAAGACTTTATTACCAAAAAAGGCAGCACACTGGACCTCCCCAACCCTTATACAAAGTAATAGCAGTGGTGGGGTTAAAGGCAGCTAGAGCTTCCTAGCAGATAATTACCTGACTGAATCTGTGATGTGGGAATACTGATAGCCGTGAACATGTTTACTTGGAGGCAGGAGACAGTGAGACAACCATCCTGATGTGACCGTCATGTCAGGAGGTCTTGGCAAATCTCAGCCGGGTACAGACAGTCAGTTTGGGATAGCTGTCGACTCTGTCCAGAATCTGGGGTAGATTCTCACCACCCTAATCATCACTCCAGTGTTCCCTCCTCTCTGTGAATTTTGGGAGCCCTTAGGCCATTATGACTCTACTCCTTTTCCCGGGGTCCTAGCAGTTTTTTCCCGGAACCACCTGTTGACCTCATTCTGTTCCCTGAGGCACCACGTGGAATAAAGCTGGGCTCTGAGCCACTGACCTTCCTGTCCAATCAGTAGAGTGGCTCCAGGGCTTCTCTTCCCATTTCCAGGGACTGTCACATTCCACACGGGGCATCCCTGAATGAATGCAACTAATTAGTATTTGCAAACTGAATCCTGCGGCTGAGGTGAGAGCCACCCAGAACGGCCAGGTATAATCGCTGTTATATCTGTGGTTTACATAATTCCTGGTCCACCCTGGAATGATTTTTTAAGCCTTGGTCATTGGTGAATTACAGCGTGAGTGCTGAAAACCAGCTGTGGTTTTAAGTGCCTCGTACGCTTCTGTAGGTGGTATAGCACTGGGCGTAAATGTTGACGGATGTGTTAGGAAAATTACAGTTCAGGTTTGTGTGCAGCTGCTTTGAGGGAATATTGGACATTTCTAAACAGATGTGCAGTCAGCAATTAGATGATTTAAAAAGTCATCTGGGGCTTCCCTGGTGGCGCAGTGGTTGAGGGCCCACCTGCCGATGCAGGGGACGCGGGTTGGTGCCCCGGTCCGGGAAGATCCCACGTGCCGCGGAGCGGCTGGGCCCGTGAGCCGTGGCCGCTGAGCCTGCGCGTCTGGAGCCTGTGCTCCGCGACGGGAGAGGCCACAGCAGTGAGAGGCCCGCGTACCGCAAAAGAAAAAAAAAAAAAAAAAGTCATCTGATCAATATTTATGCCTGGGTAAGAAAAGATATTCCTTGTACTTCTGTGATCTGAGTGAAATCAGAACATCAATCTGTAATAAGCTCTGGGGCTAGAAGTTAAAAGACCCAGAGCAGCTAAGCAGAAGTCGCAGTGTTTTACACCTGGTAGGTGCTTAGTAAGATTTCGTGACTGACTGACTGAATGAATGAATGATGCTACTGAGCCCCTATCTATGTCCAAAGTCTCTTACTTGAGAAAGAATTTTTTCACTTTGGATCATTAGACACCAGTGAAGCTCCTTCACTGACTGGATGTTCCCAGATCACCTGTTCCAACAACTCGATGCCTTTATTAGAGGTCCACTCGCCGGGCTTGTTGGGGATATAAGTCCTCAGCGACTATTATCTGCCTAGTGAAAGTGAAGTCTCTGGGAGACGTCAGAGCAAAGGAACCCGATGTGTGTTTGCTCCCCTATGAGCCAGGCGTTGTGCTGGGCTCGTTACAGAAGAGCTCCTGTAACCTCCCAACGGTGCTGTGTGAGTCCTAACATTTCATAGCTGGGAAGTGGATGCTTAGACGGTGAAGTGACGTTTCCACAGTTAGGCAGCAAGGAAGTGACAGAGTCGAGGACGGACACGCAGGTGTCTGCCTCTCTAAGCCACGCACTTGCCATTTTCCAGGAACGGCAAAACCAGCAGCCTCTATATAGTGGTCCGTGGATGGATTTTTCGGAACAGCGATTTCTTTTCAAATTGAATTTGCACGCCCTTTGGAGGGCAGTGCATTCTGCACTCCCCCACAGCTCACTCTCCCTGTTATTCTGCAGAGGCTAGTCGCCCACATCTGTCTTATCTGTCCCGCCCGGAGGCATCTGAGTTTGCACCTCCTGTGGAAGGTGACGTGCAGGCTCTTCGTTTTCCCTCCAGGGGTCACAGGGACCTTGCCTCCTGTGCCATCCTTGCGCTCCAAGGAAGGAATTCTTGTATTCTCTTCTGGTCCTTTCTTTTATTTTTTATTTATTTATTTATTTTTTTGTGGTACGCGGGCCTCTCACTGTTGTGGCCTCTCCCGTTGCGGAGCACAGGCTCCGGACGCGCAGGCTCAGCGGCCACGGCTCACGGGCCCAGCCGCTCCGCGGCATGTGGGATCTTCCCGGACCGGGGCACGAACCCGTGTCCCCTGCATCGGCAGGCGGACTCTCCACCACTGCGCCACCAGGGAAGCCCTTGTGGTCCTTTCTGACACTTCTCTCATAGGCCAAAAGGTCTGACATCCCCACGAGCAGGGGGTAGGCACTGTAACCGTCCACACTCCATATTCGCAAGAGAAAAATGATCACCCCTCAAATTAAGAGGGTATGGTGCTCCATCCAGTGTGTAGCAGGGGCTGCTGTGCCAAGATATCCATCAAGGCAAGAAATAAAACACGTGTTCAAGGGAAGCCGGCCAATCCAAGGGGGGAGGCAGGGGCTGAGGGTCGAGGTAGGGGCCAGGGACATGACAAGGGTGAAAAAAGGATGTTGATGGGTATGACTTGAAAAGGCACAGAGAGGCAGTGAGCCTGAGCTTCCAGCTGGGCTGTGCCAGACAGCTGGGCTGCTGACAGCCTGTCCCCTGCCCTCTCCCTCAGTCCTCCCTCAGGGCAGGGAGGTTGGTGCCCAGAGCTTTGACAGGTGCAGGAGAGGGGCAAGCAGTGCTGGAGTCGGAGGAGAGAGCTGGTGCGTTTTTTTGGCTCATTGGCAGTCAACACATGAGGAGTCTCGAGCTTTATGAATACGGCAGACCAGCACTTCTCGTGGAACTAAAAGCCATTCATGGGCTCCCTCCTCTTGAAGGGACCCATCAAAAGGCAGCAGTGGGCAATAGGAACAAATGGCAGGCCCTCTTGTCTTCTTGTCCTTGGATGTTTCTTCCCCCAGTGTTGCATTTTTTTTTTTACCTGCATTTGCAGCGTGCCTCCAATGAAACCATCGTGGAGATAATCGGCTTTGTTCTCTATGCAGACATTCTGGCTTAGGGCTGAACATGGACTAATGCCCATAGCAGGAAAGAACAATGATGACATTCATGAGTCAGCGTTAGTTCAGCACTGCCGCTGTCAAGGCTGATTATTTGTTGCTTTTAAGAGAGGTGCTTTGCCTGCAGCAAAACCACCAGCACCCACGGGTAAAGGCAACGCATGTGAGTTTGCCCCGCATGTTTGAAGTCTACGTCTTGCATTTCTTGGCAGTCTAGGCGGTGAGACTGGGGGGCACTCAACTGCAACGCGGCCATCTGCTGGCGAGGCGGGTGCCCAGCCCTGCCTGGATTAGCGGCAGCATGTACCTCCCTGCTCTGTCTCAGCCGCACCAAGAAAGCCGTTCAGAGTTGAGGCAGAGAACAAACTGGTCTGGAGGCTGCAGGTTCTCAGTTCTGGGAGGAACCGTTCAGGAGGCATCCAGCAGCACCAATAGGGAGAATCATTCCTGACCTTGCAAAGCAGAGTTTTTACTTGTGCGATCTTTCTAAGAACAGTTTTGCACCATGTGTCAGATGCATTCACAATGTCAGGACCCTTTGATCCTTTCATCTAATGTCTACTAGGTAGAAAAATTCAGAGTTCCTTGGAAGGTGTGGTGAGAGGCAGGGACTGAATAACGCTCAGTGTCCTTCTTGGTGAAACTGACCTCTTGCTTCTCACAAGCGGAAGCTGTTGGAAGCACAGCCAACCCTTTGACGTGGGTGCTGCATGAGAACTCTCCCTGTAGCAAAAAATAAAAATAATTATTTGTCCAAGTTGGGCTTCAAAGAGAGCTTTAGAAATTTGTGGGTTCTTTTGGGTTTTTTGTGTGCTAGGCAGGCCTCTCACTGTTGTGGCCTCTCCCGTTGCGGAGCGCAGGCTCAGCGGCCATGGCTCACGGGCCCAGCCGCTCCCTCCGCGGCATGTGGGATCTTCCCGGACCGGGGCACGAACCCGTGTCCCCCGCATCGGCAGGCGGATTCTCAACCACTGCGCCACCAGGGAAGCCCAGCAATTTGGTTTTATAATTGTTCGTCCTGGTTACGGACAACCTCTGGTATGAAACTCACATATTCAACAGATGAAATAAGTATTCATCAAAACTGCCCTTTCAGTACTCCATTCAAGTTAGAACAACGAAGATAGCGGCAAAAATCGGTATAGCTTGTTCCATTTCGATAGATGCCCCAAAACAGCATGTTCATCGGTGGATGTGCGCACACTCGGCTGTGTTCACGAACGTCTCCCTTCTGCAGAGTGTGGCACACTGAGGCAGAAGAATGTCCGTTGGTTCCTGGGGGCCCAGAGCAAGCAGAAGAACATCGGAAAACAGATGGAAATCAAGGCCTCCTCTGCTTCATCTCCTGGCCAGCAGCTGTTTGTCAGGAGTTTACATTCTGTAGGGCCTGGGGAAACTTGAGCAATTAAAAACAAAAGCCTTCTATCCATCCGTAGCATTCCCCGGGCCTAGCTGGGTTTGCAGCTTGTAATGTGTTATTTATTTTTGGTTTTAATTGCTGGCAGTCCCAGAAACATTAGTGTCTTATATATAGTGCTGGGCTCAGCAGGAGTAATTAAAAGGCGGGGGCCCTCATGGTCGGTAGTAAAATACCAAGTGCTAGCTGTTTAAGAAAAATGTGCCATTGATTTGCCATCAGCAAAACACAGGGAGGTAGGGAAAGGACGGAGGAGTGATTTTTCTGCCTGCAGAAAAATCACCCGGAACAGAAAAGGTGTACACACAGGCCAGTGTGTACTCAGTTTTAGGAAAAATATAACTGATTAGGATCAACCTTGAAAGCAGCACCCTAGCTAGAAAGAACCAATGTGTATTGAATGCAGTGCCGGCACTTAAATCTGCATAGTTTCATTTAAGACTCATGACACCTCTCCAGGCTGATGTTCCCATTCTTCTCCATGTTCGTTACGCAGGGCACAGAACCAGGGTCTAGTCTACCGTACTCAAGAAGAAAACACAGCACGACATTTTTATGGACCCTCTCTGGGACACGGATCGTGGGTGAATTTTTTTTTTTCTTCTACTTTTGCTCTGATGCTTTGGGAGGGAGATGGGCAGAGAGAAGGGACACAAGATAGTAAGGGTGACAGAAGAACAGGAGCTTGTGTAGAGATCTAGAAATAAGGGGGAAGAACTGGTAGACACACTAAGGGTATTGCCTCATATCATCATTACTCGTTTTCACAGATGTGGAGAATGAGGCTCACAGAGTTTAAAAGGAGCTTTCTATAGCACGTGAAATGTGATCCCATTTATGCGCCAATGATGCATATATTAATACGAACATATGTGATACAGTCCTGTTCATGCAAAACCCGACTGCCGGCACTAAAGCAAAGTAGGAGGGGCTGACCCATATCCCTCACTTAGAATTATTTTGTGGCTTCCCACAACTTTATTTTGAACGATTTTCAACCACACAGGAATGTTGAGAGCACATAGTAGAACAGCTCGCTGTATCTTTTATTATCAGAGACCTTCATTAGATAAACATAATAATAATATTTACATGCTAGGTGCCACACGGAGCAGGTACTTGCCTTAGTGCACTTTGTGCACTCAGTTAATCCTCCTCCAAACTCTGTGCGGTTACTGTTATTATCCTCACTGTATAGGGGAGGTAACTAAGGTACAAATTGCTTAAGAAACTTGCTCAAGCTTTCCTGACTAAGGACGGATGGGGCATGAGTTGCAAGGCAGACAGCCTGGTTGCAGAGCAAGGTTCTTGGTCTCCCCACTCTATTGGTTATGAACAATTATTAATGATCTTTCCAGGATCATGAATATGAGCATCTCAGGGGACTGGAAACAGGGCAGCCTGGTGGGCTTGCCCAAGGGTGACAAAGCTCTTCCAAGGAAGTCCAGGTAATGCCCCAGGGAAAGCAATAGGTTAATGATGAGTAGAGGCCCAGGCCATTTTGGAAGCCAGAGGCATCCTGTCCATGGACTCTTCAGGAGCAAATACACAGGAAGCAGGCTAGGAAGGAGCCAAGAAAGGCCACCATTCCCTGAAACAGAGCCACTGCTTATAAAGGAACAGGTTGTGACCTGTGCAAGGACAATGGCTGAGGGGTGAGTGGGACTGATGTCCACTCCGGGCTCTGTTTGCCGAAGAACCAGAGGCTCCCCAAGCTGTGGACCCTTGGAGCTCTCCCTAGCCTGAGGAGTACCTTTTCTAACTTGCCTAATGGAATTCTACAGACTAGCCCTTGGCCCACATATACCAAGCAGAGTGGGTGTTCCCCTGGAACTCACAAAGATGCCCAAGGCCTAGGAATTCTCTCTCCTTGATGTTGGCTCTTTGGCTCAATCCATCTCAAAGGGTTGCTTAAGTGCCTGGCTCGGGGCCAGTGATGGGTTCCTAACTAGAGCTGCTGAAACAATGGGCGAGCTAAAGAGAAAGGGACTGAAATTGGCCTGGAACTTAAAAATCTCTATCATACGTTGGGTCTCTCTAGTTTGTGGTGGCCCATGGGAAAAGCCCACATAGCAAGCTTAGAGTCTGCTCTGCCTGGGTTAAACTGATGCCAAGATGTGGAAGGAGGTAGACATTGAGATGTTAGCACCGCCTCGGTGCGTCGGCAGAGCATGAATTAAACGTGCAGGCTGTCACGTGTAAGGGAACAGGTCTCCCTGAGAAGCTCAGGAAGTAGCTGGGGCCCGTATTGGTAGTCAGAGCATGTCAAAGGCCAGTTGTCCCAACAACTTGGGAGACTGGAGACCAGGATTTTAGAAGGCTGGGGGTACCACCCACTCCTGGCTCATGAGTTCTGTGTCTCTTTCGTCTTTGTGTCCTTTGCTCCTCTTCTTTTTCCAGCCGGTGTCTAGCAAGGTGCGTGGCACAGACGGGCACTCGCTCACTGTTTGCTGCCTGGGCTGCCTGTTAATTGTTGGTCTGTAACAGTTCTGGAGGGCTCCATCGTGCTGGGGCCTTCCCCGGGCCAGCCCCGGCAAGTGAGGGGAAGGAACGCGAAGAGCATTGCCCACCACTACGTCTCTGAGGCTTGTCAATCTGGGTCCCTTAACAGCCCAGTGGGGAAAAGCAAATGCAATTTCTCCTCTCGGTTTGCCTCAAATGCATTACAAATTGGAATCACTTCATGTCCGAGTGCTCATTAGAAAATGTTTCTGAAAGGCAGTGCAGCCCATTAAGGCTCATTCTGAAGAGTGATTTTATGTTCTTCACATTTGTGTCTATATTTGTTAAAGATCAAGTTCAATTTTTGAAATTGCCAGATGTCTTGGCTTAGCTACAGATCTAAGCCAGAACTCTTGGGGGATACCCCACTCGGTAATAATAAAGTTTCCTTCCCCTCTGAATGCCTGACATTTTAGCCAAGGGAATCATTATTGCTGCTTAAAAACCAGAATTGCAGATTGAATTAATTTCATCGAAATCATTTTCTGTAAAATGACTGATCTCAAATTTCAGTGAATTTAATTGATCTCAGCTGTTTCATTTGGTACCCATTGGCAACAGGGTAACTTGCCGGATGTAAGTTCCTGGGTTTATCTCTGGAATATTCTCTTCTTCTTCCTTCTTCTCCCCTCCCTTCCTCTTCTTCATCATTTTCAATCACAGGCATTTTAATCCTGAGTGGTACATTTTAGAGATCTGATCTTTAACACAAACTAACATGGTGTATTATGATCTCCAGTTTGTTAGGGGGAAACTAAAGCAAAGTTAAGAAATGAGGCCAAGTCCTCCTGATGTCCAATAACTCCACACCTCTGTTGTAATGGGCCAGGTCAGATTGTCTGAGGCCACGGCCAACGGGGTGTCTGGGGATTAAGCTGGAGCGGGTGGGCGGCTCCTTGGAGTGGCCAGATGCTACTGAAGCCAAGAGGGTAAGTGGAAATTGCGTGCAAGAAATAGTTCTGAGGATCAGAAATCCAGAGACCTAATGTGTGCTCAGGACCCATGCTAAGTGAGGCCCTGGGGAAGCGTTACTGAGCCATGAAAGGTCAAAAGACAAATACAGCACAGGAAGGGAGAGGGCTGCAAGGAACAATGGGAGGATATTGCCGTCCGAGGACAGATGTTGGGCTACAGTAGTGCTCGGGTGTCCACAGTTCTCTTCTGAGTCCTGGTCCCGATGACGGGTCTGCCTGGGTTAAACATTCTTGCTAGATACAGTGGCACCACAGTGATAGCATTTAGAATAGAAAGGAGACTTCAGGCCTTTAGAGTCTGGTTTCTATAGCGCACTCATAAGACACAGGATACGCTACCTGGTCTCCGGTATTTCAGTTGGTGGATGCCTTTCTTCGCTCTTAGCAGTTGGTCAGAGAAATTGCTCCAGGAAGGTAAGCCCAGAAGACTTTGAATCCAACCAGCCAAATAAATGAACACACAAATGAACGAGGAAAGGAATAAGCAATATTGCAAGTTTTGTAGCTCACAGGAATTCTGAACGTGGTAGAGCTTAGTTAGACCTTTAGAAATCACTTCTTCCAATTAAGCTCATTTTAACCAACAAAAGTAACAAACCCCAGAGACCCAGTGAAACCAGCTGGTTGATGGTGCTTCCCGGCCCCATGACCAGTTTTCCCGCCTATTTTAGATTTCCTGACTGCTGCCTCTTTTAATGAAGTTTTACCTTTTACCATGTTTATATTCTGATGTAATATACATCCAGACTCTCAGTGGAAATGGTCTTTAGAAGCTCTGTACGTTTGGAACATCATATTTTGCAACTGCCTGTGTTGTAGGCAGAATGATTCTTTATACTTTTATTTTTTTATTTTTATTTTTTAAACATTTTTATTGGAGTATAAGTGCTTTACAGTGGTGTGTCAGTTTCTGCTATATAACAAAGTGAATCACCTATACACATACATATATCCCCATATCCCCTCCCCCTTGCGTCTCCCTCCCACCCTCCCTATCCCAGCCCTCTAGGTGGTCACAGAGCACCGGGCTGATCTCCCTGCGTTGTGCGGGCCGCTTCCCACTAGCTATCTATTTTACATTTGGTAGTAGAGGCACGGTCTTAAAGAAGGCTGGCCCTTTCCTAGATAGGTGAGCTGTGGGTGATTTTCTTAACCTTTAGCCACTGCAAAGTAAGGAAACAGTAGTGCCCACATATTAGTATTTGGGGGAGGTTTAAATGTAAAACACACGCAGAAGCCCTCGGCTCTGTGTCTGGTACATAATAACAGTTTAAATGTATTGAGTAGTTCATGTTACTCTTTGTTCCCTGGAGAAATTCGGATTTCAGGACTTAAGGTTGTTAGTGAGGGTATCCAAAAATTATCTCAAAGTGGTTTCCTGAAGATAAAGACACAGTGACACCTGTCCATGGCTTGCTACCTGCATAACTTGAAGCAAATTTCTTATTCTGTTTTCTCAACTATATAACAAGGAAGATGCTTTCTCCATTTCTTGGGAAGTTTTAGTAAGGCCAAAGCTCACCCTAGGTGCTCAAAAATTCCCTTCCATCTCCTACCTCCTAAACCTCCCCAAATCACTCCTCAGGTGTTATTTTTTACTTTTATGACCTGGAAGTTTCCCCTCCTACAGCTGATTCCAGGACAACCCTCCTGGTACAGCTCATCGTCCCTTGCGTCTTGGGCAGAGGCCTGGACGGTTCTCCTCTGGTCTGGCCCAGGACCAGCTGCTGTGGGGAGACCCGGGAAAGCACTGTTATCCCATTGCTGGTTGAGGGTGGGCCTTGGGCCGTGAGTAGATGGGGTAGACGGCGCCAGCCTCACAGGCATGCAAAACGTGCAGCCTCACAGGGGCCGGAAAGGGCTTCCACTTGGTTTAAGACTCTGCTGATTCTGTCTCGAAATTCTTAACAATTGAAAAACTGTATTAAATTCGCAATAATTTTTGAATAAGGGACCCCACATTTTCATTTTGCACTGGGCCCAACAAATTATGTAGACAATCCTGGGGGGGGGAGGCATGATGTGAAGACTTGGTGAGGCTGAACTTATTGATCTCTCCATGCTTGAATAGCCTAAGCCCGAGGACAGGGTGTGTTGGTGGGTCGGGCATTGAGAGGAAGGATGCTTTGGCATCCACAGCAGAGGATGTGCCTTGGTGGCCCTAGCAGGGAACACTGGCCTGATTGTTCTTTTATAGGGACTTATTTCTTTGGAGCCGAGACTCAGGGGATCAGAGTTCCTCTTGGAAGGGGCTTGTAGGAAACATGGAAGGAGGCAGATTCTTCAGCCACAAGGACAGCTGGGTGTTAATGGCACCTGGCCCCATGTTCTTGGGAGCAACTGGAAATATTTCCCTTAGGAAGATTTGATTATGGTCAACTCAGGCACAAAGCAGCTTCCCAGGTTAGGGCCCCCATGGTTTCTTGAACCTGGACAGGTTACAGATCTAAGGCTTATCACAGGAGCCAAGGGAGCTCGCCCATGAGTCAGGGTTGGGATGCTGACTGGGGACTGTAGGAGTCTTGCACACTGCAGCCCTTCATACTCCAAATTGCTCTTGCACGTGGGTCTGTGAGCCTGGGAGGACTCCCTGGGCCCGCTGGGCATGTTGCGTCATCATCTGTAAAGACTCTGCGAGGCCGCGATGACTGATCACTCCCTCTCTGAAGGGCCCAAGGAGATGACAGACCCCTGTCTCTCCTCAACAAGGCAGCTCCTGGGAGATAGTTCCTCCTTCCTTGAAGTGACTTGTCTGCCATTGATCTCACTCCTGTGGCCGCTATTGGCAAACTATACATCTTTCCCTCCTGTTCGAGAGTCTTAGTCTTGGAGCGAGATGATGTTATGAGAGAGCTGTTGCAGAGATAGAGCTTTATGTCTGAAAGCATGGTGTACTTAAATGCAATCAGCTCTGCCAACCAGATGGCTCTTTCAAATCAGATTTGTTGGAGGGGCCACGTGTGTGTGCACAGAATGATGTTCCCTTGACAAGTGGCTTTAGCGAAATTTCTTTATAGAGTTATTTAACCTGGCATATTTAAAATATATGGTTTCATTTACAAGAAAAATGAATTTATATTCCCTTCCTTGAGAAACCTTTTATTATTGCATGGGATAAAAATCCATCTGTATAGCGGAGTGTGCTGACAAAAGGATTACTGGTGGACAAAAAGGGGTCTTTACCAGGATTTCTCAACAGCTGGTCTTTGCAATGAAGTGAGGATTAAAAAAAATAATACTAATTACACAAGTATGCCACAGATACACATACTTGTGTGTGTGCGGCGGGGCGATAATCAGACAACACAGAACTCAGAGAGTAAAGCAGTTTGGTCTGTGCTCTTTTCGACCACTCGATATGTGCTTTCCTGTATGGAGCACGTGAATCTAACCACACGAATTCAGATGTAGAAGAAATATCATCTTTTCACATTCCGTAACTCAGGGTAATATCTGATTCGAACCCCTTGCTCTGTCAAGCTGGCAGAAAATTTGATGGCCATTGCTGTGGGCCAGCTGGTGGGTTTTATGTAGATCTGAGGCATGGCCGGTGGCCGTGGGGTTTTGATCATCGGCCCCCATGTGTTACTTCCCAGAGGCCCCTTGTCCCTGCCCTCATGGTCTCCCTAAGTTATGGCTCCACTCTACTGAGGGCTGGAAGCTCTGCAAAGTTGCCAGAATCAGAGCCCAAGGACCAGTCCACCCTGCTGCCTCTCCAGGTTTCGGCTGCATCCCTAGCAGGACTGCCGAAGCTCGGGACCTGGTTCCCAGTCCAGGCCCCTCAGACTTCTCTCTTCCTCCTCAGCCTGGGGGAGGCGTCCTTTCCCTAGCTTTTTACCCGAGAGAGACTTTTGCTTTCCCCTGCTCCAAGACCCCACCGCATTTCCTCAATGAGGTTTGATCAGTCTTCTACACAATAAAAACGATCCTTGGACTGCCCGTGACTTCTGTTTCTGCCCTGGCTCTCAAATCCCTGGCTCTGGGAATTCCAGAGTTTAGCTACCAGTTTGGATAGGAGGAAGAAGAGATGAGGGAATCTAGGGAAAACACATAAATTATGCACACATTTCTGTTTTCATTTTATACGTACATAACCTCCCCTAAACCTGTTTCTCCCCACCTCAGTTAATGGTCACTTCATTCTTTCATGGGCTTTGCGAAAAGAAAAGCTCCTTCTCTGTACTTCATACTCACTCCTTTGCAAAATCCTGTTGGCTTGACCTTCAAAATGCAGCCAGAATTCAACCACTTCTTCCCAGTTACCCTGCTATCACCCCGGTCCAAGTCACCAGCGTTTCTTACAGGCTCATTTTATTAGCCGCCTAAATGGTCTCCCAGCGTCCATTTCTGCTCCCCCGCTATCTGTCCTCAGCACAGCAGCTGGAGTGGCCCGGACGAGACCGAACTCGCATCACATGACGCTTCGCCCAGCACTCCAGTGGCTTGTTGGCTCATTCAGGGTGGAAGCTGGAATGGTCAGACCGGCCTCTGAAGCTCTGCGTGAAGTGGCCCCGCCACCTCTCTGTCCCTTTGCTTCTGATGCCCTCTTTCCTCACTCTGCCCCATCCCAGGCTCTGTGCCCTTGGCAACGGCTAGTCCCTTGGCCTGGAATGCACTCCCTCCAGATGGCCGCGCCACCCTCACCTCCTTCAGGTCTCTGCTCTCTCTGTCATGCTACTTAAATAGCAATGTGCCCCGCGCCTTATTTTTATTTTTCTCCAGGTTCCTCACCGTCATCTGATATATGGCATGTCCTACTTGCTTATTTGTTTCACGTCTGCCTCTTCCTACTATAATGGAAACTCTAGGAGGGTAAAGATTTGCTATTTTTTTTGTTTATTTTGTTTTTTTGCGGTACACGGGCCTCTCACTGCTGTGGCCTCTCCCGTTGAGGAGCTCCGGATGGGCTCCGGACGCGCAGGCTCAGCGGCCACGGCTCACGGGCCCAGCCGCTCCGCGGCACGTGGGATCCTCCCGGACCGGGGCACGAACCCGCGTCCCCTGCATCGGCAGGCGGACTCTCAACCACTGTGCCACCAGGGAAGCCCAAGACTTGCTATTTTGTTCGCTGTGGATTCTCTAAAACTCAGGACGTTGCCCGGCACATGATAGGAGCCGACAGATAATTGTTGACTGGTTGACTGACTGAATGAATGATTGTGCGGAGATATAGTATTTTCTGCCTCTGTGTTTTACAAAAACTCCATCATACCACAGCAATGTTTCTACAACTTGCTATTTTTTTCCCTTTAATAATAGATTTTGATGGTCTTTCCATGACAGTACATAAAGAAACACACCATTTTCTTTTAATGGCTGCAGTAGGATTCCGCAGTACAGCTATAACAAAATGTGTTCAACCAGTCTCCTACTGATGGACTCGTTTGCAGTTTTTCTCCATTACTAACAATGCTGACTCTTTGTGCATTCAGAATATTTCTCTAGGATAAACACCCAGAAGTAGAATTGCTTGGGGAAAGAAGTGAAGCAAATTTTGACAACCTCATTTGCATTTCTACGCTGTTTCCCCTCCTAGGTAACAATGTTTATAATCCTGTACTTTCTTCTTCCTCCCTGCTTTTTTTTTTTTTTTTTTTTGATCCCTTACCCTGGTTAGGAAGAAAATTTCAATACTTTGCTGGTGGCAGTACAACAGGTGAGAACCCACTGTTTTCAGCTGCTATATACATGTGAGCCATGGGTTGGAGTTTTTGCAGAATCAGCTGGGATGGATTTTCTCCTTCTCCCCACTCCTTTGGCATTTAAAATCTGTACTGCCCAAATTGGGGCTTGATTGTACATTCTCTCATATTGTTCCATGGAATGAATCTTACTCCTCAGCTAGATGGTTAACTCTTTGATGGTGGAAGCTGTGTCTGTTAGTCCTGTGGAGTTTTGTAATCTCCTCTGGGTTTGAAAGTGTTCATTGGATGCCGAAACAGTTGTGTCTTCAATACAAATAAACCTGTGGATTCCAGCGTAATTGGAGCTTTCAGAGTGGCCACTGTGATTGAGCAGAGCCTTGAGAGAAGAATGGAAAGTTTCCAGAGAGAAGATTAAGGAAGAATGTTCCAGAGAGAGGAAAAAGAATATATGCAAAGCTGTGGAATTGTGAACAGGCGTGGTGAGGTTGGGGAAACCACAAGTGAAACCATCCTGAAGCATCTTCAGGATGAGAAATTAGGTGACAGGCAAGGGATGGGTCAGGAATGAGTTGGGAAGAGTTGATGGAGGTTTGTTTCTGAAGAGCTGTGATGCCTTGAGACAATAGTGAGGATGCTTTGGGTTACAAGTGCCAGGAGCCCAGTGCCCCTGGTAAGTCAAATGGAGAAGTTATTTGCTCCTACAATCCAGAATGACTGGAAAAGAACTGGGATATCTGGATGCTGGGGGTCCAGGCCACTGAAGCCCTCTCTCCATCTCACACCATCTTTCCAGCTTTATGATCATCACATGAGAGCTCTGTCTCTTCTCAGATTCAGGTAAATGAATCAAAGAGAAAGAATTAACCTTGGACCACAGTCCTCCGGCTTTGATCCTTGTCCAAGGAGAGGGGGTGGAGTCAGGAAACTTTTATTCAAGCCACACCTTTTTTTTTTTTTTGGAGAAGGAGAAGGTCTTCAAATCAAAGAGAACAAAGAATGCAGCCCACGGAGCACCCTAATTTTGTATTTGCTACAATTGATGATTAAAAGATTTGGCTTTTTGTCAACGTTTTGAAATGAAGATGTAGAAGGGCCTGAGTTCGTACTGTTCCCTAGTGAGTCCAAGCAGCTCTAGTCACCAGTATTTGGCAGGGATGAAGCAATTCATTAAAGAGAAGCTCCTCACTCTCCAAATCTCTAAAATTGAAACCCGTTCTTTCAGTTTCGGATTGTGAAGAACCATTGCTGCCTCCACAGCACAACTTAAGTCTTTTCTCCTGCAAGAAGGCCCCAAGCCATTCTCCTTCCCTCAGGCATGCTATTTTTGATGTAATAACTCAGTATTTTTGTCTTCTCTAGAAAGCTAAGTAAGGGCAGACTCTCTGCACTTTATTTCTTTGACCTCCTCTCTCTGGTACTTAGTTTTGTAAATGCAAGGATGATTGAATGCCTCTCTTGGGAAAACATGGGACTGCTCTCCTAAAAAATGCAAGAGGGGCATAATTCTTGATTATTTGATCTTGAGATAGAAAAACAAAAACAAAAACACCAGTACAAACACCAGTATACTGACAAGGAAGGTGCTGAAATCACCCTCTAATGAGTAATATAATCTTGTAGGTTTGGAAAGAGCACTAGAGTGTTCAAAGACCTTGGACTGCCGTAATCTCATTTTGTCCTAATTAACAGTCTTGGGTGGGAAGCAGAGAGCTCTTGTCCATATTTTGTAGACCAGGCAGCCCCGGAGAATTGTTCGGGCACCTAGGAGATTGTTTAGTTCTATCATTTCCCTTTTACATTTGACCTTCTCAAAAGCTGATTAAATGCCCCCAAAGCATCACAGCTACTTAGTGACAAAACCAATGCAGGAACCCAGGTTCCTACGCTCACATCCAAGGTACTGCATCACAGAATGCTGCATATTCTCCAGTGTCTTCAGTCAGAAGTCGATATGTCATAAAAGACCTTCGTCTCTGGCAGGGCAGAGGTGCACGAGGAGGCAGGAGGGGGGACAGTGGTGGCGACACAGCTGCCAGCGGCTGAGTTCAAGTAAAACTCAAAGACGCAGATGTAGAGAATGGACTTGAGGACACGGGGACGGGGAAGGGTAAGCTGGGACGAAGTGAGAGTGTGGCATGGAAATGTATACACTACCAAATGTAAAACAGCTAGCTAGTGGGAAGCGGCTGCACAACGCAGGGAGATCAGCTCAGTGCTGATCAGCCCACCTAGAGGGCTGGGATAGGGAGGGTGGGAGGGAGACGCAAGAGGGAGGAGATATGGGACATATGTATACGTATAGCTGATTCACTTTGTTACACAGCAGAAACTAACACACTATTGTAAAGCAATTATACTCCAATTAAGATGTTAAAAAAAAAAAGTGACAGCAGAGAACATAATGAAGTATATATATAAACCTAGATAAAGCAGTGCAACGGGTAAGAAAAAGTGAAATAGGGTGGAGGGGGAGACGGGAAGGGAGGCGGGAGGAGTGAGCAGGCCATGTCACAGAAGTCATTAAAGGAGTTTTCACGTGCTCTTGGTGGGAGCCCACGGTCTCTCCTGTCTCTCCAGTTTAAGGCTTAGTGTGTTGGACTTTCTGCTGTTTTCACAAAGCTCTCCGTGCCCTCAGGATTGGGACTAACACCCGATTTTGTACTAGGGGTCGTGTAGACATTACTTGAGGTCAAGGTGACTGCCAAGTTGTCTGAACTTGCTGTACCTCCCAAGGAGACCCCAAGGTGTCACCCACCCTGGGCCTCTCTGGAACCCCAGGCATTTCCTGTGACATTAATTAGCACCAGCACACTGGGTTTGAATTTCTTGGATGCCTCAAATTTGGTACCATACAGAGTTCAACCAAAGGGCCATTTTTCAATAGTTATTTTAAATGTTTTTTTAGAGAGAGGGTAGAAATAATCTTTAACCCTGACACAAAGAGCTTGCACATAAATCTTCCTAAGCAAACCCGTGTAAAGTACTGATACACTTTATAAGCTGTAAACTTGGCTTTTATTAGCCATTTATGAGCCATTTTTTATGATGCAAGTTTAATATTAAACTATAAAGTTCACAACACACTTATAAAGACAGATAGACTCATTCACTTTATAATTCTTGACGTGGATGCCTGACAGACCATATCCTGTCATTTCAGGAAACTGGCCCAGTTGGGACTTTGGAAACTGGTGTAGGATGAGGTCTGGGCATTGACAGGCACTGGGGTATGTCAGAGGCAGGAGTGGGAGGGAACAATCAACCGCAGTCATAAAAATAAATGCACAAGCTGGGAGGTAATTTTTCTTCTGACTTTTCTGGAGCGTGGGGCCTTTATAGCCATTTAGGAAGGGAGAATTCTCTAGAGTAGCAACTCTTTTTTAGAGCAGCAGCAATA
The DNA here is from genome assembly GCF_026419965.1 of Kogia breviceps. Lineage (NCBI taxonomy): Eukaryota > Metazoa > Chordata > Mammalia > Artiodactyla > Physeteridae > Kogia > Kogia breviceps. The sequence goes on from NC_081323.1 coordinate 79,947,388, forward strand.
TATTGCCATTTGATTTTGTGCAACCTACCTTCTTCCTCATAGATCAGCATGGCTGGTATTTTTTTATTCAATGTGATGAAAATTAAATCTGTTCTGTGGGATCTCAAGGCCATGTCACTAAAATAATAGGAGATAACCAGGAGTGTGATCAGTTTAGGGTTGCAAAGTTTATTTTCCCTAGGAAGGAAATATTTGGTGTATGGAAAGTGGATGGCCTTTGGTGCACCTCATGCTGAATACATGAATTATCAGTGGGGGATTATTCTAATCACAAGCCACACACTGTGTTAGATCTCCAGCTTTCTGTCTTTGAGCCAGACTTTTGCATACTAGAAGGTTTCTCTGGAGGGGTGGGGTGGGGGTGGGGCACACTAGAAAGGATCAAAGACTCAAAATAACACCTAAACCAATCAATGGTAATTCATGGTACTATGGATGCTTGAAAACCACCCTATCCCCCTGGGCTGTAGAAGCATCCCCAGTGACCCCACAATACATTTGGTTGGGCCTTCTCTGCTGGGTGACCTTATGACAACAGTATATTCCTCCAACCTTTCTCTTGAGGCAAAATTTTCACATATTCCAGTACTTAGCCCTGCAATTTTTTCCTAACTAAAGAGATTAATTAATTAATCCATTTATTCTTGAGCCTATACTATATGCCAGATTATGGTCTAGGCACAGGAGATACACTGAGGAACTTCAAGTTTTTCTTTGTCACCATTTTCTAGAAACCTTCACTCACATAAGGTTGTACTCTACCCTACCCAGTGCCAAACTCTCCATTTAGCCTCTTTTTCCCTCCAAAAGATTACTATAATGGTTCACATAGTCACTTGTGGGAAAACTAAGTCATTATTTCCTTCCATCTGCTTGCTCTGGGTTTAGTTTCCTGTTTTTTTGTCCAGTGTCATAAGTTAGATCAGGTTATTGATCTGACATTTTAAGTCTTTTGTAATGTACACATTTATAGCGATACGTTTTCCTCTAACTAAGCACTGCTTTGGCTTCATCCATAAATTTGGTATGTCGTGTCTTTATTTTCATTCATCTTAAAGTATCCTGTAATTTCCCTTGTCTTCTTTGACCCGTTGGCTATTTAGGAGAGTGTTGTTTAATATCCATATACTTACAAACTTCTCAAATTTCTTTTTGTTATTAATTTATAATTCAATTGTGATCAAATAATATACTTTATACAATTTTAATCCTTATAAATTGATTGAGGCTTGATTTCTGGCCAAACATATGGCCTCTCTTGGAGCATGTTTCATGTGCAATTAAGAAGAATGTGTATCTGCAGTTGGTGGGTAGAATGTTCTATGAAACCTGTTAGGTCTAGTTGGTTTATAGTGTTACTGAAATCTTTCTATTTCCTTGTTGATCTTCTGCCTAGTTGTTGTAGCCAGTACTGAAAATGGAATGTTGATGTCTCCAGCTATTATTGTTGAATTGTCCACCTCTCCCTTCAATTCTGTCAGTTTTTGCTCCATGTATTTTGGGGCTCAGTTGTTAGGTACATATGTGTTTATAATTGTTATATCTTCCTGATGGATGGACTTTTGTCTGAGATAAGAATAGCTACTCCGACTTTCTATGATTATTGTTTGAATGATATATCTTTTTTTCCCATCCTTTTACTTTCATCCTGTTTGTATCTTTGAATCTAAAGTATATCACATAAAGGTAGAATATTATTGGATCGTATTTGTTTATTCAATTTGACAATCTCTGCCTTTAGGTTGGATTGTTCAGTCCAGTCATACTTAATGTTATTATTGATGCAATTTGACTTAATGCCTGCCATTATAGTTTTTGTTATCTATGTCTCATGTCTTGTCTTCATTCTTTTCTTCCTTCTGTAGTGCTTTCATTTCCCTTACGTGAATATTTTTAGTGTGACATTTTAATTCATTCAATTATTTTTTAAACAACGTATTTGCTTAGTTGTTGCTCTAACAGTGTATGTTTTAACTTGTCAGACTCTACTTTAGATTTATACTAACAATTCCAATGCTATATAGAAATATTACTCCTATATAGCTCTATTCCCTCTTCTGTACTGTAGTTGTATATGTATATTACCTCTATACATGTTACAAGCCTAAGAATTAATTGTCATAATTATTACGTTATATAATCATTTTACCATATGATGTCACTTATATGTGGAATCTAAAATATGACACAAATGAACTTATCTATGAAACAGAAACAGACTCACAGACATGGAGAACAGACTTGTGGTTGCCAAGAGGGAGGGGGTGGGGGAGGGATGGACTGGGAGTTCAGGATTAACAGACGCAAACTATTATATATAGAATGGATAAACAACAAGGTCCTCTTGTATAGCACAGGGAACTATATTCAAAATCCTGTGATAAACCATAATGGAAAAGAATATGAAAAAAATATATATATATATATAGTGTGTGTGTGTGTGTGTGTAACTGAATCACCTTGCTGTACACCAGAAACTAACACAACATTGTAAATCAACTATACTTCTATAAAATAAATTTTTAAAAAATAAAAATATATAAATTTTTATCTTAAAATACAAAAAAATCTTAAAGGTGATGAGAGAAGAAATAAAAGCACAAGCCGTATATATATCTCTATATAATTTGTTATGTTGATCTTCATATTTACAATTTGGGTTCTCTTCCTATGTCTTGTAGATTTGACTTACTATCTAGTGTCATTTTCTTACTCCAGTACAGCTTTATTCCCACCCACCACTTTGGTGCTTTTGTTGGCTAATATATTACATTTTTATATGTTATGGGTCCAGCAGTACATTACAAGCATGGACCTAGAGTCTGTCATACAGAGTGAAGTGAGTCAGAAAGAGAAAAACAAATACCGTATGCTAATGTATATATATGGAATCTAAAAAAAAAAAAAGGTACTGATAAACCTAGTGGCAGGGCAGGAATAAAGATGTAGACATAGAGAATATACTTGAGGACACAGTGGGGAGGGAGAAGCTGGGGCAAAGTGAGAGTAGCATCAACATACATACACTAACAAATGTAGAATAGTTGGCTAGTGGGAAGCAGCTGCATAGCACAAGGAGATCAGCTTGGTGATTTTGCGATGACCTAGAGGGGTGGGATAGGGAGGGTGGGAGAGAGGCTCAAGAGCGAGGGGACATGGGGATATATGTATGCATATGGCTGATTCACTTTGTTGTACAACAGAAACAAACACAGTATTGTGAAGCAATTATACTCCAATAAAGATTTATTTTAAAAAATCAGGTAAGAGAAGCGAGGAGAAGAAATATGCAAATTTTATAATTATTAACTACATGATTACCTTTACCAGTGCTCTTTGGTGTGTGTGTGTGTGTGTGTGTGTGTGTGTGTGGTGGGGGTGTGTGTGGGGGTGAAATTACTATCTGGGATCACTTGCTTTCAGTCTGAAGAACTTCCTTTGTATTTCTTAGAAGGCAGGTCCATTAGCAACAAATTCTCTGTTTTTTGTTTGCCTGGTAATGACTTTATTTAGTCTTCCTTTTAGAAAGATAGTTTAGTTGATGTAAGATTCTTGTTTTGCACTTTGTTTTTTCTTTTCTATACTTGGAATATGTCATCTAAATGCCTTCTGACCTCCATCATTCTGATGAGAAGCCAGCTGTGAATTTTGGGGGGGTTCCTTTGTGTGTGATGAATCATTTTTCTCTTGCTACTCTCAAAATTTTCTCTTTGATTTTAAGTCTTTCCACCTTTATACTATGATATTTCTGGGTGAGGATCACTTTGCAATTATCCTACTTGGAACTCATTAAGTTTCTAGAACGTGTAGTTTAATGTTTTTCTTCAGATTTTGGAAGTTTGCATTCATTATTTCTTTATTGATATTTTATATTTGATGAGATATTGTCATCATGTCTTCCTCACTTCTTTAAGCATGTTTTTTTCTTTGGTTCTTTGAACATATTTATGACAGTTGCTTTGAATCTTTTTTCTGCTAATCCAATATCTGGGACCTCTCAAAGGCTGATTCTGTTAACTGCTTTTTTTCTGTATATGGATCACACTTTCCTCTTTCTTTACATGTCTCATTTTTTGTTGTTGTTGAAAGCTGGACATTTTAGATAATACATTGTAACAACTTTAGATACTGATAACCCCATTCCCTCTCTAGGGCTTTTCAGTTTTGTTCTTTGTATGTTCATTTGTGGGGTTTTTTTGGTTTGTTTTATTTTTGGTTTTGGTCTTGGCTGGACTATTTCAGTGCAATCTATTCCCCACACAGTACATGGCCTCTGAGCTAATCTCAGTCACTGACATTTTTAAAATAAATAAATAAAATACATTTTCAATTTCTTACATTTAATCATTTTAAGAAAAAAACACCTCCTCTTTTAGATTACCCATATATTATTTTTACCCAAGTTTGATAATCTTTTTGTTTAATATGTCTGTGAACTATTATTTTGAAGATGCAGAGGAATTATGTGAAAGCTGAGTTGGAATAAATGACACCATTTCAGTGTCCTATTTCAGTTCTCACAGAGTCATTCTACTATTTTGTTTAATAGTATGTTTTCTAAACATTTCTTTTCCTCAAGGAGCATGTGGTTTACCTTTAAAAGCTCTACACCGCCAGATGGAAAACCTGCTTTACATTTTGTCTCTTGAGTTCACTGCGTGCCAGGGACACTAGCTGATTTATCAGCAACGTGGGCATGATCATATTTTCCCTTCCTGACTTAAAAGAATATTAGGTGTTTAAAGTGATGTTCACAGTATACTTTGAAAGTATTGAAAATATATTCACATGTAAGGCATTGTTGTGCTATTATTATTAATTAGGAAGGGTTAAATGCTAAAATGATGGCAGTCATGCTCCTGGATCCAAATGTAAACAAACACATTTTGGAGAAAATATCCATCAAGAAAGATCACGGCTTCCATCAACAATTTGAATCCATGCCCATGCCTATCAGTTCACAAACAAGCCATTTGTTCGGGCATTTGAGTTTCCAGCAGCTAAAATTCACCTTTTGTAAGAGAGGACATGTAGTGGAAAAACACACGCTTTAAAATTAGTAATTTGAAACTGAATCCTAATCCTCCTTATTTATTCTGTCTAATCTTGCCACAGTTGCTTAATCTCTAAGAGTTTCAGCCTCAGCCAAATGGGCATCTTCTTTCATGGTGCTGTGGGACCCCTCATTATTCTGCAGTAGAGTCACTGCTCGGTTTTAACAATAGTTCTCATCTCTTCAGCATTTACCAAGACCCTTCCTCATGAGATGATGCCTTTATTTTATTTTCAGGTTTCCCATAGTTCATGGCATATTTTGAATAAGAACTGTTTAGTAAAGACATCTGATCTGAGAGATTGGTTGAATTTTATTGCATTCTCCTGATATCTTCATTGTGCTTATGAGGATAACTGGCAGAGCTCTAAGAATATGGCACCCTGGAATGATAAGTATTGAAGAGAAAAATGTATATAGAATGGGGAACAATCATGTGGGCATACTGCAAGGGGTTCCCTTGACCATTGGAGATGACCTGGACATATTGGGCACTTGGAAGTAAGTCAGGGATGAACAAGAAGAATGGGACCATAAAGAGGCAAGACAAGACTACCAGAAACCTTTCTGAAAATGTGAGTTTTCTGATGTATTGTCCCAGCATTAAAAGTGAGCACAGAGAATCTGCACCAGTGGTCCCCTATCTTGTACGCCACCAAGAATACTGTTTTGTTACTTTTGCTCTGTAAGTCACATCTTGAAAAGTTTTATCTAGTAAGCACAGTACATTTAAGTAATATATTAGGTAATTTATTTTCTCATTTTTATTCATCTGAGATATATCCATCTGCCAAAGAGAATTTCTGATCTTTCTGAGATAAAAAGCAAAAGATTTCTCCACAAATGCTCCCCTTTTCTCTTCCTTCCTACAGCACCCTCTCCCTCTCTTCTTTCCGAGTTTGCCTCCTTGATCCTCATCAAGCCTCTATTTACAAACACACTGTACAAGTGACAGACATTAAATTCCACTGTCTGCTACTTGTCTGCCACTGGCAAGTGGTGTGTGTTCTGTATCCACAGTGCAATCAGCTGTGTTACTGCACCCATGAGGCTTGTGTTTTCTGTGGTGTCCAGGGACTGCTCACTGCTGACTTCCCAATAAAAGCAATGTGCTCTACTTGCCTTAAATAATTAGTGACACTGTCATTGAAATGGCAATTTTATGCTGTGCCTCTGAGAAGAAAAATAGAGTATAGGGATTTGGAGAGCAGTGTGCCTTCTTTTACATACATCATTATGCTGGAAGATATATAAATATATATATTTTTGGTAAACTGGAGTTGCAATTTAATCTGCAGCTCTCCATAAGAAGCTGTATGTCCTTCATCAAATTTGGAATATTGACCATTTCTTCAAAATTTTTTTCTACCCCATTTGTTGTCTGCTCTCCTTTGGGGACTCCAATTACACATATGTTAGACTGGTTTACATTACTTAATAGGTTCCTGAAGCCCTGCTCATTGTTTTTTTCAGTCTTTTTTCTCTTTGTTCTTAACATTGGATAATTTTGATTAAACTTTCTTCAAGTTCACATACTCTTTCTTGTGTCATTGGCATGCTGTTAAATCTATCTAGTGACTTTAAAATTTCAGACTTGGTACTTTTAATTTATAGACTTTCCATCTGGTTCTTTTTTAAATTATTTTTATTTGCCTATGGTCACTTCCTGTCTTTTTGTTCATCACCAGCATGTTTTCTTTTACTTCATTGAGGATAGTTATAATAGCTGTTTTAAAATTCATTTTGCTAATTCTAATACCTGGATTATGTTGGGGTTGGCTATGGGTCATTTTTTCCCCTTGTGTGTTCCATTTTCTTGTTTCTTTGTATTTCAGATTTTTTTTTTTTTTTTTTTTTTTTTTTTTTTTGTGGTACGTGTGCCCCTCACTGTTGCAGCCTCTCCCGTTGCGGAGCACAGGCTCTGGACGCGCAGGCTCAGTGGCCATGGCTCACGGGCCCAGCCACTCTGCGGCATGTGGGATCTTCCCGGACCGGGGCACGAACCCGTGTCGCCTACATCGGCAGGCGGACTCCCAACCACTGTGCCACCAGGGAAGGCCTCAGATAATTTTTAATTATATCCTAGAAATTCTAAATATTCAGTTTGGAGATTTTGGATTCTCTTTCTCTAGTGAGTGTTTGTTTCTATGTGCAATTATCTTGGTTGGGCTTGAATTGTAATCTCTGTGTCTTGGTTGTTAATTCTGATCTCAGTTCAGATCTGTAGTATTTAGTTGAGTTGCTTTGATTCTTTTCCCTGCATGCATGGTTTATGAGTTAGCCACAGTTATGGGAAGACAGAATTGTGGGATTTCTCTCAGGTATTTTGCCTCTCTCTCTCTGGTGGCTACTGTTGACCCAGATTCAGTGGTTTCCCTGGACAGAAAGCTGTGGTTTTTCCATTGGTACCCCCACTCCCTCGTGCTCAATGCTAACCATGTTTGATCTCAGGCTAAAAGTTTTGAAAATAACAAATAACTCCATGCAATGCCCATGGGCATTGACTCTCCAATGGAATACACTTGTTTCTGTATATTCTTCAGTGCCTTCAGGTGGCTATTTGTTTTGTATGAGATCCACAGTTCATAGTTATTATCTGCAGGTGGGGTGGTCTGGCTCGATCTGATTAATTATGTTAATCAGCCATCCTCTTCAATTAACATATTTTTTACATCAGGTTTGTGCTTGACAAGGCTATACTCAATTCCTAATAATGACCTTTTAATGATGATCTTTTCAAATTTTTGATAGTTACCATTGGCAAGAAAATTTATTCATACTGGTAGGTGATAAAAAATTTAAAACCGTTTTTACAACTATTCAAAATTTGCAGTAGTTAAAAGTGTATTTAAAGGAGCTAACGGCTTCTCTCTTTTTTTTGCACTGACAAATGTAATGTCGAAATTTCTTGTGATAATGCAAATGGGTTTCAAATCCAACAGAATGTTTTCATATCAAGTATTTCAAAATAATGATGATGCTCTAATTAGAAGAAAACACATGCATTGTTAGAGCACTCACCCTGCAGCTAGCCTGGATGGCACTAAAAGGGCATATTAGCTGCAAAAGCATCCAATATGTGTGAAGGTGGAGACTCAGGGCCCCCTGGAGCTACTCTGCCAGGAACACCTGCTGATCCCTCAGCCTCTTCAGCTCTAACTTCTGTTCCTTTGCCTGTGCACCTGAGCGCTTAGGTCTTTGGATTCCAAACTACACTAGCATGTTTACGGACCCCTTGTTTATGGTGGGTCGGGGTGTATACCATAGTGTTGGCTGTAACGCAGTTGTCCAAGATACAGAGAAGCTCCTTGGCAGCTCAGAATTGTGGCAAGCAACAGGTGTTGTGTGTCACTCATCAAACCCCATGCCTGCTGAGATATGAGGATCCATTATCAGAGCGACCTCTGTTCAGCCCACCTTCTTAGGAACTCTAGGTTAAGCTATTCCACCCCCACTCTGACTTTCCAGCTCTTACCTGAGACACCTCCTTACCTCCCTCCTTCTGCATGATTATTACTAATACAATTTAAGTTAAATCTTTCAGTGTCTCTGAACTTTGATGTGCATACTAATCATTTAGAATCTTGTTAACCTGCAACTGCTGATTGGGGGTAGGTGGGGGTGGGTGGAGAGCAGATTCTGCATTTTTATCAAGTTTCTCGTGCTGCTGAAGCTGCTGCTCTGTGGACCGCACTTCTAGGAAGAGGGACATATATTGGATGCCACCTCTGAATGTACTATAAGACATCAAGGGGAGAGTTCTGAAATAGGCTAGTGGTTATGAATGTGAGGTATGGGGCTTGATTGCATTAAGTATAAATCCTGGCTCATCTGTTAACTAGCTTTATAATAGTGCACGAGGTAGTAAAAGTCTCTGTGGCTCAGTGTCTTCATCAGTAAATAAAGATAATAGTACATGTCTCCTTATGATGTTGTTGTGATGATTAATGATGTAATACATGGAAGAGTTTAGAACAGTACACAACACCTAATAAGGTTTCAATAAATATCAGCTATCATTAGTGTTCATCCTCTCAAGTTGCTTACGTGTTTATTATAGAGAGATGCAATTTCACAATTAAGGAGGAGCACAAATACACCATGTGATAAATTTAATATAATCAAATTTCAACATGTCTGGTGGAGCAAGTGAATGTTCTATTGGTCTCTAGGAAAATTTTCTTAAAAGATATAGCCCTTGAAGGTTGAACAGGATTTAGATAGCTGAGAGATTGACCCACATGGACAGAACCTTGAATCTGGATGCTGTCTTTGAACTTGATCTAATTAGTCATAAGCAGGGTCTATGGACCCCCAAGCAAGGGAGAAATTAGATGATTCTTCTCGTTATGGATGTTTTGCTGGTAGGAAATGAGGTTCACTCAAATTCTCATAAGAAAAAGAGGTTTATGTACAGGATAAGGATTCAGGGAAGGACAGCAATAGAGGCCACTCTCGACCACTGTCTGCCCTTCACCTCTCCCTCATTCCCTTGGTTTCTTTGTCTCCCACTTTTCTCATTTATTTGTGTAATTAAATCAGCTAATATATGTTGAGTTCCTGGCATGTACTGGCCACTCTTGTAGACATTGGCATTAGATAGATCTGTGAATAGAAAAAACAAAATATCTGTCCTTGTGGAACTCGTATTTTATCAGGGGCAGAAAGACAATGGCAATAAACATCATAAATAACTGCATTGTACAACATACCGGAGGGGATATGAGAAAATCAGGTACAGGAAGAGAGCCATTTGAGGGAGTTGGCTATGATGTTGTATTTCTAATTAGGGTAGTCAACATAGGCCTCATTGAAAAGGTAACACTTGAGCAAAGGCTTGAAGGAGGTGGGGTGGGGGAAGGTAATGAGCCAAAGAGACATCAAGGGGAGGAGAGTTCTAGATCGACAAAGGCAAGTTTAATGGCTTTCAGGCAGGAACATGTCAGGTATGTTCAAGAAAGAGAAAGGAGGCCTGTGTATGCAGATTGGAGTTAGGGATGGGAGAAAGAGCAGAGAGGTGGTGGTGCCTCAGATCAAGCAGACACTGGAGGGACTTTGGCTTCTCTTCTCATGAAATGGAAGCCATTGGAGAGTTTGAACCCAAGTCTGCACATGCTATGACATACATTTAAAAAGGACAGTCCTGTTGGGATCGGTCTATGCACACCACTGGATATAAAAGAGATAACTAATAAGGACCTACTGTAGAGCACAGGGATCTCTACTCAACACTCTGTAATGACCTGCATGGGAAAAGAATCTACAAAAGAGGGGCTACATGTATATGCGTAGCTGATTCACTTTGCTGTACACCTGAAACTAACACAACATGGTAAATTAACTATACTCCAATAAAAATTTTAAAAAATAAAAATTAAAAGGGCAATCCTAGATCTGTTTGGGAAATCAAATGAAGGAGCAAGGGTGGAAACAGGAAGAGTAGTTACAATGCAGAGATGATGATGGCTCAGACCGGGTGGTGAGAAAGGGTCAGATTCTGGGCAAAATGAAGGGGTAGATCCAACGGGATTTGCAGTTGGGTTGGGAGAAGTCTATTTGCAGGTGGATTTGCAGTGGGATGGGAGAAAACTCAAATGTGCCTTCAAGGTTTTTATCAACGAAAATGGAGAAGATTACAGGTAGGATGGTAGAGGCAGGAGAATCAGATGTCCAGAATAAAGGTATGAATATGTCCCACTAGAAATGTTTGACAGTTGCATGTACAATTATGGAGTTCTGGAGGGACGTTTAGGCTAGAGGCGTGGATTTGGGAATTGTTGGTATATAAATTGTGTCTGATGCTCTGAGGCTGAGAAAAAGTGTAGACAGAGGAGACAGGGGATTAAGATCGGGGCCACTCTAATCTTAAGAGTTTGGGAAGAAGAACCCAACAGGGGAAATTGAAAGGCAATGCGTGAGGAAACCTTGAGAGTCTGGGGTCTTGGAAGCCAAGTGAAGAAGGTGAATTGATGAGGAAGAGGTGAATAACTGTGATAAATGCTGTTGACTTATGAAGTACCATGTAGAACGAGGATAGACCATTGGATTTAGCAATGGAGGTTGTCAGTGCTTTTGAAAAGAGCAGTTTCTGCAGAATAAGAGAGGGGAAAGCCTGATTGGGGTATGTATAGAGAGAGAACTGGAGGAGAGCAATTGGAGTCATGGAGTGTGTGAAACTTCTTAGGGGCTGATTTGGGGAGAGAGATGCACAGCTGTGTTCAGAACCCTTGGGGGCCTACTTCTCTCTTTGCCTGTCCTGTGCCACACCTCGGTACACGGGCATCGTTCTGTCAGGTCCAAGGAAATTCTCTGTGGCTCACTAAGGCTCTGGCTGCCTGGAAAGATCTCGCAGCTGTTTCTTCTTTGAGGTCTTGCTGTCTATCTGTCTGTAATCAGAACTCTCTGAGGACTAAAAGAAATCATACTGCATAACAGGAGGCTTGCAAAATATGGCTGTCTGGAAAGCAAGAGGATAGCTCTCTAAGTAAATAGCAGCCTGCTATTTAAATTTCTGCCCTCCTTCTATGTGGCTGACTGATCTTGGACAAACCTATTAGTAATCAGTGTTGAGTCTACCATCAAATGTATCATAATCCTTTTGGAAACTTTTAATATATTCGTTCCGTATACTTTCTTAGAGAAACAAGTTTGCATCTGTTTCTTATCAACTGTATAAAGAAATGCTGTACGTTTTCTTTGTCCTAAAATTATCTTGCTCGTGTTTGAAAATGGAAAGAAGGGGTGGGGATAGTTGATTTTACATGTAAGTGAATATTTCAACTCTCATTCTGCGAAGCAGAGATATAGAGATTGCAGGAAACACCCTGCTCTTTGTTCTCTGATGCATCGTTGTGGAAAGTGTTTGTTTTCTTCAACCAGAACATGATTGGAACTTGATCTATTTCCACTCTGTCTTCGGAGACAGTTTGTACAAGAACTGGTTGCAAGACATCAATTTTTCTGATAGGACAAACAAGCTTTGTGACAAATGCTGAGATTGCTGAGGATTTGCTAAGATCAGTACTTCTGGTTTTGTCTTTTTCTTTTAGACTGTGAGATGATATCTTACTGACACCCATTCCTCCGCTCGTGAATTCAGTCTACAAAGAGTAAGCCACCTGATTCAGTTGTGGTGCAGTCAGAGGTGGTTATTTCCTTGCTTCTACTGCTTTCCTGTGTTTCAGAGTCTGGTTATACCTTAAAGAGACCATTGGTGAGTAGTCAGTCTCTCTTCTTCTTCTGCATACCCTCAGCTCATGGTCACTGGTCCACTGTGTGTCGACGCTTTGTTTTGGTGTCTGTCTCTAATCTCCAGACTGTGAACTCTGGGAGGTCAAGGTCAATGACTTCATTTTTATTCTTAGAGTCCAGTATATTGTCCTTTCAAGGCTCTGTTCTTAAGCTATGTTGACAAATTTGTGATAATAGCAGCCACAACCTTATCAGGTGAGAGATTTTTTTTTTTTTTAAAGAATAAGATGGACGTCCATGGAAGCAAACTTAATGTCCATCAACAGAGAAGTGGATAAAGAAGATGTGGTACATATATATAATGGAATATTAGTCATCCATAAAAAAGAATGAAATAATGCCATTTGCAGCAACATGGGTGGACCTAGAGATTGTCATACTGAGTGAAGTATGTCAGACAGAGAAAGACAAATATCATATGATATTGCTTATATGTAGAATCTGAAAAAATGGTACAAATGAACTTGTTTACAAAACAGAAATAGAGTTACAAATGTAGAAAACAAACTTATGGTTACCATGGGGGAAAGGAGGGGGAAGGATAAATTGGGAGATTGGGATTGACATGTACACACTACTGTATATAAAATAGATAACTAATAAAGACCTACTGTATAGCACAGGGAACTCTTCTCAATACTCTGTAATGACCTGTATGGGAAAAGAATCTTAAAAAGAGTGGATATATGTATATGAATAACTGATTCACTTTGCTGTACACCTGAAACTAACACAACATTGTAAATCAACTATACTCCAATAAAATTTTTAAAAAATAGATTTTAAAAAGTAAAAAAAATTGGGCTTCCCTGGTGGCGCAGTAGTTGAGAGTCCGCCTGCCGATGCAGGGTACGCGGGTTCGTGCCCCGGTCCGGGAAGATCCCACATGCCGCAGAGCGGCTGGGCCCGTGAGCCACGGCCGCTGAGCCTGCGCGTCCGGAGCCCGTGCTCCGCGACGGGAGAGGCCACGGCAGTGAGAGGCCTGCGTACCGCAAAAAAAAAGGAATAATATGGATGTCCAGATGGATATTCAGATTGTTCAGTTTAGCATGAGTTTTTATCTTTTGTATGTCACATGCTGTCCATTGATTCAGAAATTTTATGGTTATTTTGACACAGTCTAAATAGGGTTCAATCAAGAAGCAGTTTCTGAGAGGAGGGTTGAACATACATGGTTGGGCTTGCCACAAAGACCATAAAGTGCTAATTCACAAATGAGAATTCACTTTTTTTTATCCTTTTTACTTTCAAGACAAATCTCTGTTAATGTAGGAAAATGCCCCTTGATGTGTGAGATAATATATGTGAAAGCATCTTGGAATGCATTTTATAAGCTATAAAGTGTGATACGAGTCTATTGTTATTATCATTATTGTAATTATTTTATTTTGATAGGTTGATTATAGTTATTGGCACTTGAGAGGGGTAGTAGAATGCATTTCTGAGAACAAATGTGAGATGAGAAATTTAGATACAATTTCAGTTACACATAATCAATAATTGTCCAAACCGAGGCCTTGATCGAATCAATTTAGAAATGAAAGCAGAAAGATCATTCATACATTTGTTGATTGTTTCTCCCTTGGGGAACAGTGGCTGCTGAGCCCTTTACCAGGGGCTTATATGTGTATAAACTATTTTAAATGGTGTGGTCATGGGGAGGAGGCTATTAGTTCTGAGTTGACCTCTAGCTCTTTTGTTTGCTTTAAAACTGTTTGACACTGCTTTGCAGATTTAACCTTATTTGAACCAAAACGGGGACTTCAAATGTATTCTTTTGACTTATACTTAATGTTGATATGACTACTGTCCAAGATCATGCCTTCTTTTTTTGACCCGGTTCCCTTGAATCAGACCATTCAGATAAACACTGTGGTTAGGATTTATTTATCTTACATCTGTGACATTTCGTGACTTAACCTGCTAGCCCATTTCTGGCAAGTTTCATTCTTCTCACTTAAATCAGTTTCCAAAGCTACCACCCCATCACCTTCTACTCATTCTCTCCTATCCACTTGGAACTCCAGAATGCCTTTTGGCTGGAGCTACCCACCCATGACAGGTCTTACTTAAATAGGAGAAATGGCCAAGTGAAGCAGAGGAAGGGGTGAATAGGAAAGCTATGTGGGTGATGGAATTATCAGGATTTGTGATTGATTGGCTGAGGTTTCAAGAGGGAGGTGCAAAGATGATGGATTAGGTGAATGTTGATGCCTTCCACTGAAATAAGACATATGAGGATGGAGCAGCTCGAAGCAAAAAGATACATAGATACAGTGAGATTTTTTTCTTATTGAGTGAAATGCAGCCAACAGCTGCTGTGGGTAAAACCAAACCTGACTGTTAAATTGTTGAAATTGATTGACAGCACAATTATGGATGAGAGGTGATTATTTTCCCGGCCATCCTGCTAACAGAGCTTAAATTTAGTAATATTCAAATAACTAATAGAGAAGATTTCCTATTGAAACATATCTAGAGTTTTAAGAAGATTCTCATTTGGTGAAAGGCACAGGGGAACAATTTCATGGATGTGAATCGACCCAATTCAATTAGAAAGAATAAAACCTCAGTGTACTTAACCAGAAAGATACCTGGAAGTGTTAGATTGGGTATAATCCAGCCCCATTTCCTGGAGTTGAGCCAGGAGACCTGGGGAAGGATGTCTGGTGGTGCTTGCTTTCTGTACTAACGGTACTCGTATAGCTGAGTCAATTAGATTTAATTTGATTTCTTGCTTGATCCTCTGGCTGGCCCATAACTGAAAACCTGAATATTTGCTCATATTACTATTGTCCTCAGACAAAGACCTCTTCGATTCACAGAGCAATCTATAATGTAACTATCCATTTCCCATCCACTCTGTGTGTACCTTAACTGATAGCTATTCAGACATTTATTGTAGGTAGCAGTGCCTGTGATGAACTGAGAGTTTCTTTGAATCTGGGCTTTTGAGATCCAAATTGGTAGCCTTGGAAATTTATTCTTCGACAAAGGTCTGCTGAGAGCTCTTCTCATCTGGAAGAAGAAGAGGAAGAAAAAAGAAAGGCTCACAAAACCTTCACAATCCTCTTTCATCTACAGAATTACCAAAAATGTTCTTGAAGAATGGCCCATGCAGACTCACCCGACATTTCACTGGTATAAGTAATTTCTGATTATTTCTAGTTTCTCTGAATCTCTGTGTGACCCAACAGAATCATTTTCCACTGAGTGAAGACAATATGATTTCAAGTGAGATAACAAAAGGGGAAAATGAATACATCATCTAAGTGCTTCAAAGAAGCATCAGTTCTGTCTTTGCAGGGTGCAGTCCAAGATGAGGGCATTGTCAGTGGAGAGACAATCTTTGGATATAAATGGTCAGAAAGCTCTATGCACCATAGCTTAGGGATGAATAGCAGTGAATATTTACAGAGGCATTAACTTGTGCTAGACACTGTTCTAAGTATCCTCTCTCTATCATACCATTTAATGATGTATGTCTTATTATGCTAAATTTATAGACAGTGTATATGTTGGGGTTCTCCAGAGAAACCGAACCTTATATATTAAAAGGAATTGGTTCAGAAAAGGCTGAGAAATCCCAAGATCTACATTTGGCAAAAAGCTGGATACCCAGGAGAGCTGATTGTATAGTTTCGGTCTGAGTCTGAAGGCAGAAGACTCGTGTCTCAGCTTGAAGACAGTCAGACAGAGAAGAGTGAATTCTCTCTTCCTCTGCCTTTTGTTCTATTCAGGCGGGCCTTCAACCGACTGGATGAGGCCCCCACACACTGGGGAGGGCAATCTGCTTTACTCAGTCTGCTGGTTCAAATATGAATTTCGTTCAGAAATATCCTCATCAACACACCCAGAATAATTTTTAATCTGGACACCATGTGGCCCAGTCGAGCTGACACGTAAGATTAATCATCACAGACAGGGAAACTGGGGTATTAGGAATAACTGACTTGACTAAGGCCACGCCCGAAGCACATAACTACAGATATGAACCTAGCTTGTCTGATTCCAGGCCGGGTGCTACAACCACCGAGGGACATTGTTTCTCTGCGCTGTAGTCTAGAACACATGTCAGAGACACATCAGACAATTCAGTTTCATCAACCCTGTAAAGTGATGAAATGTTTAATGTAGGACATGGACTTGAATACAAAACCATTTAGAGAAAAAAGAAAGGGGGCTTTATTAATGCCACAAGAAATGGAAATGTAAAGACAGGTAAAAAAATTGATCTTGTAGTATTTAACCATGGTAAAGGATTTACTCAATGTTTGTTAAAGTAATTCTTTTGAGTGAGCAAATTGATCTATTATGGGTAATTTGTTATATTTTTATGATGACTATGCCCAACCTCCACAAATAGACCCGAGGATTAGCAACTTCCCTAATACATGTCTGTGTCTCCCACAGGGCTTTACATGGTTTATGGGATCACGTAAGGAGCTCAATAAATATTGGCTGGTATGATTAGATTGGTGACTAAAGATGTTAATCAACTGATTAATCATTACATATGCTAATAAGTACATTTGCTTTCTTCAAGAATAGAAGGGGACAGAAGAGATATTGTGATTGACTCAAATTTAAATATTTTGCAATGGGAAACAATTCTTTCATTTTCTAAGCAGAAAAATAAGGAGGAAAAAAAAAAAAGTGTTTCCCGTAATCTCATCCTGATGGTGGAGATGGGGGTGGGCAGAGCCAAAGCGGATTGTAATGAGAATGACTTAAATGGTGGGATGTTCAGCTCTTGTCTACAGGTTTACAGAAACGAAATTAAACTTGGGCTTTCTATTGCAAAACAATAAGCAAATTGAAGGCCAATTATACCAGCTCAAAAAAAAAAAAAAAAAAAAGCTGGATTTTGCATTTCTGAGTAGAACGACTTTTCAGACGAAAGAATTTATTACAAGAAATTGAGAACATCTGGGCCATCAAAGGCAGAATGCAGTGAATAATTGGACAATCATAGACTGGCATCCATTTGAATAAGAGGCACTTCCTTGGTTCTTACTAGGGGATGTTTTTGAAATTCCTCATCTAGAAGGAAATGAAGCTCAGCATTTAAAACATGATTTTCCTACCTGGTTGTTACTTGGTTATGAAGGAAATCTATTATGGGAACCTCAGTTCCATAAAGTTATTCTTGTGACCAAAATTTGGGGAGGATAGCAGAGAAGTGGTTGGTTCTATTCTCTGTTGGTTCTATTTTACCTACTGGCTAAAATCTTATCCACTATCACCATTTTGTTGTTGTTGTTTGTTTGTTTTGTTTTTTTGTGGTACGCGGGCTTCTCACTGTTGTGGCCTCTCCCGTTGCGGAGCGCAGGCTCCGGACGCGCAGGCTCAGCGGCCATGGCTCACGGGCCCAGCCGCTCTGCGGCATGTGGGATCTTCCCGGACCGGGGCACGAACCCGCGTCCCCTGCATCGGCAGGAGGGCTCTCAACCACTGCGCCACCAGGGAAGCCCCTATCACCATTTTTGATCCTGGCAAACATCACACTCATAATAAGTCATAATAATTCTGCTTCTCCCCATTCTCCGCCTTCTTTCTTATGTCCTTCAGCCAGGAGCCACCCTGCTGGCATCCGACAAGTGTCAGAGAGGGTGCTAATGGGAGGGAGGTCTCCAATGGGTGGGAGATAATGTTACAGATAATGGAGACCCATTATCTGTAACAGTGAGAACATCCTACATTATGATGCCCTATTTTGGCTTAAAACCTGAACAAGATGTTTTACACACATATACTATTCCCCAAAGCTCTCCTAGACCCTCTAGGTAGTAATTATTATCCCATTTCATAGTCAGGGACACTGAAGTTCAAAGAGACAATATAGTCAGTTGGATAATATAATCCAGATAATACTGCGTAATAGCTCAATACTTGGTGGCTTAAAACCACAAAGTTTTCTCACTCATGCTACATGTCCCCAGTGGGATGGAAGGGGGCTCCGCTCATTGTAGTCACCCGGGGACTCATTATCTGAGCGGCCACCGTCTCAAATAATGCCAGTCTCAGTGCTTGAGGAACAAGAAAGCTCTAGAGGAGCGTCTTGCACCAGCTGGGAAATGCTTGCCCCAGAAATGACATTAGTTACCTCTACTTGCCATTCACTGACCAGTACTGGTTCCATGGCCCCAACCAACTATGTTGCAGGGCTGGCAGAACATATAATCCTATTCTGCACACCTAGGTGTGGAGAGCTGGAAGTATTCACTGAACAGCGCCGGTGAGAGAAGTGTATAGCCTGGCGATTGAGACTGAGGGTTTACATTGAGGTTCTACCACTTACTTAGTTGTGGCACCTTGGACAAATTAAATTACTTGATCTCTCCAAGCTTCTTTTTTTAAATGAGGAAATAATTATACCTTCATCAGGGAGTTTTAATAAGGATCCAGTAAGATAACGCATGCACAGGACTTAGTATCAGTAAACTCAGCATAGATCAACTTGAGGCCAGCCCAAGTCGTACAAACGTGGGGACCATTTACCCATAGCTTTTGGAAATAAAAAAAAAACAGAATTATGTCTGAGGAAGAATGCAGGAGATGCATATACAGATATGTCAAGAAGAAAGGGTTCAGAGAAGAGTCCAAATCTCAGCATGAATAGACAGGGCAAGAGGGAGATGCCCAAGAAGAGAAGAGTGGCAATTTTAAAACATGGCCACAAGTTCCTCCATACTCTCCTGTGGGACCTGGGCAGGACTGTGTCTGCTTTGACCTGTAGAGTACAGTGGAAGTGACACTGTGTCATTTCAGTGCTATGTCAGGTAGCTCTCATCTTGTTTGCTGAAGCACTCATTCTTGGATCTCTGAGCCACCACTGACCAACCTGAGGTCGCCATGCTACGAGGAAGCCCAAGACATGCGAGGCCACATTTGGAACAACATTTGCCACTGATGCCAGCCAGAATCATTCCAGACCAGGTACCAGATACGTGAGTGAAGAGCTTCCAGATGATTCCAGCCCTCAGAGGTCATCTCTCCCCCGCCCCCACCGCCACCATCTGAGTCATCCCAGCTGAGGCCCTAGGCATCATGGAGTAGACGCCAACCTTTCCCACTGCACCCTGCTGTATTCCTGACCCCCAGGCTGAGCAAAATAAAATGGTCATTTTACATCACTATATTTTGGCATGGGTCATGATGCAGCAATAGATAACCAGAAACACGAGAGTAGGGGAATGGTGATTATAGGCGAATGGGCAATTGTGTGGATCAGGACAAGAGATGAAAGCCTGGATATTTTACTGGATCTAATAATATGCTTTCCTGGGGGAAAAAAGTGTTTCCATTTAAACGGTTGAAGGTAAAGGGACTTCCCTGGTGGTCCAGTGGGTAAGACTCCACACTCCCAATGCAGGGAGGCCCGGGTTGGATACCTGGTCGGGGAATAGATCCTGCATGCATGCCGCAACTAAGAGTTTGCATGCTGCAGCTAACTAAAAAAAAAAAAAAAAAAGAAGAGTTGAAGGCAAAGTGTCAGTTTCTCTTTGACTTTGGATTTGGTCACGAGGACTGGGCTTACATAAGCATTGTGCTCTGATTTGGCCCCTCCCATCTGGCCAGCTTCATTCATAAACCTGGCTGTACACGGCCCCTTCTCTTCCTACAGAAACCTGATTTTGATACATCTTCTGCTCACCCTCTGGTTTCAGCTTTCTGTCGTAGTCTCATCGTGTGCTGATTTGGCAAAGCTAACCTAACTGCTCTCTCCTCCTCCCGCTCTCCCCTCCTCCCTCCTCTTTTGGGTTGGTCAACGAGTGGTGCAGGCAGCTCACAAAGCTGTCACTGAGCTTTCTCAAATCTTCCTCGTTGTCACAGTTACCTTCCCTTTGAGAAAACCCACGCAGTCAGGGACATGTGTTTATCTACAGTAGCACTGCCCAAGGGCATCTCCTGAGCAGCTCAGAATCCCCCCTTCCAGGTTGACTCAAATCTTGAAAGAAGGGAAGAGAGTCTCCACTCCCTGCCACCAAGCACATCTCTTCTCCCACACTTTCTGGAAGCCCCTCTCCCGACTCATGGACCAGGAGTGTGCAGCATATCAGGGAGGATGGTGTAGCCCATCACGGAGGCATGGCACCCGTCTTATAAGTCATCCTCAGCAGGTGAAGGACAACTTTTCTAACACCCATTTTGTAGGTGAAAAAGTCCTAATCTTAATATTGCAGCACTGTATTATTTTCCTCCAGTTCTTGACCCCATATGGTTTTGTTGTCAAAAGACTCAGGATTTTTGTAAAAGCTGAGATTTCCAGAGTTGTGTCCATTTTATACCTGTTTCTTAACAATTTTACAATTTTTACTGTGACACCCTACTTGTGATAATTTCCCAGCTGTATTTCCTCTTTCCTGAAAGCCCAAGTCCAGTTCCTCTTTCCTAAAAGTCCACTTCCTGAAAGTCCTGTTTCTTGAAAGTCTCATGAGAGCTCACACTGCATCAGAAACCTTCGGTGTCCTTTCTCTACTCCCTCTGAATAACGTGATAGATCTTTAGCAAATACCCTTGAAATGTTGCTAACCTCGACAGAAGAGTTTGCAAGATGTGATCTCACCTAGCAGAAAAGAAAGAATAGACAAAAACTTCGCTGGCATTTTAAATCAGGTTCCAAAATGATCTGCACGTTCCTTTCTGGATGATATCAGCTGCTCTTGATTAAGTCAGTTAAGAATCTGAGAATATATACATTTTAATCTCTCTCTAAGGCTCTGTTTCCTCAGCCGTAAACTAGTGACTCTGAGGGTGGATTTAAACAAGACGTCACACGTAAAGTACAACCATCGCATGGCATTTCTCAAGAAATGCTGCTTATTTTTCATGACGCCCCTACCCCTTCTCTGGAGGCCTCAAAATACCCTTGACCCTTTGGCATCATCTGAAACGTTCTAAAAGACTAAAACTTATATCCTAAGCATTGAAGTTTCAGCTTTCACTTTGGGGAGGTTGACACCAGGGTGCGACATCAGGCTGAGTGTTTTCAAAGACTGATAGAAAAATGACCTGGGTTAGCTCCCAGAAGGTAGGTCGGGAGACACTTTGCCATCTTCCCCCCTGTTGATGGGCTCCTGTTAACCTTGTGAGAGGCTCCGATTTAGGTGGTGTCAGCAGATTTATCAGGCGCGTGTTGGAGGCTCGTGAGAATTAGCAGTTTTGCTTCACTGGGGTTTCCATGAGAGCCTGCTTTTGCCTCATTTCACGTGAGTTCGCGTGAAAGGTGAAATAATGGAATAATTTCAAGGAAACAGCAATTGAGACTCTTGAGTTTCTCATGGCCCTTGGACTAAATTGTAAATCGACTCCCATTCACTTGAAGTGGAGCCCCCACCTGGATTTTCCAGAGACTTCTGAAGAAGGTAGCAGGCGTTTTGGATAGGACTGTGAAATCGCCAGACGGATTGTTGGCTTTCTGCCTCTCTTTTCTTATTTAATCCGTCCTAGTAAAGGCTGAGAATAATGAATCTTTTATATATTTTCATCTCAGAGGTCAGGAAGCTGAGGTTTAGGGAAAGGAAGTAACTTAACAAATAATCTGCTCGTGCAGTGGTCTGGACCGCAACTCAGGTCGCTCAATTTTCTATTCCAGTGTCTTTCCTCCTTGCCATGCTTCCATCCTCTTAGTAAAATATTTACTGTTGCATATTATGTACCAGGTACAAGGATGTGGAAAGTGATTTTTCAGAATGGAAGAACCAGACTTGAACACTGTATGTAGACACATATAATTAAATATTCCATATTTAGTAAAGAACTGAGTCTAAACAGGATGGAGATTTTCAGGTTTTCTGGTGAAGCTGGTTGTATTTAGGCGTGGGGTCTTCTGGACAGAGGACAGGAAGGGAACGGCACTGTGATGTCAATCAGGTACATCCAAATGGCACAACATGAATAATCGCATCATTAATGAATTATGAAAAGCTTAGTGTCAGGACATTATGATAATCTTAATGCCTCTGTCGGTAAGATGACAGCCCACGTGATGATAGTTGCTGCCCTTACCAAGTGCCTTTCTGTTACTGTGACCCCTCCCCTGCATCACCTACCAGCTGCCCTACCTCTAACAGCTAAAAAGGTTAATATCTGGGACAGGAGGAGACTTCCAGAGTCTCCTTCTGCGCTAAGACTGGCATCTTATCTGAATCTTACAGTGTAGTTCACTATTTTAATTGGTATTCTAGTTATGCTTCTCCAAGTTCCTTGCAGAATGGGGTTGTGTGCTAATAATGAAATACAAAACATATTGCTTTTTCAGTTATTTCAAAGAAATATAATGAGATGCCTTAATGTAAACTATAGAAATACTAAAGCCTAGGATAGCCAGCATCTTGCCAAAAGATGAAGAAAAAGATTCCCGTTATATAAGTTTGGCATTTAGTTCCTGTACCTTTAACAGTGATTAATAATGGAATAGGCACTCACCATACCTTCTGTCCATTTTTCTCCATTTAACTAATAAGAAGGATCCAAAGACTCGGAAGTATTCATTGCGTAGATTAGACTCCAGATATCATCTATGATTGAAATATAATGTAATTTAGGAAGAAAATATCAAACTCTTTTCATTTCAGACTCCATCTATCCATTATCAAAGGCAGAAGTCTTAGCACATTTTCTTCAGGGACTCTGTTATGTTTAGAAAGCTACAGCCAGCAGCATTGTTTTTCTTTTTTAATGAATCTCAAATTTGAATGGGCATCAAAATCACCTGGAGGACTTATTAGAACACAGATTGCTGTTCTCCACACGCAGAGTTTCTGATTCAGTGGATCTGGGATGGGGCCCAGGAATTTGTATTTCCAAGTAGAGATGCAGACACCGCTGGTCCTGGGACCACACTTTGAGAACTGTGGGCTTATGGTAATGTGACTGATGGGTGAGTGACTGGATGAGAAATAGGAAGATCAGTACACCTTGGGAGGCAATGTCTTTATTGTGGAAGAATCTGAAGACTTCTTTACTAAGGGTTGATCAGAGGACCCAAGCTCAAGGGAGAAGTAACAGACCTAAAACACATCAGGCCAATTCTGGCCCAGGGTAGGTGAAGTTGGACTTCAGTAAAGGAAAATCTGGAGATATAAACTTCTTTCGGGGGTGAGTGGTAGAAAATGGTCATGTGTGAAACTCAGCGGAGCTGTGGGCATTTGGCCCTCCTTGTTGGATACCACCACTTTCCTTGTAATCAATATATTCTGGTTTCTCCTTCTATACACCTGGGATGATACCTTCTCCATCTTGTTTTGGGGTTCATTCTTTTCTATCCATCCACTAAATAGGTTTTTCCATGGTTTAAATCAGGTCTCTCCGGGTCATCTTGTTCTTTCATGCTTTCAGTTAACACCTACCAGTAACCACTCTCTTAAACTTCGGAAATGCCTTTTCTAAATTCTTCAAACATATATCCTATAGGCACCCAATATTCCGCATATCCAATATTAAAAATGTTGAGCCCACGATGAACCCACAACGCATCTCAGTTAGTGATTTCACCCACCAAATTGCCCATGCAAAAACCCTAGACATCCTCTGAATTCCCCCTTCTCCCTCATTCTGCCCCATCCACCCATTCTCCAGACCCTGATAACTCTATGACCTGACCATCTCTTGCCTCTGTCTCCTCTTCTCCATTTCCACAGCCACGCCTGACATCCAGGCCCTTATCAGTGCCTTCCTAGACGAGTGAAATTACCTCTCATCTACCGGAGTCAATCCGCCACTCGGTCTGCTGCCAAACAACTTCTCTTCCTGACATAAAAACATAATTTTAATTTTTGCAGCTCAAAAATTCAAATTGTTCCATATCTCCTCCATTATTTACCTCAAACGCCTCAGCAAGGCATCTAAGGCCTTGCATGACATAAACCCAAACTACTTTATCAGGCTTCTCCTCCTCTTCTTGCTCTCATGCCCCTAAATTTCCATCATAAACGGACGAGCATTGTTGCTGAATTTGCCATGTTCTTTCACTCTACTGGCCTTGACTCGTTGCTTTTTCTGCATGGAATGCCTTTCCTACCCTTATCTGCTCTGTAAATTGTATTTGCCGTTTCATACCCAGCTGGTTTATCACTGCCTCTGCAAGGTTTCCTCAGCTGTGCCAGGTTGAGTTGGTTACTCTCCCCTCTGTGGTTTCTTGGCAAATCAGAAGTGGCTTGATGACAGCACACAATACATTATAATCATTCTTTATCTGTGTCCTTCATGAATACCTCTAGGGCAGTATCCACAGCTGTCCTGCCCCAGCAGCTAGCATAGTATCTGGCACAAAATGGATGTCAATATATGTTTGTTGAATGAATGCTCTCAATTTCATGCTCCAAGAAATACAACCCAAAGGGATGTCAATATTATGCGATGGTATTTCTTTTTGTGAGTAAGAGACAATTCAATATATAATTTTCACATTTTTTCAGCAGCATAAAATAAGCAATGTTTGGGCATTACCTAGGAAATGTATTCAATTTTCCTCTTGTTTGGATCATTTCCAGCATGTATTCGTGTCAACTAGTCCTCTTGTCTATAATCCTTCTCTTGGAATAAGATGTTCATTTCATACTTTTATTGCATGCTTGTCAGGAGTTGTAAGCTCTATAAAAGAAGCTCCATGCATTTATCATAAACTGGAAGCTGTAATTAGGAAATGCATAAATGTACTGGGATAGACTCCAGGCAAGGTGCCTGCCACCAAAGAGACAAATCAAGAATCAAGAAAGGGAGACAGACACCTCCATCCTATGGGTGGGCAGTGGGGAATCCTAGCAAAGGAGGCCCACTATGAACAGCCATGGGTCTGGAAGCTCAGGTTTCTCTATTTATCCACAGGTAAATTTCCAGGTAACCCTACCTGTTTTGCCCATGACCTCTAACAAGGTAAAGACATTCTTCACACCACCAAAAAGTTGAACTCTCTCAGGCATTAGATGCCTGTTACAAAATACTGAAAAGGTGAGCAAGTAAAAGAGGGAGTAAATTCTTTTATGCCCAGGGGTCAACATTAGAACAAAGGAGTGTGAATCCATAGAGAAACAAGATTTGGTCTTAAATTAGGAAGGTTTTCCTGAAAACTAAATCAGTTCAACTCTGCTCAATGAGTTAGGATGCTCCCATGATTGAAAGATAGCCTGGATGGTGAGATGCCCTGGGTAACATAAAGATGACTTATCTTGGGGGAGGAGTAAACAGGGGGTGAACCTGGGATTCTAAGAGGCAGATCATTCTGTGCAAGCCTGATCTCCTTACTTCATCTCTTAGCCTGCAGAGAAAATGCCACCACCTAAAGACTTAGGATAGCAGCTGTACAATCTTTGGATAACCGCCGCCATCTTGAATCATGAACAGCATGGCAAGCCTTCCCCTCTGTCTCCTTGATACAAGGCTTTGAGTGGGTGTTACAAGGATGAGCCTCCTGTAAGAATTCTCCAGGCAGAGATGTGAGGGAGGCGGATTCAAATAACAGCAGAAATGTTCAGTTTTGTTCTGATGTTCATGGCTTGTTGCACAGCCATTCACATGTTTCTTTGTATGAGCTGTATAATAACCAGCTCTCAAAAGGACAGACAGCATAATGAATGGATTGTAAAACATGCTCATAAAAACAGTAGAGTGCGTCTAGAAGTGTTATCTGCTTTTGATTTACTGTGTACCCTGTTTTGCATTTTCACATCATTTGCAAGTTTTCTATTAAAAATAAGCATTTAATGGGCATGTAATTAAATTTAATTTTTCTTTTTCTTCCCCCCAAGGTGATTTTTAAAAAGTGTGTGTTTGGTGAGGGGGGAGGGGTGCATTTTACAGTCCTGACAGAACATGGATATTATAGCCATAGAGTTCATTACAGGGTAATTAATGCATGTTAAGTATCTTGTAAATATTATGTGGTAATAGCTCTAAATAAATACACACTCCACTTGGAAAGATCTGCTCCACCCCTGCCACGGGGAATGAGACGTTCCTAATTAATGCCTTTAGAAGGGGAGCCTGTGTCACCTTGGATAGTCTTGGGAAATTACAGCTTTAGTTTGTGGAAGGCAGCAGTGGATGGTTAATTACAGAACCTTGACATGCCCGGTGCCTGTCCCACCTGGGCTAAGTGGGTCGGACAGGCCCACCTGGCTCGCTCTCTTCCTCGGAAGGCTTTGTTAAAAAGCAGGCTGTGCAGCTGTAGTTGTGCTGCTGGGAGCCATTCCAGCCCCAGGAAGAAGAGCTTTCCAGGAGGACCTGCCGGCAAGTGCTTGATCCTCTTGGACTCTTTACTGAGCTCTTCAATCCAGGATAGGGGGCTCTGTCTGGTGAGTGAGAGGCACTGCTGTTGTTGATGTTATTTATGAGTATGGGTTTAAATGATATTTCCTGTCGACCTGCTGCTTGGTTTACAGATGGCGTCTGCCAGGTGTTGGTGTGTGGGGCTTGGGGTCCCGTCTTAGCACCTGGCTGGAGTTATTGTCAGGACCCTGAGTGTCTCTATGGCCACTTTCCCAGAGACCTTCAGAGTACAGCAAAGTGACAGAAAGGCTCTTGCATCTCTGGGTCCATTTCTTTTTTTCAAGTCAGCTGGGCCCAGGCTGATGTGTCATGGACCAAGGTCATGGCATCAAAATAGTTATAGGGGTAAAAGTTTAAATAAATCAACTTTCGTTCACACCTAAACACTTCTGCACAGTACTCAGTGATTCTCTCTTTTCCAAAGGCGTTCACATATTGATTTGTCTGTCTATGACTCCTATACTCTTCAGTTGTCAGCATATGGAGATGGGATTAACTGTCCAGAGCAAGCTTTCCTGTGCCCTGGCAAAGTCTTCCTCTCCTACCTTTGAAACAACACTGCCCCTAAACCTCTCTTCTGGTACCTGGAATGCCTAAAGAAGAAAACCAAGCCTTAACACCCTCAGTGAGAGAGGTGTTTCAAATGCCAGCCTCTGGAATTGAGAGTCACACGTAGGTAAACGCAGATATAGAATAGATCCTTTAGCCAGAGTTTAACAGTAGTGAGTTTCTGAAGCCTTGAGAATCCTGTGGAGAATGATACCTAGAATAGGGCACTGGGGCCTGCTGGTATGGCTGAAGGAACCAAAGGCAAACTTGATCCACTTCAAGATGAGAAAGTCCAAGTACTGAAACACCATGGACGTGGATATTCACGTTGCTGGATATTCATGATGCTAGCAAGAAAATGTGGTGAATTCCCAGAGTATCAAGATCAATAGACAAACCAAATGAGGATATTGAGCTCATGGTGTCAGTTGCAGGCAGGAACCACTAAAAGTCTGGGCAGAAGTACGGGGCAAGGACATAATCCTTGTAAAATACTTAAGACAGAGCCTGGCAAAAGTGAATATTCAACACATGCTGTGTTGTCATTATTAAGGAATGTGCCCTCTTCTCTCAGCATGGTAGTGATGCTAGAGAAAATCACACCTCTGGTTCTGATGGAGACATAAAGGGAGCCTCACGAGGTAAGGGCAGACATTTTTTAGTACCGTTACAGAAAAATCATTCTGCTGCTTGTTTAAAATGCCAAGGAAGACTTTATTCAAAACTGTTGCAATGGGGGAGAGAGATTGAACTCAATTCCAAATACAGCAGGGACAGTGGGGATGCATGGCCACTGGGCTCGGTGAGGGGGGCATGGAAAATTAGTAAGAGGAACTGGGTTAGGCAGCAAGGGTTTTGGAAGAGGAACTTGGTTGAGTATCAAGGGTAGGGGATTCTCAAAAAGCTGTCTTAGGTATCAAGGGTTTTGGAAGAGGAACTTGGTTGAGTATCAAGGGTAGGGGATTCTCAAAAAGCTGTCTTAGGTATCAAGGGTTTTGGAAGAGGAACTTGGTTGAGTATCAAAGGTAGGGGATTCTCAAAGAGCTGTCTTAGCAGGTTTCTTTGCTAAAAGTGGGCTTGGCTGGCAAGGACTAGGTCTAGTCAAGAAGCAAGCTTAAGGGACCCTGACTAGAGTTTGGTCAAGGAGGGAGACTTTTCTCATTCAAGGAAAAAAGAGTCATTATTCTTTCCTCTGGACAGTATAAGTCAATTTCTTTCTGTTTGGTCAGCTTTTGTTCATACAGTACCAACTGACCCATCTCTTGAGACCTGGTAGTAGAGGATATTTCCTGGTTAGTATGAGCCAGCAGACATTTAAAGAATACCTACTTTTTGGAAGATACTTGGTTCTACTTTGTGAAGATGGGAGTTTGCTCTTAGAAGAACAATGGGTTTACATCACACAAAAGAGATGTATCAGTCAGGATTCAACCAGAAAAACATAACCAGTAGGGAGGATATATTTTCATGAATTTATTACAAGAAATTGGCTTATGTGATTGTGGCGGCTGGCTAAGTCCAAAATCCACTAGGCATGCATGCCATCAGGGAGGGAGGGTCATGGACAGTCTGAAGCTGTAGTTCACAGGAGGAACCGTTTCTCTCCCTGGGAAGCCCCAGCGCTGCTTTTATGACTTTCCAATAGATTGAATCAGGCTCACCCAAATTATCCAAAATAACCTCCCTTACTTAAAGTCAGCTGATTAGCAACACCTAGATTAGTGTTTGATTATAGCTGGGGACAGTGGCTGAGTCAGGTTGTTACATCAAAAAAAAAGAAAAAAAACCCCACATATGGCAAAGCTTTGTTCAAAAAAAAAAAATGCAAAACTTGGAAATAAGGCCCCAAAGATGGTACCATGACCTTTTAATGGCATACAGAGCTTTTTCTAATATGTCCACAGGAGGGTCATCTGACTCTCTTGGGTTTGTAACTGGCTTTGACCGAAAACTGATTTAGGCTCAGACATTTCACAGTCCTATACAGTTACAGGCCAATTTGCGGAAAACCAGAGAGACGTGATGATTTTCCTTTTTTTCTGCTTGGAAAAGAAGAAGACAAGCCCAAAGGTTTTATTACCCTGTAGGACATTAACTAGTTTTGTACCTACCTTGGCAGTCTTACTTCAGCCCTCTCTTCCCCATGGACTGTATAAATCCTGATTTCTCATGTTCCATCAAATCAGTCCTGTCATTCGGCTGGTTTCCTCAGTAAAGAGTTAAATAAAATTCGGACATGTGTTCATTATCTATTTGTATGGAAATGTTGTTTGTAATGATTTGAGAATTGTGCTCTGACGGGTTCAAAGGAGGGTGTAGGTAGGGATGGGGCTGGTAGGGGAGGAATGAGACTATGGGAAGAGAGGGAAGGGAGTGGGTGTCTGTGTATAAAGGGGTAAGTTTCAATCCCAGGGGAGCAGAGCAGGTGTCACTGGCTGGATGGAGACAGATCCTTGATTTAGTAATTTGGAGGGAAGGACAAGGCCTGTTAAGACTGAGTTTATTGAATTAACCAGCAACAATTGCCCGTAGAAATGCCCTTCCTACCAACCCAGAAACCTGAGAGAGAAAATACATTCTCACGTAATTTATATATAAACCAAATAGTGAACCTCTGCAGTGGTAGAGGGACTGTGGTGTGATGGTGTAATTGAAGGTCAAAAATGAGAGATGCTCTGGACTATCGATTCTAATACCTGTGAAATTCCTACTGCTAGTTGGTCCTTTGGCTTCAGGCTTTGACAAACTGATTAAAAGCATAGGATTATCAGCCACTCACAGCTAAACCCTAATTGTTTTATCATGTAAACTAATCCCACGTTCGGACAAGCGTTTCCTTGTGGTGGTGATGGTAAAGCATGCATAACAAAATTTACTATATTAACCATTTTAAAGTATACGATTCTTTAGCATTAAGTGCAATCACCATGTTATACAACCTTTGCCTCTGATTAGTTCCAGAACATTTTCATTACCCCAGAAGGAAACTGTACCCTTTAAGGAGTTCCTAATCCTTCCCCCAATCCCTAGCGACGACAAAATTGCTTTCTGTCTCTGTGTGTTGTGGATTGTTTTTTGGCGTCCTCCTAAAACTCATGTGCTGAAACCCTAACCCTCAATGGGATGATATTAGGAGGTGGGACCTTTAGGATGTAATTCATTTTGATTTATTTTATTTTATTTTGTTTTATTTATTTATTTATTTTGTGCTAGGCGGGCCTCTCACTGTTGTGGCCTCTCCCGTTGCGGAGCACAGGCTCCGGATGCGCAGGCTCAGCGGCCATGGCTCACGGGCCCAGCCGCTCCGCGGCATGTGGGATCTTCCTGGACCGGGGCACGAACCCGCGTCCCCCGCATCGGCAGGCGGACTCTCAACCACTGAGCCCCTGGGGAAGCCCTATTTTATTTTTTTCTGCTTTCTTTTTTGAATTTTATTTTATTTTACTTTTATACAGCAGGTTCTTATTAGTTATCTATTTTATACATATTAGTGTATACATGTCAATCCCAATCTTCCAGTTCATCCCACCACCACCCCCAGCTTTCCCTCCTTGTGTCCTTAAGTTTGTTTTCCATGTCTGTGTAGGATGTAATTCAGTTTAGATGTGGTCATGAGGGTGGGGCTCCCGTGATGGAATTGGTGTCCTTATGAGAAGAGGAAGAGATGAGGGCTCTCTGATGTGTTGGCCATGTGAGGACACAGTGAGAAGGCAGCTAGTTATCTGCAAGCTAGGAAGTGAGTTCTCACTTGACGTGGAACCTGTTGGCACTCTATTTTGAACTTCCCAGCCTCCAGAACTGGGAGAAGTGTGTTTGTTGTTAAAGCCACCAAGTCTATGGTATTCTGTTACAGTAGTCTGAGCTGACTGAGACACTATGCATTTGTGTATTCTGATTATTTCATATGTGTGGCCCTTTGCATACCTCACATTTTTGTTTTTAATTAATTTTTTTATTGAAGTATAGTTGATTTACAATGTTGTGTTAATTTCTGCTATACAGAAATGTGATTCAGTTATATATACATATATATATATATATACACATATACATTCTTTTTTTAAAATATTCTTTTCCACTATGGTTTATCACAAGATATTGAACATAGTTCCCTGTGCTATACAGTAGGACCTTGTTGTTTATCCATTCTATATATAATAGTTTGCATCTGCTAACCCCAAACTCCCACTGCATCCCTCCCCTTCCCCTTGGCAACCACAAGTCTATTCTCTATGTCTGTGAGTCTGTTTCTGTTCCATAGAGAAGCTCATTTGTGTCATAGTTTAGATTCCACATATAAGTGATATCATATGGTATTTGTCTTTCTGACTTACATCACTTAGTATGATAATCTCTAGGTCCATCCATGTTGCTAAAAATGGCGTTCTTTCACTTTTTTATGGCTGAGAAGTGTTCCATTGTATATATTTACCACATCTTTATTTGTTCATCTGTCAATGGACACTTAGGTTGCTTCCATGTCTTGGCTATTGTGAATAGTGCTGCTGTGAACATAGGGGTAGCACACGTGTTTTGGATGGAAGGAAATGTAAGTGTGGGAGAGCCAGAGTCCATGTCAGAGGAAGAGCAAAGAGGGAGTGAATGAGTTGGAAGGAGAAGATGTGGTCAGAGGCAGCTTGCAGAGCCCGTCTGCAGGTCAGGAAGGAGAGGTGTGGTGGTGAAAGCCTGGGTGACCTTAGCTTACTTCCCTGGTCTACCTCCATTTGTGATTTCTGAAGAGATACAGGTGTCTAGAGGGAACAGCTTAGGCTGCAGGTGTGATTTTTTTCTGAATGATACAGAGTAAAAGTGACCACAGTCTCTGAGTCCACTGGAAAGGCATCGTTTAGTGATCTGGGGAGGTACCTTCCAGGTGGGTCTGTGCACAGGCTCTGCACTCAAGGGAAGA
This sequence comes from Kogia breviceps, assembly GCF_026419965.1. Lineage (NCBI taxonomy): Eukaryota > Metazoa > Chordata > Mammalia > Artiodactyla > Physeteridae > Kogia > Kogia breviceps. The sequence goes on from NC_081323.1 coordinate 79,979,421, forward strand.
GATTCTTGAGGCCTCCTTGACACCACGGACATCTTTTCTCTTTCTCTGACCCAAGTAAAGAAAGCATTCCGTTTGATGGTGTGCATCTACATTCCCCAACCTGCAACTACTCAAGCCTACAACTGAATTGCCAGGCAATGTGAAGCCCTGCAGATTCCCCACAATTCAGGCAAAGCACATGGGAGCCCTTTCAGGAGCCAGGCATGCTCCAATCAAGCCACGCCACGTACAAGTCTCTAACAGCACAGTAATCACTGGTAATCACCCATACAGCTTATGCACAGGAGGGCCTAATAGGATTCATGCCTCTGTGGTGAATACATTTTCATTTATAGGACTAAACGCAGGCATACCTTACTTGTTTAATTAAAAAGAAAATTCTCCAGCCAACAGTTTGCTCCCTCTCCTGAATGCACACTACATATATTACTGATGTTTCCTTTAAATCTACTGGTTACCTATTCCTCTGGTCACTTGTCATTGTGTGTGACTGTCTACTGTTTGTGAAGGTAAACCTCTGCTCCTGGTTTCTCTTTGCTGAGAAATCAGGGCCCCTCTGTGTTACTCACGTGCTGACACCGGTTCAGGTGTCCAGACAGGTGATGGTCCCTTGGAAGTGGAGGGTGTGAACATAGGATGCCAGAGGGCAGTGGCTGCCAGGTCAAGCCAGGGGAACAGTCACTTGCAGCTCATGATTTATAGGAGTCTCTTGATAACTCTTGCTTTTTTTAAAAGAATGAAATAATGCCATTTGCAGCAACATGGATGGACCTGGAGATTATCATACTAAGTGAAGTAAGTCAGACAGAGAAAGACAAATATCATATGATATCACTTATATGTGGAATCTAAAAAAAATAGGATACAAATGAACTTATCTACTCACAGACTTAGAGAATGAACTTATGGTTACCGGGGGTGGGGGGGAAGGGTTGGGGAGAGGGATAGTTAGGGAGTTTGGGACACCGCTATATTTAAAATAGATATAACCAACAAGGACCTACTGTAGAGCACATGGAACTCTGCTCCATATTCTGTAATAACCTAAATGGGAAAAGAATGTGAAAAAGAGTAGAAAAAGAAATAAATAAAATAAAGAAACGACAACTCTTGCTGTTTTCCTTCTGGCTCTCCTCTCCTTAGCCCCTGTCCTGGATGCGGCCAGCTGCTGGCCAATGCACGTACATCTGGCGCGCTTCTCTCACCTAAGAACAGGCCTCTCAAATAAATGGATGACTTAATGGACAGTCTTGCTGGGCCCCACATATGAGAAGATGGACTGGGCTTGAAGGGACTAAATTGAACGCCAGGTCAGGTGGAGAAAGTCGCATCACCAGCCGTCACCCGGCCTTGGCGATATTCAGCCATGCTCTTCTGTGCTGACGGCTCGTGTATGCTCTGGGTGGTCTCAGAGGTGCTGTGTTTCTGCTCTTGAAACGCTTTTCCTTTCACAGATGCTATTACTCGTTTGCTTAGGTTATAAGGATGAGCAAGAAGACTTAGAACTACCTTCCAGGAGCTCATGGGTGGTGGTGGAGGGGGAAAGAACACTCAAGTAAGTCAATGCGTTTTCTGTAGCAAAAGGTGGAAGGAGATTTGAAAGAATGATGAAAGAACAAGTAATGAAGTTGACGCAGGATAGGATATTAGGGTGAAAACAAGGTGAGGGACAGGAGGTGGAGGCAGGAATGGTGAGCAATTAGGAATTTTAAATATAAGCTTTACTGCTTTTTTGGTTGTTTGTTTTTAACAGTTCCTCTACTTCTCCTACCTTCTATTTGCTTTTCCAGAAACTGGGAGTAACAAATCTGTGGCACAATAATATTTTGAAATATTAACGCAGGCTTATCACCCTGGTCTTCCTCTCAGCCTGCTTACAAGGTTGGCCCTTGGCCGTTGTCTGGTAACTCGGATTTTGGGAGGTTCCCACCGTTTTCACTGAAAAGTGCGGCCTCACTGTGTCTAAACTATTTGTATGAACAATGTGGTTTATGCCGAACCCCTGCTTTCCTTCTGGGAGTCTTGGATTTGAGGGTGCCTGCGTGGCCAGCCCCCAACAAAATCCTTGGGCACTGACTCTCTAATGAGCTCCCCTGGTAGACGACACTTCCCATGGGTATTCACAACCCGCTGTTGGGGGAATTAAGCACAGCCTGTGTGACTCCACCAGGAAAGGAGCCTTGGATGCTTGCACTTGATTTCCCACGCACCTTTTGCTTTCTATGTATTTTTTCATTCTAACGCATCATAGCCATGAGTACAACTTTATGAAGATTCCTATCAGCACTCCTTGCAAATAATTGAGCCTGGGAGTGGTCCCCTCCCCCACCGCACAGTCAGCTAAAATATTCTTATTTGCTCTGAGAAGGGATGGCGCGATGAAAATCAATGAGTTACTGGCTTTTGAGTCTCAGAAACCTAGGCTGAGAGGGCCAGAAGCATTGAATGATGAGCACCTCAGGATCAGCCCCTCCCTCCCCTCCAAACCAAGACTCGAACATATTCCCAGGAAGAGGGAAGAGAAGGAGGGAGGAGGAAAGAGTGGACACTGAAAATGGAGACCTTGACATTGATCTCTGTCCTCCTCTCCCTCGAGCTGAGCCCTTGGCAGCCAGAAGAAAACATGTACAGTTCAAGGGGACCTGAAAGCAAAGGGACCTGGACCACCTTCGGTGGACTCTGAGGTTCCGTGTCTCAGGGTAGACTTGGGAGAAGGGGGCTTAGGCAGACTGGCCTGACATAGCCTTGCACGTGGATTAGACAGAAAACCACGTAGAAACAAAAACTCTTTACCGGGATGCCAGTGAGGACAGGTAGAATCACCCAGGGGCAGAGGCCCCACCCCCAGCCCTGGCTGTCTGCTGATGCCTTGGTACCAAGTAAGCCCCTCACAGCATAGACACAGCTCTGGGGAAGCAGGGAAGACATAGTAATAAGGAACGTTGTATCTTGTGCACAGCTGAGTTTGTGACCTGCAGCTTGTAGGAAGCAATAGAGCTAGGATTCAAAACCAGGAAGGTAGGAGATTAAAGCCTATTAGATCCAAGTGTGGACCTCTTTACCCACAACCACACCTGGTCATGTCTAAAAATGTATTGCTTTCAACCTCAGCCGAGGTGTGAATGTCATTCCGCGTCTTTCTCGATGTCTGTTCAGCTACCTCTCTCATCCCCCGCAGCAGATACTCAACATCTGTACCTCTTTGTTCAAAAACATTTGCTGGCTTTTGGAGTGAGTGAATATAGGGTGAAGGGATTAGAAGATGTTGTCAAGAGAGGGTTTAAATCAATGGCCCCTTGAGTTTGGGCAGGATAGAGACAGCATTACAGCCATAGCATACAGAGGCAGCGCAGATTTCACTTGCAGTCAAGCTGATTAAGGCTTCTTAGAGGGGACAGGATTCACTTGAATCATGAAGTGTAGGTAGGATGTTGCTGGAAGGTGATTAGGTAGCTCTTTGCACGGGAGGAGAAGTTTTGAGCAGTGGTGCAAATTTTTTTAAACTTTAAATTGGTACTTAAATTGTGTATAAAACTATTTCAATAGCTCATATTCTATTTAAATTTCTCTAAAGTGCTCATCCATACATTATTTTGCTACCCCTCCATCTTTGTCACCTGCGATCTCTTTTTTATCCCTTATATGAGACCTATGCCTTGTCTCCTACACCTCACCTAGCCCATCCATAGCTTTAAATAGGAAGGAATTTCTATTTCTGCCCTCTACCTTCAATCAGAATCAGTAAGAATATCCCCAGGACTCCACTGGAATAGATGGTACAAGCTTGTCTCTTCATTTATCTCCTGCATCACATATGCAGATAGAGCCTTTTTTCATTTGGACTTCGTCTAAATACATCTTCCTTTATCCCAATAGGAAAAGACTGAAAAAGCTTTATTAGCTTAACCTGAAAGGGCAGCTATGTAATTTGTTTTCTTTTCTGACTTTGTTATTGTTTGTTTTAAATTAAAGCATTCTTAATTGATCAGTTTTAGAGAACATCTTTTGATCCCCCACCATAGAACATGAGGAAACCAGGGTACCGATATTACCTTTCAACTTATTTCTCCTTTTTGCTGTTATTTTGGCTAATTATATAATTTCTAAGTTGTCATTTATAACATTTTCAGTTGTTTTGTACTTAATTCTGTGGAAAATTGGGTTCGATTCCAGCATTTTTGCCAACATCTCATCATTATTCACTTCTTGGCTGAAGTTTATTCTTTGGTAGCTTATTCAAGAAAGGCTCATAGGGACTGTATTACCTAAGCTCTTGTAGGACCAAAAGTGTTTGTGTTTTTATACTTGAGTGACAGTTAGGTTGAATATGAAATTCTTAAATTAGACTCTGTTGATATTGCTCAAGTGTTTTCTAGTGATGAACCTTACTGTAGAGTAATGGGAAGCTAGGTGATTTCTCTCTTTTTAGAAGAGAAATTTGGTATTTTTTAAAAACTCGGCTTTGCTTTTACCTCCTTTCTTTATATTTGAAGCCTAGTAGTAACTTTATTGTCTTAGTAATATTGATTCTCTATCAAGCTTTTCCAGGGACACAGTGTGTACTTTCAATACATAAGTTCAAATCTTTTGTTTCTCAACGTTTTTCTTGAATTATTCCTTTAAATACATTTGATGTTATTTTGTTTAGTTCTCTTCTCCAGGGCACTAATTATATGCTGAGAAACAATGTAGCTACTTAATGGCTATGTGAACTTAGGCAAGTTGCCTCACCTCTCAGAGTTGGTTTCCTTTTCTAAAAACTGGAGTAATGACCCTTAGAAGGTTGTTGTGAAGATTAAATAAGCTAATATATGTAAAGTGTCCTGGACTGTGCCTGGCATGTGTTATGTATGCACTGTTAGCTCTTATTCTTTTTATCTATTCTGCCTGACTTCCATACCTCTCATTTCCTCTCTTATCCAGTGGTAAACACTTCAGAGCTCAGTCCGAAGCTGGGGGTTAGTTAATAGAATGTCCTTTCTTGGTGGGCCCTGGGCTAGACCCTAATTCAGAGAGATTAATTCTTTTTTTTTGCCCAATATTTATTTCTGGAAATTTCTTTTTATATGACCCCAAACATCCATTCTATAATTTCCAAACATTCTTCCTGGTTCAATCAGTCAAAATAATTTATTGAGTGTCTACTATGGGCCAACAATTACACTAGGCACTCTTAAAAGATAACCTGAGGGATATTAAAAATGTTAAGAGTTTCTCTGAGCAAAAATTGATCTGAATTGGGCAGCATCCAATCTAGCAGATTGAAAGGAGCTCTGAGGGGCTATACAGAATTTATAGCCAGAAGGGAGCAGGAATAAGAAAGTTATGCTGGGCAAAAAAACAGCTGGATTGCTGAAAGTTAATTTCCTTTAGGTGATGGCCAGGATTTATCAGGCAGATTACCAAAGTAGTGCTGACCAGGGGATTCCTGCTTGACTAGCTTAAGATTCCATTTCTCGGAGAGCCAAAAGTGTAATTAAGTTAAGCCTCGGTTTGGTGACACGGGGCTTAGCATAAGTGACTCCGTTATGGGCTTATTGTCTTGTTTTTAACAGTTTCCTCCTTTTGATCAGACTCTCAGCTTATCTGAGAGACTTGATAAAAATGTAAGGTATTAGTACCACTCCCAGCTACCACTCTAGAGTTCTTGCTGTTACTGCTGAATCTTTGTGTGGTGTTCATGTTCTTTAAGTTGGTCATTCTCTTTGCTCCAATGTCCTGTCCTTACACAGATCATTTGCGTGGTGATTAGTGCCTGCAAACATGCATTTAAAACTTTTGGGAGAATACAGAGCACCAGGGAGACGATTATGATTATTCTTAGAAGGATAATTCCTAATGTCTGGAGTGCAGTTTGTAGCTATGGTCCCCAAGAACCAAACCAATCAAAACCAAGTAAGTCAAAGAAAGACCCCATTGAACGAGTCACTTTCTTAAGCCAACTGACCATATATAAACTTTGGTCAGAGAGTCTAAGGATTTTTGTTGGGCAGTTGTTGCTTTAGCAGCAGATTCAGGGATAGTTGCCAGAGTTAAGGAACACTCCCTTCCCATACATTAACAGAGAGAAAAGCAATCAGTAACAAAAAGGCAATGGAATAAAGGTTTCATATTGGAGATGAAGATCTTGATCTCTGATCTTGGGAGAGCTGCCTACCCAAGCTGTCCTCTGCTTCTTGGGAGAAACCTCCCTAGTCAATTTTCATTTTAGATCTCCAGCTGGGGTCCAAGAGTCTGAAGAAGGAGTCCTTTTTAATTGGGACAGGTTCAAATCCCTGAAGTTTGGCTGCTGTCTAGGTAGTGAGAAGGATCTGGTATAGTGCCTACTAAGGAGGTTCAAAGATGACTTTGTTCTTAATGATTCCAATCAAAAGGGCATGAGAAAATTGGAAATGTTAGTTTGGAGAGTGGTAGCCAGATATTTGAAGAAACTAGAAGAATTTGGAATTCAGTCCAATTTTCAGGTATATAACAAAACCTTAAGGACAAATAACAGGACTAGAATCTACTATCTACAAAGGTGTAAACATAATTTTTCTCCCTGTTCTTACCAAATATAATCACAGTACAACTAATTTGTTTCCATTAAATGTGGCCTGACAGTTTTCATAAGTGCTACAAGAATAGTGACTGACCGTATAGGCTCTTTCTGAGTCTGCTTTGCTGGAATATGTCATAATGATTCTCAGATTGAACTCTTAAAAGCCTCTCAAGGATAGGAAGCTAAGCCAAAGACTTGCCATCAGATTTTGCCTGCCATACCTGTAGTTTGGGTGAATTCTTCTCTTCTCAGGGTCCCCCAAATATCCTGAGGTTATTGAGCCTGACAGGAAGTGACCTTCCTTGCTCAGCTGGCAAAGCTGCCAGGAACCCTGTACCAAGACGATTTTCCCAGGGGGATTTATTGGCGCCATAAAGTCAAACTTAGCTCTTTAAAGCTGCCTAGTCATACCTGAGTCTATGCACATCTCTGTCAAACATGGCATTCCAGTCAAAGCCTTCGTAATATAACCAGCCTCCATTTGTATCCTTTACAAGAACAGTTTCTTGTTGAATTAATGCAAACAGCTGTACTGCTTGAAATAAGTATACTCACCAAGTTTCCAAATTCTGGAGGGTCCAGGTAGGGGGAAAAAGTAATTGTTTTATCTTAGTCCGAAAAGATATACTTTACCAAATTGCTTTTAAGTCATAGATAGATTAAGAGGAAACGTTTCCTTAAATCTGGGAAAACTAAATCTTAAAGAACCAGCAATTTTTCAAACAAAAAGTCATACAGATTATAACCATTCTCATCAGTTCATTCAGTCCTGTGTAATTAATTCTTGTTCTGCTTGAATCTACTTTTTCCACCAGTTCTGGGAATTCTTACCCAGTTCAGTTTTATGATCTGACGGTTATCAGAAACCTGTACTTGTCAGAGTTCTTTTCATGAGTCTCCTTGAGGATACAAAAGCAGGGTGAAACAATATCTCTACAACAAAACACATAAAAATGGCCATGGTTAAAGATCTGACGATAATTCATTATAATGCAATTGACAAGGAAATTTGCTTATTTCTGTGACATACAGCATTACAAGATAATAACTAGAATTACAACTGAAAATGCTAATCCAGGACAATCAGAACTTTATACAATTTCTGGAACATATATTAATACCATGTATCCATACAAAGATAGCATAATTATTACTTCTTATTTGAAAATGCTTCCCATGTAATTTAACATACCAAATAAACCTAGTTAGTTTAACATCTCTCTCTTTATAAGGAGAGAAAACAATTTTTTTGAGATGTTCCATGGGCCCTCTGTAAAATCCCCAAATTAGTTTGAGGTCAAATAGACTTAATTTAGAATTTTATTTGGGGACATTTGTCAAAAATATCAAAAGGCTTTGGACACCTGATTAAAAAGGATCACAGATCATCATGAAACAATACTTAATTAGCTATTTAACCAAGCTGACAATAAAAGATTTTAAAGACAAATACAGAAGGTTACATAGTTGTGAGCAAAACTTAGCTCTTTTAATATTGAGAAGATTCAGTTTTCTTAAGTATTCAAAGACTTGATAAAGACAACATGAAGCAAAGTAAAACACAAAATCTTTGCTTTCTAAACAGATTACTTAAAAGTTAAAGAAAAACCTTTCAAAATCTCTTAACAGGAACAGAACAATACCTTAAAAAACTTTCATCCTTTTAACAGAAAAAAAGAAAAATTCTAGTTTTGCATCAGTGTACCTTTGATATTAAAACTCATTAAAAAAAAATTTAAATAAATCATTCCAATCTTAGCCAGTTTGACCACACATAAAATTTCCTTCCCACGATTCCTTTTTCACAAACCTTCTACAACGTTTTAACATTCATGCAGGTTTTGTTCTATATTTTTTCCTCTTTCTCATTCTGGAATAATCAATCATCTTACTTTTCTTGCCTACTTTTCATACAGTTGTTTCTTTTCACCCTTATTATTTCTCAGTAGTTTTAAATTACATATAATGATTAGAATTCTTAACCCTTAGAATGCTTAATTCCTAGTGAAAACTAAGAACTATTACACTAGCATCTGTGGACTGACAAATGTATAGATTTATTTATAATTTCTAGAAGTACATACGTTCTTCCTTATAGTAAATTTTTCAATGTGGCACAAAATATATTTACTGAGAGACCCAATCTTTAGTTTATTCTGTGATAGGGAGCCATATGTTGATTAATGTTTCATTCAGTATTTTACTTTAATTGGAAATGACCTAGATAGTCAATTAATTTCCACCATTTAACTTACAGCAAAACTCTAAGGTTTCAAGTTACCAAAGGATCCTAAAAACTGTATTTTATAAAACCTCAGCACTGTTCAAAAGTTTATTTATAAACTTTTATTCTTCTTACATCTGTTTAATTTACTTGTTAAAAGCAATCATGTTTAGATTACCCATGAATATTTCACAAGACATTAAACATCTAACCATTGTTTTAGAAGTTATTTTTCTTGCTGACAAATTTTGTAACAGAGGTAAGTTATTTGACTAGTAAATCCCAGTAGAATAAAAGTTGCATGTCTGCACTAAATTTAACGCTGAAAGCCTTGAAGATATGCCTATTTTAATTAAACCAACAAATTTACACTAGCTTTTATTTACTGAAGAATTATCCTTGATCATGTAAATTTGAAAAACATTTGGCTTAGTTTCTTTTTTCTTTTTTTTTTTTTTTTTTTTTTTAGGATAAATTTTTATCAAGCCTTTTAGTTTACAACATGAGGTAAAAGGCAGGTCAGTTCTCTTTAAGTGATAGTCTACACAGCTGTAGTAAAATATTTTAAACGTCAAGGATTTATAATGGATTACATTTCTTAGAAGTTGGGGATCAAGTAAACAAGTTCCAACTTCTTGAATTTTCCAGTTGACTCTTCCCTTACAATAGTAACCAGTTCTAATTAGACACCTAAGTTTCTTCAAGGCCGTGTTTTACTGTTGCTGATGTCTTTACTATTTCAGTCAATATCCGCTAATTCCACTTCAAAAATAAGTTTTGCATTTGGTGGAATTTTGGCATCAGGCTGTCCTTTCTTTCCATAAGCCCCTTCTGGTTCAATCTCCAGTCGAGACGTCTCTCCTTTACTCATAGTTAAGAGGGCTTCATCCCATCCTCTGATAACTGTGCCTGTCCCAACCTTAACACGTAAAGGCTTGGTTGGCATTTTTCTTCTTCTTCTTCGAACTTGTTTGAATGTTAGTATCAAAAACAGTCCCATCCTGTAGTGTTCCTGTATACCAGCAGTGAACAATATCTCCCTTTTTGGGAAAGTTGGTTTTATCTCCTTTTTTAAGAACAGATTTTGTATATTTTGGTGGACCCTCATCCAGAGTCTCTTCAGACTTGGTTTCTTTGGGTTTATCTTCATTAAGCTTCACATTTTTCACCTGCTCAGACACTTTGCTTACACTTTCAGTACCCTTGCAACGCTTACTTTCAGAAAGATGGTTACAGGCTGTAACCAAACGGTCCTTGTTAGCTGTCTTGGCCACATTTTTAATGTTTCCTAATAACTTATGTTCTGCAAGAAACGAATCTGAACCGTGATCCTGCAGAAACTTGATAATGTCCTTCTTAGGGCTCGCTGCGCAGCTGCTCCACGGTCAGGCCCGCTGTGGAACGGCCGCCGCCATCTTCCCCCGCTGCCTCCGCTTGCTAGTTTCTATTTTCTGAGAGAACAACTACTTCGATAAGCATTTATTTTTCTTTAAGCCAATTCAATAGAAACTCTTCTACAAATTAATTTTGGCAGTACCATCTGGACATAGAAAAATGTCACACATTTATAATATACATATAAAAATATACATAAACATACAGACAGATGCAGAGATATTATAGCTTTCATTTTCCAATGTTAGCCATGAGATAGGTACGATAGCGTAAGACTCACTAGTTGATAAGAGAACAGTGGGATCCACATTGTGTTTCTGGCAGATGGAATAAGTTTATCTGCAGATGGCAGATGGCTCAAGCTTTTCACTAATATTTGTGGAAGAGACTTTTCAGATTTTTTGCAGGCCTAATTTTCAGAAAGAATGCAAGTTCCATGAAGAAGAAATTTTGTTCCCAAAGTCCAGATCTTTTACAATATCGACAAGCCTTTTGAGAAGATGGGGGGAGGTTTGGGGATTAGCAAAAAACGTAAGTGGGATTGAAATTGTTCCTAGATCCTCATTTCTGTTCTTGTAAAGACTAAATTTGTAGGACGAGTATAGTTGTTTTTACTTCCTCAAAGAATTGGATTGTAACCTGAATGATACAGAGTGGCGTACCCGTCCGACTATGTTATCTTCAGCTTGCTTCTTTAGATCAGGGAGAATATCTTCATCTAAGATGAAAATCAAAAGATACCTGTGTTCTAGGTTTAGAGCTATGCGTCTTGGAATTCTTTTCTTTCAAAATGTTTTTCTTTCTTTCTGGGTACATAGTTTCATTTTAGCTTAGGGAAGAAGGCTTTAAAAAATAGTTTCTATCAGGCTCCCAATATCAGCTTCCAGTCTGGCCAACTTCTGACCATAGAATTATTCAAAAAGTCAAATATCTTGTGAGATTTCAGCTGGGGCAAATGGTAAGTATTCCTGGCAGTACTGAACAAATCCCTTGGATGCAAGAGGCGTCCCCCAAATGGGTGCCAAAGATATTACCCTCCCAAGGTCCAGAGCCCCCGCAAAAGATAATCAAAAGAAAGAAAGACTAGACAATTCTCTGACAGCCAGTAACAGTGGTAAGACCCTAGCCACAAATGGAGTACCACCCACTTTTCTGTCCAGCCATATTTTGGAGGACCCCCAACTTGACATTTGCCAAGCCAAGTTTTTAAGACACAAAATAAGACAAACAAGAAGGCGATATCTGTCCCTGGGAGGGAAAGGATCAATAACCAATGACTACCCAAAAGCAGATTCATAAGTCATAATTCAAAGATCTAATTCTTAGGAAAAAAAGATCCTTTTTTTTTGGCCTGCTAATCTGAAATTAGAAAGGAAGGGACAACGTGAAATTTTACCTTCCTCTCTCAACCAGGCACTACAGCTAGAGATTTAAGAGAGCTGACTTAGGTAAGAATTTTCACCCTTTGCTGGCTTCTGCGAGTTTTCACAGAATTCCCTCTACGGGCTCTGGAGCGACTGGGGTGTCCCATCCTTGTCACCAGAAACTGTATGGGAGGAAAAATACGTTTCCCTCTACCCTTTATGATGAGTGCTTAGCTGAGACCCTTTTCTCTCTAGGACACCTCATAAATGGATAAGCTTATTAAGCTTAAAAGGTCTCCACTGTGGCCACTGTAATTCAAAATTATCTTTGGTAAGGTTAGCAAGCTTGTTCAGCCTCTTTTTCTTCTTCTTTCTTTCTTTCTTTGTTTATTTGAGTTTCTTTTTTTTTTTTCCAATAACTTAGGGTCGGTTTTGTAAAGGTTGACACAGCCTTACTGAAAAGGGTGACAGGGCTGGAAATACACAGCACAGCCAGCAGGGATCCACTTATCTCACTTGTGGGATCCCTAGGAAGCTACAGGTTTTCACACTACCTGGTGTCTGAGCTCATTTGCAACCAGAGAATCGGTTCGCCTGTTTGGAATGGTATAGGTAAGTTAATTGTGTTTATTAATGAACCATTCCAGTTGCTTTTATTTTTTCCGCCTTGCTTTCGTGCATGAGCATTCTTGGGTGTCTTACACTGAGAGATTTAAGGATGCTTTCTCTAACTCAACTCTCACGCTAAGATCCGTTGAGGAGTCAGGAATGAGACAGGGTAGAGTTCAAGAACTTGAGTATTATCCTTGTCTTGCAGCAATTTGTTCAACAGACACTGAAGGGAAATTTCTGTGGACAGATGGAATGAAAGGAAACCAAGTGTAGAAATAAACAGCGTTTGTCATTTGAAGTCGGCATTTGTAAGGATTGTTTTTTCAGATGAGGTGCCCGAGCTGATGACTTCAAGTAATTGAGGCAATATTTCAAGTGATATACACATATTCCTACTTGATAGATCTTCCTCTCTAAGTAGCCATCATCCTATTTTATAATGTTATCATATTTTTAATTATATTGTACATACTTGTTTACAGCTATTTGCTATATATCCACGGTGACATTACGGTAAATTAGTTTTTACCCATTGCCTCTGACTGTTCTTTGCTTCAAATTGAACCATAAATATTGCACCTGAGAAAGCCTGTTCAGATTATTTATCATGCTGGTGTGTGACCACAATAGCAATGCCCTAAGGCAGAATGTCCTGGCAGCTGACTTACAGGAACCCTTGGAGGGGATATGTCTACATGCACACAGCAGGGTTCCCACATTAATATATGCTCAGGGAGTAATGTTGACTGCTTGTGTGACTGAGTATTTGGAATGGAGTTTATAATACCAGTGCTCCTATCCCTCCACTGGCTACCGTGGAGGTTGGGACGTGTAGAGTGAAAGGCAGTTGATAAACTAAGAGGAATGAAACTTAAAAGTAACTAGCATGGTGGCTGGTGTATAGGAAGTTTCAGGAAATGGTAGCGTCTCCCCTTCCTTCCGCCTCGACAGAGGGAAATGGACCAGAAACAGGCACAGCCAGCTTATTGAAGTGCCTCATCTTGGCTACATCTAGTTGCAGCCAGCGTCTCTATTTAACACTCAGCTGGGCAGGAATCGAATCGTGTTTTCCTTATTTCTCCAACTGTAGCTTCACTGTGTTGGAAAACTGGGCTCCTTCGTGGCCCTTTGTGGCCAAGGTCCACTTACAGGATCAGCTATAATTACAACAGCTGTTTGAATTTACTGAGAATGTTTCATGATCCAGATGCTGTGCCAGGTGTTTCGTATAAAACATATGTAACCCTCAGGTGGGTCTGTGAGGCTGAGATGTGGAGGTGTTGAGGCTTGTGCTCAAGGTCACTCAATAGACTCACCTGTGTGGAGCCTGGATTGGTCCCCACACTGGTAGGACTACAAATCTCATGCCTCTAACTGCCGATTCCTCTTCCTTTTCTGGCTTTGTCTTCGCATCATAGAGTATCAGCCTAAGAGCCCAGGTCCCGAGACGGTCTTTCCTATCCCTCGACAGTAGTATTTCACTTCCGTGTCACCAATGCCCGTGGATCGTCCCCGCACTTCCACTTGCTTTTCTTCCCAGGCCTCCAAATGCTACTCTGTGACTGACCTGGGGTGCGGGGAGGTATGCGAGAAAAGGAGTGATTGGGCTTTGGTGGTGCCAACCAACCGTGTGTCCCTGAGAGATGATAGAAGGCTGCATTGTGACAGCCAGCTACACTGGGATGATGTGACTAGAAAAAGCATGAAAAAGAGACACAGAGATTCGAGCAAAAATGAAACTGGATAATAGAGGTCATCACTGGAAAAGTGCAGGTATTAGTTTCTGTCTTGGAAGAAAGAGACAGAATTAAGGGGCAAAGCTATGTCTAAAAGCCACGTAGTCATTGCTGGAAAATAGGATCCGTAACTGGGAAATCAGGAGATAGATCAGAAGCAAATGCGGGGCAGCCTATCTACTGCTGGTGAATATTGAGGCTCTGGCTTGGACTCTATTTATGGGACTGAGAGGTTTTCTAATCCTAAGCTTGACAATTTTAGGGACCCTCAGCACCTGAAAATTATGAGCACTTGAGCTCGTGTAACTGGAGGTCTGGATCATTGCTCTTTCTTGTCCAAAAGTTTAAGAACAAGAGTCATGTTCCATAGCCCTCCACAGAGCTTAAAACCACCCTAGGCACATAGTAGGTGTTTAATAAATACCTCATTGACTTACATGGATAAAGAATAGCACCAATTCTATGCCCTTCACCTGCCTCAGAGAAAAATTATAATGTTCCACATGGGAACAGCAGGGCATCACAGGGATGTTTGATATTTTAAGAGCTGATTTCAGATGCTCACAGAAATCTGGTAATGCTTTACTTTTCTGACCCAGCCATGTCTGGGATATAGTCACAGCATATAGCATCCTGCAAAACTCTGCCATCACATGGGGTGAACTATTTGAGGGAGGCAGGTGGAAATTCCAGCAGAAGTTTTGGCAAAAGAGAAGTGTGGAACAGAGAATAACTTGTTGCTGAACCAAATCCCTGGGCACAGATGGGGAAAAATTGAAGGAAAACTCTGATCAAATATACCAGCAACTAAGCTTGGAGATGTAGAGAGCTGGAAAGAGCATTGCTCCCACCCTTACAAAAGAAAAAAGTCCAGACACATTGAAAATTAATTGCTCTTCTTAAACCCATCAAACAAAACAAAACAAAACAAAACAGAAAAACAATGTAGCAGGGCAAAGAACTAACCGAAATCTGGAGAGAGATGGGTGTCTGTAGGAAGAAATAAGATCTGAGCATTTGCTTACCTGGGCAGATGTCACTTGATGTCACATAAAATGGGTAAGAAAATTCAGTTAGAAATTGCTTACAAATTACTAAAATGTGTTAGTGTAGGCTAGACTGCTAGTGGGACATCCTTGGGAACTGCAGATATAGGAAAGTTTACCCCGGGTTGCAGGATTTTCTCCAGGAATTCCACTAGGCACTCATGGGGGAAATGTGGGGTGTGGGATCCTGAGGATCCCTCCCGCATGGTTATGGCTGAGGGAGGGAACAGCAGCCACTGTTGAAACTCCACCCAGACCTGTCTACCTCACCTTCTCTAAGGAACGAAAGTCTTAATCTGCATCAGAGTAGAACAAGAAAAACTTCTTCAAGGCACTGGTAAAGGGCACCGATGGCAACCCATTGTCGCTGGGGGCAGGGAACAGAAAAGTGAAAAAATCTCAGTCCCTGGGAGAAGGGCATGAATACCTTAGCACAAGTAGAGTCTTCACTCTTTACTGAGAAGAAGGCTGTTCTTAGTGCTACGTTGCAGTGACTAGGAAAGTTGAAACTTTGCCCAGAACTGTTAGGTCACAGTCTACATCCGGATCCTTACAGGTTCTCCACTGCAAACATTGACCTAATATGCTTCTGTATGGCTAGATGAATTTAAGGGGCCTATTTGCTGGGAGAGCATGAAACTCCTTTATTCCTTTAAATTCTTGGTCTCTTCTCCATTCTCTTTGCCCTCCTCATCATCTAGAGGTCTGTCCTTCCTCCAGAAGGAAGGCAAGATAAGTAGGGGGAGCCTGGAGAATCTTCCCCCACCTTAACCTCTCATGAACTCTCAAGCCAGAACAAGAATCGTGGCTTTTCCACTGACGACCCCTGGGACACCCATTAAAGTTTACTTATTGGGTTTCCAGGGTGGCTTTGGAAATAAGAGGAGTCACAAGCATGTTTATAAGGCAGGATCCTGCTCAGGTGAACACAGAGGTGCACACAGATGAACAAACATAGCACAGGATAGTACCTAGCATCTAAATGATCTGTTTACACATTTTTCTTCCTCACTTGGAGGAAGAGGAGCCCATGGGAGCAGAATCAGTCCTTTTTTCCCCTTCTTTTCTGTTCCAGCTCGTGCATAATGTTTTCTAAAGAACAAGTATATAACAAATGTTTGCGGAGTGCATATTAAACATGCACATAAACATACTCACGCACACCCAAAGACCACAGTTGCAAGGATTCTTCCTCCAATTGGTTACAGAAGATGCATCTGCCATTTGGCTGCTTCAACCAAGTGCTCACGCTTGGTGAGCTCAGTGTCACTATGAAGATTTGTTTATGTTGCACCCATTTTACACATTATTTTATGCGTAACTTTGCTATCAAAACAAAGAGCTGGAACAGCTCATTCCTCAGAGAACCAACTTTCTTCACTTCTTCCTACTTATTCAGGCAGTGTCCAAAATATCCTCTCATTGTTCAAGATCTGAAGCTGAAACGTTGTTTAAAATGTTAACTTTATAGAGTTTCAGGAAGCCCCATTCATATTCCTAGTTTGTATTTGTGTGCAGTGCAACATTCTCGAGGAAGTCCACTTATTTTCACTACTGAATGCTACATTCTTTTTTCTCATCACAGGGACCATCTTCTTTATTATTCGTAAACTACCACGTTTAGAACATTTCCTTGGGGACAGAGAGGCAGCTGCAGCAGCAGCAACAACTTCCTAACTGAGTAGCAATGGTTGCTTCAAACCCATCCTTAATAATACTCATGACTTGAGCTGTCCCCATAGAAACAGGGATGGGCCACCTATACTGAAAGAGCCACTGTAATTGACCAATCACTCTTGTGGCCAAAGGCAGGAACCTGATAATAAGTGTGTCAGATTGCATTCGGGGGGCACCTTCACTCTGCCCTATATGCATGCCCTTTGCCATGTGACTTTCTAGTTCCTCCCATAAAGTGACAGAAGATATTCTTGGCTCCTTGATTCCTTGGTTTAGGCTTTCAGGCCTTACTTTGGCCAATAGGATGTTAGCATACATGACACAAGACAAAACTTGATTAAAGTGTCTGCATGATTTTACTTGGACTAGGACACTTCTGCCATAGCCATGAGAAGGACATTCCTGGTCTAGCCTGCTGGTCCCAGGAGGAAAGTGAGAGTCCTGGGAGCAGAGCCAAGCCACTCCATCTGAGCTCAGCCTGTATGAGCCAAGCCCCAGATGCCCCACAGATTAGTGAGAATAGGCGACTGCTGTTTTAAGTCACTGTGTTTTTGCATAGTTGTTTACATAGTACCATTGTGACCTGCTATAGCCTGCTATGTCTCCCCGAAATTCATATGTTAAATCCTAGTCACCATTGTGATGGTATTTGGAAGTGGGGCCTTTGGGAGGTGATTAGGTCATGAGAGTAGAACCCTTATAAAGGGGATAAAGGTTATAAGGGAGACCTCAGAGAGTTCCCTTGACTTTTCCACCACGCGAGAACACAGTGAGAAGACAGCCATCTGTGAACTAGAAAGCAGACTTTCACCAGACACCAAATCTGTTGTGGCCTTGATCTTAGATTTCCCAGGCTCCAGAACTGTGAGAAATAAATGTTTGTTGTTTATAAGCCACCCACTCTATGGTATTTTGTTATAGCAGCCCCAGCGGAATAAGACATACCCAAGTTAACTGACACAATGGGGAATTTCAGAGGAAGTAAGGAAGTGGTCATAGTAGGTCTGGAATTAGCGTGTCCAAGGATTGTGAATAGCCTTAGTGTAGATGTGACCAAGATTCTCTCAGCCTGGTTACTCTGTGCACAAGCTCCCATCTCTATTCCTTTTCCTGGTTCAGACCTGCATCATCTCCCCTGGATTTCCACAAGAGCCTCTTACGAAACTAATTGCTTCCTCTTAAAATGTGCTTGCCACACAACTGCCAAAATAATCATTTAAAACAGAAGGCAGATCATCGTACTTCTCTGCTTAAAACCTATAACGAATGGATGAGATCCAAACTCATGCATAATTTGGCCTCCACCTCCCTCTCCCAGTGCTCACTTACCCGGCTGGCTCCCTTGGTTCCCTCTGCGGCAGGCCTTTGGCTTCCTACTTCCCACGTCCTTTCCTCACACACTCAAAGATGATTCCTTTCCTGGCACCCGCACCCTTCTTATTTCCTCTTCTAGAAATACTCTCCCCCTAGGTTTCTGCATTGGCAACCCCTGATCAACATGGGCTCTAAGCTCTCCTCCTCCGAATGTCCTCCCTAAACTCCTTAACTCAGCGGTCCCCAACCTTTTCGGCACCAGGGACTGGTTTTGTGGAAGACAGTGTTTCCACAGACCAGAAGGGTTGGGGGGATGGTTCAGGCAGTAATGGGAGCGGTGGGGAGTGGTGGGGAGCGACGGGGAGCGATGGAGAGCGACGGGGAGCGACGGGGAGTGGTGGGGAGCGACAGGGAGCGATGGAGAGCGACGGGGAGTGACGGGGAGTGGTGGGGAGCGACGGGGAGCGATGGGGAGTGGTGGGGAGCGACGAGGAAAGGTGGGGAGTGGTGGGGAGCGGTGGGGAGCGACGGGGAGCGATGGAGAGCGACGGGGAGTGACGGGGAGCGGTGGGGAGCGACGGGGAGCGATGGGGAGTGGTGGGGAGCGACGAGGAAAGGTGGGGAGTGGTGGGGAGCGGTGGGGAGCGACGGGGAGCGATGGAGAGCGACGGGGAGTGACGGGGAGCGGTGGGGAGCGACGGGGAGCGATGGGGAGCGACGGGGAGTGACGGGGAGCGGTGGGGAGCGACGGGGAGTGGTGGGGAGCGACGGGGAGCGGTGGGGAGCGACGGGGAGTGACAGGGAGCGGTGGGGAGCAGCAGAGGAAGCTTCACTCACTCGCCCACTGCCCACCTCCTGCTGTGCGGCCCCGCTCCTGACAGGCTGTGGACCGCTAGCAGCCCAGGGCTTGGGGACCCCTGCCTTAACTAATACTTCCCCTGACAACTAGTTACTCATTATCCGATAAGACTGCTTTGCTTATTTCATATCACTTATCAGTCTCCAAGTATTATACTTGTTTCTAATCTGTTTCCCCACCTAGACTGTGTGTTTCTGGAAAGCAAGGATCTTTTCTAGCTTGTTTGTCATCGCTGTATATCCAGTGCCTAGACTAGCACTGATTGAATGAATCAATGGAAGAAAAAGAAGGAAGGAAGTGAGAGAGCAGAATAGAATTTGGATTTATTCTGAGGATCAAACTATGAACATTTGTAGCACAAACATCTCAGTGTCTGGAATTAGACCTGAATCTGTGCCCAGAGTTTAAACTAAAGATGAAGTCAGAGAGATAAATAAAAGTTAGGTGGTAGCAAGCGTTCCAAGCTACCTGAAGAAACTTGGGCTTTATGTTTTAATTAAGGTAAAATTTACCTAAAATACAGTGCTCAGGCCTTAAAAGTTCAGTGTGATAAGTTCTGACGAGTGTATGCCGCCCAAAACAAGACGCTTAGCGTATTCATCATGGCAGAAAGTTCCCTTGATCGCCATTCGAGTCTGTTGCTTACCACCCACTATGCCCTTCCCCGTCTGCTGACCCCCATCATCAGGTTTCATTTCCCTGTTGCTGGACTTCACAGAAACACAGTGCTACAGTATATGCTCTTCTGCGCCGTCTTTTACACTCATCGTGATGTTGAGATTGATCCAGGTCATTGCTTGTATCAGTTGTTCATTGCTTACTGCTAAGTAGCTTAGCAACCAAGTGGAGACTTGGTTTTTGTTTTTTTCCAGTTTGGAGCTATTATGAATAATGAATAAAGCTGCTAAGAACATTCTGGTATAAGTCCTTTCTGTGCTCATATGTTTCATTTCTCTTGGGTAGATACCTAGGAGTAGAACTGCTGAGTCATAGCAACTGAATGTCTAACTTTTGTATAAGAAACAGCCAAACAGTTTCTCAGAGTGATTCTACTATTTTATGACAGTTCCAATTAACATTTCCTGTTGCTTGATTTCCTCACCAACACTGATACGGTCCATCCTTTTTAAATTCTCGCCACTCTAGCACATTTGAGGTCACTCTTTGTGTTTTTAGTTGTCCTGATAGACTTGGTCATTCATATATCTTCCTTTTTAAAGTACCTATTCAAGTCTTTTGCCCAACTTTAATGGGATGGTATTCCAGTGTTGTTGATTTGTATTCTGGATAGGAGTAGTTTGTCAGAGATACGTATCACAAATACTTTCTTCTAGCCTGTGGCTTTTTTCTTCATTTTCTTACTGTCTTTTGATGAGCTTAAATTTTTTATTCTGATGAACTATAATTTATCAAATTTTTCTATCGTTGTGTTTTTTATAATCTAAGAAAGTTTTGCCTAGTTAGAATCATAAACATTTTCTCCTACTGACAGAGCAGCAGCATTCCAGGCTCTGGTCCACGATATATGTGCACAAAACATTTTATGAAAGGAGCTGCCTTGTGAGCAGGCTTCTAAGGGAATTTTCTTCACTGTCTAAGGCCTCATTCAACAGTAAATACTCTCTGTACCCACTTCCACTGAAGCCTCAGAAGGTAAGAGATAAAGAAGATCCAGAGAGAAAAACAAGGGGAAACACAATCAAGTGTAAAGGGGGCTGACTCGTGTCTCCCCAAAATATATATCCAAGTTATAACCACCGTTACCTGAATGTGACCTTCTGTGGAAATAGGTCTTTGCAGATGTAGTTGAGTTCAGATGAGTTGATTGGACCCTAAATCCAGTGACTGGTGTCCTTATAGGAAGACAGGACACACAGAGACACAGACACAGAGGAGACAGTAAGAGAGAAGGAAGCCATGTGAAGATGAATCCAGGAGAGATTGAGGTTATGCTGCTACAGCTATTGAAGTTATGTTCCTACAGCTAAGGACTGCTAAGGAGTGCTGTGAACCACCAGAAGCTAGGAAAAGGTGAGGAAGGAGGCTCCCCTAGAGCCTGCAGAGGGAGCCCAGCACTGCTGTCCCTTGATTTCCAACTTCTAGCTTCCAGAACAATGAGAGAGTACATTCCTATTGGTTTAAGCCACTAAGTTTGTGTTAATTTATTACGGCAGCCCAAGGAAATGAATACAAGGTGTTTCCTCCCAGAAAGCAGCACTAGAGTTGAAATGATAACTGCTTCTATTATTTATACAGATTTTTTTTTTAAAGAGATCTTGTTCTTTTTGAGATCCCCCTCTCTTCCATTCCCCAATTTTATCTGGACCTTCTTTTTCCTAGCCCCAGTTATCCCTGTCCTGCCCCGAATTGGGTTCTACTCTTAGAAATTTTCATCACTAAGGAGTGTTTCCCAGGAAAGGGGCCAGGTTGCTCCAGAAGCTGTAGACCTCACCTTAGGCTTCTTTCATGCGTCCATGAATGGGACCTTATACCACTCTTCCCAGTTATGGTGATACTCTGGCATTAGTCTGTAGTACTTTTCAATGAGTAACTGTTTGATATTTTGAGTTTCTCCTTTTCTTGAAGCCATCAGAAGTTTTATTGCCCTACTTCTGCTTCATTCCACAAAGATGCTTCAATTATGTAAGTCTGATGGCTGCTATTGCTTGCATTTGGGCATATAGGGGGTACCTTATCTGTGGGTCTTTGATTTTCCATCTCAGTTGATGTGTCTGTTTTTATGGGGGGGATTCAGGGAGATTAAAAACTGTGTCATCACCACCACCATCTTCTGAGAATCCTATCCATTAACATTCCACAGAGAGTCACTCCCTGTCTCACCAACTGCAAAGGATAAGTATTCTTTCCTGCTCTGTTGCTGTAGGGCTTGGCCATGTGCAATGTGAATAAGGCCACAATTTGGCAATTCTTGCAGTTTAAGCTTGCAGTTAAGGCAGTTTAACAGGCATTGCATGTTTTTTGTCACCCCTTTGTGATCTTATGACCCATTAGAACTTGTCCCAAGTAGTCACTGCCTCTCTGCTTGGGACCCCAAAATGAGTCATGTGGAGCAAAGGACCCCAACCACTCCACAGGCCTGTGATCATGAAAACATTCCCTTAATTTTTGATGACTGATGTGTATTTTATGAAATAGAATAAGACTTGGCAAACTATAGCCCCTGAACCAAATCCAGTGTGCTGTCTGGTTTTGTTAAGACCCTAAAACTAAGAATAGTTTTCATAATTTTAAATGTTATTTTAAAAGGTGGACAGGTACTGTATATAGCTCACAAAGTCTAAACTATTTGCTATCTGGTCCTTTAAAGAATGTTGCTTACCCCTGAAGCAGAGGAAAAAGAGCACACAACCCGTAGCACGAGACCTGGGATCTATGTGTACTGACTTGTGTTTATTGTCGTCTAAGTTTCCCCACATGTAAGATGAGCTGGTTGAACTGCAACATCCCTTAGTTCCCTTCTGTTCTAAGATTTTACAGGAAATAGAAAAGACTTCCCTGGCAGTCCAGTGGTTAAGACTCCATGCTTCCAATGCAGGGGACAAGGGTTTGATCCCTGGTCAGGGAACCAAGATCCCACGTGCCTCATGGCCAAGAAATAAAAAATAAATAAAAATTTAAAAAGCAAAAAGAAATTGCTAAAAAGAAAGGTAGTTATATTTGAAATATGTTTTGATGATATCAGCACCCTCACACTGTGTAAACTATGACAAATAATAATTCCAAAGATGAGATACACACGGTTTCCTGTAACAAAGGCAAAATTCCCTGGAGAAGAGACAATTTGAGCTGTGAGCTGGGAGGTAGGGTGGAGAGAAGCAACCTAAGCCTGGATAGGACAAGGGCTACTGGATACATACCCTGTATTTATTAGTGCTGTTCCCTGTCTTAGGGAGCTTTGTGATTCAGACTACAAATTTCTAATCTATGACTAACTGGCACAAGAAAGAAAAAAAACCCGTGGTGTGTGTGTGTGTGTGTGTCCATGTAACATCTGATTTGACTATAGCAGCAAGAAATTGATCTTTTGTGAATTGATGTGATTTAGAGATGCCTGCAAAATAAAAGTATGGTATTTCAGAAAGAGGTGAATAAAATACCAGTGTTTTATTGGAATGATGCTGCGCCACTGAAAAATTTTTGAGTTTTGGAAGTGGGGAAATTGCGTCTTTCAGAGTGCCAGCCTGCGAGAGTGTACCCTGGAAGTACGCTATTTGGCTGCCCTGCAGCTCATATGAAGCATACCTAATATTTTTCTGTCTGCTCTACACTGCTATGCCGACTTGGAAAGGTAGCTGAGGACGGTGTTCTCCAGCGAAGTTGGTGACTTGGCTCTTGGAATGGAGCACACCCCATTCTATCCTTGATGTGATTCCAAACATGTGACCCTATGTCCTCTCTTCCGTGGAGGGAAACTCAATCCAGTTAATATTGTGGAAATGTAAAACACTGTGAAAAATGTTGAATGATTAAAATGTTAACGCAAATCTTCCCCAACCGACACTTTATATGAGAAACATCTGCTTGGAATTTTTTTTGCTCAAGGTGTTGAAGGGAATAAATGCTGCTTTCCCAGATAATAGCAGTTTCTCTTTTGTAGAAGTGAATCAATATGGAGATTATTAATGAGGCCAAGGTATGTTTCCTCTTCCTGAGTCTATAACTTACAGTAAAACCCTTTCCTTCTCTTGTTTTATAGGCACTTTTACATTTGTATTTGAAATAGCCAAAGTGTAATGTTCCATATCAAATCAGTGTGCCAGCTAAACTTCGAACGTAGAAATGATTTCTATAAAGACTCAATTTTTAGTAAAAGACCTCTTTTCCAGCTAATTTTCTAATCGGGTCCATATCCTCTTTGCAGCTGAGTAAGACTCAATCTCTTGTGAGGGAAAAACATGTCAGAGTTACCTAATTTTCCAATTGTTGTTTGGGAATGACGTGGCCCTTTAGAGTTTCAGAGTTCCTACGGAAACTCTTCTTTCCAGTTCAGTGCGTTCCTTCAGGAAGAGAGGAGCGTGGGTGGCTATTTACAAAAAGTCTTCACTAGCACTAGACAGCCCATAGGCCATTTCCTTAGTGACTTTTTGGTAATTTATGGTGAACAAATAGAGAAGTTGGGAAGAGAATAAAAGTTGAGAAGAAATGTAATTTCAACCTATGTCCCATGGAGAGGATTGGATGAAAAAGGGCTTTACTAAGTCCCAGTCCCTTGCACAACCCTTTGGAGAATGTCACATCATTTAGTCTGGTCTCTGGGTCAGTCCTACACTGCAGTCTTCAGTGAGCTTGGCACAGCTCCACAAACAGGACTCAGAAAATACAGATGCGGGTTTCCCTGGTGGCGCAGTGGTTAGGAACCCACCTGCCAATGCAGGGAACACGGGTTCGAGCCCTGGTCCGGGAAGATCACACATGGTGCGGAGCAGCTAAGCCCGTGCACCACAACTACTGAAGCCCGTGAGCCACAACTAGTGAAGCCCGCGCACCTAGAGCCCGTGCTCCGCAACAAGAGAAGCCACCGCACTGAGAAGCCCGCGCACCGCAACGAAGAGTAACCCCCGCTTGCCACAACTAGAGAAAGCCCGCGCACAGCAACAAAGATGTAATGCAGCCAAAAATAAATAAATTGATAATTTTTTTTAAAAAAAGGAAAGAAAGATAATACAGGCTCAAGGGACATGTCTTTGAAATTTCAGTGTGGAAAGCTTAGGACCACAGAAAGAAGTTCCACTTCACAGAGTGAAGAACTCCACTCAAAGAGGTAGAACTGGGAGAAATACTTACACATGTTCCTTTTATGCTTGGCTCAGGGCACTTTGCTGAGCTGGGGGCAAATTTTAAAGTGATTGAGCCTGGCTGGACAACTTCCAGCCAGTGGTTGGATCATCACTCTTAAGGCTGGAAAGCAAGACATGGTTTCACATTCTTGCTAGCATAATGCCACCTAAGGTGTGTTGATTGAATTGATTCAGGGATTGTGTGAGTTTATGTGTATATAAGGCAAAATCCTTGCCTATAAGAGTATCTCAGACAATTAGGGAAGAAGATAGAGATTTTGCCCAGCCTGGAACTGTGAATCCTGGGAAAGTCACACAAAGACACAGAGACTGGTTATTGTTCACAGAGGATGAGGGAGCAGAGTTGAGAGAGTTTTGTTGGCTGTGGCGCTTGCCTGGAGGTGATGATACCAATAGTGGTGGTGGTGAGTGTCCATTGACACAGATAGCAGTGTAGACAGCTGTATTCTTTCCAACAGGATCTTGGTAGACCTTGGTCAAACTCAAGACTGCTGGCCTTCCTTTATCTTTTCTAATTTCCCCAAGCCTAGCTCTCCAGCCTTCTCATAATTTTCCAAGCTACCCAACACCTGTTGACAATTTTTCTCTTTCTTCTTGGGTTATCCAGAGTCGGTTTCTGTCCTCTGCAGTCAAGAATCCTGACTGAGATGATACTGATTTTCAAGAATAAGAATTTGGCTCTTTGTGGCATGCAATGGCAAAGCACAATTATCACTTCTGGTCATCTAACCTAGGATCTTTGGATGACTAAGTGACTGCTACAATAGATCAGTATGAAGAACCTTAGAAATTCAGTGTCTTCGAGGAGGATGGCTGCTTGTAATAAAAACTTGTTCTTAAAAGAGGATGACAAGCCCAAGTCCCTAAATTCTTGGTTCAAGGACAGACTAAACAAAGATTCCATGATGGCTGGGTTAAATAAAAAACAAAACAAAACCTCTTAACTCCTGCAGCTGCAGATCTGAGATAGTCAAAAACTAGATAAAGAAATTAATTCTTTGGTTGCTGAATGTTGGTGACATTTGAATTAATAGTCTCATTAGATTTCTTACATGAAAGTGGAGGCATGGCTCAAACTGACCTGCCAAAAACAAGAATGTGGATTTATGAGAGGATTCAGAGTATTCTGAGAATTTGCATGCAAACTCCAAACCCATGCTTCCTATCCTCTGCCAGCCAGAGAGCTCCCTTCCCCTCTGTTTGAAGAGGCTGTTTATCCTTTTATTGATGACCTTGTAATTCCTTCAACTATCAGAGTTTCCAGAGCTGTGGAGTCAGATCCCACCATGCCCTAAGTTACCAATTACAATGTCAGAACTGTGAGGAGAATGGTGATACAACAAAAGAATGACAGAAATTTGTTGCTTTATAAAAAATAAATAAAATTGAGGAAAATATGTGCAAATGAATTCTAAACGAGCTTGACCTAGGAAGGAATCCCACAAGATTAGATCAATTTGAATTCACTGACATGAGTAAACTTATCAGAGATCCTGGATTCAATTTGTTACTTCAGAAACTAGTCCTAGTTCTAACTTTTTTTTCTTGTTGTTTGTGGTGGATTGAAATGTCGACTCAATATTTGCCCATTCTGAGTGAGGTTTAGAGGTGAGAAGCTGCTTGATATAATGTAGAGGACTTCAGGGCATAGGAATTTTGCAGTGAATTTATCATATAGCTTCCAACTAATTCCCTAACAGTATCACTCGCAAGAGAAATCTTACCCCTCGCCTTCCACAAAGGAACCTGTAACCATTTACCAGGATAAATGTGCTGGCTGTCTGGGTATTATTAAACAGTGGCTTTGAGTTAGTACTAGTCCTGGGGACATAGAATGTCATTGCCTTCCAGCAGTTAGAGTTTCAATGCAAGTCCATCTCACAAATGCTCCCTGGGCTCCTAAAACCTTACTGAAGTTATTTTTCCAATTCTTATGTGTTAAAATAATTATCCATATGTGTTGAAATAATTATATTTGGCAATTAGAAGAATGGGCTGAACAGCTGTCCCTGAAGTTCCTTTTATTTAAACCAAAAAGCAAACCATTTCTGAAAAATCAAAAAGAATAGTGCCATTATCAATACATAAAACAGCAGAGGTTTGGCACATGCCAGAGATAGATGGCTTTCAAAGAACGGCAATAGATTATTGTAAACTGCACCAGATGGGCATTCCAATTGCAGTTGCTGGTCCTGATGTAGTTTTCTTAATGGACTGGTTACGTGTCTAGCAAATGTTTTATCTCGATCTCATTGAGAACAGCAGAAGTACTGTTCTTCCTTCTGCTAGGGTTATCAGTACATCTTCATAATCTTCCCCCAAGTTTAAGTCATCTATCTGAGTCTGTGCTACACAATTTATTCTTCAGAGATATTAATTATCTTACCCATTGTTTCATGACTTTGATGAGTTAAGGTTGATAAAAACTGAGGACAAGAACATTTTATTCATGAAAGCAGCACAAAACTCATTGGTAGGGGGTTCTAGCGTCCCTGAGACGCTTGAATAGGGACTGTCCGCTGTAGACCAGGGTTGACGGTAGGGGAACTTGACTCCCCAACATGAAAGGGGATGATGGGATTATAGGAAAGCAGAAAGAATGGCTGCACTTAACCATCAGAGGCAAGGTTTATATATGATTGCTCTTTGGGCAGGAAGACTAAACTAGAAATTAAGGTCGCTTGATCTGCAGACTTCTATTATGATGGTTAGTCATGGAGTTGCTAAGGTTGAAACAGATGGGCAGCTGGCTAAGGTGTTGCATGATTTGTATAATCAGGGAAAACTATATTTGGTGAATAGAAGAAGACTCAAAATAATTTCCAGATCTAAGTCAATTTATAGAACCAGAGCCCATTGACTGAAGGGAAGTCTGGGTGCCTTTAAGAAAACGAAAGCAAAGAAACAAAAAAAGAACCTACAACATCACTAGATAGATAGATAGATAGATAGATAGATAGATAGATAGATAGATAATTAATAGATAAATATAGATAGATATACATACATATACATATAAATATATATGTGGATATGTCCTCAAATCTTTCCTGAAATGAATCTTTATATCTTTGCCAAGGTAACTGTACACTAAAAAATGAATAATGCCTAGATTTGGAGGGGTGGGGGTCTGTTAAACAAAAAGTAAAATTGATATGAGGGGATCTGATAAGCCATCCGAGTCCCATAGGTAGAGTAGGAGCTTATGGAGGTCAAGTAATAAATGGAGTTTTGGCACAAATCAAATTTGGTTCATTAGACCCTCAGATCTACATGTGGTTATTTCACTAGTTCTTTAACGTGTAACTGCGATTGATACATTTAGCAACTGGTAGAAGTCTCAATTTTATTTTCTTACGTGTAGATTAAGGGTCCTTATATTACAAAGGGCCAGATGGAGCCCCAGTGACATGTTCAGAACAAATAATTCCTGGGGGAATTTCAGGAATCAGTGCCAACATCAAATATGTGGATGGTGCAGGGGTGGTAGTCCTTATTATATCTCATTTCAACAAGCCTTTCTTGCCTCTGAAAAACAAGAAGGATATTGACAGATGATAACAGACTCTTTAAAGTTAACAAGAAGATAACCCCCAATACAGCAGCTGTGCCAGATGTGGTATGTTTACTGAACAGATCAACACAGCCTCTGGACTTGGTATGTGGCTGTCAATTTAGTGGATGCTTTCTTCTTGATATGCATTAGTAAGAAGATTAAACGTAATCTGCATTTACATAGCAAGGACAGCAGTACACTTTCTCCTGTGTATCTCAGGCCTATAAAAGCCTTTCTGTTTTTTGTCATAATACAACCTGTAGAAATTTGTATTATCTTGATATTCCATAAACTATTACACTGGCCTGAGATTTTTTTTTTTTTTTTTTTTTTTTTTTTTTTTTTTTTTTTGCGTTACGCGGCCCTCTCACTTCCTTGGCCTCTCCCGTTGCGGAGCACAGGCTCCAGACGCGCAGGCCCAGCGGCCATGGCCCACGGGCCCAGCCGCTCCGCGGCATGTGGGGGATCCTCCCGGACCGGGGCACAAACCCGTGTCCCCTGCATCGGCAGGCGGACCCTCAACCACTGCGCCACCAGGGAAGCCGGCCTGAGATATTTTTGACATCATACTGTTAACCCAGTTAGCAGTTAGTGTCAAGTACTAGGATGTTCTGACAAGGCATATGCATGCCAGAGTGCAGAAATAATCTCCATAAAGATGAAGGTGTCTGTAACATTGATGCAGCTGTAGATATTCAGTAATTTAGAGCAGAGATTATTTCTAAGATAAAAGGCAAGCTGCTGTAGCTTCTCCCTCCTATCATTAAGAAAGAGGCACGATGCATGCTGGGCCTCGGGATTTCAGAGGCAGCATATACCATTATTCATATACTTGTGAATAATGGTCTAACCCACATATCATATGGCCTAAAACACTGTCTGTTTTGAGTGGGACACAGGAGAAGTTCAGGATTGCCGTCCAAACTGACATACTACTTGGATATTTTGATCCAGTGGATCCAGTGGTGTTGGAGATACCTGGGATGATTAAGGATCCTGGAAGGAGCCTTTGGAAAGACCCAAAAGTGTCAGCTCAGACCCTTAGAATTCTAGAAGAAAACCATGACTTTCAGAGCGGAGAACCACCTTCATCTGAGCTACCTCTTGAGATGGGGGTGAGGGGCGATATAGGGGTGGGGGAGTGGCAGGCACAGACTATTGGCTGTAAGGTAGGCTCAGTGATGTATTGTACAACACGGGGAATACAGCCAGTATTTGTAATAACTGGAAATGGAAAGCAACCTTTAAAAGTTGTGTGTGTGTGTATATATATATATATATATTTTTTTTTTTTTTAAAGAGTCTCTTAATATTATATGGCTTTAGCTGTTTTCTTTGCCACCACAGTGACCAACTTCAGTAGGGGGTCACAAGATCCCGTGACCTGAACCAATGCCTGAGTCCATGGGTCCTCCCTCTACTTTTGGTGGAGAAGGGAGATTTCCCCTAAAGGGTACAACATCAAGCAGTATTTCTTACTATCCAATTTGGAAAATGATTTGTGAAGGTGATTTAGGACTGGATGAAAACAAGTTTAGAATATTGATGTCAAGGAGTTTAGGGGAAGTCATATGAATGGGTTTCCCAGAAAGGACCCAGAATGTAGAGAATAACTGTGTTCCATGTCAAAGCCCACAAAAGGCCTTTACTGCAAAGCTCTCAATAATTAGGAATATGGCAGTCATCTCCTTCCTCAGTTCTTGCTTAATAAGCTCAAGAGCAAAATGTTTACAGAGGCAGCAATATAGTGTATGCATTACTTAAGAACTTAGACTTCTCCTCCTCAAGTTTGATTTGGCTTCTGCCACTGCCAAGTTAATCACTGACCAGCACTGAGTCCAGTACAGTAACATACCTAGTGATGGACAGCAGCTGATAACATGCTGGTTTGCTGATTTTATTCTTTTCATCCTGGAGTGGAGTACAATCTCTCTTCACTAAATAGACACTTATTTTAGATTTAGAATTTTTCTCCTTGTCCGTTATGCTGTTGCCACTAATAGCATCTGTGGGTTTCCTCAACGTCTTATACACTGACACAGCTGCTCAATCACCGTTCACTCCTGAACAAGTAACTCCCTTTACCGTGGAACAAGCAAGGTAATGGTCTGGTACCCATGGTATTCCTCGGCCTTATACTCTGAAGTAGCAAGCCATGTGGAACAGTGGAATGGCCTTCCAAAGATTCACTTATCACACTCTCTGGGAGACAATTCCTTGCAATAGTAAGGTGACTGAACCTAATCATCCAAGAAAAATAGGATTGTTGCTGGGGACAGGGAAGAATACGGATTAAACCTTGCAGGCTTCTCACACCTTTATGTCTACTGCATCTCCATCTGGGTGAGATCACACCAAGGAGCAAGGTTTTAGATCCACCCAAAGAAAAGAAAATTATAATTTTCCAATTTCATTTGTTTTCCAGAAGTGATTAATTCTGAGTGTTACAGTGACTGAAAGTGATGCTTTTGCCTATAAAGGGAAATTTGACTTCAGATCTTCCATAACAAAGCTGTATGATATAAACTGATGAGACTCTGGTTCCTCTTCATTTGTGAGGTGACAGAGCAAATATAGATGTATTCTGAATGCACGACAGACACTTACAATTATTAAATAGAACAATTTTTAAATTTATAATAGAATAATGATAAATGCTATATAAGTGTTATACAATCAAGGCAGTGGCCTCCAATGGTATTTCTGGCTAATCAGTTCCAAATTTTCATCTTTTAGGTTTTGCCTCACTCTGAAAATTAAAAGAGGTAGATATTTCCTTTCCCCACTTACAAGAAACTAGGGAATAGTATATGCCCCATGCTAGAACAAATCAGGTGATATAGCCCAGTTCTTTAAATTTTGAAGGACTGATGTGAATACATACCTAGGAATAAAAGAGAATTTTCCTGGTACCAGTGGCAGGCCAGAATAAAGCTGTAGGTGTAAGTGTCCAGCAGTGGAGACACCAGCATCACTCTAATTGAACTGCTGGGTTGTGCTGTGACCTTGACAATACATGTTCTCACCTCCTGTTTTCTGAGCTTGATGCCCCATTGTATCCTTTCCTGCTGAAGTTATCCAGTTGGTTTCTGCTGTTTGTAACCAAGAACCCTAGTAAAGAATTAGGCAATTCCAAGTCTGTGTCATTAAGGCTACACCAGGCATAAAGTCAGGAGGAAACGGAACTAGTTTTATTGATATGAGTCAGGAGGCTTCTCATAGGTTGTGACAGGTAAGTTAGATAATGGAAGATTACACATTGGGTTAGATTTGGAACCCCAGTCCCTCTCCAGTGGTTTTATTCCTGAACTCCTGCATCAAATGGTTGGAGGAGAGGGAAAATAGTCAAATTAGCTAGGTAGCTCTCATATACATTTTTATTTAAATCTTAAGTGGTTGTTTGTATATTTAATTTATTTTTGGTTTTGTGTAAAACCTAAGCTTTAAGACATGAAAAAAAATTCACTTAAAGGATCTAAAACAAAAGAGTAAAAGTCACTGAGACATTAAATTTATACTAATTGTTAGTATATAATGTGTACACGTGTTCATTACAGTGCTACGTATAAGAAAAAAATTGAATAGAAACTCAATGTCAAACAACAGAGGAAAGATGAGGTAAATATGATGGAATACTATGCATATATTAAACATTTATTTACAAAGAGATTTTAGCCTTAGGAAAATATTTGGAATACTTGGGACCACAATATTTGGGATATAATGTTAATTGAGAAAGATAAATTGGAAAAAGTATGATTTCAAGTTTGCAAATGCATACGCCTGTGCATACACATATACAGTTCTAGAAGAAATTACATGATGGCAATTGCTATTTTACTTTTTGTGATTTCCAAGAATTCTACAAAAGGTGTGTATAATTTCTACAGTGAGGTAAGTATCGTCTATGACAGTCAATGCAGTTGTGAATGCTGAAAATAATTGTTATAAAAGATATTAATGGGACAATAGGCAGCCCCTGAATAGTACCTGTAGATTGTGTAATAGTATTTCATCAATGTTAAACTTCCTGATTTCAATTGCTGCACTGTCGTTATGTAAGCAAAGGTCCTTGTTCTTAGGAAATACGCACACTGTTGTTTTTAGGAGTAAAAACACATGATGTCCTACAGTTTATTTCTAATGAGAGAGTGAGAGAGGGAGAGAGAGAAGTAAAGCAAATGTGGCAAAGTGTTAACAGTTGGTGAATCCAGGTAAAAGGTATTGCAAGTATTCATTCTACTACTCTTACAACTTTTCTGTAAGCTTGAAATTATTTTTTTAAATTCAAAACATATGTCCTATGATGATAGCCTAAGTCATTAGCCACTAGATTTATTAGGGGGGAATATTTTCTGTTCTAAGACAGATCAGCTTGTTGAAAAGATTATGGGCTTTGGGGTGAGAGACATCTGGTAGAATCCTAGGTCTGCTATTTACTAGCTGCATGACCACAGGCAGTTTAATCTCTAGAGACTCAGTTTTCTCATCAGGAAAATGGGGATAGTATTCTTTCCACTGTGAAGATCAAAATGTTTGTAAATTCCCTAATACCCCGTCTCATCACAGGTGCTCAAGAATTGCAAATTGCTTTTAGCAATAAGTAATACATCCTCTGAAAGTGGACTGGGTGGGAATCAGCATCAGCCTGATTATTTATTAAGCTCAGAATCTTTCATTCATCTTTGCTCTTTGAATAGGCAGAGCACTGTAGGAATACCTCAAGCACAAAGCAGAGAGAAGAGCTCTGAATATTTGAGCGATGAAAATAATAATAACATGTATTTTTTTTTTTTTTTTTTTTTTTTTTTTTTTTTTTTTCGGTACGCATGGGCCTCTCACTGTTGTGGCCTCTCCCGTTGCGGAGCACAGGCTCCGGACCCGCAGGCTCAGCGGCCATGGCCCACGGGCCTAGCCGCTCTGCGGCATGTGGGATCTCCCTGGACCGGGGCACGAACCCGTGTCACCTGCATTGGCAGGCGGACTCTCAACCACTGCGCCACCAGGGAAGCCCAATAACATGTATTTAATACTCACTGATCATTTACTGTACCAGGGTCTTTTGTTTGTTTTTAAGTGGATTACTCATTTAATCTTTACTCCAATGCTAGGAAGTAGAAAATTCTATAAGAGTGAATTTATAAATGAAAGAAAGTGATTTTATAAGTGAATGATTTTATTAACAAAGAAGTTAGAAACTTGCCTGTGACCACACAGCTGGTGGTGCCAGGTGTGAACCCAGATACCTGGACTCTTGAGCCTATGCCTGTCATTCACTATAACTGTACTTTGCTTCTCAAACTTAATATGATGGAGAATTACCTGGGGATCTTGTTAAAGTCAAGATTTTGATTTTGGTGTTTGTTAAAATGTAGATCTGTGTGTGTGTGTGTGTGTGTGTGTGCGCGCGCGCGCGTGCTGAGATTCTGCATTTCTAACAAACTTCTGCATGATGTTGACGGTGCTGGCTTGTGGATCACAATTATTTGTAGAAGGAACCTGGAAGAGGAAATCCAAACTAGATCATATTTGTATACACGGATCCCGGTGATCGCAGTCACCTTCCAGCTCCTACCACTTCCGGCCTGCCATTCCTGCCCTCATCCCACACCACCCACCGCCCCAGGTGCATCGTAATTCATCCACACTTCAGATGGCTTGTGCTGGCGTCCCGTTATGTCACGTGCTCTCGTGCATCTGTGCCTTTATCCTGGCTCCTTCTGCTTGAAAGAACCTCATCCTCAAGATGTCACTGTGATAACTTGCTTTCCTGATCTTGTTCAATTCAGTGTTAGTTGTTCCTTCTTTGCTCGGAGAGCACTGTGTACAGACTCTTGTTTTTAGCACTTATCATTTTGTACTGTACTTATGTGTTTGAATTTCTGCCTCTTACACCAGATGATAAGCTATCCAAGGGTGGATATGGTGCTCTGTCTACCTGCATATACTTAGCACTCAGCAAGGGCGTGTCACATACAAGGTACTTGCTAAATATTTGTAGAGTAAATGAATAAGGGAAAGAATGATTGGATATATGAGTGAAAGAATAAGCAAAAGATGTGAGGCCACAGCTTTTAGGCTGTGATGGTAATCTACAAATGCTTTGGATTATATACCCCTTCTTAAACAATTGAGCAAGTATATACATATATATGATATATGTACACACATACACACATGTTGTATTAATACCTTACATACATTTTGTTTATTTATTTATGGCTGCGTTGGGTCTTCGTTGCTGCACGCGGGCTTCCTCTAGTTGCGGTGAGCGGGGGCTACTCTTTGTTGCAGCATGTGGGCTTCTCATTGCGGTGGCTTCTCTTGTTGCGGAGCACGGGCTCTAGGCGCATGGGCTTCAGTAGTTGTGGCTCACGGGCTGTAGAGCGCAGGCTCAGTAGTTGTGGCGCACGGGCTTAGTTGCTCCGCGGCATGTGGGATCTTCCTGGACCAGGGCTCAAACCCGTGTCCCCTGCGTTGGCAGGCAGATTCTTAACCACCGTGCCACCAGGGAAGTCCTGGCAGGTGGATTCTTAAGCACTGCTCCACCAGGGAAGTCCCTTACCTACATTTTAAAACAAACATATAGATTAAGAAAGAGTGGTCCCAAAATAAAATAAATACAAAATTTAATATTTTATTAGCAGACCCCAGTGGAACATCTTGTATGCCCTGTTGTGAGGAATATGCACCCACCTTAGAGGCCCCTGGGCTAGAACAGCAAATAAATGTAGTAAATTTACAAAGGGGTAGAATTCACTTTAATGGCACTCGAGTGAATATGAATCAGAAGAAATAAATAGGGAGAGAAGAAATAGGTCCAGGTGGGTATAGGATTTCCAGCTCCTGAGCCTTTAGATTTATCTGAAAGAGTCAAAAATTATAGAGTGACCTAAAACCCAACACCAGAAACCTCTGAGGCTTGATAGCAAAGTGCCTTCTCTGAGGACTGGTGACTGGATAGTGACACTAAAAGTGGAGAGAAGTCAGGCCTCAGGGGCCCAAGAAGATAATTCAAGACTCATACCTCGTACATTCTGGCTGAAAATTAAAACACTTTATTTAGCAACAGATAATTTGAAACCGGAGTTTAATGATCTTTCATAGGTAGAAAGAGATCCCCTTCTTTCATTTTATTTTGTTACTGAAATTAAGTATTTAAGATTTTAAGAGACTTTTTATGTCCTTGCTGGATGAATAGAAAAGCCTCTCCAGGACAAGGTCCAGGACAAGGTCCAAGCCAAGTGCGGAAGCAGGAACATTTGACTCGGCTGTTAAGGATGTGAGGCTAGGGTGTGCGCACCCCAAGCCTTTTCTGGCTCCCAGGCAAGGGGTTCACAGTGTAAGTGAATAAAGCAGGTGCCACCCCAAATAACCTTACGTGCTCATACACATTCAAACCGCAGAACTAGGCAGCACCCCTTGGTAATCCACTGCTCTTCCTTAATCCTTTCCTCCTTCTCCGTGTCCATCAAGAACACCCCAGGGCAGCCTGTCCCCTGGGAAACTCACAGTTCCCTCCAGGATTGTGTGTATTTAACCCCTGGCAAACCACAGCTCTGGGCATTGCAGTAATTCTCAGGGTCTGTGGGTCCTGAGAACGGGTAACCATGGCCTCTGAGAAGCTATATGATGTAGACACCATAGGTGGGAATCCAACTTCAACATTTACACCTTAGTTTGAGTGTGGGTCACTGAAGGAGGCTTCCCAAAGGTGCCCAGGGGTTAGTCTCCACTCACTGCCCCATTCTACCCTGTAGGCTTATTGATCCTTAGCCCTCTTCTGATGAGGCATACATATATACATATATATATATATATATATTTTTTTCCCTTCAGTGTGCGTCTTTACTTTGTCTTCTATACTCTACAGAGAAGTACTGAGTTATAATCAGACATAGTTCTTCACTCCAGTTAACTCTTGCTGGTTTTCCCCTGTCACACTCATTTTGACATCCCATCTCTAGTTCAGATGCCCCACTTCTGAGCTCCTACAGCTCCTCAGCATACCATGTTCCTGACAGCTGCGTGTGGTGGTTAAGAGAATGACGTCTGGAGCCAGTTGGTTTGGGTTCAAATTCTGCCCAAGTTGTGCAACTTTGAGCAAGGTACTCCACCTCCCTGTTTTTTTTGCCTCAGTTTTTTCATCTGTAAAATGGAGATAATAAAAATGCCTTTGACCAAAAACAATACAACACATGATTCTGGACTGGATCCTTTTACTATAAATAGCACTTTGGGGACAAGGGACAAAATTTGGGTGGAGTCTTATGGCTTAGATGGTAGCAGAGCATCAGTGTTAATTTACCAATTTTGATCCTTTTTGGGGGGGTTAAGTGGGAAATGTCTTTGTTTATAGGAATTCTGTACTAAAGTATTTGGAGGTTTGGGGGCATCATGTAGACAACTTACTCTCAATGGTTCAGTTTTTTAAAAGTTAAGAAAGAAAAGAAAAAAATATATAGAAAAGAGAAATAATGGTAGGGAAGTTCTGGTTCTGCAAGATAATAAAGAACAGGGACCTCCCAGTTAAGACAATAATTTGTTCTTGATAATCAGACTTACTGCCCCAAAAGTGCTGACTGAGAGCCTATTTCCCACTATCTTAATGGGAAAAATTATATGGTTAGTACATTAACATAAAATACCCAACTAATTTCCCTAACATAAAACCAAAACAAAGTAAAATACCTGTATGTCAGATACATTAGGTTAGTATAGAATATGTTTAAAACATCACTTTCTCACCAAACTGTATGGTTATTAACAAACTTTTGCTTTGTATGCAATATCCCAGATGTAATCCCTGTTGCTGGCGCTTAGTGTGCTTTTCAAAACGTTCTACACATTATTATATCAATATGACTCTATTCTACTAATTTTATTTCACTCAAGATTTATTATGTATTTTTATTATTATTTATTAACTCAAGACTTATTCTATCCATAGTTTTGCTTAAAATGTGGTATTGAGTTTATGGAAAAACATCAAATTTTCCTATGTAACCAGTGGTGAAAAAAATAAGTATGTACCCAAAATAAGTATGTTCAATGAGGTTTGTGTAGTACAGTCCAAGAGACATTCTTTTTTTCTTTTTTTAAATATGCCATGCTTGGGCTTCCCTGGTGGCACAGTGGTTGGGAGTCCGCCTGCTGATGCAGGGGACACGGGCTCTTGCCCCGGTCCAGGAGGGTCCCACATGCCGCGGAGCGGCTGGGCCTGTGAGCCATGGCTGCTGAGCCTGTGCGTCCGGAGCCTGTGCTCCACAACCGGGGAGGCCGCAGCAGTGAGGGGCCCGCGTACTGAAAAAAAAAAAAAAAAAAACCATGCTGTGGACTAATCCACTGTTCTTTTTAATTTATTAATTAATTTATTTATTATTTTTGGCTGCGTTGTGTCTTTGTTGCTGCGCACGGGCTTTCTCTAGCTGCGGCGAGCAGGGGCTACTCTCTGTTGCGGTTCGTGGCCTTCACATTGCAGTGGCTTCTCTCTGTTGCAGAACATGGGCTCTAGGCACGTGAGCTTCTGTAGTTGTGGCACGCGGGCTCAGTAGTTGTGGCTCGAGGGCTTAGTTGTGCCGTGGCATGTGGGATCTTCCTGGACCAGGGCTCGAACCAGTGTCCCCTGCATTGGCAAGTGGATTCTTAACCACTGCGCCACCGAAGTCCCCAAGAGGCATTCTAATGAAAGAAAATGTTACCTCTGGAGACATATGGGTTGTGCCTCTATATTATAAAGCTACAATAATTTCAGCTGTAAGTCTTAAACTGATAGTTCAATAAAACAGAACAGATTGACCCTCAAAAAAATAAAAATGCCTTCCTTCTAGAACTATGGTGAGGATTCAATGAGGTGTGTATTTAAAGTGTTTAGGACATGTACCTGATAGAAAGTAAGCACTATAGCAAATATTGGCTAATATTATCATGCTTGACACAATGTCCTATAGGCCCTGATTTGCTCAGATGCCTCTCTGATCAGCCCAGACTATCATTCCTTTAAGGCAGAGACTATATCTTCTCTATCTTTGCATTTCCAGTCTGTGCAGAGTGACTGGCATAGGATAGATTTTTCAATAAATATTTGTGAAATGGGTCAATGAAACCACAGATTGTTTAGGAAAAGGGCCTTAAAAAAAGTTTACTTTTTTCCCAAAAGTAAAATACACTCTGTAAGAAAATCTTATATGTTTATCTGCCACCCGCAATCATGATACAATTCTGATCGATAATCAATATTGCTCATACCTATATTTCTAGCATCTATCTTGTTATACATCATATAATCCCACTTTGCCTACTAGGCATCAATAAACACCCTGTGAATTATAGAACATTTAACCTAAATGGGAAGGAAATCTTAAAAAGAGTGGATATATATATACATATAACTGATTCACTTTGCTGTACAGCAGAAACTAACACAACATTGTAAAGTAACTATACTCCAATAAAATTTTTTTAAATAAAATAAATAAATGGAACCCCAGCTAGTGATTCTGAAAACAAAACCAAAATGACTGCCCTCCCCGCCCTGCTGCAGCTCCATATCCTGACCTTCATATTGTAGGTAGGTTCAGTCCTTCAGATTCCTGTAGACTCTTATCCTGCTGAAGGGTTGGGAGTCCATGGCTATAAAGTAGGAGCTGGTGACCTCTCCCATCGAAACCAGGGCAGACTGGAAGGAGGAATAAGGTACCCAACAACCAGGTCAACTCCGTAAGCTAGAGCAGCCTCGGCCGCATTTCACAGGAAGATTATACACGTAGTGCTTCAGAGGCCATAAAAGTCTGCTACAAAATGGGAAAACACTTCGATTCATGCAGAGTCAATTCCAAAGAAAAATATTTAATGCTTAGAATTTATTTTTTTGTTGTTGTAAAAAGTTTGCTGACAATGATGTTTTGTATCAGTTAACTCTGAGTTAAATTACTTACGAACCAATCTATCATATGGAAAGGTTCATCATCTGAGTGAAAAAGTCAGTTCGTTGTGATTATCCAATTCTGCTTAAAGAACATGTTTCGGTACATTTTAATAGCAGGATCCAGAGGCCTGACTATATGCTTATATTTCTCATTAACAAAACTTCATGCTTGGCTAGCAGGCCTTGAACTATGATCAGTTGCAGTAAGAAAACATTGCTTTTGGATCTGTTAAAACATCAAGACACCACAATCTTAATTAGACATTTTAGCTAAAATGAATGTTTAAACATTGAGGCTTCCGTTAACTCTTTCTTCTTAATTTTTTTCCCTATAAAACACAGACATGCCATTTCCTGCCTGAGTCTTTGAGAGAGAGCTGAGGGCGAGGTAATTTAACTGTCAACCTGCCTGCTATCTGCAAAACCACTGACTGAATTCAGACAAATTGATTAGTAACTTGTTGACTGAGCAGGTTTCCATTCTGTTGATCCATCCACTGACCATAGCCCCTTTTCTGTCTGGTTCTGCAGACATAGTCCACTGAGGAAGACACCCTTAAAGATGGTCCAGGCATTGTCTTCAAGGGAAGAAAAAACCAGACCCAGTGGACCGCATAGACCATCTAACCTTTGCATACATTCAGTGGATGTCTTTTGTCTTCACCATACTTATAGGTTTAATAGCAAGCCACCTCTCCTTTTAATTTTGCTCTGGTAGAAAAAAAGGGGCACAAACATTGGGAGAAATTCCAAACTTGGATTTCTTCTCTCAGTAGTTCAGATGGGGTTTAATGACTAATGGTTAGTGTTTCCAAACCTCTTAAAGCGTACGGGCATGCATCTTTGCAAAACGTCTCCAAACTCAAAGTCCTTTTCTCATCTCAGATCTCATGGCCTTGGTTAATCAATCTAACTAATCTCTTAGCCAAATACTTAAATAGTTTGTCTCTACACAGTTAATTGTGTGTATGGATGGGAAACATGCTAGAGAGGGCATAAAGATACCTGGTTCTCTGATCACAGTAGATAAAGATGTAAAAGCAGAGGGTGGCAGGGTGCCTAGCAGCCTGTTCTCGTAGAAGGCGACAGCTGTGAGGTTGGAGATGCGAGACCCATGAAAGCAAGCCAGGGACTTCCCTGGTGGTCCAGTGGTTCAGACTCCACTCTCTCAGTGCAGGGGACACAGGTTTGATCCCTGGTCAGGGAACTAAGATCCCGTGTGCCGTGCAGTGTGTCCAAAAGAAAAAAGAAAGCAAGCCAGTTCTTTCTGATGAACCCCACAGAGACTTGGCATTTGAGGTCCCTCATGAGCCCCACCCAGAGTGCTGAATCACACCACCCACACCCACAGGACAGGAGAACCATATTGTCTGGAGAAACTGAACTACAGACGCTGCAGGATTGGAAGCATCTGTTACAGAGGAGGACATCTGGAGAATTAAGTAAACCTCTCTAAATAAATCCAATCATTATCTCTCAACAATCTGCAGGATGCTAGCAGTCAGGCATATAACCCCCAAACAGCAGAAGAGAGGCTCTTTCACCAGAGAAATTGAATTTCCTTCGAGAAAAGATGCACAAATACCAAGATGGGGGTTGGGGACTTTTCCAACAAAAGTATCAGCTGGCCACTCAATAGTAAAGTCAATCTGTTGAAAAGCTTCACCCATGCTCACAGAACTCCCAATCTGTTTTTCAATGTCTTGTCCTTAAATTAGAACAGATGGTCAAGGATCAGTAGGCTTTTAGGGAAAATTTCCTATATGCAAAAGAGCAAGCTGGGAGAAAAAAGAATTAGAAAAAATGCAGGGAGCAGAAGTTAACTTTAAGATGACAATTACTTAATATCCTTAATGAGATGAGAAGAAATGGTACCCTTGAAATACAGGGATGATCTTAAAAGGAACAGTTAGAGAACCAAGAATGAGCGCTTGGAAACTGAAAATATAAGCACTTAAAAAAAACAGAAAAAAAATGTTGGACAGTACAACCTAGAGAATTCCAGAAAGGAGAAAAGAAAGACAAAGAGACGGAACATAGGAAACAAAATATAAGAAAATGAGAGAATCGATTAGAACAAAGAAAACAGTACAGAGGAAATGATCAAAGAGAAGAGGTAGAAAAACCTCCAGAATGAAAGGACATGTAAGACAATCATCATGAAAATTCAGAAAAAAGGAATTAAAAGAAATATTTTAAAAGCTTCCAGAAAGCAAATCAAAGGACTAAGAATCCTAAAAAAGCATCAGACTTCTAAAACGCATCATTCGAAAGTAAAAGACAATGGAACTATGCCTTCAGAAACTGGATAGAAAATAATATCTAACCTGGAACTTTACATGTAGCCAAATTATTATTATTCAACTATGGATAGCAGAGTGTTCAACCCAAGAGAGAGGTAAAAGGATTGCCAGGAGGACAGACAAGGTTAAGTCCACAATGACAGTGGTGTAGAAGATCTAAAGAGAAATCATTTCAGACTGTAGTGGAGGGGACTCCAGAGAGGATAGCCCTGAAAACAAATGAAACTGAGAGGTTATCAGAAAGTTGTAAAAACATGTTTTGAGACACATATCTCAGAGGTGTGATAGAATGTGGGAAGACGTGGCCTTAGGCTCAAGGAAAACCAAGCCAATGGAAAAACAGTTATTAAATACAGGGGGCAGAAAATTGTTACAAGGAAAAAAGGAGGTCACAGTATACTACTCAGCTCAGCAGTGATAATTATAGCCATAATAATAAAAACATGGAATATGGATTTAATAAAACTTGTAATATAAGTGTATTGGAAAGATAAGCTGAGAGAAAGGAGAGCTAGATCTTTATCTATCAACATCAGAAGTTAC
Source organism: Kogia breviceps (assembly GCF_026419965.1). Lineage (NCBI taxonomy): Eukaryota > Metazoa > Chordata > Mammalia > Artiodactyla > Physeteridae > Kogia > Kogia breviceps. The sequence continues at coordinate 80,021,337 of NC_081323.1, forward strand.
TACATTATGCTTTAAAATGAATTACCAGAGAGTAGTAGATATATCTTATTTAGGAAAAAAATAGAATTAATGGGAAAAATAGCTAAAAATGCTACAAAATTATTGTTTCCATGGAATGGGAGAGGGGAATTTGGGGGCAGGACTCTGCTGTTTTTAACACAGGTCTTTTGGTTTTATATGACTTTTAAGAACACGCTTTACTTAATACTTTAGAACATTTAAAAATAGGTGCAATGAATTAATAGTAAATGAGTGTTTATCTAAACTTTCCGGTAAAACGGGTGCTCCACGAGCACTTGCCATATTTCTCCTGCACCTTCCTCTTCCTCCCTGGCACAGGACCAGGTATGCTTGGGGTCTACATACCCCAGTTTAAGAAGCTTTCTTTGGCCTAGGCTCTTTCACGATGGGTAAATATTCAGATTCCATTAGATTTTTGGAAACAGTGACAATAGCTGGAGGACGTCCCGCTTGCCTTTTCAGAACCTTCTTCACTGCTAAGATGTTTCCATGTCCCCTCTGTTAATGGTTCCATGTGTGACCAGGAAGAGCCAGGAGACCCCAGAACTGATACCATTACCCCCGTCTGTACTGGCCACGAAAGCAAGTCTCATGGATGGTTAGAGATTGGCTCTGTCACCCAGCTAGTTCATTACCGTTTCCAGGCTGGCCATTGCAGCGCTGGTTGCTATGAGGATTTCTTATAATCCAAGCCAGGTATGCCTATTTATATGTACTTAAAGTTTTTTCTCAGCTCGAGGCTGAGCCGATGGAGAGGGCATCGAGCACCAGCTGTCTACGGTTTTCTATTGTTAAAATTCATTCCGCTTCACGCTGTATCCTCTCCGGAAATCACTGCCATTCCCGCTTCCCGGGAAACAATAACACTGGGGTACTTGCTGCTGTAATTGCCGACAATATCAATTATTTAGTGTTCTGCCAATTCCTATTAGACTTTTTCTAACCGGAGAATTTACACTGTGTTATTGAATTAAAAACAGTGGAAAGCTTCGGGGAATTGAAACTAATTAGCCAGCATTTGTAAACCCCTTTGTTGGAGATAATTTGTTTACATGACTGATTCAACCTTTTAATGATGGAGGCCTACACGGGCCACGGAAGGTGCCACGGCAGCCATCCTTGGCTGGGCGCGGGGATGCCGTCGCGGTAAAATTCATTTTTCTCTGTGATGAGGTGTGATGCCCCAGCTCACTGGCACCTACCCTCGCCTAGTAGCATGTTTTATCATTACACTTGGGAGAAGCTTTGAGCTTCCCAGGCTTCCCGTGGTGCATTTTTCTGAGCGGCTTTTTTCCTCGCCCACGTCGGCAGGGCAGCTCCTAATAGCTGCTTCACCAGTTCCGTGCGTTTTCATAGCTCCTCCTGCTCCCACCCCACCTGCACGTATTCCTCTTACATCTCTTTGTCTTTCAGACGTCACGATTGGATTCTTCAGTGCTTAGACGTTCTCATGTCCCCTCTACTAATGATTCTGTGTATGACCCATAATTGTTGATTACCCAGTGTGTGTGTCTCCATCATGATAACTGCATGGGGTAAATACAGCCGAACTCGGTCTCTGCTCAAGAGGAACAGAGATAACTGACATCCATTTTGCCTACGCTGAACCTGATGGTGTGGTTCTATATAAAGAATTAGAAAAGAACGCGGTTAATATAAGTTGTGTTTCCTTGTGGTCTTTTGATACCGGGCTCCTTAAATGCAACTTCCTTGATGAGAATGGTTGGAACACGGACATCTGTTTGCTGAGAGTGATGCTGAGAAATGATATCAACGCTTGCGATCGCTGGACTTATTTTAATTAACTAAGTACTCTTGTTAAGATTTAAGGACCATTTTAACAATAACTTTAGCAAGAGCATTCCAAGAATAACTGCAGTTCCTGTGTATCCTGCATAAATTTCCTGCCTTAGCTGCTGTCTACTAAGATGTTCTAAATTTTGAAAAGGTGGGTTGATGAGTAATTGAATGTGTGGATGCAATGGTTAAGGTCTTCCCATTTGCTAGGTCCGGTGAGTAAGCGATTCCCTTCAAGGTATAAATTAATATCCGTGGCAAGTATTTTAAAGCCTTTCACTCACTTTCACAGGTACGTTTTAGCCTCTCTTAAACTCGGACCCACTTAGGTGTTGCCCTGCCGTAGTATCTGCTAAGGCATCTTACTACAATAAAAGAAGCCATCCCTATTTTGTGGTATTTATACCACAAATTCTTTGTTCTGTGTGGGAGGTAATTAAGGTCTCTTTGTGTCACTCTGTAAAACAGTGGGGCTGGCAGTATGTGGAGGTCTTTACTTAAAATTCAAGGAAGGTTCTGTTCTCACTTCCCCCTGATTGTATCCAGGGAGAATAGTTTTCGCTTAATTTCCACATATTTGCGCTGATGTACAAAGGAGCGCTATCACTGTAGCCAGCCTGCATGGCCTGCTTTATAGGCATTCCGTCATGCCATACCACATCATCCCTAATGGGCAGGATTTCTTTCTGCTGAAAGGGACAGAAACCAACTCAGAGTGATTTGAGTAAAAAGGCATCTGTGGCTGCCAGAGTAGAAAAGTCTAGGGATGGATTTGGCTTTAGACTTGCTGGAATCAGGTACTCAGAGTTACTTGCCAGACTGCAGATTTCAGCTGGACTTTCTTATATGTTGATCCAATTTCAGGTAGGTTTTCCTCTAAGGGGAAAAATAACCCACATATACACATGAAGACTTTTATTAATTATCTTATTATTTTTTCTATGCAAAAAAAAAAATGGTACTGTAACTGCCCTCCAGCCAAAGGCCCAACTGAACAGACCTGTAGTGGAACAAGTTGGGTGGATTGCTCTTTGAAACAAGGGCGAAAACACACCATGGGGAACCCCTGGGCGTCTGAGTAAGAGGGTGTTAGAAAGGATTTACTATATGATTTAGGTTCTGATTAAGTAATTTTGGAGAGAGTCGATGGAAGCTCGGCTTTACTCTAGCTTGGGTGCTGTTGGGAAGTGGGGACAATTTTATGATTGTCCCCACTGATATGGGGACATATCAGTGATTGATTTCCACTTAATCAGCCTTAAGTGGAAGGAGTAAAGACAAGAGCAGAGTGAAAGCTGTCCTGGTGGAGGAGCAGGAGTCACTCATAGTAGCTGGGGGAGGCGGTGGGGGCTGGGCACTGTGTTTTTGTGGTCTGCACAGAGATGTTCTTCCTATGCTTGGACAAGGTTACGATGTGATCCTGGTCATTATTTTACTTCATCATGATCACAGATAACAATCTGATATTCCTGTGTTGTGAGATTTTTGATAGCCATAGGGGAACACCGTGGTCTAGCTGTGAGCACGAGTCAGTACCTAACAGCTCCCAGGTTTAGGTGTAAGTGGCAGGCTTGCCATTACATATCAGGGGGTGCTTTTCCCTTTCTTGGTTCCCGCTTTTAGGGAATATGACGTCAGACCACAGGATATTCACCCATCATGTCTACATTGCTGAGATTTGGCTGATTAAGATCAGGAGGGGGTCCCCTGAACCTAGTCTGTAGTCAGGCTAGGGTCAATCTCTCCTTCTCCTTCTGGTATATATATATATATATATATATATATATATATATATATTTTGCGGTACGTGGGCCTCTCACTGTTGTGGCCTCTCCCGTTGCGGAGCACAGGCTCCGGAGGCTCCGGACGCGCAGACTCAAAGCCATGGCTCACAGGCCCAGCCGCTCCACAGCATGTGGGATCTTCCCGGACCGGGGCACGAACCCATGTCCCCTGCATCGGCAGGCGGACTCTCAACCACTGAGCCACCAGGGAAGCCCCTCCTTCTGGTATAGAACAAGGTGTTGGTTCGTCTGATGTGACAATGGGCTGCACAGAAGCATTTGATTCTCTGGACCGGCTGCATTAGCATCTGTAGCACAGGCAGGTACCAGAAACCACATGATTATTAGTCCCTGTCACAGGTCTCCAACAAGAGACCTAGGCTGTAAAACCTAGGCAATGAAAACATGTCCCAGATTCCAGCAGGACCTGGGGTCCTGGGTCCCCAGGACCTGGGGTCCGAGACCCAGGAGTCTCGGAATTTTTTACCTGTCCTGTAGTATTTACATAGGGGCCACAATCTTGGAGGAAATCAAGCACTGTATGGTTGCCCATGGCAACTCTGGCTAATGAATTCAGAGTCACTGACTGGGCGTCCAGAGCAGATATTGTATTATACATGACACCTGCGAGGGTCCACAACAAGGTTCGGATCGCTGTGGAAATTGCAACTAAGGAAGTCTGAATGAAGAGGGCATCTGTTCTCTCACCTGCAGTCTCCCATGCTTGCTTCATTCCAGAGCTTCCTGGGAGGTGTGGAAGTTTTAAATATCTAGAAATCTCTAATAATTACCCCCCAAACACATGGGGTAAGTTAGTGTGAAGCGGACAGGTACAAGCAGGCAGAGCCTCACGGAAGAAGTAGAATCTCGGTGGGGCATGGGCTCTATGGGAAATATAAGGATTTTTGCCATGACAGGAGTGAGCCAATTTTCTGTCCATTTTATAGGGGTCCCTGTAGTGGTCAGGAAATCTTTGTTTTTAAATCATTTAAACATCATGGATTAACCTCCAACCATTTACCTCTTATAGTAAACATATTTGTTCTTTTATCATTCATGAGTTAGTAGGTTTAGGCGAAGAACAATCCATTGAGGCTACTAAACTGATTTCATTTCTGAGAAGCCTAAATTTCAAAAGTAAGTTCAACGCTGTATAGCAGAGTCTCTTGGCAATTTTTAGTTTTTCTTTACAAGTTTGAACCATCAATAAATAGAATTAAATCAGGGATATCCAAAAAAGTCTGCAGAAGGTTTGAAAAAGGCATGAATATTTCCCTTAAAGAGGTTTCTTTTCTCCCGACAAAAGAGAAAACTAGATTATAGAAAACCAAGAATTGCTTATTTTTTTTCTACAGATACTCATATCATTTTAATAACTTTGATGAGAAGAAATAAATGAACAAAGAAATGTAAATATATAATATTATCTAAAAACAATTGCATAATTTGTTAATCTATTGTAATTTTTTAAAGTGAGGATAAATTATGTTTAATTACCAGTTTGTTTTTTTTAACTTCTTTATTGGGGTATAATTGCTTTACAATGGTGTGTTGGTTTCTGCTTTACAACAAAGTGAATCAGTTATACGTATACATATGTTCCCATATCTCTTCCCTCTTGTGTCTCCCTCCCTCCCACCCTCCCTATCCCACCCCTCTAGGTGGTCACAAAGCCCCGAGTTGATCTCCCTGTGCTATGCGGCTGCTTCCCACTAGCTATCCACCCTACGTTTGGTAGTGTGTATACGTCCATGCCATTCTCTCACTCCGTCACAGCTTACCCTTCCCCCTCTCCATATCCTCAAGTCCATGCTCTACTAGGTGTGTGTTTTATTCCCGTCCTACCCCTAGTCTCTTCATGACATTTTTTTTTTCTTAGATTCCATATATATGTGTTAGCATACGGTATTTGTTTTGCTCTTTCTGGCTTACTTCACTCTGTATGACAGACTCCAGGTCTATCCACCTCACTACAAATAACTCACTTTCATTTCTTTTTATGGCTGAGTAATATTCCACTGTATATATGTGCCACATCTTCTTTATCCATTCATCCGATGATGGACACTTAGGTTGCTTCCATGTCCTGGCTGTTGTAAATAGAGCTGCAATGAACATTGTGGTACATGACTCTTTTTGAATGATGGTTTTCTCAGGGTATATGCCCAGTAGTGGGATTGCTGGGTCGTATGGTTAATGACCAGTTTTTTTGTATTTTTTTCTATTTAAAAACTGTCCAGGCATCCAAGATCATTTATTAATTAATTTAAACATTTGTCTAAGGTCTTAAAGTTAGTTATGGTTCTGAGAATTATAATACAATTTGGCTATCACATTAACTCCTATGACTTGTAGCATTGTAAGAATTTTATAACATTAATCCCTTTAATGATACATCCATTATTATCATTTCATTTAACTGAATATAATTTTACATGTATAAATTTTAAATTTTAAACAACCTAAGGAGACAATGGTAACTTAAGTAACTCATAAAACCAGCATAGGCAGTTTAGAAAGTTTAAATATGAAACATGTAATTCCGTACTTATACAAATAAAACTGTGCGCTGTCAGTATTTTTATAGGATAAAGGAATTTTTAAAGACTGAATCATACCCCGTACTCTTGTTTTATCTTAGAGCTAAAGCCATTTTTTATTTTCCTCATAGCTGTAGCAGCAAAGGCTGTTATATAGATATACTTTTGGAGGCCCACAAAAACACTGTTTTAAATTTCCTCTCTTTTTTCCAGACTTTAAAAGAAATAAATTTATTTATTTATTTTTGGCTGCATTGGGTCTTCGTTGCTGCACACAGGCTTTCTCTAGTTGCGGCAAGCGGGGGCTACTCTTCATTGCGGTGCACGGGCTTCTCACTGCGGTGGCTTCTCTTGTTGCAGAGCACGGGCTCTAGGCACACGGGCTTCAGTAGTTGTGGCACGTGGGCTCAGTAGTTGTGGCTCACGGGCTCTAGAGCACAGGCTCAGTAGTTGTGGCGCACAGGCTTAGTTGCTCCAGGGCATGTGGGATCTTCCCGGACCAGGGCTTAAACCCATGTCCCCTGCATTGGCAGGCGGATTCTCAACCACTGTGCCACCAGGGAAGCCCCTTTTCAGATATTATTGAGTGCTTATTTGGGTTAGATATTCATTCATAGAGTTCTGACATAACAACTGAATGATTTTTTTAAAAAAATCTTTAACTCTTTAACCCTTCTTTCTCCAAGAGAGGGACAGAGAGAGCTTTGAGAGGCAGCCGGCTTTAGGCAAATCTGAAATCATCACTCCAAAAGGCTAATTATGTTTTCTCTACAAAGAGAGGACAGAAGGTTTAGATGTAGGAAAACAGATTTTGACATATCGACTCACAAAAGAGAGAGGCATGCGGCTGGTTTTGATACAACTTGTACACACTTGACAGGTTCATCAGCCCAAACAATTAAAAAGTCAGCAATTGTTTAATTCCCAAATACTAAAACCAAGGAGGGGACAACTCCTGGGTTAAACAAAGTATGCCCTCTCACAGCCAAACAAGACAGGGAATCTCCTCTTGAGGATTTCTTCACTTTTTTATATTCAAAGGTGCCTTTCAATGAATACTCTCAGTCCTGTCAAAAGCTCCCCAAAGCGGCCACTGCATTTCTGAATTATTCCTGGTGAAATAGTGCCCGTTAATGAGATAAGCACACAAGTTAGCATGATAGCAAGAAAACAGGAGGATGGCGGAGTTTGGCCTGGGAGAGGCCCAGTGTAGCCGGAGAGCCTGGGAGAGCCGCTGGTGTACTTTAGGAGCTACTTGTGTCACTTCATGGCTCTGGGTCCCAGCTTAAGGCCACTCGTCACCCAGACATCATCAGGGAGCAGACAAAACCTCCTGATTTCAGGCAGACAAAGATAAAAAGTTCTCAGGAGCACCTAAGGGAGGGCTCCGGAAACATCCTTCTAAGGTTTTAAAATGATGACCCAAGTCAAAGTTGGTCCCCAAAAAGAGAGACCAGTTTCAGGAGACACAATGAATTCCACAGCCCTTGGGCCTGGCTTGAGGACAAATTTATCAGACCTGGTCCCGTATTCTGTCTGCGATGGTCCGTGTTATATGTCAGCTTGGCTAGGCTATAATTCAGTTCCTTTGCTATTCAGTCTAAGGCTAAACTAGATATCGCTGTGGAGATGTTTTGTAGACATGATTAAAGTCTATAATCTGTTGTTTTCAGTAAAAGAGGTTATCCTAGATAATCTGGGTGGGCCTGATCTGAGCAGTTGAAAAGTCTCCAAAGCAGAGCCAAGGCTTCCCTGAGGAAGAAATTCTGCTTGTGGATAGAAGCTTCAGCACATCCCCCGGTGTTTCAGCCATTCTGATGGCCTGCACTCTGGAGTTTGGTCTTGGCTGGCCAGCCCCACAATTGCATAAGCCAGTTCATTGCCAGAAACCCCTTAATATAGATATAGCTCCTACTTGTTCTGTTTCCCTGGTTGAACCCTCACGGATACATCTCACTACGGACGTTTCCTGTTACAGACAAAGAACACTCAAGACCCTAGACAAGCAGACAGACTGCAGGAGCAGGTGTTAGAAGACCAGAAAGCAATTTCACCAAAGAACAATACAGAGCGGATGAGATAAACAAAAATGTTGGAAGGGAACACATTCCCAGGAGAACAAGGTAAACCTAATGCTGAAATATTTAACAAAATATTGGAGCTCAGTTTAGCATGGACTTATCTTTCAGCCATGGGCAGAGGGTATCTCAGACAGCTGGAGGCACAGAGGGTCTCGGGTGTAAACACCGGCACTGGGTCCTGGCGTTCTGTCCAGTGCAGTGAGGTTTTCAGCTGAATCTTGGTGGCACATCCCTTTAGCCAGTGCCGTCCAGCCAAACACCACAGAAGCTCAGCTGTAACGGAGTAAGTCGGGCTTATCCCTCCCTGCAGCCCAGGAGAAAGTACACCGTCGGGAAGTGTTGGGCATCTCAATAAAAGGTTGTTAAAAAGGATTTGTCATGGCTTTTAGACTTTGGCTAGGTAATTGGGGAAGGCTACCCCAAGTGGAATTTACTGTGGATTGAATGCTGTCAGGAAGTGGGGACAAGTCTATGATTGGTATCTGGAAGGAGAGGAGAGCATGGTTAAAGGTGTGATTGGTAAAGAATCAACAGTCACGCATATTAACTGGGAGAAGGGGATATTTGGTACTTACGTGGTTTCCACAATAACTTTGTGCTATAGACAAAGTTTGCCCCCCCCCCCCAAATTTTAACTCCTCAGTGTGATGGTATTAGGCGGTGGGGCCTTTGGGAGGTGATTAGGTCATGAAGGTGGAGCCGTCATGAATATTTGTGCCCTTACAAAAGAGACCCCAGAGGGCTCCCTTACCTCTCTGCCGTATGAGGCGGCAACAAGAAAATGCCATCTAGGAACCAGGAAGTGGGTCCTCCCCAGACACCGAATCTGCTAGTACCTTGATCTTGGACTTCCCAGACTCCAGAACTGTGAGAATTACATTTTGCTGTTTAAACCACCTGGATATTTTTGTTATAGCAGCCGGAGCTAAGACATTTTTGGTTTTGTCTGTGCTTATAAAAGATTCTGAAATGGTTTTGTTTCCTTGTTTTTGTTTTGTCTCACAACATGTCATAGTAACAGACTGTGTGTATTGTAGTCACGGAGCGCAGAGCGTCAGCCCCCTGGTCTGATGTTGGTGTTGGTGAGATTGTTGCTACCCAGCAGGAGAGCAGCATGGCCTGGCTCTGAGCACCAGGCCAGCTCCTGGATGTCAGAAGCTGCTCTTCTCTTTCTTGGTCTATAAGTTGAAATGGATTTTAATCTTCTATGGTCTGAGATTTATCTTTTAAAAATGTGGACCGAACTATAAGCAGTATAATTATTATATCTAATTTACCAAAACAAGAGAAATATATTACATAGTGTGATCATTACTAAACATAACAATTTTATTAGAAATCACATCTTTTGATAAGGTAAAAGGAAAATTTTTATGTAGGTCATTGATCTATGAATAAATATTACTTATTGCTTAAATGAAAATAGTCGGTATAAATTTTATTCCCATTTTGAATTTTTATTTATTTAAGTGCTGAGACAACTCATGTCCTTAAATGAGTAGATGGGAACAGAATTTAAAAACAGAACAAAAAATGACATTAATTTTTTTGGTTATCTGCAAAAGACTCCTTTTGATTTACCACTAAAAACTAGTTTTAATGATCTACCTGTTTGCAATGCAGCTGAGTTCCTCACATTGAAAGTAGAGAATCAGAAACTACCTGACTTGCAAAAGGACTTGTTTTGCAGTTATTAGAGATCATATTTCCTCAGCCCCAAGAGCAACATTTTAAATTCTCTTTTGTTCAACACCTCAGAAGTTTTGTTTTTTTAATAGTATGAATGGGGATGGATGAGAAATTTGTCTGTCTTTTGTAAAATGTGAGAAATGTGATTGTTTAAAGGAGAGTAGGGACTGAGAATCCAAGTCACTTCAACTGGAGGTGACTTCTCAGTTAACATAGTTTCAGCAAATGAATATAAATGCACAATGAGAACGTGGAAACTGGTTTTCTGAAGCTGAATATCTCGGGTATCCTCAGAATTCCCTGTACTTTGAAGACTCACCAAGCGATCTGCAGATTGTTTTCCTGGGAGTAGCTGGTGCATCAGTACAATAAGCTCATTATGCATCATGGTTGTTTTGCTTATGGTTTAGCGATGTTACCTTTAAGTTTCCTATGGTGCCTAAAACAGTGACCTTGCACATAGCAATTTCTCTGCAAATATTGGTTGTAGTGGAAGAATCCATTGTATTGCTTTAGGTGAGAAAACACAATTACAAATGGCAGCCATCCTGTGCCATGGAGTACCAGTGCCTGCCATAGTTCCTGCCAATTAAGAGGTAGCCAAAAAAGAAAAATAGAAAAAAAAAAAAAAAAAAAGAAGAGGTAGCCAGTCATTACCTATTGATTGATTAATATCAGTTATCATTTATGAAACAACTCTAGGGGCCTGAGTTAATATACATGTGTGTATGGGTGTACACACACACACACACATACACACAAATGCACACAATATGATGGCTCAACAAGTTATATATTGTTATCCTCGTTTTATAAATAAACAGTTCAGAAAGGTTATGTAACTTGCCCAAGCCGTAGAGCTAATACATAGTTGTGTAAACATTCTAATACAGTTCCAAAACACCTGTTGTTTTCATCACAACACATTGCCTCTGAGTCACACCTGAACTTACATCCTGGTAACCCTGGGGAACAGGAAGAGTTTCTTAAAAAAAAAAGTGCATCTCCATTTTCTTACACTTCAAAGGAGGAAGAGCAGTTCTGTCTTGTACTTGTGAGATAAAATACATAAAATACCAACACAGTGCATGGAATGCTTTAGATATGTAATAAATGCTGCTTCCCTGTCTCATTTGAAAGAAAAGAAATACAAATAAATCTGTAGAAGTCAAAATGGATACATTTGGCTTTTTACTTGTTTGGTGACATTTTTGGTAAAACAAAGCATTTTCCCATTGCCCAAGTCTCAAATCATCCAGACCAGCTACTTGGCTATTTTGAAAGCCCTTCTTAACGCAAACCCATTTGGAAACAATTCAGGGAAGATGGATTCAATCCGAACTGCAAAGATTAGAACACTCCACAATTTTCTTTCATTTTAAGAAGTAGAACACAACCTGAAAATGGAATATAATTGGGGCACAGGAGCACCTCTGGGCTGTCTATTTTATTCTCATTTCCTCAGGAAGTGTTCATATTTGATCTCTTGGTGTACACATGGGAATTAGAGCTACTCACAGTCTGTCTTTGAAACAGGCAAAGGGTTATCAGCCGGGATGACATGCTCGCTGTTGAACCACATCAAACCGATAATCTCATCTTTACCAGTGAACAGCCCCCAATCTTTTTAAAGGCAGAAGAAATTCTATAACAGGAAGACAAAAAATGAAGCCCAGCCAGTTCCATCCTTTGAAGAATGTCTTGCCTATAGATTCAGCCAAGGGATTCTCAAGGATCTGTCTACTTTTATTTACTTATGTGTTTTGTGATGAGGTAGGCTTGAAACTTTGGGAATTTATATATGCCAATATAGAAAAACAAATCTTTAACCAAAAGAAAACATAGAGCTCAAGAGGCAGCAGGCATCCAGTGAGGCAAGTGGGCATTTCATAAAAGTCTGGACATCAGAAGGGTGTTGAAAGGCCTTTTTCCTTTCCCCTTCCTGCCAAAGTGTTGAGTGACTGTTGGGGAATAAGTGAAAGGATTGGGACCCTCTAAACGTTCCCTCTGTTAGCTCAGCCACACCTGCAAACGGTTAAAGAGGCAGCCACGGTGACGGGGGAGAAACAGAATAGATATTTCACCTTCCATACTTGGCTGGGGTTCAATTCAAAGTCCCTCTTTGGAGGCTGCCTATGGGCCCTGGGATGTGTTCCAAGAGGGCAAGTTATTGGGAACGATGTGCCCTGAACAGCAGAAAGCATCCTGTTTTCAAACACTTAGATACTCTCCTGGATGTGACCCCGCCCTGGCCCCCACCCTCCCCCCAACTCTGAGATTTCCTAACCCCTTTCCGCCGGACAACACTGTGAATGCTGATGTCACAGCAGCTGTCTCTCAGTCACACAAAATATCACAATTCTCAATCTGCCTGCTGACTCACAGATAGTAACAGGTGACCAAATATTGTGGCCACCAGCGGTCACGGGGCTCATCAGCTGCATTCCTTTTCTACTGCTGCTGTAAACAAATTATCACAGACTCGGTGGCTTAAAGCCACACACATTTATTCTCTTAGAGTTCTGGAGGTCAGAAAGTTAAAGCGGGTCAGCAGGGCTCTAGGGGAGAATACGTCTCCTTGCCTTTCTCAGCTTCTAGAAGCCGCCCACGTTCTACGGCTGGTGGCCTAGCATGACGGTCTCCATCACCACCTCTCACATTCTCTGAGCCCTCCTGCCTCCCTCTTACAAGGATCCTTGCAATTATATTGGACCCACTGAGATAATCCAAGATAATCTCCCCATCCCAAGATCCTTAACTTAATCACATCTGCAACGTCCCTTTTACCAAGTAAGGTAACATATTTACAGGATCCAAGGATTATCACTTATGGAACACCTGCAGGGGCCTGGAAATTAACATCATGATACATGTGGGTATAGATACATACCACCCCCCCACCAACACACACACAAACTACAATGGCCATACTCAGTGGCCGTGGGCATCTTTGGGGACCATTATTCAGCTTAGAACATACGTCAAGTCATTGTCTCAGAGCACAGACTCTAAAATCAAGCTGATCTTCTCCATGGTCCACAGAGGGTTAAGTATAAATGTCTGGTGTACTCTTTATTACTGGGTATTATAAACCACTTGTTTGCAGCATAGCTGCTAAAATCATCTCCTTTTATAGACTGAGAAGTCCTTGAGTGCAGGGAATGACATCAGATGACACTCATCTTGGTAGACCCAAGTGCCTACCATACTGGTGTCCAGTAACTACTTCTTAAGACTACGGGGTCCTTTCTATATGCAAGGAAGTGGCGATGGTGAGGGAACCTGGTAGAAACCTAGACAATAAATTAAACTCACATTTTATCTTTCACAGCATGATTTACTTTTTACTTATTTATTTTTTTGATGTTTTAGTGTTCCTTGATGAAATGTAGGGCATGTGGGGAAGTGGTTGCTTATAGGGCTAGGGCAGGCAAAATGCAAGATGGCCCCAACCAATCAATCAACCAGACAACCAACCAAGCAGCCAAACTAACCAACAAACAGAAAGAAACAAAGATGGAGCATGTTGAAAGCACACAGAAACCAGTGCTGAAGGAGCTCCTCGTGGCCAAAGCTAGTGTTGAATTAAAACCCAAAGTATAAAATGAATATCCAAGATTTCATGCTGATATTTGCGATGACTTCGATTGGTGGGATAGGGAGGGTGGGAGGGAGGCTCAAGAGGGAGGGGACATGGGGATATATGTCTGCATATGGCTGATTCACTTTGGTGTGTGCAACAGAAACTAACATAGCTTCGTGAAGCAATTATACTCCAATAAAGATGTATCCAAAAACCCCAGAAGACTTCATACTCTAAACACACACAAAAAATAAGTAAATAAATAAATACATAGTGGAAGAAAGAAAGGAAGGAAGGAAGGAAGGAAGGAAGGAAGGAGAGAGAGAGAAAATTCTTCAACGCAGAAGAATTTGGTCACATGTCAACAAAATGCCACGTGGGATCCCGGACTAAATCCTGGTCCAGAAAAGGGACATTAGTGCAAGAACTGGGAAACTGAATAAAATCTGTAGTTTAGTTGGTATATTGTCTTAATGTTAACTTCTTAGTTTGGATAATTTTACCAAGTGTTTACCTGGGGGTATCACTGCAGGAGGGCTATCCCGGAACAGTTCCCTACGTTTAAAATTGTCCTATGATAAAAAGTCAAAGCTAAATTATGGCAGGAAGGTTGTGCTGGCAATTTTTCTCCATGATTCTAAATACTTAAGTGGCTCTTGTCCCGAGGATGAAGGCATGCTCTCCTTTTAAAGAGTAAGAAGTCCCTACCTTCCCTTGGCACTTAGAGTTTTCCACGTGTTTTCACAATGATTTTCCCGTTAATTATGTGAGCGATAGATATGGAGTGATACTAATTTTTTTAGATCAAGAAACAGATGTTTGTGGAGGTTTTCTGATCTCAAGACCAGTGCTCTTCCTATTCCGGCAGCTTGCCAGTATTCCTACTCGTCTGTGCTTTGTAGCCATTAAGAAATTACCATCTTGGATTTGAAATCTGGCTCTTGCTCTTTATTCTCTAAATAGATACCAAAGCATCTGGCTTTAACCTTGGTTAGATATGCCACAATTCCAACCAGACTTAACCTGCAGGGTTTCTTTCCCTGATAACTCTTCAGTCTTCACAAAGGGTGTAGGTATAAGCCTTTTCTTATTCTGATACCACACTTTAGAGAACTTGCAAAGTTCTTGCAAGTCTCACAGCCTGATCTGCATGTACCTGAAATGCGGTGGCTCTCCCTTTGAGCTCTGCTTGAACATCCGGCACAGCCACAGCATAACAGGATTGATTCAAGTTTTGAATTTATGGATGGTTCAGGGTTTCCAAGTTTCAAAAGCGCCTTTGATGCTGGCAATATTGTGGGCAAGGGATGTGGGCGCTGGGAGAGATAAGAGTTTCTGTGGGCTGGAGCTCAAACAGTTACATTCATGCCCCTGTTTTGATGTGGTAACTTCACTTGCTGCTGCCATCTACATCTAAATTGGGGCTGTAGGAGGAGTCTGTTGGCAGCCTGGGTGAAAAAAAATAAACGAAAAGAAAGTACATTCTACGGTGCTAAACAGACCTTTCTTCCTTTTCTCAGACATACCTGAGTGATGGAGGAGACCAGAGCCCGAATGAGTCTGCTAGATAGTCTGCTAATAGTCTGTTATGATGCCATAACAAAGTACCATGGACCGGGTATTTGTTTTCTCACAGCTCTGGAGGCTAGAAGTTCAAAATCAGGGTGTCGGTAGGGTTGGTTTCTTGCTTCTTCTGAGGCTTCTCTCCTTGACTTGTAGATAACTGTCTCCCCCTGTGTAGCCACATCACCTTCCCTCTGTTTTTGTCTACGTCCAAATTTTCTCTTCGTATAAGGACGCCAGTCAGATTGGATTAAAATGCACCCTGATGACTTCATTTTAGCTTAATTAATTCTTTAAAGACTATCTCAAATGCAGTCATAATCTGAGGTACTGGGGGTTAGGACTTCAGGGGATGAATTTTAGGAGGACACCATTCAGCCCATGCCAGCAGCTTTGTTACAACCCAGAATGCAGTCAATCAAATACACTCCACAAGCCTCCATATACTTCAGGGTGGCCATCGGCATTCTTCAGCTTCGGTTTAGTTCTTCCTAACACCTTGGGGGTTGGGGACGCAGGGATTCTGCGCACAGAATCTACAGCCAGACACAGGCTCCACCCTAAAGGTGCCCGTATGGGGTGATCTCGCTGCCATTGGACAGTCTGGGACATTCCTCTCTTTTCACGCCTATGCTCTATCACATTGCCGTGGAGGGAAATTACTGTCCCCCAACCACACAAGCCGCACACCTGCACCCAGGACGTATTTATTTTCTCACTCTGTTGCCTTGTAACGCATCTAATGCTCCAGCTCATTATTCAACTCATGCTGTCAGTTTCTGAGAGTTCACTGTTTTCAAGAAGGGCAGGATAGATGTTCTGGGGCTTGGATCAGAGGCCAATTGGAGTGCCTGTTTCATTGTTATTCAGGTATGGTGAGCCCAGCAAATCAGGAGATGCTTTCCAGTGCGAAGGTGGTTTGTTACTCACAGTTTGCAAGAGGAGGGGGCGTGCCACAGCATGCAGGGCCAAATGGGGGAGCGCCAGAGCCAGTCTGGGGGCAGAAGGAACGAGGGGGAAGTGTGGGCAGAGCCTTTATTGTGTTTTCTGTGAGTAGGTGAGGCAGGGTGAGGAGGCTTATGTTTGGCTGGTTTTCATAATTTCAGCCGGCTTTGGAGTGCAGGGACTGTCCTAAGTTGTCTGGTACCTGGCTCTGGGTGATTAGGAGAGGGGAATATTGGCGTGGAATTTAAGAGCTCAATAGAGGAGAAGGTTGGGTGTGGGCTTTGCAATGGTTGGTTCGCATGTAAAAGATGCACTTGTAGGACAGTCATTTACTCTAAGAATTGGCTAGTCCTAGGAGGGGTAGGCAGTCTTCCCAAGGTTGGTAAGGCCCCAGAGGCTACACATCAGAATAAAAAGGCATGCATAATACAGTAGCACCCACAGCTGTCCCATTCTGAGTACCATTGGTTGGTGTCCTGGACTGGACTGAGATACCTATAGCCCCTCTCTCCCCAGTGGACTGAGATACTATGTCCAGAGAACAGGGGAGACAGGCAGTTAGCCTGTGACTGATCTGTCTTACTTCGTTCACCAAGTAGGAAACTGTAGATTCTGTCAAAAGTCTTGGGGGATGCCAGGTCACTCTTCAGAAAGAGGACTGTCTACCCTTGCTCAGTTCCCATCTCTGGGGAGCCCTGCATTTAGTTTGTGGACGCTGCCACATGGTAGTAAAGAGCTCTGAAGCTGGCAGAGACGTGGAGCCATGAAATCATAGTTAAAGCCGGACAGAGCACAAGGAAATGGGCAGACAGCTAGCAAGGCAGGGACTTGGAGCAGTCCCACCTCAGACCTTGGCGTGGGCACGGCAAACACTGAACTTCCAGGACCCAGACACCGTGCTGAGGTTTAAGAGGCCTGCACTTCCTGATGAGAGCAAAGCAGCAACAGTGCATGAACTGTTGGATGCTGTCAACTCCCAAACTCATCTGAAAATTAGACAGAGGAAGTGTGGAGTGAGGTGGAATCCTAGAACCCTGGGGCATGGGGCCGTCAGGAAAAGGCCTTAGCTGATAAGGTCCTGAGGCAGGATTCCTCTGGATACCAGTCATCTGGGAGGATGGAGGAAGCCCAGGAACACCAGTGACCTGTGCCAAAGAGAGGAAGCCTGAGCATCACAGGAACTTTCCAGAGGTGCTGATGCCACATGGTGGTCATACAGTTGTTCCTAGTTCATTCGTAAATATCCACGAACACTTAACTATATTCTGGGTACTAAGCACTGGGAATATAATGATGGGCCAGACACACATGGTCCCCATCTGGTGCTTAGAAGGCTTTCACTGCAGAGCCCTGGTCTGTAACCCTCAGGCAGAGCCTCCTAGCATCCTCCGATACCACCAGCTTGCGAGCGACCACTTGTGGTATCCTAGGACCATCACCTGTAGAAAACCAGATGCTTATTCCTTGTTGCGGGGCCAGAGCACCGTTCTTCATGACTCATAAGATACCTACCCTGAACCAGTCACCATACTTCTTGCCCTTTAATGCCTCCCAACAACCCTGTGAAGTAAGATTATAATCCTGTTTAAGGATAAAGGATTGATTCCAGAATAGGTGAGCCAGTGGCCAAAGGTCACTCAGAAGAAAACTAACCAAAACCCGGCTGCATCTGCCCCTAAGGCCGCTGCTCTTCCTAAGTTATCGGGCATCTGGAGTCAGGTTCTCAATACAAATGGAAGATGAATCTGAGTCGTTACTCTGATTAAATCATTCCACTTGCTAATAGGTGTTACATCTACTTCTAGGTGTGTAGACACATACTGCTTAGGAACATTTTGACTCATGATTAATTAAATCATATGGATACACCCAAAAGATTAGTGTATAATTTCCAGTTTTTAAAATTTTAATGAATAAATAACAACTCTATTCTTTATTTATCTAATTTAAAATGTTAATGAATAGCTCCCCTTCTAATTGCCAAGCTGAGTATTTAAGGAAACCTGACACTTCATAAATATCGAACTGTGAGGTTTCGTGTGTTGGTTTTCTATAAACATAGGAATTGCGTAATTACCACCCCTGCTATTCATTAAAATTTAAAATTAGATAAACAATAAGCAGGAATGTTTCAGTTCATTATTATTCATATCAAGTACTTTGCTTATGATATCCCCTGCCTCTTTTCCATGATTTCTTTTGTGTTCTGTCCTTTCTCTTTTGAGCACAGAAAATGGTCCATTCAGTGGAAAGCTCTTTCTCTGATTTTCTTTTGGCTCGTTTTCTTTTTTCTTTTTCTCTTTTCCAACGGAGTCATCATTTTATTTGGAAGGAACGGCGGCATCGGAGAAAGAGTTCCGGGCTTAGGGTTGCAAGACCCTTAGTCCTGGTCTCAACCCTGTAACTAACTTGCAATAGGTTCTCTAAGGAACGTCACATCACTGGGCTTGGGTTTCCTCGTCTTCAAGGTGGGGAATTTGCACTAGATGATCATTCATTCATTCATCTTTTTTTCCCTTAAACAAATATTTTTGGGTATATATGTGCCAGGATTATGCTAGATACTGAGGTTCTCGAGGTAAATAAGATATGATTGAAGTTTCTGCCTTTATGGAGCTCATCAGATAACCACACAAACCATTATAAGGTCACAATTATGATTATTACAAAGGGGATACATAGTGTGTGAACCATTATAATGGAGGTTTGGACACAGAGAGATCACGGGAAGCTGCTCTGGAAGAAGGAGTGCTTAAATTGGTATCTCAAGGAGGAATAGAAATTAACTAGGTGAAGAAGGAAAAGAGAAGAATCCCAGGAGTTGGGAAGAGCTTGGCCAAAGGCCCTGTGGCAGGACGGGCTAAAAGGCCCATCTGCATGAGGAGGAGAGAGGGAGAGAATGAGAATATGAGATGAGGCTGGAGCGGTAGTTGGGGCCTGTTCAGACAGGTCATGGAAAGAAGTCTTCTTCCCCAGAAGAGCAATAATGATATGCGTCAGCATGCGTTTTAATCATATTTCCTTTGAAACTTGTTAGATAGATGGAGGCTAGATCCCTTGAGTCTTGGTGTCTCTCTTCCTTTTCCCAGGTCTTCAGAGTTTACAACGCTCTGTAAGGGGTGTAGGTTCTAAAGACAGTTTGTAAGTATATTGGTTAGTGCCAGGTCACAGGTGGGTGATGCTGGCAGACCCTAGGGCTGAGATGTTCACGCCCCTTCGCTTGCTTGTTGCCACATTCCTTCTACTGCTTGGCATGCGGGAAAACTTGGGGAGACACAGCTCTGCACAATCAAAGAATTAGCATGGTGCACTCTTCATAAAATGACTTCATGAACCTGAACTTAGAGCTTCAACAACAATCCTCCAGGTCTGTAATTTCACATACGCTAAGCTGATTCTCCCAGAAATCGATAAAGGCTCAAAGAATACACAATTTCTTCCTTTTATGTATTACAATCTACAATTCATATTTCAAATACTTTGCTTGACATAATCTACTTGTAATTTTTATTTTATTTCTTAAAAGGAAAGAGGGAGATAGCCAAAGATTGTATCCTGGCAGTCTCCCTGGGGGAAATACTGCTTCCTTCTGGGAGCAGGCTGTGCCATGAGTCTTCATCACCAGCCTTTGACTACAGAGGCTACTTTTCATATGATGGGGAGTGGGGTGATGGCTCAAAGGGAGACTTGAGGGCTGGCTCCATTCTAGGCCTTGTTTAGAAGTTGGTCATAGAAAACTCCCCAGGCTCAAAAGTTACTGCAAGTAGTTGGAAAATTGAGAGTATCTTTTTTTTTTTTTGCGGTACGCGGGCCTCTCACTGTTGTGTCCTCTCTCCCATTGCGGAGCACAGGCTCCGGACGCGCAGACTCAGCAGCCATGTCTCACGCCTCCGCGGCACGTGGGATCTTCCCAGACTGGGGCACGAACCCGTGTCCCCTGCATCGGCAGGCGGACTCTCAACCACTGCGCCACCAGGGAAGCCCTGAGACTATCTTTAAGGCATTGCATCTCTGCATAAAATGTAGCTGAGCTGGGAGGAAGCGTGGCATCAGAGTGGTCCCCCAACTATCAGAATCTTCTGGAAGCTTTTTTTTTTTTTTTGCAGTACGTGGGCCTCTCACTGTTGTGGCCTCTCCCGTTGCGGAGCATAGGCTCCAGACGCGCAGGCTCAGCAGCCATGGCTCACGGGCCCAGCCACTCCACGGTATGTGGGATCTTTCCGGACCGGGGCACGAACCCATGTCCCCTGCATCTGCAGGTAGACTCTCAACCACTGTGCCACCAGGGAAGGCCCCAAATTATTTTTTTAATCAACTTTATTGAGGTACAATTTATAAACAATAACATGCAGCCATATTAAGGATAATTTCATGAGTTTTGAGAAAATTTATAACGTGTCACCACCGTCACAATCATGGAGAACATTTCCACATCACCCCAAAGTACCCTCATGACCTTTGCAGTGACCCCTACTCCTCATCACCAGACCCCAGGCCAATACTGTCTGCCTTCTGTCATCATAGATGAGTTTGCTATTCTAGAACTTGATATAAATGGAATCACTCAGTATATATTATTTTGTTTCTGGCTTTTTTTGTCTTTCCTTCCTGATACATGTTTTTTAAAATTCATCCATGTTTTACACACATCAGTACTCTGTTCTTTATTATCACCGAGTAGCATTCTATTGGACAGATACAGCACAAGTGGTTTATTTATTCACGTGTCAATGAATATTTAGATTGACTTATGGCTATAAAGCGGCTATGAACATTTGAGTAGAAATCTTTGGGCAGACATATGTTTTTTATTTCTTTTGGGCAGATATCCAGGAGTGGAATTCTGGGTCCTATGATAAGTATGTGTTTCACTCTATGAGAAACAACCAAAATGTGCTCTGGAGCAGCCAGACCATTTTGCATTCCCCATAGCAGTGAATGAAAGTTCCATTTGCTTTGCCTTCTCACCAATACTTGGTATTGTCACCGTTTTTCCTTTTTAGCCATTCTAGTGGGTGCAGAGTTGTATGGGCAAATTACTTTTAACTTCCCTAAACTTTAAACTTTTCACTCTTCCAAAAGGGAAGACCTCGCTAATAGCTGTTTGACAGACGGAAAGAGAGCGTTTGTAGTACACAGGGCCTGGCACGCGATAGCGCTCAGTAACTGACTCTTGGCTGCGCTGCTCACGGTGGGAGTGCGCAGCCTGGCTGCGCGTTATCTCAGGTAGGGAGATTTTAAAAATCCAGCTTCCCGGGGTTCATGCCAGATCGATGAAATTCGAATGGCTGGGGATGCTTGAGAGGGGCTGCTTTGTGGAGACCAAGCCTCGTCTGCCTCCGCATAGGGTCAGCCCGGGCCTGGCCAGTACAAAGCAACGGCAAGTGACTATTTTAACCTTGAGTGTGTAAGGTTTGTATGTGTGCGCAGGGCTGAAATGGCAGTGGGGGATCAGTTGCTGCTGCAGTGGCCTTTCCAGGCAGGCGGACCGAAGACGGACACGTTTGCAGTTTCTGAGGACTGTGTGGGATGGGAGGGGAGTTTGCAGTCATGAGGTCTCCAGCACAACGGGCTGTGTCTGCAGGCGTGCCGGCCGCGGGCTGAGTGGGGCTCACAGGCGACTAGGCGCAGCCCGCTCACCAGGCAGCTGCAACCCACTTTGTCGCTTCTTAGGCCGGCTTTGTGTGGTTTTAGGAGCTTTTAGGAGGCTTTTGCAGGCTCTCCTCTGCAGCCAGCTGGCAAAGCGGTGGGATCAGCCAGAGGGTGTTGCCTGGGTCCTCTTTGGAGGACCACACGTATACTCAGAGCCCCTCCTCTCTCCTTGGAACATGGTCCACAGGGAGGGGACAGCCTCACCCTCCCCTCCAAAGTTAGAGACCCCTGCAACTGGTAGAACGGTGAAGCAGCACGTGCCTTGGCCTTCCTGTGGCTGCAATTTCTGGAAAGGCTTTTCTATATATAATCCTAAGTAGCTTAGTAATTTTCCAGAGAGACAGTATTCCCAGGACAGAGAAGGATTTCCCCTGACTTGAAATTACAGCGTCTTCTCCATCTATTTCTTCACAGACCTGGCCTCCTGTTTAGTAGATGCTGGGTACTTGTTAGGTGACTAGAACTGAGTTGAAATCAGAATTTCTAGACGATTTGGATATTTTATGCCCAGGAGTTGCTTGGAGCCAGATGTATCGGGGTGATGATCTTGACCTTGGCTCTGTGGCTTGTCCCTCCTATGACCAGCCCAGCTTTGTCCCTCTGAACCCACAGCTCACGCCCAGGCCTTCCACTGCGATCCCAGCTGCCGGGTCCCTCCCCTGCGGTGCTGCACGCGATCTCCACCCCGGGGGGTCTGCAAGCCTCCTCTCCACCCAGCCCCTCACTGAAATGTCTCTGCCCTGAGTCCCTTGGCTTCTCCCCCCCTGCCAATTGAGAAAACAAGCCGAGCAAGAAGATCTCAGGGCTTTTTTCCTGTTGAATCCTTGGGGGAGGCAGGCAAAGTTTTCAGGCAGCCGCAAGATGGGTAGAAGATATGTTTGGAAGAGGATGCGGGAGTAATTTCACCATCTCCCTCCATTCCAGCTAGTTGCTGCCGTGCACTTAAGTACCCCAAATTCAGTGGCCTCAGATCACAAGCTTTTATTATGCTGACAGGTTCTGTGGGGCAGAAATATGGACAGATACAGTCAGAAAGGTTTGTTTCTGTTCGGTTCCATGACATCTAGGACCTCAGCTGAGAAGTTTCCAGTGGCGGAGGGTGAGTCCAGTGGCTGGGGGCTGGAATTATCTGGATGCTTCTGTATCTGAGGGCCCTGGGTAGGATGACTTAGAGGCTGTGCTCAGTGAGACTGTCAACCAGAGCATCTACACATGGCCTCTCTGTGTGGCTTGGGTTTCCTTATGACACCGTGGCCGCATGGTGGTCAGACTTCTTACACAGAGCCAGGAGCTCTAAGAGAAAGTCAGGGGCACCTGCAGACACACGAGGTCACTTTTGCCATACACCCTTAGTAAAAGCAGTCATAACGTGAGGACACAGACCCCACCTCTCAATAGGAGTGTCGTATAATCTGGGTGTTAGAATAACTTGTGCTTTAGGGCCTCCACTCCACAAGTCTTTGGCTGGAAAGCTGCCAGAGGAGGAGAGCGGTGGCGCGAGACGCGTCAGCCCCTTATGACCCTTATGTTCCCTTCTCGACACCTTCCCGGGATCCCTCCGCGGCAGCTCTTGCAAACTGTGCTGCTGGATTTCAAGGAGAGACACAGTGTTTGGTCCTCAGGTCCCACCCTGAGACATTTCGATTTGATTCTCTCCTTGGTGGTGAGGCTCCTGCAGTGAGAGCTTTGAGAAGAACGCTATCCTGGGAGGGTCAGAAGGGCGGCAGCTAGCTGGGTGGAAGAGAGCGGGGCCGCCGTGGGCAGGGAGACTGAAGACATGACCACATGAAGGCTCAGAACCGGGGAGGGACCTGTGTCCCCAGAGAGAAGAGAAGGACCATATCTCCGAGGCCAAAGAACAAGATGTGGGAGGGGCGGCAGTTTTCAAGAAAGAGGTCGTCTGACAGATCAGTTCTTCTGCCAGACTCCGGGGCCAGGGTAATGAGGATGTTTAGACGTCCTTACTCCACCCCACTGAATGGCTTGGAGCGAATAACTGCAGCATCTCAGCCCCATAGAAATGACCTCAGAAACCAGTCTGCTGTTCCAAGTCTCTTCCTGCTAAGGAGCCCCAAGTGTGGGGATCCTTGCCGCCCACCTCCATTGTACGTATGCTTTTTTAAACATATAGAAAGCACGTTGTTTGCGATTACATTGGACCTTCCAAAGGAGGCGTGAACATAAATTCTGAGATGAACAGCCTGGTGCTGGAAGCCTCTCGGCCTCACTTCAATAACTTATTTCAGTGACTCCCCAGCCGAAAGCATCTTACATACTTCAGTTCTTGAGAAGATGAGACATGAATGCTGGGGAATTATAAGACAGAGGGTCTTTATTGCAACACTGAACAAGCTGGAAATTACAAGGTAATGGAATCTCAGCGGGAGGGCCTCATACCCTGCCATTAGCTAACTCAGACAATGATTGCTGCAGGATCGGCTGGGGTTATACAAGCACCGCACAGGTTTCTGCACTTTGCATCCTCGTCTGGTGAAGCCCAGACATAATCACACTTGAAGGCAGAGGGGACACCTGGCTGCCGGGAGCTTTGACCTCACAGGAAGAGTCTACAGAATTACCTCCTCTGGGATTCCTTTATCCTACAGGAGATGATTTCCTTCTGAGCCCTTAGTGGTGCACAGACGCTAAATCGTGTTCGGAAAAGGTGGAGTAGTGGGTCAGGCCTGGGAGTAGATACTCATCTCCCAGCATATACCTCTGCAGGCGCTGCCTCTTGCCCCTTTGTGGGATCACTGAACCAAAGGACAGCCCGAGCAGAGACCCCAGTCAAGAGCACCCTTCCTGTGTTCCTTGCCACGTAGCCATGAAGGCTCCAGGCTGTGCAGGAAACACAGAGGCAAAAGTGCAGCCCCGATTATGGGCTCTGCAACCACCACCACAAAGACAGCAGCACACAAATGCCAGGGAAAACGTGTATACCAGGTACTCGGCTACCGTTCCACGTACCTTTCTACGACCTTTCCAGTAACCTCCCCAGGTAGTTGATCGTAGCCCCGTTATACAGAAGAAGAGAGAGAATTTAACCTTAGTGCACGCGAAATCAGGATTACATCGTCCTATCAAATATCGTTTTCTAAAATTTGGTTCCTTGAGGGTCATCTTTATGATTTCTGCCCTCTCCATGGGCTGTGTAATTTTTTCATTATTTACTTATATATCTTTGAATCAGTTTGCCCATCTTGCCCAGGCTTTGCTTAGTTAAACACAGCAGAGGGGTGAGCTGCAGCCTAGGAGGAGCTGGGCACTGGCCCAGGGCCCGACCCACTTGAGTCAGGCTGACCCAGGTAGGAAGTAGAGTTTACCAGGAAAAGCCTTGAACCGCAGTCTTGGCGTGCTTCAGCGTCTCAGAATCCAAGACGAGGCACGGAAGAGGTGGCAGACCTCACTAAAGGAAAATGAAGGATGGATAAAGCCTTGGCACTAAAGGAAAATGAAGGATGGATAAAGCCTTGGCACTAGGGGATTCTGTGGGCAGCCTGCAGGGAGAAGGAAGTAATATGCATCAATTGACAGCCTCAGTGGTGACCTTGAATGTGGGGGGTTTTGGTCCCTGGGAGGAGCTGACCAGAGCAGAGCCTGGGCATAGTGACTGGGTGCTGGAACATTCACCAGGTCGCGGGCAGCACGAGGGGGTAGACTCTGTTTCTGGAACTGAAAGCAAGGCAGGAAATGAGGCTGGAACTCTCCACAAAAGCCCACGCGCCTGGGCCTTGAGGGCAGGACTTGACATTGGAGCCAGAGGGCCCACGGACTCGCTGTGCCTCAGCCTTCCTTAATGCAGGGGAGTTCACTGCAGGTGGGTGGGATCAGCAGGTGGACCTGGGGGGCCCCAGCTGCAGGGAGAGGAAGGCTGGGAGGCAGGGAAGCAGGCCTGGCAACTCTGGCTCCGGTGGAAGCAGCCTGTGTTTTCTGCTAAGATAACAAAGGTTTGCTTCCACTCGCTGGTGGGAGAAGAACGCAGGTCAAGTGCTTGCACAAATGAGCCCACGTTGCTGCCGACTGCCCTCAGGCTCAGCTTCCTCTGAGCCTTCCAGGGCACGCGAATGAGAAATGTTTCCTGTTTGTGTTTATAAGCGCAAGCAAACAAGAGCTGGGCTGTCATCCCAAGTCAGAGGTAAAAATGCTGCTAATTATGTAAAATGGGATGAAGGCTACATCCAGAACCGTTTCAGAGGGCAGAAGAGAAGAGAGGGAGGCGTGTGTGGGGGGGGGAGCATTGGAAGGAGTCAGGGTCTTCTCTGCCACTTGGAGCCTTTGGTGCCTGCTCTGTGCCCCCTTTTCACTTTGTTCTGAAAAACAGCAGGACTAGCTAATGTCCGAGGTATGAAATTCAGTTCAGTTTATCCATCATTTTCTAGGAGCTTATTATGCACAGAAAGGAAGGAAGGGAGGGAGTGAGGGAAGGAGGAAGGAAGGAAGGGAGGGAGGGAGGGAGGAAGGAAGGAAGGAAGGGAAAAAATTACTCAAACAAGCAAATCCCCTAAACAGAACTCTAACTATTTTGCATGTAACGCTCTGATGTATTTTCTGATGGGTAATTTGTTTCCTACTCATCAGGATAGAGTGACCTGTGTTCAGACGTGTGCTGTGAGTCACCTAGAGAGTGTTCCTCCTCCCCATTTTAGAAAAGGAAGAATTAACATCTCTGGAATACCTACTATGCACCAGAAACTAATGACATTTGATGTTCCTTGTCTCATTTGACTCGAATCACACAGGTCAAGCTAAGCGGTGCTGCAGTAACAGCCTCTAAACCTCAGTGGCTTAAACATTGCACATTTATTTCTTGTTCACGTTGCATGTCCATTGCAGGTGGGCTCTGCTTCTTATGGGACCCAGGCTGAGGAAATAGCCTTTATCTTGGGTGGCACGGGGGGCCATTCTCGATAGAAAGGTAGCCCTGGAGCGTACACACCAGCAACAAAACTCTCCTGTCCCAAAGTGACATATGCCCAGCTTCATTCATAACTCGTTACGTGGTGGTCACATGGCCCCATTCTGCCCCCGGGGATCCAGGACACATAATCCTACCTTGTGACCAGAAGGCAGAGACTGGGAAATATTTGCCAAAAAAAGCACCAGTGGCTTCCGCAGTTTCTTCAAATAATCCCTAGCTCACTGGGTTACTGTATTATTCTCATTTTACAGATGAGGTTTCTGAAGCTAGGAGAACTTGACTAACTTAATCAAAATCCAAAGAGTTTTTATGCCTTCATACAATTTCTTTTGCTTTTAGTATTTGTGAATCTGTTTCCTAGAAAAAGCTAACATGTGAGTAAACTGATGAAATCAGATGTCTCAGCCACAAAACTGGTTGCCAAACTCTCTCAAATGGCAGGCACCTTGCAAGGTCTTGCCCAGGCGGCCGGCCATGTCACTGGCCTCTTTCCTGTGAATACCTTTTTAACTATAAAATTTAAACTAGGGTGGGATTCTCCAGACAGAGTCCCATAGAACGTTAGTGACATTGCATACTAAAAAGTGTTCCATTAAATGTACTTAGGAAACATATATTTTGGAATATGCTGGTATACACAATACTAAACAGATTTTATCACTGCGGGTATTCTTTTAAAGGATTGACTTTGCTTATATGACTTGTGACTCTCCAAGAGGGAGACTTTAGCATGTGATGTATCCCAAACGCATTTGCTTAAGTTTTCTGGAAAATCTATTAACATGGAAATGCTGGACCAAGATGTTAATGTGTGACAATGATACTCATTGCATTGTAAGAGGTATAGAGTCTAAACTCCTTTCATGCAGTGGTTCTGGAATAGGAAAATTCAGGACAGGAGCATCAAGTACCACACAAACAGAGCCTGTATTATCCCAGGTGCTGCAGATAGAGAATCAAACAGGTATGATCTATGCCTTCAAGGACTACATGATTTAAACAAATAATTATCAGTTATTGGCAATTGTCATTTGCTAGGCTTGGTAGGAATGCAATTTTTAAAATCTTCACTCTAGCCCAGCCAGGTAATTTTCATCTTCATCTTTAAAAGGAAGACAGATGACTACGTTTATGCATAACTAAGACTCAGATGAACTCGCTTGGCCAAAACCACAGTGTCACTTAGACACTGAACCCGGCTCCCCACCTGGGGTCTTTCACTCTGATACTTAGTGACTCTCCGCCAGGTCTCCTGCAGGGACAGGAATAGAGCTGAGGGCAGTGTCATGGGCTCAAGCTCACAAAGCTCAGAGGAGGGTCGTTTTCACTCTTAAATGAGACTCCCACAACCTTCTCTCAGTGCATATGGTGCATGGAACTCGGAGGCCCTCAACCTTGGCAGTTTATGAGCCTCACTGCAGGAGTTTTACAAAATGCCCACATCCAGGCTGTCCGCCATCCCAGCGGACTCAGAACCTCCGGGGGTGAGAGCTGCCACTGCTATATTTTTGAAGCTCCCTAGTAATCGTTCAGCCAAGATTGAGAACCAGTGGCGTGACCCCCGCTTGACCTGTGGGAAGCGCCAGCCTCGCTCTTAGCTCCTGTACCTCTCACCTCCCAGTCGGAGAGTGACCTCACACTTGAGATGTAGAAATCAGTCTGTTCCAAGAAGAATTCTTTCGGGTGTTAGAATAAACCCCTTCTCTTGGAAGGAGCAAAGACTTTGGATTTGGACCATCCAGGGTTCTGACCCTGCTGTGGTCCATGCTCGGGAATGCTTTCATCTCTCTGGGTCTCAGCGGTTTTTTGTTTTTTGTGTGTGTGTGGTTGTTTTTTTCACATCTCTAAAACTGGAACTTTAAAAAAAAAAATTTATTGGAGTATAGTTGATTTACAATGCTGTGTTAGTTTCAGGTGTACAGCAAAGTGAATCAGTTATACATATACATAAATCCACTCTTTTTTTTTTTGGATTCTCTTCCCATATAGGCCATTACAGAGTATTGAATAGAGTTCCCTGTGCTATGCAGCAGGTTCTTATTTGTTATTGATTTTACATATAGCAGTGTGTATATGTCAGTCCCAATCTCCCAATTTCTCCCTCCCCCCCATACCCTGGTAACCATAAGTTTGTTTTCTACATCTGTGACTCTACTTCTGTTTTGTAAATAAGTTCATTTGTACCCTTTTTTTCTTTTGTTAGATTCCACATATACGTGATATCATATGATATTTGTCTTTCTGTGTCTGGCTTACTTCACTTAGTAAGGTTTTTTAGTGCATCTATGATAACACCCTCAGCACGTACGGGTGCAAGGAGGAAAGGAGGTGATGTTCCGTACTTGACACAGAGCAGGTGTCAAACATGACAGTCCCCTTTCTCTCCCTTCACTGTCCCCTCTTCTCCGTGCTTTAATTTAAACCGAGTCTATCATCTTAAGAATCTGAAGAATTTCATGGCTTGTCCTAAAACTAAGACTGGTGATGTTGCCATGAAGTCCTGCCATAGGACCTGGGAGGACGTGGAGTAAGTGATGGCTTTTATCATTTTCTGTTGGTTCCAGCTGCATTATTATTAGTGCTACCATTATGAGGGCCTTTGTTTAGCTTGAGGAAGCTGAGTCAAGTGTTCATTTAAAGCAGTGAAGCTCAACACAGACAAATATGTGTATACAGTCTCCATTCTTAGATGCACTAATTGCTCACCCGACGCTCTAAATTCTAATTAAAGCCATTCCACCAGATGATTTTATTTTATTCCTTTCAACTTGTAATTAAAGCATTTACTGGCCAACTATCTGAAAGAAATGAAGAGATTCCACTTGGGTGTTTGAAGAAGAAAATGGGATGAAGGCCCCTGAGGGGGTGATTTGGTTGTTGTTTAACAAGATCAACTCCTTGTTGGCTGGAGTTCATTTGGGGGGGAAGCATTGACTCTGCTTTTGGACATTCGATTTAGCTAGATTACAGCTAAATTCGAGAATTCAGTTCTTCATGCATTTATTGAATGCCAGTGCATGTCCAGGGACAGAATCATTACGTGAATCTAGTGGTCACCAGTCAGGAATTTGTAAGTGGCAAACCAAGCCACAGGTAATGAACCACACTTTCAGAACTTCCTCAGAATGCCCTGCTTGGGTCTTCTTTTCCTTGCTCTCATCTTCCTGATTTTGGTTGGTTGTTTTAGTGACCACCAGTTAACGACTATAATCAAATGGGTCCCCACAGCTCTCTCAGATTTGACTTGCTCCTCACTCACTGGTCCCACCTTCTACCCTGCTAATCCCAGGCAGAGTTTTGGCGGGGAGGGGCTATGTACTGGACAGACGCCACCTACCTAGCTCTAGGCTAGTTGTTATAGGTATGGAGTTTACTATCCTTAATATAAAGATAGTCTTTACAAACTTATAAGAAAATCTGACGCCACAGTAGATAAAGACCCAAATCATTAACAAAATAAAAACATGAAGAGCCAAATATAATGCATTTTAAAACAAGCACGAGACAGTGTTTTTCATCCACCAAATTAACAAAGGATGATCATAAGCAGTAATGCTGGTGAGCGGGCACATTCCAAGGTGCTGGTAAGACTAGAAATGGATCAGCTCCTCCCCTAACAAGCTCAGGGCCCAGGACAAGAGTATAACTTGGGGCCCACATACCACATACCTACAGATTTAAAAGTTACAAACAAAGCTAAGAAGTGTTAAGGATTTCCAGTCTTCCTACCTTGAACAAGTACACCTTCCTAATGACTTGGGTGAATTTATAATTCTTGGGCTCTCCGCAGTTCTTTGGTAGAACTTGGCGGTCCTGGCCCCTAGCAGCTTCCCACTTCTCTTGCCTCCCCAGCCCCACCTGTGCTAGGAGGGACTCTGTACACAGGCGTGTGGACCCCCCAACTGCACCTCCAAGATCCTTCCAGTTAACCCACCCACTACACACAGCCTGGGCTATGCACTGTGCAGTTGAGGTCTTCTCTTGAGAAAACAGCCCCAGGGAAGAAACTCTGAAACCGTGGAATCAGGTGTAGTACCAGAGGAAGGCAATTCTAAGACCCCAAGCATTGGGAGCAAGATCTAGAAAGTCAGAGGTCATCTGCTCCCAGTGGGTTATCCCCTTGACCCATAGGAAGTGCCACGGCCCAAGGGAGGCCAGAGAGGGGCCCAGGAAAGTGTGGGACCAGGGCAGGGACCCTTCTTGCCAAGGTCAGTAGTAATTGATGTTATCTCTCTGGGAAACAGTTGGACAAGTTTAAAATGTTGGAGATGCATTGTCCAATTGTTTCCCCGAAACAATGTCCCAGGCATCCAGTCTCTGAGAATCAGAATACAGAAGACTCGACAAAAAAGTAAAATAATAATTACATATAAAATATTATCTCGTAATATGACTTATCATATCCCTCTCAGAAAAGCCACAGCCTAAATGTCTAACAATAAGTCAATTACTAAATCAGTTATGGTACTATCCAAATATGGCTTATAATGTTCAGAGTCAAAAATAAGAAATAATGTAATACGTGATGTTAAGTGAAGCATTTAATACATAGTAGCAAGTGGTTAAAAAAAAAAGATGTGAAACTTTCCATACTTAAACCATATGGTTTAAACATTATGACTTAAACCATAGAAAAATATTTAAATGTAAATGTGCCAGAATAGAATATTAACTGCTATTGATGAAGTGGGTGGGCATGAGGGAATGAATTCTGGGTAATATTTTTCTCTTCAGGTATGTAAGCCTTTATTTGGAAAGTTTTCTGAAGAACAGCTTAGTAATTTTACTCTCAAGAAGAGAAAGTACAGATTAGTTTAGATGTTTTGAAATAGCGAGTGAATGCACAGTGTAAGTTATTGTCGTGGATCTAGTTTTTGCTTTGGGAGTGCATTCGTAGTTGCTTATTACATTGTTAAAAATAAATGAATTAAGGTACAAGCAAATAAACAAACAAGCACGACGGTATGCAGGGAGTAATGATCAAGGTGTGTGGTTGAGTCAGAATTATGATTAATTCTGTACAACTGAGGTCCAAATATAAAAATAAACAGTAAATTCATACTAAATATATTAAAATAAAGATACAAACAGGAATGAAGGGCCAAGAGGAGAAGTAAAAACAAAGCTTTGCTCGCTATCAATGTTTTTTTTTTTTTTTCCTTTTTTGTGCTAGGCGGGCCTCTCACTGTCGTGGCCTCTCCCGTTGCGGAGCACAGGCCCCGGACGCGCAGGTGCAGCGGCCATGGCTCACGGGCCCAGCTGCTCCGCGGCACGTGGGATCTTCCCGGACCGGGGCACGAACCCGTGTACCCTGCATAGGCAGGCGGACTCTCAACCACTGCGCCACCAGGGAAGCCCTGCTCGCTATCAATGTGAACACAGTTGATGGTGGTGTGATTTTTTTCCCTGAGCTTCCTGGCAGGCAGAGCAAAGAAAGGCCCCTGTTGATCCCTCTTTCTGTTTGTAATCGGCACCTAGAGGGGCACGTCATTTGCCGCATTGCAGCCTTGGTCTGTCTCTTCCATGTGCACTGCCTGTCCGTTACCGAACACGAGACCGAGGGCCTGGCGCACAGTTAGGCCAAACGATACCAGGACGTTGGACTTTGGAGCAGAGAAAGGTTTACTGCAGGGCCATGCGAGGAGGTGGGTGGCTCACGCCTTCAAAACCCCGAGCTCCCTAAAGGCTCTCAGCAAAGCCCTTTCATAGGCAAGGTGAGGGCGCCGCGTGGGTAGCTGTTGCAGCCTTCTTGGTGCCAGATCCTTTGTTCTTGAGGTCAGGTGGTCACGGCCAGGTCGCCACGTCCCTGTAAGCCTCCACCAAAACAAGACAAGAAAGGGCAGGGTCCCAAGGCTCAAGTTCTGCCCGCTGAGGTCCAGGCCCTGGCTAAGAGGAGGGGGTCCCTGCGGGGGCCGGTTACCCCGCCCAGGAGCATTCGTCCGGCGCCCAGTCTGGGTCTTCCCGCCAGTGCCCAGGTCCAGCTGAGGAGGCGGAGCTCAGCTGGCGGCGCCCCCAGGGCCAGGTCTCCAGACCCTGCCCAGCCATCGGCACTGAGGGGACCAGGCGCCCAGGACCCAGCCGGCCCTCAGGCTCCTCAGGCCACCCAAGGCGGGGAGCGGGAGAGGTTCGCTGCTGCTTCAAGGCCTGGGCCCGGCCAATGGGCGGCTGTGGCGAGGGCTCTGGAGCCCTGCAGGACACAGTCCTCAGCCTGTCCCTGGGCCCCCCAGCTCACCCGGCAGCCCGAGGCCAGCGGGTCTGGAGGGCCCTGGGGAGAAGGCCGCGATCTGATTCTCTGCTGCGAGGACCACGCACTAATGGCCGCGTGCCCGCCCCACCCCTGTTACATCTCTAGAGGGGGTCTTTCCTGTCTTTGCATTTCCGGTGTATGAGAATGGCAGCAACAGCAACAACAAACAAGAGATTGAACTGAGCCGTTTCCGACATGTAATGTGCTTTGAGTCTCGGTTGTTGAATCAAGACATTTCTCTGCCCTCCCAGTTCCCAAGAAGATTCCAAAATGACTCAGCATAGCCCTGGGTTGGAACTTTGCAGCAGCGATAGAGGGAAATACCTGTCTCTAATTTAAAGGTGGCTACAGAGAAGAGCTGATCAGGCAATCAGAATGGAAAAAGTAAAGAAGACATAGAGGTCCTGCCGGGAAAAGTTTTGGGGGGGGAAATTTCCTAAATACTGTGCATTAAACAGAGCAGAGTTTGGGGGTCTCCAAGAGCACCATCACTTGTGACACTAACGGCAAGTTCAGGGTCCCCAAGACCACCCTTAGGTTTGATAATTTGCTAGAAGAACTCACAGACTCACTGAAAACCATGCGACTCAATGTTACAAATTTTTAAGGCAGAATAAAACCGATTAAAATTAGCAAAGGGGAAAGACACATGGGGCAGAAGCCAGGAGAGTTTCACATGTAGAGCTTCTAGCTGAGCTCTCTGGCTGGAGTAATGGACAGCACTGTCTTCTCCTAGCAACAACGTGCAACAATACTCATGGAGTATTGCCAATCAGAGAAACTCACCCAAGTCTTGGCGTCCAGAGTTTTTATTGGGGCTTCAACATCTAGACATACTTGCCCACCCACATGGCCTGCCTCAGTCTTCAGCTCCTCCAAAGTTTGATCTCATACCACATGGCCCAAGCCCTCCATTATAAATCATCTAGACTGTAGGGGGTGGCCCAAGGCTCCCAAGTAAACAAAGACACTCTTATCAGGCAGGTCATTCTAAGAGCTTAGTGATGACCTCCTAGGAATCAAGGGCAAAGCCCAGACCTATTCTTGGGTAAAATCATTTCTTTAATACACAGACAGACATACGTGGATTCTCTAAAGCCAACTCTACATGATGCCATAGGTTATGAAGGTTTCTTATTTGGATGGTTGTGTGCTTTAGGTAATCTACATGGCTATTCCTCTTTCTCACCCCTTGTTAGCAAGAACAATCCAGAACTGAAATAAGAGAGGCTGTGGAAGTAGTGTTTCTAAATAGTAGTGTTGCAGGTTGGGTTCCCCAGAAAACAATCTCTGAGATGGAGTCATATGTGCACCATATTTTAAGGAATAGCTGCAGGAAGCAGAAGAATAGCCCCCCAAATGTCTGCCTCTTAATCCCTGGAACCTGTGAATATGTTACCTTTCCTGGTACAAGGGACTTTGCTGATGTGAATAAGTTAAGGATCTTGAGGTGGGGAGATGATCCTGGATTATCTGGATGAGTCCAGTACCATCTCAAGAGTTTGTACAGCAGGGAGCATCAGAGGTCACGAGGGTCAGAGTAAAAGAAGGTGTGACAACAAAAGCAGAGGGCTTAGAGAGAGATTTGAAGATGCCTGTACTGCTGGCTTTAAAGTTGGAGGAGGGGGCCGTGAGCCAACGAAGACACCAGTCTCGAGAAGCTGGAAAGATCAAAGAAAGAAATTCTGCCATAGAGCCTTCAGAAGAAACACAGCCCTGCCAACATCTTAATTTAGCCCAGTGAAACTTATGACCTCCAGAACTACAGGAGAATACATTTCTGTTGTTTGAAGCCACGAAGTTTGTGGTAATTGGTTACAGCCATTACAGGAAACCAATGCAGCTCCTCCGGGAGTGAGAGGGGGCAGGGGCGGGGAGAGAGAAGTCCAGGGTGATACTCAATGCTCAGGCTCAGCCTTGACCGATGGCCTGGGGACCTCTAGAGAGAAAGAGCCCTCCAGAGTTGCCTGTGATTGGGCTGAGATGACCTGGCCTTCATGCCCCCGCTGTTGCTGAACCCGAGTTTGAGTGCTTGATGCACAGAGGCCAAACAAACTGAAATATCAGAGTTTGGATCGGAGAAAGGTTTATTTATTGCAGCGTCATGCGAGGAGAGATGGGTGGCTCACACTCAAAAGACCCGAACCCCCCAATGGG
Source organism: Kogia breviceps (assembly GCF_026419965.1). Lineage (NCBI taxonomy): Eukaryota > Metazoa > Chordata > Mammalia > Artiodactyla > Physeteridae > Kogia > Kogia breviceps. The sequence continues at coordinate 80,056,314 of NC_081323.1, forward strand.
TTTCAGGGAAGAAGTTTTTATAGGCAAAGTTCTGGGGGGGGAGGGCTGCAGGGTGTTTAACTGGCCTCTGCTTGGTTAGAGGTGGGGATCCAGGAATCTCAGTCATCAGCCTTCTGGTTCCAACCAGTCTGGGGTCTGTGCACGAGCTTGTGCACAGCCTGAATTTATCTTCCTCCACCTGGGTGGGGGCCTTGGTTCCTGTAGAAGGACTCGGAGATCGGTATCAGATTGGTTTGCACATCACCCTTCCCACTCCCAGGAGGAGCCAGGCCGAGGCCCCATGCTGCACTGGTGTTTCTTTCTGCATTCCCTCACTCCCCGAACTAGCAGCAGTTGTTTGAATCTGCCCTTTGGAACTCAGGGAAGGTATTGCATAGGAGGCTGAAACCTTTTTCCTGCAGACAAGAAATGGGGGACACGAAAAGGCTTTTGTCCCCAGAAGGGCCCCCCAGGGTCCCGCTCAGTTTCAATGCATCTACCCATCCTCACTGCAGCGGAGGTAACCCCGAGGTGGCTGATGCCGAGGTCTACCTGCCAACACACCCCCAGCTTCTGGGGCAACAGGTCCTTCCTTGTAAGGGACCTGGGCATTGTATCCTAGCGCTCACCCACGTTGGCCTGTGGACGTGGTCACTGCATCCCCCCCTTGACTTCTTGCCTGAGTCAGAGGGAGGAGAAAGCCGATAAGTCCCCTTGCTTTTTTCTTGGGGGACGAAGGCATTTTCATGAAGGTTCCAGCAAAAGTTCATCCTCCATGGGTTCAGTTAATTAATTCATGCAGACAGCAGAGAAAGAAGGCTGTTCACAGAGGTAGCCCATTCATGCTTACTCCAAATTGCATGTTTGCATACCAGCAATAAGCTAAGGGTTCTCAGGGGCTGAGGCAGCTGCCAGGATGTAACCCTCAAAAAAAGTCACAAGTTCTGGCAGAGGACTGTGGCTAGAGGAGGCTAACATAACAATAGGAATAATAACAGCCGATACTTCTTTATGGTTTATCGTGTGTAATTCCCAGTGTTTTGCCGCTTTGCAAACTAGGGTGTGATCTGCAGACCTACAGTGCCTAGAAGCTCATCAGAAATGCAGACTCTCAGGTCTCATGCCAGACCTACCAAATGGAAACTGCAGTTTAATAGGACGGCCAGGTCATTTACCCGCAGGTTAAAGTTTGAAAAGCACTGCTTTACGTGTGTTAACTCTTTTAGTCCTCAAAAACAAAGACAAAACAAGAAGGAGCTACTATAGTTATTTCTGTTTTACAGATGATGGCACAGAGGAGCTAAGCGATAAATCCCACAACTGAGAAATCTCTCAGCAGGATGGAACTGAGGAAGTCCAATGCAGTCTGAGCTCTTAAGCTCTCCTGCTCCTGAAAGGGACGGCTGTGTTGCTACACAGAGCTGGGTTCCTACCTCATGTCCTTCTTGCTGTCTGTGTGCCTCTGGCCGGGTTATTTAACCTCTCTGAGCTGCCGTCTGCTCGTCAGTGAAGTGGGTCAAGATTAGCATTTATGTCACAGGGCTTTTGTGAGGCAGACTAAGAAAATGCACGTGAAGCACTTGCAATCAGTGTTCATTTCTGTTAGGATCACTGTTATTTTTATCGTCGTCATTGCTGTCATCCTCCTCCTCATGTCGCCATCAGGTGGAGGTTGCCAGGATGAGGACCCAGGTTCAGGGGGTTCGGGAGCTGCCAGAACTCAGCAAGAAGTCATAACGGTGAAGTTCAGGATTGGTTCTGACAGCTGACTCTGTGGCTTAACCACAGTACCAATTTCTTCAGCCTCCCTAAGCCCCAGCGAGGTTTGTGACTCGTGTTCTGTGCTCTTCCTGCCCATGCAGAATTGATAGCCCTGACTAAAGATCTTCCTGGGATACATAACTTGAAGGCAGCCTTCTCCCCAAGTTGTGGTTGCTGTGGAAACAGGTGTCCCTCAGGACCAGAAAAATGCTGGCAGAGACTTGGCTTCTCGACTCCTGGGAAATAATTGTTCACTTTCCCCTGGGCTTGTTATTCCCAAGTAGCATTTATTAAAAGAGCACACGTTGCGTGGCGCCCATCCTGACTCGCACCTCTGCTTTGTGTCTGTCGGAAGGAGCGTGCCTTCTGGCTTGTATCTGTGTGTTTGCAGTCGGTGCTGGTGGGCTGGCTTAGAACTGGTGTTGACTCTTCGAGATCTAGCCTTGTGTTTTCTTGCAGTTCCTTGAAAGCATCCTCTTATTTTCTGGGACTCCTTGTCCAAGCACTGCCTCCCTTGTTTAAAAGAAGGCCAGGACTTGCCTGGTGGCGCGGTGGTTGAGAGTCCGCCTGCCGATGCAGGGGACGCGGGTTCGTGCCCTGGTCCGGGAAGATCCCACGTGCCGCGGAGCGGATGGGCCCATGAGCCATGGCCGCTGAGCCTGCGCGTCCGGAGCCTGTGCTCCGCAACGGGAGAGGCCACGACAGTGAGAGGCCCGCGTACCGCAAAAAAATTGATTAATTAAATAAAATAAAAGAAGGCCAGAGTCTTCAAGGCTTCCCCCCCGAGGTTTGTCTTCCTTTCCGGTCAAGGGGTTCTATTTGGATTCCCACTGCAGTCGCCGTGCTTCCTTCATGAGGAATTGTATCCCCTTTAATCTGCTGGGGGCGGGGGGGTGTGTGTACGTGTCCATGTGGACACAAATAACTTTCTCTTGTTTTCCTTAGCACAGCTGATAGATGCTGAAATGTTAAAAATAAACAAAGAACCTAACTAAATTGAAAGGAAAAGCAAAAATAAAAACAATAACCAGAAAAAAAAAAATAGAGGCATAAAAACAGTCCTGAACTCCTAGACCTAGGGCTACACCCAGTCCCAGAGTTCTGGTCCTGCTGTGCAGCCTCCTTCCCTCCCCTGGTCCCGTTTTACCTCCCAGGGCCAGGCTTCCTCCATCTCTGAACCCGCCCTGAATCCATCACAGTGGGAGCTGGTTACCTGGCCACCTCTTGAAGCAAAGGCCTAGAAGAAAGATTTTAGCTCTGCTATCTGCCCCTCCCCTCCCAAAGAGAAAGAAAATATTCTAGAATAGAACAGGACGTGGAAAAACTATTGGGTCTAAGCTATCCTGGACCCCAAATCACCCTTCTCCCTCCTCATTATTTCTTTAGAAGGGGACTTAACTCTTCGTGTTTAGTCAAGATAAAAGAAGAGGAATTTGGGGGCTTCCCTGGTGGCACAATGGTTAAGTATCCGCCTGCCAATGCAGGGGACACGGGTTGGAGCCCCGGTCTGGGTAGATCCCACATGCTGCGGAGCAGCTAAGCCTGTGTGCCACAACTACTGAGCCCGTGTGCCATAACTACTGCAGCCCATGCGCCTAGAGGCCATGCTCCACAACAAAGACAAGCCACCACGATGAGAAGCCCGCGCACCCCAGCTCCCCGCAACAAAGACCTAACGCAGCCATAAATAAATAAATAAATAAAAAGAAGAGGGATTTGACTTAAAGATCATCCTCACCTCGTCTTGAATCTTTTCTGCTTTGAAATTATTGGGACTTCCTACCTCTCTCCCTCCCTCCTTCTCTCCTTTTCTTCCTTCCTTGCCCTCATTTATCCCATACAATAAATATTGAGTTTCAACTATGTGCAAAGTGCCTTGAGTGGAGCACTGATTTGAAAGTGTCTATTTAAACACATTTTTCGTTTCTAAAATTCTTAAGCTGAATAACACTGAACTTTGCAAATCACGAAACCTCTGTATAATTTCGCTCTCCTCTTTTTGAACACACGGTCTTCTGCAACTCCCTACATGTATGTGTTCTCTGTGTGCATATATACGTGTTTGGTTAGACACATGTGCCAGAATGTGTGCGCCTGTCTTTGGAATCCAGGTCTTCCTTCACGTTTCTTTTATGTCCGCGGACCCAGAGACTTTTGGGAGGTGGACTTTCCAAGCCGTCCTGGGGGCCTAGGGAAAGTTGCTGACCGGATGCCTAAGGAGGTGTAGCACAGCTGCTTCTCACGATTCAAGTTCCAGGACAAGCCGTGCACTACGCGGAGACCTTTCTCAGCTAGGTAACAGGAGGGAGGCGGCAGATGGCACCCCCACACACCCCCGCCCCCGCTTTTCTGCTGACACTTCCCGCACGCGAAGCACCACTTAAGCCGGCTTCTCAGCTCCTCTCACTGTTCTGGGGACTGTGTTCACGTGAAACAAAGCTTCTGCCAGCTTTTCCTTCCGAGAAGGAGGGGCTCCCCATTAAGCATCCCCCCGAAAATTGCCATTCTGCTCTCTGTCTGCTCCTCAGCGGCCCACCTCGCTCCTCTACGTCCTTCTCCTTAACCGCCCAGTCGGGCGCATCCGTCTCTGACAGGTGCGGCGTGAGCCCCGTGAATGCCGGAAGCGAAGACCCCAAAGGACAATGAGACCCGTTTGCTTTCATGGAGTGCCTTCCTTCCAAGGATCTCCGAGCACCTTTCAGACAATTGAATGCTGCTGTTGTAAATGGGGAAACTGAGGACTAAATAAGCTCCTGCCTCAGAGACGCATGGCTGATGAATCAGAAGAATGCAGCCCACCTGTTTTTCTCATTTTCGATCCCTCCAAAAGAGTGTAATTCACAACCTGAAAAGTGATACTAATGCAAAATTATGGAGTCCGTTTTCTTCTTTTGAGCAGGTCTCTTTCCTTGACTGCCCTTCTTACCTCACCAGCCCCTCCCCCCCTCCCCAAGGGTCTGCCTGCCCGGAGTCTCTGAGGGTCCTTCTCTGATGCAATTCCAGTTGCAGAGCTGTGCTCTGGAAAAACAGGGCCAGAAAGGTCATTAGAATATGTGGAGGCCAGGATACCTCCCTCCCTGGAATCTTCTCGTCCCTTAGCTTTAATTCATTCATCTTATGTGTGTGCGCGTGTTTATATGGCCACCTATGACATCTTCCGTGGGTGTGTTCCTGCAGATACGATAGAAGACAATATCTCATTTGGGACATAGATGACCCATTACAATGTTGATAGATTTATTTATTCCTCATAATGAAGTCTACTTAATAATAGTAATAAATATTGAAAAAATAGCAGCGTATACACACACACACACATATGGATTAAGTACTACATGTTGAGCTGTATACACATTATCATTTTAAGAGCTGTATACACATTATCTCTCTACTTATATCAATTTTCTGAGCCAGGAGCTCTTATTATCCTCTTATGTAGAAGAGGAAACTGAGGCACAGAAATGTTATAAAGTTTTCCCAACACGTAATGAGCACCAGGTATTGAACTTGGAACTTTAAATATAAAATCGCAAATGCATTCTGCAAATCTGGGAGGAAGAACTCAGCTTTCCACGAAGAAAGGGAGGTTTAGGAGATGGAGGCCATTGCTTAGGGCGCACGGCCTGTGAGGGGGGGACAGGCCTGGGGCCAAGGCTGGCCACACGGTTATCACTCTTCCTGCCCCTGTCCGCCCTGTAGCGCCGTCTCCTTCTACGGTCTACGCAGTGCCCAGCAGAGGGCTGACCCACAACAGACATCCCATAAACACGTGCTCCTTCTCTTTATTGAGCTCATGGATTGAAAATTAAACATTGGTGTTAAATTCTGTTCTCCATACTCCTGGGAGTAATGGCATGGGTGATTCAAAGGAGTGAATCATTACTCAATCATGGATGCTTTGTTTAAACATGAATTTATGTTTGAGTACCAGTTTGCTCTTTGTGGGATTCATGTCACTTCTCACCAAATAATGAGGATGTGGTGTGATGGTGCTGACTCAGGAGACGCTGGGAGTAACCGCACCCCTTGCTGCTCAGTGCCCTGCCGTGTGCAGCCCCGCCACAGGGTAAAGGAGCTATTATCACAGACGTGGAGGCCACACACTGGCCGTCCCAGCCGTCCCTGCCTTATGAATGGCTTTTGTTTGACTCACTCCCAGAGTGGACCTGCTAAGTGGTATCCTTTCCTCCACCCTCCCTCCCTCTCTCTTTCTTTCTTGCAGTAGAATTTATTATCCTTGTCAACATTAAGAGATTAGGAGATTTTGTCGAGATTTGCAGTTTCTCTGAAAAAAATAGTGTCTGACAACATAAGCCCCATGTTTGCACTTGGCAGTTAGCTAGAGCCAGTTACTGAAAGGCCCCTGTTCTAGAAGGGACATGGACTCAATCTTTATCATCCTCTGTCACCTCTTTTATACCAAGGCCGAGTGTCAATTGCCACCAAACCTCAAGCTTATGCAAACATTTTCCTGACTTCCAGTCAGCGCCACTCATCCTGTTATAGATCTAGCAGCTGAAGGCATTTGAGTTCGTGAGCTTCATCTTAGGTGATACTGATCACCTAGGATGAGTAGAAGAACCCGCAAAATGTCACTCCGGCTCATCCCCGTGGCCCACCTACCTCGTATCTTCCTCTCTCTGGACAGGGCGCCAGATGAATGTAGCGTGAGATGGAATGGCTCTGCCCCTAGTGTCAAGCCCATAGAACTTTCTAACTTCTCTCAGGGAACCTAGAAAGAGATGGGCAAACATTAATCTTGAAAATTAACTGCCAAAGGAGTCCAACCCTTTCATTTTAAACTTTGCAATTAAAAAATGCCCTTTCTATGAAGCCACTTAGTAGTGAGTGGGTAGAGTCTCCATGCCAAATAATTTATTTTAGCCTGAGGAAGGCCGATTTTTCTACCCTGATATACTTGCTGTCTGACATACGCCTTTTTGTGGCAAAAGTTGTAACTGATGTTTTGTTTAAGAAGAGGAGAGTCCATGCCTTATTCCATACTCACGGTGTGTAAAGAGAAACACTGGTGCTGTTGCCAGAGAGGCTAAAGGATAAGGCTGTCAAGAACTTGAGAGCACTCTTTGTCTTACCAGAAAGTCACGGGTCAGCACATTTGACATGGACACACATTTCTGCCAATTTTGGCTCTTTTCACGGTTATTGTGGGAGGCTGAATTAGTGTCCCCAAATCTTTTTCAGAAGAGAATTTATATCTCCCTTCCCTTTTCTCTCTGACTTTGCAGATCCTTCCACTGGAGTCTATAGATTATACATCTGTATCAATTTTTGGACTTTCCCATGCCCTTTGCTTTGATAAGTGGAATATGGGTAATGAGTGACCCTGTGCCAGTTCCCAGCTGAGGACTGAAGAAGTTAGCAAACTTCTACCAGCCCTATGAAGTGTCCACTCCCTGTAATGAGAAAAATATGCTCCAGGTAGCTGTCGCCCCTTGGGTCTTGGAATGAAAATACAGGGAACAGACCTGGATGCAATATAACCCAGCCGAGCCCAGCTATAATCAGCCAAACCGCAGCCGAACATCAACCCACAGCTTAAAACAAGTACTTGTTGCTGCAAATCACTGAGATTTGGTTGTTTGTTATGCCACACTGAAAAAAAAAAAAAAAATCTGGCTAATACAGCTAGTGAATGGGAGAAAAAGGAGATTCTTTGTTCTAGTTTGCCAATTATTGAGAATTTTGATTATGCCGTACTACGTCACTGTGATTTTATCTGTTCGGTCCACAAATGCACTTTCACTAAGATCTTTTGGTTTTGTTTGTTTCTGTGATGGCACAAGCAGGTGGGCCTCACTGTGTCACTCCACGAGGCTGACATTTGTACACATCTTTTGTATCAAGTGAAGCCGTCCACCTCAATGGAGTCATTTGATGGGAACCACAAGTTTACCGGATATTGTGAAGAAATAAGAGGAAGGCTGGTCCCCCCAGAAAAGAGTGCGTTGAAGAGATATCTTGTAATCTGTCAAGAGCTAAGATAAGCACCTTATTTTTCTAAATTAAAAAACCCTAGGTGTTTCAATCTACCTGACTCCACCAGCTTCTGCCTTTCAGTAGAAAACTGAAAAGCCAACTCCACTGGCTTCTGTTATCTTGCTTCTGTGGGCAGCCTTGAGAACCAGTCCCATTGGTCTTCTTATCTGTTCATTTACAGTCATCTCGTCGGGGTCACGAATAAGTACCCAACTCATTAGGCACTGACCCCTAGTGGAGCAATCATCGTAAACCACCATGAGCTCTTCCCAGTTCAATTGACGTGTAAACTATTTAAGGACAAGATGAAATGAACAGGAAAGATTTTCTGGTTTAGTTTAATTGCTTCTCAGGTGGCCTCTCATTTACCAAGCTCTGCTGCAAGTACAGAACCAGAACTACCCTAATGAAACTACTATAAAAGACCCAAGTACTTTGGGGAATACAGCTTGATTCAACAGATCCCAGGGAACCTGCATTGCCGGATTCAAAGAAAGACTGTTTCAATCTACTTGGTGTGCTTGGTGAGTCTTCTCTCGTTTGCATACGAGTAACTTCAAATTGCATTATCTTTGGATTTAATGAGCAGACTGTGTTGTCCACAAATTCCTTGCTCTTTAACGTATAAAAAATGATGGCTCTCGGGACTTCCCTGGTGGCTCAGTGGTTAAGAATCCACCTGCCAATTCAGGAGGCATGGGTTCATTCCCTCGTCCAGGAAGATCCCACATGCTGCGGAGGAGCTAAGCCTGTGCACCACAACTAATGAGCCCGTGTGTACTGAAGCCCACGAGCCTAGAGCCCGTGCTCCGCAACAAGAGAAGCCACCACAATGAGAAGCCCGCGCACCACAACAAAGAGGAGCCCCCGCTCGCCGCAACTAGAGAAAGCCCGCGCGCAGCAACGAAGACCCGACGCAGCCAAAAATAAATAAATAAATAAATAAATAAATTTTTAAAACTGATGGCTACCTTAAACACGAGTCAGGTTGTCTCTATTGGATGTCTTTATTGGAATGCATTTTGAGGGCATCAAGGAAAAGATGGCTTAAAAATTGCAATAAAAATACAGTGAGGTAGATGACATAAGATTGGCAGAAACATGGTTGCTGAGGCAACATGGTGCCTCATTGTACTATTTTCTCTACTTTTGTGTGTGTTTGAAATTTTTCGTAATAAAAATGGAAAAAAAATTTAAGTCTACAGTCATATCAACTCAGATTTGGGCACTTGCTTTGTGTCTCTCTCTCTCTCTCTTTTTTTTTTTTTTTAAATGAAAGAATGGCATTCAGGAGACCCCATTTCACAAAGCATGTTGGATCCTGGTGTTCTTAAGCTTTCACTACTTTGTCAAGTCATGGAAACAACTGGATTTTCAACGTCCGACTATCAAATTGATGATTGGTGGTTACGGGGTGGGGTGGGGAGTGAGTGAAGGGGGTCAAAAGCTACAAACTTCCAGTTATAAAATAAATAAGTCACAAGGATGTAATTATAGCATGGTGACTATAGTTAATAATACTGTAATACACATTTGAAAATTGCTAAGAGATTAGATCTTAAAAGTTCTCATCGCAAGGAAAAAAAGGAAAAAATTGTGACTATATGTGGTGACAGATGTTAATTAGGCTTAATATGGTGATCATTTCTCAAAACATATAAATATAGAATCATTACATTGTACACCTGAAATTAATATAATCTTATATGTGAATTAAACCTCAGTTAAAAAATAAAATGAAAAAAATGAAAAATAGGTATGACAATACTTACCTGGTAAGGCTGACATGAGGATTAGATCAATTATACATAAAATGCATAACCTAGTGCCCGGCAGACTATATAACCTCACTGAGTGATGGCTGTTATTTCTCTTTTTACCTCGCAGATCCAGAAAGGCCCCAGACATTCAGATCAAATAGGTAAAACAATGGATGATCCAAATTGTTGATGGCCTCTCCCCATCCAGGTGCCCATCCACCTATGAGAAAGAGTCCAGAGCCAAAGAGCCTTGCTCCTCCAGTAATGGTAAGTGTCAAGGGCTATTTCTTCCTGAGAAAATAGCCTAAGCTTTTTTGAATCACAGATAAGCTTCCGGGGGTTACTGAACCTGAAAACGCCACGCACGGTATTATCCATGTGCCTCTGTGCATTTTTCTGGGAAGATAGTCTGTAGCTTTTATCAGATACTCAAATGAGTCTTCTTTTCTTTCATTCACTCATTCAAAACACTTTAAAAAAATTTAATTGCAGTATAGTTGATTTATAATATTGTGTCAATTTCTGCTGTACAACAATTCAGTTATGCATATATATATACATTATTTTTCATGTTCTTTCCCATTATGGTTTATCACAGGATATTGAATATAGTCCCCTGTGCTATACAGTAAGACCTTGTTGTTTATCCATTCTATATACAATAGTTTGCATCTGCTAATCCCAAACTCCCAATCCTTCCCTCCTCCACCCCCCTTACCCTCTTGGCAACCACAAGTCTGTTCTCTACATCTGTGAGTCTGTTTCTGTTTTGTAGATAAGTTAATTAGTGTCATATTTTAGAATCCACATATAAGTGATATCATATGGTATTTGTCTTTCTCTTTCTGACTTACTTCACTTAGTATGATAATCTCTAAGTCCATCCATGTTGCTATAAATGGCATTATTTCCTTCTTTTTAAGGCTGAATAGTATTCCACTGTATATATGTGCCACATTTCTTTATCCATTCATCTGTTGGTGGATGTTTACGTTGTTTTGAATAGTGCTGCTATGAACATAGGGGTGCAGGTATCTTTTTGAATTCATTTTGTCTGGATATAAGCCCAGAAATGGGTTTGCTGGATCATATGGGAATTCTAATTTTAGTTTTCTGAGGAACCTCCACACTGTTTTCTGTAGTGGCTGCTCCAATTTACATCCCCATCAACCGTGTAGGTGTCCCTTTTCTCCACACCCTCACCAGCATTTGTTATTTGTAGACTTTTTAATGATGGCCATTCTGACTGGTGTGAGGTGATGCCTCATTGGAGTTTTGATTTGCATTTCTCTAATAATTAGTGATGTTGAGCGTCCTTTCATGTGCCTGTTGGCCATCTGTATTCTTCTTTGGAAAAATGTCTCTTTAGGTCTTCTGCCCATTTTTCGATTGGGTTGTCTTTTTGTTATGGAGTTGTATGAGCTGTTTGTATATTTTGGAAATTAAGCCCTTGTCAGTCACATCATTTGCAAATATTTTCTCCCATTCCTTAGATTGTCTTTTCATTTTGTTGATGGTTTCCTTTGCTGGGCAAAAGCTTGTAAGTTTGATTAGGTCTCATTCGTTTATTTTTGCTCTTATTTCTATTGTCTTGGGAGACTGACCTAAGAAAACATTGCTACAATTTATGTCAGAGAATGTTTTGCCTGTGTCCTCTTCTAGGGGTTTTATGGTATTATGTCTTGTATTTAAGTCTTTAAGCCATTTTGAGTTTATTTTTTTGTAAGATGTGGAAAACACTTTTTGAGTATTTATTATGGCCTAGGTTGTAGAGAGTACAGCCTTGAACAAAACAGGAAAAAAAATGCACTGCCTTTATTGAATTTAATTTCCAGTGGACCTAAAAATTCCTAAGAATCACTGATCCAAGGAAACCAAGAAGCAAATGGAATGTGGTTTAAATCTTCCAATAGCTCTCTTTTGGTTGCATTGAGTTATGGACTCCAAAAATCTGTCCAGTTGGGTCAAACATGTTTTCTGCAGACATAGGTGTTTGATATTGTGGGCACCAACGGAAAAAATTAATGAAATTTACTGATTAATTCAAAGCCAGCAAATTTCCTCCGAGTACCACACTATGGAACTATAGGAATCAAAGGAAGCTATTAAACAATGTGGTAAAGTGAAAAAGAAACATCAAAAAGAACAAAAAGTCCTGGCATTTTGGCGTCAGAGGGACTTCAGTTCAAATCTTCAGCCGCCTAACTGTAAAAGATTAGACAAGATACACAAATTCTTTGAGCAACAACATTATCTTGAATTAGATGTATTTATCTTTCAGGGTTGTTGTGAGTATTAAAAGGTAGAACTGGCCCTCAGTGAATGTTAGTCCTCTGTGGCTAAGGCAGTGATTCTTACAATGTTGGGACCATGGACCCATAAATGCAAACCACACATACACACACATATAAAAACACATGTGCAAATGTTTGTGATACTGACAAAGACTTGCCAAATTTTAAATTTTGTCCAAGTCAAACGATTTATAAAACACAGACGAGCTACAATAAAACCATGCACACAGTCACATATATACACACGCAGCTATCGGTTACCTTCTTTGATTAATAAAGGATATTTCAAAAAGACAATACAGTAAAAGAGGTTTAATATCAGCATAAAACACAGTCCTTTAAATGGAATAGATTTTGCTTAAAAACGGATATATTGAAAACTCAATACATTAAAACTCAACATAAACATATATAAATACATAACAATATATTCTAGGATATATAACAATACATAACAATGTAAATTTATTAAGTTAAAAGCTGAGTATGTTTTCTTTATTTCCTCCTCTCAGTTGCAAGGGTATCGTAGTCCATTTACTTCATCTCTTGATTCTCAGGACCCTAGAATAAGATGGGCAGGTTGCTAACTTTTAGTTGCATTCAAGAGCAAAGACTCAGGGCTGAAGCAGCTCTCTATTCCTGGCTTTGCCTGTGGGTCCCTTAGAACAGAGACCTGCAATTGTTGGTCCAGGCACTAGTCATTCTCTCAGGGCAAGGGGAGGGGAGTTTCAGCTTGATGTGAGGCAGAACTTTGAGGACAGACAAAACTGAGTTCCCTCACAGCTGCAGGAGCCTCGTGGCGGAAGCTGGACAGCCAACTGAGAATATCTGCTCCCCTCTCCAAAAGCATCTTCAAAGATGTGAGGTTCACACCTGCCAGGTCTTCCTTTGGCCCTGGAAGAAGATTCCCAGGCCCTTCAGTTGAATTCACAGTCCGTGGTGAGTTAGGGAAGAGGTTGGATGTAACCAGATGGACTTGGGCTAGAATCCCATCAACCAGCGTTCCTGTGGACACAGTGTTTCAGGTCTCCCAGCCATCCATATTTGTAAAATCGGGACAGTAATTTAAACCTCCTCGTGTGGTAAACATTAAGGAGGGTCATATGTGTGTGTAAAATTCCTGATGTCATCCTCCTGGGGCCGCTGTGGACAGTGGTGCAGGTTGAATCTCGCTCAAGGGCACCAGTTCCAGGGAGCAAATGGGGGCAGAAGTCCAGCCAGTGCTCAGATCTGCTGCAGCCTGGAATGAAGAAAGACCCTGTAGTCATTTGTGCACCCAGACTAGACACTTTCTCCTAAGTCTGAGAGGCTCAGACTTAGGAGAAAGTGCCTCTCTGGCTCAACACCCAGAGCCTCTCTGGGTGTTGTGGGTGGGTCCTGCCTTCTTTTCCATCCCCTCCCTTTCATCATTTCCCCTTCAATGAACCTGGGTCGTGAAATCTACTGCTCCGAACCATTCACAGTTCCCCATGGGCTGCTCAGCCCCCGTGGGATGGACTGCAACTGCTTGGAACCCAATGAGAAGAGGAAGATTTCTTGTTACCTCCAGGGCCTTGACAAGGATTGGTTCCGTCTCTAAATGAAATACCCTCTAAATTGCACTGAAATTGCATCGCTTGTCTCAGTTAAGTGGAATCCTATGCACTATAAATCTGACTTGAAAGGGCTGTTTAATTTGACTAAGATGTTACAAAGGGTTTACCAAAATTTAAAGCATTTGTCTGTGGAAAATCAATTAAGGCCCAATCCATCTCACTGACGACGGGAGTGTCCCCATTGTCAGACAGCGCACGTGCACAGGCACGCAGGCGCACACACAGACGTTTGGGGTGCGGTGGCTGGAGTCTTGTGTTGCAGGAATTCCATATAGATTAAGTAGGGCTTATCGACTAATGATAAGCAAGTTCTCAGTTGCAGTAATTTGAGCACTTTGCTCATTGTTTCTAGAATGCTCCGTCCGTACCCGCCAGCCGCAGACCAGGTTTCAGCCTGTTATTCGCACTTAGAGGAAAGAAAGAAAAGTGCTCTCCATTCTAGGTGCCTCAGTTTCTATTTCCCTCCAGTGACATGGGTACAAGTCCACTCAGCTGGGTCACATAAAGCTCTGGTCCCAGTGTTGAAGGCAAATTATCAATGCACCAAAAGTTCCACGTGCTAAACCAGGGGTCCCCAACCCCCAGGCCACGGGACTGGTACCCATCCGCCGCCTGTCAGGAACCGGGCTGCACAGCAGGAGGTGAGCGGTGGGTGAGCCAGTGGAGCTTCATCTGCCACTTCCCACCCCTCCCCGTCGCTGGCATTACCGCCTGAACCATCCCCCCGCGTCCCCCCCATCCCGGAAAAAATTGTCTTCCACAAAACCAGTCCCTGATGCCAAAAAGGTTGGGAACTGCTGGCTTACACGCATCCCCTCCTCTGGGGTCACAGCCTCACCCCACCCTGCAGAGGGTCAACGGAGGGTCCTTAAGACTATGGAGAAGCAGAGGCAAAATTCTGGAAATACATACCACAGCTGTCACTCATTTCAAAGAAACAGGCAGGAAACCAGAAGGTTGGTTTCCCCGTTCTGTCTTCCCAGTGCCATCTGGAAGCCAGGACTCAGGCTGCACAAAAGAGTCAAGAATTAGACAGGATCTGTTTGAGAGGAGACACATGCGAGGGCTCTTTCCCTTCAGCTCAGTACCTGCATTCCCATCATTCCCCAAACCCTCCACACCCACTCCTAAGAGACCCCCCCCCCCTCACCGCCGCCGCCAGCCCTCTGAAAGGATCAAGGGGAGTAACCGAGGAGAGGGCAGTCCTCACCTAGGCTGCTTTGGGCATTTGACTGACATAGCGTTTGTAACATTAGAAGAGAAGGTTTTTAATGGCATGAAAATGTCTTTAATCACAGGAGCTAAACTGCGTGCAGCTCAGGTTCAAGGTGATGGAGATGCTCTTGTTCTACATCTGCATTTCCATCTCACTTAGATTAATTCATATTTTAATTGCTTCTCTCCCTGATTGAAGTACCAGAAAGGAGCACTTTCCTTCCTTTGATCTCACATTCTCCCAGGCATGGCCAAGGTCAGGCGCTGGGGACACCAGCCTCCTGGGAGGATTTCCAGGAAGGGCGTGGGGAGGCAGGCGCCCCCTTATGGGCATCGGCGCTCTTCAGAGGGAGGAAAGGCCAGTGAGGGTGCAGGGAAGGCACAGCTGGTCTTGCCGGCCATAGCCGGAGCACAGTGGCTTTGAAAATGGTCAAAATAAACAGTCACTCAACTCGTGTCCCAAGCCCTGTGTTTGGAGTCCTGCTTCAGCCATGACGTTAGTAAGAATGCAGCCCATTCTGTCCTACAACTGATGGGGTCCCTAAGTCTTCTGGCCCTGACTTGTCACTTTGCTCTTTAGTAGGAAAATCACAGCGGTCCTCTTGGCAAAAACCTCTGGGATTCTGAAGGGACTTCGTGTCTGTGTCTTGTGGCCTCCTCTTGTCCCAATTTCCTGTCCCTTTGTAGGTCTCCCACCAGTGGGTATTTTCTTCTCTCTACCCAGAGGCAGCAAATAAGCCATGCATACTTGATTCCAAAACAGATAAATCCAAGGGTGTTCATGTGAAAGAGAAGATTCACAGAAGCTCAGTGTCACAGCAAACCCTCTAGAAATGAGCATTACACAATATGTTTCCTAAAAGCTCCCGGGCCGTTCTCCCCAGCAGGGATGCTCTCCTGCTTTGACAACTGCACGCTTGTTTCTGCAAATGCTTCTCACCCTCTTGACTCAGGTCCATGTATTAGTCTGTTCGGGCTGCAGTAACAAAGTACCACAAACTTGATGGCTTAAACAACGCAAATCGGTTATCTGTAGAAGTCTGAGATCAGCTGTTGGCAAGGCCCCGCTCCCTCTGAAACCCTCGCTTGCCTTTTGGTCACGGCCGTTGAGCCTTGGTCTTCCTTGGCTTGCAGCTGTGTCGGTCCCACCTCTGCCTCTGTCAGCACAAGCTGTTCTGCTAGGCGGCTCCTCTGGCTCACGTAGCCATCTTCCACTGTGTGTGCCTGTGTGCCCCAGTTGCCCTTGTCTTCTAAGGACACCAGTCATTGGAGGAGGGCCACCCTAATCCAACCTGACTGCATCTGGCGCTGATTACATCGGCAAAGACCCTATTTCCAAATAAGGGCACATTCATAAGTATTGGGGATTAGTACCGAAACACATCTTTTTGGGGACACAACATTTCCTCATCTCTGGGAACTTCAAATTCCTCCTTCCTTATTAGGCTGAGAAGTTCAGTTTTCTATGTTTGTGCTCTACCCCATTGGAGCCTGTGGAGTATGGGAAGTGGGGGGTGGGTAAGAGAAAAGAGGATGGGGGCAGAAAACAGGAGGTATCCTCCCCATCGACATCCAAAAAAGGCATCAAGGTATTTTCCCAAACAAAATCACATCTCTCCCTAATACGGATTCTCCCTAATACGGATTCTGCCTCTAGTCTTTTAAAACAAGTTTTGTGGGTTTTTTGGTTAAATTTCCCCACATCAGTACTCATTACTTTTTAATGAGCATCCTCCACATAGGAGATGGTTTTCTTTTTTTTCTTTTTTAACTCTTGTATTTCTCACCAGAACCCGGAGAATCAGATATTATTATGTTCTTTTCAGAGATTTCGGACTGAGGCTAAACATCGCGCAGCTGGTAGGTGACAAAGCCAAGGATGGACGTCACAGCTACCTGATCCCAAAGTCAATCTTTCTAACATGCAGTTGATTCCAGCTCCGTCACTCCTTGGCTGACCGGTCCTCACCTACCACTGCCACCCCCTGCCTCCAGGTCAGCCCCTTCTGGTTTTACATCTTGGGTACTGCAGGAACTGCCCACCTTAGTTTCCTGTGCTGCCGTAACTAACCACCATCAAATGGGTGACTTAAGCAACACATAATCATTTTTCTGCAGTTCTGGAGGCCAGATTGTGAAATCAGTTTCACTGTGTCAGAATCAAGGTCTCGGCAGGGCCGTGCTCCCGCTGGAGGCTCTAGAGGAGGATCCATTCCCTGCCTCCCCCAGCTTCTCGCTGCCACGATTCCTTGGCCTGTGGCCTCATCACTCCAGTCTCTTCCTCTCTGGTCACTTTGTCGTCTTCTGTGTGTGTGTGTGTGTGTGTGTGTGTGTGTGTGTAAAATCTCTCTCTGCTTCCCTCTTATAAGGATACGTATGATTGCATTTAGGGCCCACCCAGAGATAATCCAAGATAACCTCCCCATTTGAAGCTCCTTCGCATACTCACATCTGCAAAGATTCTTCTGCCTTGTAAGAAAACACTTATGGGTTCTGAAGATTAGGACGCGGACCTATCTTTGGGGGCCACGATTTAGTCTAGCACCCTGCGCTTTGTCACCGTCTTCTGACTGCCCTTCCTTTGGCTTGTATCTTGCAGGCTCTGGGCTTCTTGCCCTCCTGGCTCCTTCCACGAGTAGGGGCAGATGGGGAGGGGAAAAGGAGAAGTTTCCATGTGTAGCCTGCTAAGAAGACCGCCACACTAGACCACTCCTAAGAGGCACCGGGGAGCTCTCTCTGTCTCGGTTTTATAAAATGGTTGTAATAATGCTTGTTTGCAAAGGAGCTGGAGATCCTCTGCTGAAGATGAATGCAGAGGCTGTTTTGGATGGTAGACAGCTGCTTTGAGCCTCTGAGATCTCATAAAATGGAGGTCTTGCAGAGCCAAGATGAGGAAGTTATCGTCCTGTTGGGGAAAAGAATTATTGAGAGTGAGAAGGAGGAGGGAGGAAGCCTGTTCATTGACCAATGACAAGAGTGAATGTCATGGCTGCTACTGCCAGGCGGGGGGTGGGGGGAGTCGGTGCCTTCCATTTGCAGCCTTACATATGATAGGCATCTGGGAGATTGGCCACAAGTGCCTGGGTTAAGAAATCCCCAAACATCCATCAAGCTTTTCCGCGACAATGCCTGACATGGAAACCTTTCTGTCACTTTCGGTTTTAAGGATTTCTCTCCTAAGCTGATTTCATCCCTATTGGTCTCAAAGCATAAAGCTCTCTTGCCTTACACATTCTAGGATAGGTGGTACCCCGAGGCCAACAGCCAAAGGTCAAGGTCAGCCCTCTAATGATGAGGCTCTGGATGCAAGAATGCATTTGGGGACTCTTTATTTGGGGTGATGGCTGCTTTACATGTGTGTATTTTAGTCAAACAAAATAAGCTGGACTTGATTGGCTTCAGCTAAGACAGAAAAAAAGAAAGAAAGAAAGAAAGAAAGCCTGCATGGCCGAGGCAGGAGGGCGCCAGTTCTTCTGAGTCCTTGGGAAACATTCACTATGAATGGATGAGCATATAATTTTTGATCTGTGCTGTGATGCTTTTCAAAGTGAAGGGGACATTACTAATAATTAAGTTGGAATCCCAGGCATAAGCCTGGACTGTCTCAATTTACTGTCTAACCATGAATAACTTGCACTCCTACTTGGCCGGCCGTGGGCAAAACAGTAAAGCAGATTTGCTTCCATAAGTCTCTTTCCTTTTGCTTCTGTTCCCCTCTGTCTCATACTCTGAAAGCCATCATTCCGGAACTTGATGGGAACCTTTTCCCACATCTGATGTTATAATTGAGGACGCTAAGAACCCAGGAGATGGTGACTTTGGGTTACACAATAACGTAGAGATGGGCTCAGAGCTTGTCTCCTCCCTCCAGAAGAGAGGGCGGATGTTTTCATAGCTGGGACTAGCCAGGGTCCAACACCTCTTGCCCCTCTGAGCCCAGCTCAGTTCAGAAATGCCTCTTCTCTCCTCTGCCTTCCAATGCTTTGGTGCTCGGTGAGATGCCTGAAGGACATCTGATGAATTAGCAAATACTAGTATACCATCGCCCTTTGGGGGATGATTCACATTGCTATAAAAGGCTTCTGTAGAGAGTGTCTCTATGCAAAGGAGTGGATCTGGAATATTGGCGTCTCACCTACTGGTACCAGATTTAGCAAGGAAAATTCTAGATATAGGAAAAGTGAGGGGGTGGGGCACACACGTGGGTAATTTCTATTTTTCCTGTGCAGAAGGTGAGACCAAAAGAGAGCCTAAGAGTGTATCTGTGGTGGAGGGAAGGGCGGAAGAGAAGGGCACAGGAATGAAAAGAAAGGAAGGGAAGGGAGGAAAAGAAAATAAGGGAAGGGGAGGAGAGGAGAGGGAGGGGAGGGAGGGGGCAGGAAAGGCAGCACGTTGTATTCTCCAGTAGCCCTGTTGAGTATAGTTCACGGGGAGGCTGATATGCTCTGGAGAAAAAGGATGTGTTTGAAACGGAGTAGAATCCCAGCTCTGTGTTTGTTGTCAGCTCTGGAAGCTATCTGGGAGCCTGTGAAGCTAATCCCCTTGTCGAGAGGGGCCTGAGTCACATAGTTAATGACTTGCCATGTCCCCGGGCGAGGTCTCCGGACCCCCGGCTCAGAGCTCCTCCTACTCTGCTTCACCATCTCTTTTTTCGGAACAAGAATGTAGGAAAGGAGCAAACAGACAGACACTTCCTGTACCAGTAGGAGTTATCACCATGCACCTCAAGTACCCGCATCAGAAAACAAAGCCAAAGCAATCAAACACCAAACCAGAACCCAAGAGAACCAAAAATAACAAGGTTACCCTTGCACCCTTCCTTGTATGTTCCAGACTCACAACAAAACAAGCTTACCTCTGACTTTCACATTCCGGATGTCTAAGGATACGACATGTTTGTGAATACGAAAATCATGTCCAAAAACGCTTTTCCATCATGAATGGACTAACTGTAAGATTAGTAATTTTGTGGGGTTTTACTTTAAAGAACTGTTATGTTTCTTATCTGATAAACTAGGTGTTCTTTGCAGATTCACTTCTTAATTCTTGTCTCTGATTCCACATCCACATAGAAGATATATTCCTGGTGATTTTCCTCTAAAACTGTCCCAAAGATAAAAGATCAGAAGGTCAAAAATCCTGAATCATCGTCCATCACTTGTTTCTTTGCAGGCAATTTAGGTAATTTGTCATTCAGCCCTATTGATCTTTTTCTTTTTTTTTTTTTAATCATTTCCCAGATTCAGCCTTGCTCTCCTATTTCCCCTGCCCTCTCTCTGCTCCTCGTCTTTTTATAATCCTCCCATTTCTTACTGAGTAATAACCTTCCTTCTAGTCTCCCTTGTGATGACTCCAGTCTTCCCTGCAATTTGCTGCCAAAATAACATTCCTGCGGCATTATTCTCATCCTGTCATCACTTCCACTCTCAAAAATTATTGCCTGAGACTCCCCTGGTGGCTCAGTGGTTAAGAATCCGCCTGCCAATGCAGGGGACACGGGTTCGAGCCCTGGTCCGGGAAGATCCCACATGCCGCGGAGCAACTAAGCCCGTGCACCACAACTACTGAGCCTGCGCACCTAGAGCCCGAGCTCTGCAACAAGAGAAACCACCCCGGTGAGAAGCCCGTGCACCACAATGAAGACCCAATGCAGCCAAGTATAAATGATAAATAAATAAATTTATTTTAAAAAATTATTGCCTGAAGGAAGCACTCCAAATTAATCACCCTGGTATAGCAGGCCTTCACTATCCAGCCTTACCTTGAGTTCTGAAAGGTTGGCTACTGTCCCACAAAGAACAACTTCACAAATGGTGAAGGCCCTGAAAATTATCTTCAGCCTGTCTCTCTCCTTGGTGTGTCCTTTGGCCGCCTGTGTTCCTGATTCCTCTTTTCTCTTTCCTCGTCGTTTTCTCCTTTACCAGCGCTACTCAGAGGGTGGTCCAGGGTTTAGCAGCATCTGCATCCCCTGGGAGCTGTTTAGAAATGCAATCAATACATGCGTGCACTGTTCCTGGCACACAAAATCAGAGTCACTTGGCCCAGGAACGTGTACTTTAAGAAGCTTGCCAGGTAATTCTTTTGCACACTGATGTTTGAACTATAATACACTGTTCCAGATCATAACGTCTCCCAACATTGTTTGGCAGTTGTTGGCTCTCCCGAAGTTAAATCATTATTGAGTGAGTTCATTATTTTGTGGCAGAGCTGGGTCTAGAACCCAGTGTTCCTAATTGCCCTTACTTTGCTCCATCACCTTGACTATCTCATTGCCCTGTAAACACTGAGTTGGGAGAAGTGGAGCATGTAGTCTGTTTCTCACTTGAATCCTCAGAAATGGCCACTATCCTACCAGCCACATAGCTCAGTGTCGCCCTGCCCAGTGGTCACTGACCTGGGTTGCCCCACTATCCTCTGTTCCACCACATTGTTCGCCACCCACGGGACCGTGACGCCTTTCTGCTGTTAAAAGACACACTGTGTGCCTTTGAGATCCAAGTGCAGAGATGCCCAGGTATGGAAATGGCTGGGACACTAGCGAATTCAGAGGACCACCTGGGCCTTTGTGCATTGACACGTCTACACATGGACACGTCCGCGCCACACGCTCCTTCTATACCCTCTGATTTCTACTCACTTCCAGCTTCACGTGCTCTGCTCTGGATGCACTTTTGATTCCCATTTGGTACCAGGTTCTTGCCCTCAGATTTATGTCATAATTCCTGGTTCGACTTATTTTGATTTCTGTAGATACGTTCTTAGTGGAGGTCAATCAAAGTTGACTCCTCAGGGTCTCCTGCATTAGCCAGTGACTTCCTAGGACTCCATGTGTCCTGGTCCCAACCCTATCCTCAACAAGCCCTAGTACGCGGACAAGATAATGACTGGCCTCGGGGTCACCAGTAAGATACAAGAAGACTTCCACCTGCAGAGGATAACCATCACCAAGGCAACCGTTACCATGTTTCCCACTCACTTTCTCTCATACCCCTGTTTTGATGCCATTGGGTCCCACCTCTTGTGTGTTCACTTCCTACCTGGCCCAGCTTGGCTTCCACACTCCATCCTTATCCTCCCTCCCTTGCGCACATCCTTATACCCCACTCCTCCCTCCCATCATCCTAACTTCCTGCAGCTCAAATTTCAACCTCTCCCCTCTGCCCAGCGCTGAACACGGCCACAGAAGATCACCCTACAGAGCTGACAGCTCTCCCTTTAAATTCCTGACTACAGTTCTCAGGTGGAAGGAACCCCAGCGCTGCCCAGGTGTCCCGTTACATCTCCAGAGTGGACTCTCCCGCATCCCCCAACCTCTCGCTGCCTCCTCCTCGGGCTGCTCTGACGTCATAGCTCACTGAGAACATGAAGGAAGTGGCAGAGGTGACCCGAATTGGCCGCACGTCATCTACTCACCTGGCTGCAGTTTACACACATTCTCTGCCTCCCCTCCTTACAGAGTGGATGACATGGTCTGGCTCTGATGTAAGACTAACGGCACCACTCGAACACACGCCCTTCCTGCGACTATCGTGCTCTCTTCAGTACCGGTTTTCTCCCTCTTTCCAGAGCCATTTCCATCAGCTTAGGAAGGAATTGCCAAAGCTCACATCCGTTTCAAAATGTCCTCCCTGGGGCCTGCCTTCTCCTTCGCCTACTGCCCCACGTTCCCGCTCCCTTTCAGAGCCCAGCTCCTCTTCCTTAATCTCACGGTCTCTCTTCAACTCTCCATGATCAGGAATTTGTCTTCACCACCCACGGAAACACTCTGGCCAAAGTCGGCAACAACTTTCCTCCTGCCAGATCCGGTGGTCACTTCTCTTGGCTCCTTTGACTCAGGATTCAGCAGCACATGGCACAGTTACTCACCCCTTTGGTCTGGAATGACCGTCTTCACGGGAATTCCAGGTTACCGCGCTCTCCTGGTTCTCCTCCAACCTCAGCGTGGCTCCTGGGTTCTTCAAGTTTCAGCTTTGCAACCACACTCCCCCCAGAACCCAAAGACTTTGCTTTCCTGGAAGCTGCCCCGGGGGGTCATGGGAATAACGCTGCCACGTTGTCAGTTGGCATCACTTGTATTTTTCGCTGAGGTGTAATTGACAGATAACATTGTATTAGGTTCAGGTGTACAGCTAATGATTCGATATTCGTAAATATTGTGGAATAATGGGCACAGTCATCTAGTTAACACCCATCACCATACATGGTTACACAGTTTTTTCTTGTGATGAGGACTTTTAAGATCTTTTAAGATTTATTCTCTTAACCACTTTCAAATATAAAATACAGTATCGTTAACTATAGTCACCGTGCCGTACATTACGTCCGCATGATTTACTTATTTTATAATTGGGCTTTTGTACCTTTTGACCTCCTTCATCCATTTGGCCCACCCGCCAGCTCTCACCTCTGACAATCACCCATCTGTTGTTCCTCATGACTAATTCTGTATCTATGAGGTTTTGTTTTTTTCCTGTAGATTCCACATGTAAGTGAGATCATATGGTATTTGTCTTTCTCTGTCTGACTCATTTCACTTAGCTTAATGCCCTCAAAGTCCGTACACGCAAATGGCAAGGGCGGGAGGGTACGGAGGGGTTGGTGGTTAAGGCACAGTCCCTAAAGCCAGACTGCCTTTGCTCTGCTTCTTCCCTCAAGATATCCGAGTCTTTCTGCAGATCTCTGCATGGCTCTCAGATCTTGTGGTTCAGTCCTCGAGCTGCTTATGGCCTCTGCTCAAAGGTGACTTTCTCAGCCCTTTCCTGATCACCCTAAAAAGATCAGCACCTGCAGAGCTCCACACCTCTCTCTCTGTCTCTTTACCCTGCTTTCTTGTCTTTGATAACTTACAGTGTGTAGCTAGTCTCCCCCATCCCCTAGAATGTAAGCTACCTGAGGCCCGGGACATTGGTTTGTTCATGGCTGTACCTCTAGCATCTACAATGGTCCTGGCTCCTGGCACTTGCTCAATGAATGAGGGAATGAGGGAGTGAATGAATGAATGTATGGTGGGTTGGCTGTGGTGGTATTCGGAGGTGGGCATGTATATGGTCCCAGCTGACTTCATGTTGAGGGACACCGAATTCAGAATGCCTTCCCTGTGTCTTTCTTCTTCTTCTGCCTCCCCGAGGTCTGGCACAAGGTAACAAACAGGCGCTCCATCAATATTAATTGTATAAATAAACAAATGCATGGATTTCAGAGAGTCCATTGCTCAGGACTCTCTATTGCTTTTAGGAATAGTGACAAGATTTGACAAGCCCTGTATCCACATGGATGTTCTAATCAATAAAAATGTCTTCACAGGGAAAACAAGTCAAGATACTTGATGGCCCCGTGCACTGAGGATGCGAGACTGTAGTTTTAAAGATAGGCTTTCCTGCCGTGAGCCTCCCCCTCAGCCCACCCCACAGGAGCATGTCCGGCTTAAGATACATTTGCACATCCTGCCTTAATTTGCTTAGTGACAGATGCTGTTATCAGAGGAAATCTAAATCGCCTCTTCCTGTGCTAATGAACCACTTCACCAAGTGCGTGGGGATTTGAGAACAAGATAGGTTTATTAATGAGCGTCTAATTAAAGGGACAGTGACAGAGCTCTTTGACGGGGTGTTGGCAGTGGGGAGGGATGTTTCTATTTCTTGTAAAGACTGACACTTTTTTATGACAAAATGAAAATGTTTTACATTGGTGTAAAATTTTAAATGTCACAATTTCGAAATGGAATGTAGAGTTAAGTTTAATTAAATGCAATCGAATGTGACACCCTTGTCCTGGATGAAGTTGAGTGAGGTCTGCAGATCTGCTGTCACAGCTCTCCCCCTATCTCGCCAACAACAGGCCCTTCTGCTTTTTTTTTTTTTTTCCATCTAACACTACCCTGAAAACCCAACTCTGAAAAAAATGACTTTCTTTGCTACTAAAGAGGATGCTCCAGGAGGTGCTTGGCTGCATAATGGACACTCAGCACGTGTTAATGACACCCTACCCTGACCCTCGACCCTCGGTACACAGCACATGCCACACAGCAGGGAGCACAGTGAAGAGGGATTCCATCCTTGATCCTCCGTTGCCCCCATTCTACTCCTTAGTGTGGGAATGCGAAGTGGGCTGGAAGTTGCTGTGTTTTGTCTTTGAAAGACACAAAGCCTTGTCGGCCATGTTCAGAAATGGGACTCAATGGCTTGGCTTGCAAGTCGAAGCCAATCTAACCACCGTCGCACATCCACGAAGGAAGGCTTGATTTCGCTGGATGAAGAACTATCTCCTGGGCCGTATGCAGGAATAGGGGAGCTCCGGTGCAGCAGAAGGGGAGAGGGGAGAGCTGCTCTGGAAATGGGCTGGGCACGGCAGCCCAGAACGGGACTCAGTATAGGTTCTACTACTGTAAGCTCTCTTGACGTCACAGCTTGATTTTCTAGCAGCTCTGGGAGACTCTACACCTGCTCTTGCTAGCCAGCATCCCTGGGGAGCCCACCATGGTGACCGTCATAGGCCCCTGATGACCCAGTGGAAGGAGGGCTGCTTTTTGATCCATCTGAGAGGGAAACTGCAGCTGCAGAGGCTTGACTCCATCGAGGTCACTACAGTGGTACAAAGAAGAAACCTAGCAAAAAGTTCTGTTAGCCTGGGGCAGTGGGCTGCAGTAGAGAAACAACCAAATGTGGCTGGGAAAAGACCGTTTCTTCAATGAAAGAAATCCATTTCTTTAAAAAAGATATTCCCGGGCTTCCCTGGTGGCGCAGTGGTCGAGAGTCTGCCTGCCGATGCAGGGGACACAGTCCGGGAAGATCCCACATGCAGCCGAGCGGCTGGGCCCGTGAGCCATGGCCGCTGAGCCTGCACGTCCGGAGCCTGTGCTCTGCAGCGGGAGAGGCCACAACAGTGAGAGGCCCGCGTACCGCAAAAATAAATAAATAAATAAATTAGATATTCCCTAAATTATCATCAGTATCCCATTACCTTCAATTGAGAGTAAAAAAGGTTTGCATTTTCTTTGTACTCCCGCCATGTGAAGGACAAGGAGGCTGGGAGAAAGAAGAAGCTATTCCTTTACTTTTGTTAACCAAAGATACTGTTTAAAGTGATTGGTTCACTTGCAGAGACTCTGGAATTAAATGTCCCTAGAATCGTTTCCTTATTCTTGAAGGCTCACTCAAGGATTTCCCAGACAATATTGTGACTTGGAGTACAATTTTTGTAACAGACCCAGAGAACGGAAGAGACGTTTTCCAGCCATACTCCTGAAAATAACTTTATCCATTTATGTAAGGAATAGTGATCATTCTATGAGAGTTCCTCAATTGGTCCACTATGTCTTGTTTGATAAAATAGAGGTGATCCTTCATGCTACACCCAATGGAGGTTTAAAATTGGTCTCCCCTTGGTAAGGAATCATGGCTTCCTCTTGGGCTGCTATGCTGGGACAGTGACACAGCCTAGGGATGCCATATTTCTGCTGGGCTTGCAAGTAGTGGATACAACTTCAGCGCTCTGGGTTTGAAGAGGAGGGAGAAAGATCCGGCCAAATCTGGGGGACCAACAGTCCACATAAATGTTTGAAGAGCTGGGGTCAGCTCAGGCTTGCAGCAAACAGTGTTCACATTGATATCAGTTCTGCTGTAGGCCCTTGAGACAGGGTCCTTGTGACCTTGCATGTACTTGGGGTGGTGTCAGGCAAGAGGTGGTTTCTGGTTTGGGCCAGTAGACATGGCTGGACATACAGGCAATAGGCTCAGGCCTCCTGGGGAGAAGGCCTGGTAAGAGGTGTGATGTCTGGATCCAAGCAGAGCATTGACGTTCAGGTCTGGGCTCATCCCAGTGGGGAACTGTTATGAACCCTACCAGCAGGACAGACCCAGACTGGGTACCTGCTTCTCCATGGACTAGGGTCTGGGACCCAAGCCTGGGTGGGTGAGAGCATCTGGCCTGCAGATTCCAGAGTAGGGTCAGGGGAGAGTTCACAGGTAGTGTCTGAAGGTGAACCTGGAGTTGAGATGCAACCGGACTAAATCAACAGAAGTGTTAGTTAGAGAAGAAAAAACAGTACGTGGAAGGCAATGGTAAAACCATGACAGGTACCGCGAGGGTGCATGAAAGCCCTGTTTGATGGGTAAGCGGTAGGACTTAAAAATAGTCCCCGAAATGCCTGGACTTAGACATAATGATTATTACACCTCTCATGCATTAAGTACCTACTATGTGCACCTTTTAAGAACCATTACTGGTGCTTATAACAACTGCTCCAGAAAATTATCATCCCAATCTCTCATACTGAGCAACCGAGACCAAGAAATACCTAGTAACTTGCCCAACACCTTAGAGCTAAGAATATTGTAGCTGGAATTGAACCAAATGCATTGGATTCCAAAGGTTGCGGTTCTTTGTCATACTTTCTCTCCATCGTATAAAATTCTGTAGCTTTGCCCACAGCTGAGTGACACTCTGGTTGTGAGAAGATGGAGTAATCATCCAGGGAAGAAATTGGGGCGTAAGGATGCAGTGAGCACACGAAAGGCCTCCTGCAGCTGGGGGTCCACCGTCTGCCTCCACATGCCACCCGCCTGCTCTCAGCCAGGCTCCTGGTGGCTCAAAGATGACGTATACCAAGGTGGTGGTTTTCAAGTCTTTGGCATGAGTTTGGGTGGGGCTGGAGCCACCAGGGATGTGATGTTCACCCCTCTAAGATGAGAGGGAGGTGCTCCTTGGGTCTTGATATGCCATCACATCGTGGATTGAAGGGGGTTGAGTACCACTGCAGAGTGACATGCCCAGTGACGAGAAATTCATGCCTTGGAGGACAATTTCCTGCCATACTTGGCAACAGAGTCTGTGCTGTCCTTTGAGTAGGGCCCTTTGCTCGAGGGTGATGAGGTGTGAAGCTGACAGCACAGGTAAGGTTTCTTCCCACAGATTCCTAAACGTCAGTGGGGCCAGTGCAGGGCCCTATTGTCCGAAGAGATGGACTCTATGAAGCATTCGTTGGAGAACAACTGACAACGGCACTGCTATTTGTGCAGAAGAGGTCAGGGATGCAGCCAGAGGTGCTTTGGGGGATTTTGAGGTGGCATTGGATGGCTTCTCCAGAAACCGCAGATGTCAGGCAATCGTCCATGCCGACATCCCACCCATGGCAGAGCGTGGAGGTATGACATCTCCCTGCTGCAAAAGCTGCAGGTTAGTTTTTACTAAGCTGCTGATTATAGTTAAGAAACATAAATCTCTCACCATTTATGGGAGGTCCTGGTGTGAAGAGCCAGATCTTAGAATCAAAATCTGCCAGGACTGGAGCCTTTAACTCCTAATTTAGCAAAAGTGAAGCCAGAGAGAGAAAATGACTTTCCTAGGAGGACACAGCACTGAGTGGAGGACTTGTATTGGAATTCAATATCTTAACTCCCTGAATATCAGTGATTTTTTTCTTTTTCTGCAGAAGCGATAGGGTCTCCTGTATCACACCGCATCCCATCAAGAACTCTATACATTCACCAAGTGAGGAAGGGGACACAGGGGTGTGGAGTCCCTGCACATGGGTGCCCATAGTCTGTCATGTATACAGAATCCTAGATTTCACTTTCTTTGCTTCCAGATGGAACAGTTGCCTCTCCGCTTAGGCATCCCAAGAAGGAGATTTTCTGGTCTTACTTTTTTTTTTTTGCGGTACGCGGGCCTATCACTGCTGTGGCCTCTCCCGTTGCGGAGCACAGGCTCCGGACGCACAGGCTCAGCGGCCATGGCTCACGGGCCCAGCCGCTACACGGCATGTGGGATCTTCCCGGACCAGCGCACGAACCCGTGTCCCCTGCATCGGCAGGCGGATTCTCAACCACTGCGCCACCAGGGAAGCCCTGGTCTTACTTTTTAAATGTAAGCTATGCATAGGGTCCTCTGAAATGTCAGGCTACAGTCAAGGTTCCAGTGCCTGAAAAGGGGACTCGTATGGATGGACTCTGCCTGCTCTAGACCAGCTTTCGCTTTCTGCACAGATGCCTTCCTTGTCATTGGAGGATGCGCTGCGGGGATAATAAGAAACAGAGAGGACTATCCCTCCTTCCCAGCGGCCCTCTCTTGTCATGCTCTACTCCTGGATCAGATAAGTACAAGGACATAAAAACAAAGATAAAACACAAAAAACAAATTCAAACAAATCCAAAGGAAGGGGGACTAATACCCCCACTACCACCCGCCTCAGCACATGTGACACTACTCACATCACAGATCGAAAGACAGAAAATTCTAAAAAGTGAGAAGAGTAGACGTGTCTTCATAGATGCCTTTCCCCAACGCAGGCATGTAGAAGGGGTGTACCTTAATAACTAGTTTTACAACTCTTTTGGGGACTTCCCAGGCGGTCCAGTGGTTAAAACTTCACCTTCCAATGCAGGGGGTGTGGGTTCGATCCCTGGCTGGGGAGCTAAGATCCCACATGCCTCGCAGCCAAAGCACCGAAATGTAAAGCGGAAGCAATATTGTAACAAATTCAGTAAAGACTTTAAAAAAATCGTCCATATCAAAAAAATCTTTAAAACTCTTTTGTCACAAAGGTGGAAGAGAAGACTTCAGCCAGGCTCTGCAATCTCACCTCACTGGACAGCTGCCCCCCGCCCCCACCGCCACCCCTTTTTAAGGTTGATCTTCTTCCACGGGGAGGATCTGAATAGCAATGGTTCAGGAAGAGTATCCTTCCCGTACAGCTCACGGGTCACCATGAACCAGGTCACTTCTGCCCTGGCACTGTGTGTCCTCCATGGACTGGACTCCACCCAGCCTGTAGGTAAGAGATGAGAGGACGGATAAGCAGAAGGTAAAGCAGAACAGATGGGCTTTGTGAAGAGCATGGACCCTTCCTGACCCAAAGTTCTGGGTTATTCTTTTTTTTTTTTTTCCGGCACGCGGGCATCTCACTGTTATGGCCTCTCCCGTTGCGGAGCACAGGCTCCGGACGTGCAGGCTCAGCGGCCACGGCTCACGGGCCCAGCCGCTCCGCGGCACGTGGGATCTTCCCGGACCGGGGCACGAACCCGCGTCCCCAGCATCGGCAGGCGGACTCGCAACCACTGCGCCACCAGGGAAGCCTTGGGTTATTCTTCTATAAGGCCAGAGAGGCTGGAGTTTTAGTGGTTTGGGTTGGAGGGCAGTTGTGATGGCGGCGGAAGTATTAATCTCATCCAAAAACACCTTCACAGAAACATACAGAATAATGTTTGACCACATATCTGGGTCCATGGCCCAGCCACATTGACACAAAAAATTAATAAAAACAACATTCTTCAAATAAGCTTAACTTTGGTGTGAAGAGGGAAACGTCTAGAGGCTCTGTAGTGTTTGGAGGAGACAGGAGTGAAGCTGAGTGTGATGAGGATAGAAGGGGCTGAGGACGCAAATAGCCAATACAGAGTATGGAGGAGGCGATGGATCCGGGACCTCGTTTCCCAGTATTTCCTAAATCAGGAACATTTGCCATCGTGACTAAGAGATGCTCACCATCGCTCCGACGTACCAAGAACCCTAACCTGGGGAAGACATGGACGCACGAGGGGGTATAGTTCCCTGGGATTTTCCTTACTGGCCCGCTCCAGTCTCAGGAACCTTTAAAAGTTCTTTGTGAGAAGAACTTTTACATAAACTGTATATTATGTACAGTTTATACTGTATATAATAAATACAGTAACTCCCCTACATATGAACCATCAAGTTGCAAACTTTCAAAGACGTGAACGTGCCCCTGGATGCCAGCTGTTGTACTACTGTACTTTTCAAGGTACTGTACTGTAAGATTGAAAATGTTGTCTTTATTTTTTATGTTTGTTTTTTATGTATAATTTGTGTGAAAAGTATTATAAACCTATTACAGTACAGTACTATATAGCCGATTACGTTAGTTGGGTACCTAGGGTAACTTTGTTGGCCTTATGAACAAACTGGACTTGTGAACCTCTCTTGGAATGGAACTCGTTCGTATGTAGAGGACTCACTGTAGCGAGAAACAGCATTCGTGGCTCAGAGGTCCCATATCTGCCAATACTTCGTGAAAAATTGTTAACACTTATCAGAGCGTGTTCTCATTTTCTGTTTGCCTATCTTGTAACGCATATTAGTGGGTTTATTCGTCAAGGCAAAAACCTCACCTTATTTATGTGATGGAATTAGCACGCCCCCTAAAGAAGAAGAGAGGGACCAAAAGACAGGTGATAACCCCCCCAAACCCCCAGACTTAGTTCCTTTGTGAAAACTACATCATTCCCCATTTCTCCAAGTCCAGCCCTGACAGCATCCCACACTTTTCTCCCCCTCGTCGGCCCAACTCCCACCAGCTACAATAGTACATATTGCGTAGATTAATATTGAATTTCTTACGTTTTCGTGGATCGCTTTCTTTTTCTAGCCCTGTGGCAACAGGGGAATTCTCCCTTATTTGACGCTATAAAACACAGCAACTCTGTTTCAGCTCGCCACCTGAAGGGACTCTTGCAAATGGGTATATTTCCACAGGCCTACACAATAGGACTAATTGCATGGGTTTGCAGTGTAAGCGGAGGTCGTTTGATTACTAGCTGTTTTGTACCGTGAAAGTGCACATTAATTATTTAAGAGATGGACTTATAATTATTGTAAGCCTTAAGTAATTACCTATAATTTTGGCAAGGGTTAGAAAAACTGATAGTCTAGCAAATTCAGGTTTTAGTCATTAGTAAGATCATAATTACATTTAAATTGCAAAGTGAAAATTATGCAATTTATCTCCCCAGTAATGCATAAACATTACAGTGATTGTAGGTTTTAATGGACTATAAACATTAGAGCAGCAACGGGCAGTCAGGGGCAGTTTCGGCCCCTTGCTCTTATTTTATATTTTAACTGCTTCTTGCACACCACTGCTCTGTCTACCGCTCCTTGGGTGAGCGGTGGGGCCGCTGTGTATCTTTCCGCATGAAAGCAATGAGGTCTTTGAAGGAGAGGAATAAAGGGAGACTACAGCAGTGGATCCTGAGAAACCTTAAATAGCAGCAGAGTATTTGCACTAGAGCAGAGCAAAGAAAGAACTTCCTCTAGGGACTATCGCAGAGTTTCATACTTGAGTTTTCATTTGATTAGGGTTGTCATATCTATTTTACAGATGAGGAAACTAAGGCCCAGAGAGGGGATGAGACTTTCTTGCAGTTGTACTGCTGGCCCGGAACCCAGCATCTGATGCTCTGTAGCTGGCTGTCTCCGCTCCGTCACGCTATATTCGGAGTCGAGACCCATCCAGTAGCATGTAAGGCATTATGTGGGTTGGTTTTGCCAGGCAAACACAGCCATGCTGTTTTTAGGCATGAAACTGTGACACTTTCACAGACGACCAGCAGCCTAAAGTCTTTTCTCCTCTGGGTGGCCAGCGTACTTGCAAAATGAAACTCACATATCCCTTCCTCTGGAAAGCACTTCCGGGGGCAGAATTCATCACCCCCGGCTTTGTTCCCATATTGACCTGATTAATGTTTCCATTGTGATTCAAATTCATAAACAACAAGCTGTAATAAAACACAATGTCTCCAACTGGACTGAAACGCCCCGGTTCACATATCTTTGGCAGTCAGTGAAAGCTGAGGAAATGTTTATTAACTGAGTCAATCAATTAATCACTTATTACCTGTCCACTCTACTCAGTATCTTACATTAGATACAGTGAAGGTTGTCAAGAAAGGTAATAGTCTGTATCTGCTCCAGGATTTTGCAGTCCAGCAAAGAGGAGCAAACAGCAGATGAAGAAGAAGTGACAATACAAACCTGTTTATCATCACTGAACAAACCCCACCGGTGTTAGAAGTGTTTGCTGAGATAAGCGATGAATTTTGCCTCTGTTGGAAGGCCACAGGAGTAACCCAGACTCCTATCTGCCTTGCTTAATCAGGCTCCGTTCTACCCTAGATGCCAGAAGATAAATATTTCCTGTTGTCACCGTCTAACTACAAGATGATGCCTACCGTAAATATTGACTGAGCACCTAGTCTGTGCCAGGCTTCATGCTGGGAAATAGGACACCAAAGGAACAAACTTCAGCCAGAACCTGATTCGGGAAGACAGACAGGGGCAGTACAGATCTAGAGAAAAGAAGGATGTATGCTCTTAACGAGTAAGAGCTACGAGGGGCGGGGGGAGGAGGGTACTGAGGAGGAGTGGAAGGGGGTGAAAATGCCCCCAGTGGTGGGGACAGAGGGAGTGCTTAAGGGAGACTCGAGTTTTGAGAAACACCCTGAAAGATAAGAAAGATTTCAATAGTCAGGGAAGAAGGGTTGCAATGGGTGCCATCCCAAGAGTAACAATATGAGTAAGAGCATAGGATACGTTTAATTTTAATTGGGACTATTGATCCTTCAGGCTGCGTGATTTTGATGATGCTTAGGGTAGCAACTTCCGTAGATTGTGGGTTCTTGTTAGTTTCCTGATCCCGGCCCCAAATTCAGCGAGGGGTACTATTTGGATGACCCTCCAGCAGCGTCATTCCGTAACCTCGTAGTGGCTCAGAATGATGGGACGACATCCCCATGGGTGATGCTGCTCTGCAGAAGTGATGTGCTTTTGCATCCTTGTTTTGAGCAAGAATTTAAAAGAGGGGCTGTGTGTCAAGCAGCAGCCTTGCCATGGGTGAAGTGTCTATTCCAGGAGCCCAAACCTGAATGCTTAGAACACAGTGTTGTCCGACGGAATTTGCTTGATTGGGAAACTCAACTACTTCCAAAACTCTGCTCCCATGACCTGGAGGGATCGGATGGAGATACAATTCAAGAAAAAGCCAAAAGAATATTTCTTCTCACATCACAGTCCACTGCTGGATCTTACGGGGAAGAGCGAACCAACGATCACTCCATCTCTGCCCTTAGGATACCTAACAATTAGTGGAGGATAAGAGGCAAGATCCGACACACGCATACCTAGAGCTTTAGCACAAGAGAGAACATTACTGCCATAAAGAAGTAGTGAGTGCCATAGGGCAGAAACAAGCATCACCACTTCAGCTGGGAACACGGGCTGCCATTTTCAGTGAAGGCTTTGGCATTGAAACTCAGTCTTGAAAGCAAGATAGGACTCTGTGAGTTAGAGATGAGAGAATGAATTCTTAGAACGGAAACAGCAGCTACTAAGGCAGGCAAATGGGTGGAAAAGCACACACCACATGCGTTCAACGGAACTATCGTGGCTGCAGATGACTGAAAAATCAACTTTCCATAGTGTAGGTTAAAATGGAAATTTATAGTAAGGCTCATAAAATTGTGGGCTGGGCAGAGGTGTAGCTGGTCACAGCGACAAAGGGGACAAGTGGCTTGAAATCACCAGCACTTACTCTCACCGCTGAATCGCTCAGCTCGTCACTTTCACTGTCTTTCTCCTTTTGGTGGGAACCATGGTGCCGGGCTCTCCTATTAGCATACTCCCGGGACTCAGACTCTGGTTCAAGATCTAAAAATCCCATGCAAGTGCCCAGTTCAGGTTGTACCAACTTCCGTGGGCAGAGAAGGGGAGTCTTGTGAAAACACAGAATTTGTAAGAATATGAATGTCACTTCTAAAACCACATATTGGGACTTGGGAAGGAACATTTGGGAGAAGCAATGGTGGGAGGGATAAAATACGAAGCATATTTCCTAGAAGAAAATAAGAAGCATGTGGGCCAATAAAATAACAGATGCCTTAAAGTGTAAAATACACGTTTTGGAAGATGTGGTTGGAAACGTTGGTCGGAGTCAGATTATGGAACGCTCAGAACGCTGGCCTAGGAGTTAGGATCTTTGTGCTTGAGAAAATATTTAGCACTGGTGAGTTTTGAGTAGGTGCTTTCCATCATATTATTTCACCTGGCTTTTCACTAAGTATTAACTCAAACCACTGTGAATTAGATTAAAGGGGACCTATTAGAAATAAAGATTGAGATTTATCACAAAGATGAGGCAGATAAACTGGGTAGGATAGAAATGATAATAATGTAAAGCATGCTCTCTGAATGCATTTGACTTACTAGATAATGGCTAGTTTTAATTGTGGGTGCATGTGTGTGTAGGCATAGAAGAAGCTGAGATGGTGATGTTTACTGGCCCCTGCTTCTCTGAAATATATTCTGCTGGTCTCTTGATCCCACAGGGCTGGCTCATCAGCCCCATCTTGGTGAATCGGAGCTTCCAAGCCTGTATACTAACTCAGCCGACAGCCAAGTTTTAGTTCCTTTCTAATAAAATATGCTTGCTGCGGAGACGGTGAAAAATGTGGACTCCACCACTACTTTCACTGTAGTTTTCCTCTGGGGAATGAACACAATCTCTCCCTGGAATGTCCTCACGTTTGGCCATCTAAACTGTCTCGTCTAAAGAGAAGGCATTATTTAGAGGATCTCCCAGTGACAAAGGGTTTCCAAGCTTTGCCCTGCCCTTCTTCTCATTACTTTTCTTGAAGCTGGATGGTACTTACTAGGGGGCCAAGGGACTCTGGTTCTTGAATTGAGGAATAGCTTCATTTCTTGTGAGTGTCCATGAATCCCATTTCATGGAATGTCCTGCATACGGGGAATGGTAGAAGTTTTGTCCTGAAATGCTGGCTTGTCAAGAAATGACTGCAGTTGGGTTGATTCAGGAGTTCGATAGCAACAAATTGCTGCTAGAAAGAGCCATCCCTCCCTGTCAAAAGCCTCAGACAATTGCGGGTTTCTGATGTCCCGGCTGGAGAGTGAATAATTCCTGTTCCAGTCACAGTGAAGGCCGCATCTTTTCTCGGGTAGAGATTAGGTCTAGAATTGCTGAGAAAGGAGCCAGCCCTCCACACGGCCATTGAATGACTGCGGCCTCCGTGCATATCCGTGGAACATGAGATACATCGAATGCCAGGGCCCGGGGTCAATACTGCACAGCGGCTGACCAGGCCAGATCCAGTTTTGTCTGTACGTATCTGGAAAGCTCCATACGTGTGGGGGGCACACTGGGAACAGATGGCCACTCAGGCTCAGTGGGGAGGAGGAGTAGCCAAGACTGACCACTGAGCTGTCGGCAGAAGTCACCAAGACTGAGCCAGTGTCAGAGGTCTGCCCCAGATGCTGAGACACGGTGTTTAAAGGTGATCGTAGGCTCAGGTCTTATTGAGCAGATGGCTTCGGTGTGAAGAGTGGAGTTGGTACAAATTAGGTGAGCTCTCTCCATCCTTGCAAGATCCAGCAAGCTTCCAGGAATGGACCAGGGTTGAGCCCTGCAAAGACTCCAAGAGCCAAGTAGGCATGGATAGGCTGGCATTCCAAGGAGGGCTCCAAGCCCAGAAAAAGTCTAGAGCATGAGGCAGGGTAACTGAACAAATGAAGTAGTATTCGAGCAGAGGCCAGTCTGCTGCCGTGACGCAGGCTAGGTGTGTAGGAAGACCTGTAACTGACAGGTACCCGGGGGTCAGGGCTCACCCATCCAAGGTCTAGATCAAGGTTCTTTTGTCACAAGTGCCACTAGACACTGAAGCCCGCGCTGCTGGGCAGCATTCTGGCTCGATCAGGCCTGGGGTTCTTTGGCTCCCCTGTGGGCCCCTCAGCATACCAGGCAGTGGCGGTTAGGGGAGACCAGTGCAGGGAAGCATCTTTGTGCCTGACCCCGTCATGGAGACATTTCTAATTAGATCCAGAAAACTAGTAATGGCAAATGAACTCTCCTGACCCTAACCACTAGAGTGGCCCTCAAAAGGATACTCATCTATCACTGTTGTTCCAGAAGGATTCCTTTTTTAAATTTTTATTTATTTTCTTTTTCTGGGGTCGGGGGGCTGTGCCTTGCGGCTTGCGGGGTCTCAGTTTCCCAAGCAGGGATCGAACCCAGTCCCCCTGCTGTGGAAGTACGGTGTCCTAACCACTGGACCGCCAGGAGTTCCCATGGAAGGATTCTTGATGACCTAAAATATCACTTCCAAGTCCAATATAATTTTATTTGTATGATCCCATTCCACATAGCTAAGGCCTATGGTATGTGATTAAAATAGATTATTGTTTAATTTGATTATAAATGTAATGCATGTTATCATAGAACATATAGAAAAATGTTCATAAAAAATCAGCAGTCTTTTGTTAGGATGACTTCTGGCTCTGAAGGATACATAGCTAAAATTGATGAGAGAAATAAGACTTGAAATATCTCAGAATAATTTTTCCCTGGGACTTTGGTGCTCTGTTTGGCCACTGATGGTGGATGTACAGAGGCAGTCTTTCCATTAACAAAGGCAAGGCAGGCAAACAAGGACATGGAGGCTACAAAATGGGAGCCAGCCAAAGAAAGCTCTTCTTTTTGATTTTTACATGCATTTTCATACTTCCATTTGAGCAGAGATGAGTCTGGTGTATTTGAAAATTCACTTCAAAGGAAATAATAAAATCTTGGTGCAAGAGAAATTGAGATGCTTTCCATTTTCCCAACATCAATAAAACGCTCCCCAGCACATCTCTGAAAGTCACTCTGGACAGGAAATTGACAGCGATGGTTCATTTCCAAGGTGGTGAGGGAGGGGACACTGAGGCTGGCAGCGAGCTGAGGCCGGGAGAGCGCAGGGACAGGGAGAAACGGGTCTCGCAGCAGCGGGTGCCGACACCCCACAGCTCTGTGTTGCAAAGACCACGGCTAATTGTGGCCTCCGTGCAGTTTGTAAATCTCTGAGCAGGGAGTTGCAGCTTCTGAAGCTTCTGGCAGCATGATACTTACTGTTGGAAGACTGTGGAAATCACAGACTCAGGAGAGCCGCTCAGATGGAAACAATAGGTGCTACAGTGTCTCCTAAATGGATTCAGATCATCCATGTGACAGGGTGGAAAAAAGCAACAAGATCAGCCAGGAACATCTCACCGTTTCTGCCTCTGGCGTGTATTCTCATTACCCTCCCATGAGCCCCTGTCCTGGTCATCTCCTAGCTCCTCCTCCCCAGATCTCTGAGCCCTTTGGTCATTCTCTGGCTTCTGATGCCCACCTCGGGCTTACTGTGCTTTCATGATAGTCTAGATGGCTCAGGTGTCAGGATATTTATCCGCCCAGCCTGACTCTTTTCTGGCATAGACTTTTGACGCCTCATCTTCATTCACCCTGATACTTTGGGACGCTTCCAAGAAAGTGAATGAATTCCAATAAAGAGCAGCAGTCAAGAATTAATTCTATGTTGATTGGCTGGAAAAGCCTTATAGGAATTAAGACAGAAGGACAAGACCATAGTCCACTAGAGTGGATTCAGGGCTGAGAGTTCTGTGCGTTGGGGAAATGACTGGTAAATCAGATCCAGAGGGAAAGGCAAGCCAGCCAAATGCTCCGCACGTGGACCATAGGTTCCAGACTGAGTCTCACCCAAGTGTCAACAATCATTTTCCAGCTGCAGGTTGAGAGACTGGTGCGAAATGCCTAAAGCTGGAAGTTGCAGACCTGGTATATGGTCCCAGGCACTATCATGATCCTCCTTACCCCGGAGACCTGAGGTCCGTAACCCCAGAAGGAAGCAGGAGGAAGAGGGGGGGTGGGTACAGAAAAGCCAAAAACGAATAACTGTCCACTGCCATGCTTCATCTACAGCCACGCTTCTTCCCTTACATGTATTTCTCGAAATACCGTCCCTGAACAATTCAGTATTCCTGTACAACTGAAAATACTCCCACCTCTTTACCAAAAAAGAGCAAATTAAACTCCTATCCCTCAGGCCTCCAGTTCCACGTTCAGAATCTCTGCTTGATATTTACTTCGCCTCCACTTCTGCGTGAGCCCGTCTGGATCTTCAGCAGTCTACGAAGTACATGGCTAATTTAACTACCACCCACCCAGCCTCCACTGCGTGTGAGGCAAAAGGAAAGAAGAGGGAAATTAATCAAAATACAAAAAGGCGTATTTGTTATTGACCACATGCGTTATTTATATCTACCCACCCGTCTCTATCTCCACGTGTATGTCTATTGGTCCAGGTCCAAAGTGGGCTCCTGGTCTTCCCGTAAAACCAGTGCCACCTTCCCATCTCTGTGGCTTAGACCAGAAACCTCAGGGACATCCTTGACATCCTCTCTTTCTTATGCTGTATCAAATCTGTCAGAAGGTCTCAGTGATTTTACTTTCAAATTCCATCCAGAATCCAGCCACTCGGCACCCCCTCCCGGTGATAACGCTGATGCAGACACCACCAGCTCTCGCCAGGATTGCTGCATAATATCCTAGTGTGCCTGCCCCTTCCTCTTGCCCACTGTACACGATTCTCAACACAGCGGACGGAGTTAACCTGTGAGAAGGATGTCATATCAGTAGACACCATCCTGCCCTAACCCCCAGGGGCCTCCAGCAGTCTCCACTAGAAACCAGACTCCCCCAGATGCCTGGAGGGTATCCATGATCTGGCATCTGTGACTCCCTGCCTGTGACCCTATGCCTCTCACTCACCGTGCCGCAGCCAGCCTGCCTCCGCACTATTCTTCCAACAGGGCTGGCTTATCCACCACATGCTGTGTGCACTGGCTAGCCCTTTCCACTTGGAAATAGCCACAAGGCTTGTTCCTTCATGTCCTTCATATCCTTATTCAAATGACACCTTCTGAGGGATGTCTGCTCTGACCACTTGCTTTAATATCATAACCCTCCTTTTCCAACACCCGATTTCCCTTCTCTGCCTTTATCTTCCCCTGTGCTCCTTACCACCTTCTACCATAATATAGATTTTACTTCTTTATGTGGTTTATTATCTGCAAAAACTCCATGAAGAGAGGAAATTTGGTTTTGTTCATTACTTTGCCCCTTGTCCCAGACAGTGCTTGGTATATGGGAGGCATTCAGTAAATATTTGTTGAATGAATGAATGAAAGCTTGAACTACCTGTGGGACAAGAGCTGGTGTCCCACCAGTCTGTAACGCTTCTCTCTTCTGGTACTTGTTCCACTTTCCCTCATCATTTCCCAGCGCCGCAGCCAATGGAGGGCTCTTGGACAGGTTAGAATGACCTGCATCTGCATCCTGAGCCCTTGGTGGACCTGCCCAAGCAGAGTTGCTGTCATCTCCCATCACCCTTTGCTGCAGGTCAGAGTGCTGTGACCGTCCCAGGGCTTCCCTGAGTTCCATCTGTTCGTTCCCTACTCCCCACTGTATAATAGCAGCCCAACCCTCCTTGGTACTTCAGTCCGTTTTCCCAGGCAACGGGGTAACCACATTTGTCCCCGATAAATGAATAGCGGGAAGTATCTAGGTGTGGGTCTCAGCTCTCAATTCCACTCTCTCTCCTGAAAGAGTCAAAATCATGGGGGTACAGGAAGTAAAACATCTATAAATGGGTCATTAGGTGTCTTCAGGAGAACTGCTTCTCTCACGTTCTCTTCCTTGGTGAGGGACTCATCACGTGTTCTAGCTCTGGAGGCAAGAGCGCCATAGGCTGCACCCTGGTGCACGACTTTCAGAAAGAACCTTGAAGGTCTTGTCTCCCACCGGGCGCCGGGATTGAGCCATCAGTAATCCCGTCCGCACGGCTGTAGAGTCGGATGCTCCTGGGTGATAGAATTCATGATGAGAGGGAATGGCATGGGTATCAGCTCATTGCCTTTCTTCTCTGCCGGGGGAGAACGTTCTCTGGTCAGAAGCAATGTAGTGTGAGACAGTGAATAACGCATTCAGTAACTTGACAGATGACAATGCTAGCAGAGAGGCCCGGTAGGCCAAGAAGCAGAAGCAAAATCAAATCCGTAAAAAAGGGGCTGCTCCAACAGGATGAATCGCACAGCCCGTTATTATAGGAGGCGTCTCATGTGGCCAGCCTGCCGCCAGGTAGCTGGATGCCCCTCCTACAGGTGTGTCATCCTGCCGGGGCTCCTCCGTATCCAAGGTTGATTACTGATGTCAGCATACGGGTCAGTCTAGAGTGACGGCTGGTGACAGAAGGGCCTTAGTGAGAGCAAGTCCATATTGCTGAGCCTGCTGTTAGCCCGCATCCTTAGAATAATAGTTGCCATCTTGTTCACGGGGTCCTTTCATTGGGTATTTGCAGAGGAGGAGGATTGATGTTGCAGAAAGGGCCAATCTGTCCGTCTAATTATTAAGCACCCTGAATGGTGGGGGGCCTTTAGCTGAGCATTTACATCGGATACAAACATTCTCATACTCTGGCCAAGTGGAAACTATATTCCACCCCATCTAATTTCCCACCAGACGCCTTGTCATCAGTATCCTGGTCTCGCTCCTTCCAAGTCCCTGTCATTGTAACCACTTTACCTGCTCTCCTGGAATTCTTCATTTGCTCTGTGTTGTCTGTATTAGCAGCAGACTGATTGATCTACAGGAATTCTAGGTGATCATGGGCAAAAACATAATTAGCTGCTTTTGCCATTGTTGATGATGATTTGGAGGAGGGAGGGCTCTGGGGAATGAAAGGAACGCTGAAGAATGAGGCTTCAAAGAACAAGGACCAAGGAATCTCAAGGGTCTAGGTAGCATGAATTTTTTTTTTTTTTCCTGTACGTGGGCCTCTCACTGTTGTGGCCTCTCCCGTTGCGGAGCGCGGGCTCCGGACGCGCAGGCTCAGCGGCCATGGCTCACGGGCCCAGCCGCTCCGCGGCATGTGGGATCTCCCCGGACCGGGGCACGAACCCGCGTCCCCTGCATTGGCAGGCGGACGCTCAACCACTGCGCCACCAGGGAAGCCCAAGGGAGCATGAATTTTGGTGGTCCCACCGGAGGGACCATTCCACCTGCTGGAACAGGTAAGTATTACCATCTTCATGGTCATCATCACAGCTCAAGATTCACATTCTGGTGCAGAATATCTAATCGACCCTGCCTGGGTGCCGTATCTCTACTTCTTGGCTGTTCCCGCCTCTGTCTCGTGGGAGAGGAGCGGTTTCCCAAAAGGACATCAATGTGCCAATATCAAAGGTGAAATGGGCACTGAGCAGCCATAGGCTCTACAAATTGCTGCTGTACTGGACTCCTTGGTCTAAAGATCTTCACGATGTTCAAAGGTCGTTTGATGGGGGTGGCTGTGTTGGCTGGGAGGGGAGGGAGTGATCATTACTCATGAATTTACTTAGAGTTGGCGCATAGTAAGTGCAAGATCCTTCCTACCGTCCACCTCCCTCTTTTCCCACTTCATCTCCCTGTCCACAGCCTGAGCTGCTGATCTCACTGTTTGCTGTATGCTAATCACATACTGTCCCACGTGGTAACCCCTCACATGCCTCTCAGAGGTGACCTTTGCCCCCGTGACCTGTACGCTCTCTTTTTAAGGACCACCCCGACACACATGAGAGCACACTGCCTGTTTTGGGGTTGGGAAGGTATGGCTGTAATTTTCCCAGGCCGCCGGCCCAGCCTCTGTTTCTGGTTACATTCACTCTCTTCTTTCCAGACCTGAAATCCTATAACAGCCGCCACAAAGGAAAGAGAGGAAAGCTCATAGCACCGGTACTCCGCCTCCTGGCAGGTTGTCACTGGGTCTTCGTGAAGCTTGGGTCTGCAACCCCCGAGGCCCTTTTGAATTTCCTCTTGATCTGGCCCAGCCCGCTCCATAGCCCTGAGAACCCCCAAGAAGGGCTGGGAGATTCTTGTGCTCAGGTGTCACCCAGAACTCAAGCTGGGGGCCAGGAAAGAGAGAGCGGAAGGAACTGGAGAGAGGCTTTCTGTGGCTTCCAAGAGCAGCATGGCTGTGTCTCTAAGACATTGTCCCTGTGTGGCTGTCTGCTGAGTCCCAGCTTCCTGAGAGGGGCCTGGAGAGGGAACGCAGGCCGGGGTGTCAGAGAACCTTGGCCCCAGCTACCGCTCTGGCAGTTTGCTAGCTCTGTCCCTTGCATATTTCCCCTCCAGCCTTGGCGTTCTCTTCTGTGGAGGATTGTAAAGAACAGTGTCCGAGTAAAAACAGTTGTTTTTACACGCATGCATGTTTATCCTTCACGCAAGGAGTCAGACACTCTGCCGTGCGTTTTGTCTACATTATTGTATGTAACAGCCACATCTAGCTTTGGGGCTGAAATAGTAGTGAACCGATTTGACCGATGAGAAAACTGAGTAGTTCACACACGTCTTAGCCGACATCAGAATCCCGTCCGACTCGAAAGCTCGTGCTGACGCGGTTGGACTCTGCTGCCTCTGTCCTGCATTACGAATGCCGAGTCGGGGGTAGAGCGGCCACTTCCTAATCGTTGCTGTTCTCTTTGAACATATGCTTAGTTTCCAGGCCTGTGAGTCTCGCTGACTCCACGTGGGCCGGGTTGCCGTGAGCAATATTTCGTCAGTGCTTGTCACCGAGAGCATTTTTATATGCTAATAAGCATTAATAATTCATGTTCAGTAATCTGCCTGGTGTTGGTCCCACCCCCCGTTTCTCGCTGGGGGACAAAGTGGGTGAGAAATAATGCTCCCTGGAGGCCAGGCCAGGCCATCTGCATAGCTGTCTCTGAGGAGGGCTTGGTGCGCTGAGTCTCTGCTGTTGAAGGGGGGATGGGGATGAACACAGGGGAGGTGACAAGGCAATGCCAGCCTCGTCTGGGGACACACAGCCTTCATGCTCTGTGCTGGCAGCTGGGGGGGCTGCCTGTGTCTGCACTGGGGTGGCTCTCTGCTGCCTACCATTTCCTTCTTATCTGACTTTCGCAGCAATCGTTTCAAATCGGTTGCCTTGTGATTTTCTGGACTCTGTTGAGCCGGAGTAAAACTCTCCCTGGGAAGCAGGCCGAGCGGGTCATGAGGGCTTTTCCTATTTAGGCTAACGTCTGTGTTACCCTTGAGCTTGGAGGAATTTTCCAAGCCACTAATTTGTACTTTGCCAGGAGACAAGTGTGATAAGTGGTATTATTTTAGGCTTTCTAAATTGGAGCACCGCTTTGGGGTACTTGATGTTCTCAATTTCTCATTTCTTTCAACTCAGAGATCTGGCAGTTTTGTCGTGTTTTTCAAAAGGGAAGTTAGGTTTTCCGGAGAAGTGTTTCGGGCCCCTCTCCTCCACATGCTAAATGATGACTTTGGGTCTGCAGTTTTAATTCAACAAATATTTATCATGTGCCTGTCAGTTGTCAGGCTCTGACCTGAGTGCTGCAGGGGGTGTAGCGATTGATTTATTCATTCCGGCACCCATCTAATTATGCATACATTTTTGAGCACTGCTATTGACCAGTTACTGGCAGGTGCTAGAGGTGGAGCTATGTGTCAATTAGGACTGTATCCTGCTTCAAGTAACAGAAAACTGAACAGAAGCGCCTTAAAAAATATATATATAAGGGTTTCCTGGCATTAGTTAATGGGCTCTGTGATGTTTAGGATGATATTTCTGCTTTCATTGAGCCTCTTCCTCACACTCTCAAGGTGGCTGCTGCAGATCCAGACGTAACTTTCGATTCAAGGCAAGAGAGACGGAGTAGAGGGTGGAGAAGAAGAG
Organism: Kogia breviceps; assembly: GCF_026419965.1. Taxonomy (NCBI): domain Eukaryota; kingdom Metazoa; phylum Chordata; class Mammalia; order Artiodactyla; family Physeteridae; genus Kogia; species Kogia breviceps. The sequence continues at coordinate 80,100,269 of NC_081323.1, forward strand.
ACACTTTTGTAACGGAGCCTTCTGACAAATATAGGGGCCTTGTTGCTGTTTTTCAGGGGAGTCAGTAGGTAAGGAGAACTGGGGGCCATCGGCCAGCATATCCTGCAGAGTGTCCAGGTGTTGCCTGGGCAGAGCTGAAGGTACAGGAACACCAGGTACTAGGAAGGAGGCTACAATCATTTCCCCACCATCCAGATCAGCTCAACTATCCACAAAGCTAAGGAAGTTAATAAAGGTTACCTAGACTCTTTCCTGTCTCAGGCCTTCTAGCACTTTCTCCTGTATGAATTCCCTACGGACTCTGAGTTGACTTTCCCCGGAAACCCAAGGCTGGGGTTGCCATGGAAGAAGAATAGAAAAGCGTCCTCCATGCTCTCACCCTGTCAGCGAGCAGGCCACAAATCCAATCTAATCAGGGCCCCATCCTTATTACCCCATCTCGTCTTAGTTACTTCAGAGGCCCCATCTCCGAAGACACCCACACCAGGGACTAGGACTTCAGCATGTGAATTTTCAAGGGCCACAAACATTCAGTCCGTAGCGATAGCCTTCTCATTCATTCTCAGGAGAGAAGAACTCAAGGCATTATTCACCATCTGCCCCATAAAGGGGCAGATCACATGGCATAAAAGAGGTGTTCATGCCTGTGCATGAAAAAGGTCTTTTCCCCAAATCCAAGGACACGTCTAGTCACAGGCGCCATGCCCGTCCCGGAGTAGGTACTCGTAAATGTTTAACACATGAATGTGTGGCATACAGCTCATAACATTGCTCAGACTGTTACGGCTCAAATGAAGTGGTGAATACACTAAGCTCTGTGCAGTGGTAGACTTCACAGCCTGGTGAGACTTGAGAGTCAGCAGAGAAGTGATCCAAATTATGCACCTTGTAAAGCTTTACCCAGGGGAGAGATTCTCCATACCCACATGCGCTTTGCAAATCTGAGAAAGGAGCAGAGTCATTCTCTGACTCATTTAGGTGGATGTACAGGCAAGGTTGTTGTCTCAAGGATGTGCTGATTTCACAACTGCATCAGTGATGGAGAAGATGGGTCCTCTGTCATCAATTATTAGCTTCAAACAAAATGTAAAATACACAAGTTATTCTTTCCTAGGATCAGAACCTGACTTTGTCTCCCCCTAAATTATTAAAGGCGAATGAGAGATTGAGGTGGTGGGAGGGAAAGAGGGGATATGGAATCATCTGGAAGGATTCAGCTAGGGGAAGCAGCAGCAGGGCCATTGTGGGAAAATTTGTATTGAATCACCGTTCCGCGCTTTACTATTTTCATGACTCTGGTCCGGGAATTAAACGTCTATGATACTCATTTTGTAAAAGCTAATATTGCCTTCCCCACTAGGTCATGGTAAGGATCAAATCAGATCATTTTTCTGCAGTACTTAGCGTCATGCCTGGGACTTCACCAGTAACCTAAAAATGTTAGTTCTATCTGAATACGTGATAACACAAATCATCTGATATCCCTTTCAGAACATGGACGTGGACATGGTGCGAGTTAGGATGTGGAGAGGGCAATTTGCTTGTTAGATGAGGCCTTTTGTCTTCCAAATGTATTAGTTTGAAATAAATCCATTAAGTTTCAGTCTCTCTAAGTGATATGGTTAGATACAGGTTTGCTGTTGTGATTTTAGTCAGAGACACAGCAACCACTCTAGATGTTGTTATCAGAAAGGGATTTAACCCAGGGAATTGGGTGCTGAATAGGAAAAACCTCAGTCTTTCCTCCTGGGTCTCTCCTTTACTCCCATGCTACCATCAGACTCACAGCAATTCTGATACCAGATGTGTGGGGGTCTTCCCCCACCAAGCAGTTCTCTGTGACATCAGCTCAGTATGCGACAGTATAACTCAATTCTGACACTGTCGACCTGGAGATAGAGTCAGATCCCACAGGTTAAGGCTTAGTCCTACAACACTCCCCCGACCGCCCCCTCCTTCAAAATGTCAACTGCAAATCCAGGTTGTCATTTGTGCCTCTGACTGATGGGGCTATAAATTGCACATTCCCATGACTCCCTCTTCATGTTCGATTATTTGGCTAGAGCAGCTCACAGAACTCATGAAAACAGTTACTTACATTTATCCTTTTATTAAAGGATATGATAAAGGATACAGATGAACAGCCAGATGGAGAGATACATAGGACGAGGTCTGTGAAAGTCCCAAATGCAGGATCTTCTGTCCCCATGGAGTTGGGGTGCATCACCCTCCTGGAACAGAGATGTCTTCACCAACCCAGAAGCTCTCTGAACCCCATACTATTGGGATTTTGTGGAGGCTTCCTCCTGTAGGCAAGGCCAATTATTAACTCCATTTCCAGCCCCTCTAACCTCTTTGGAGAATAGGGGCTGAGGCTGGAAACTCCAAGCTTCTAATCGTGGCTTGGTCTTTCTGGTGACCAGCCCCCACCCAGGAGCCACCCAGGAGCCACCCAGGGTCACTCATTAGAACAAAAGATGCTCCTAGTGTTCTTGCTATTTAGGAATTTTTAAGGGTTTTAGGCGCGGTGTTTCATAAATTGGGACAAAACAAATATATATTTCCTATCATAAATCACAACATCATAGGTGCTGCACGGAACTTTGGCAAAGCTGGGGATGCCAACACCAGGGGAAATCAGCAATGATCCCAGGAAATCAGGCAGTTGCAGGAATTGCAAGAAACAGCCACCCAACGAAGCAGGTGATTCACAGGAGAAAGCTTGGAAAAAACCATGAAACATCACAGCGGCTTCTGCTGAAATCCGTGCACCTGCCCACCTCTGTCCAAGGCTTATAATTGTTTCTGCTTCTCTCCCACCTGCCACATATGATGTGAGTTCCTGTCCTTGGAAGAACCTAAATAAGAATCCAAATGACAAGGGAGCCTGTGAAATGTAGTTTTCTGGATCCTAGCAGCGGCCATAAAGGGAGAGCTTAGAAGGGAGGGAAGCTGCTGAGTACCAAGGGATGGTTAACCCTCATTATTCATGGATTCTGTATTTACAGATTCACCCACTGGCTCACAGAAATTCATTTGTTACCCCCAATCGATAAATATTCATAGTACTTTTGCAGCCATTCACAGCCATAAGAAGAGTGGCGAAAAATTTGTGTTGCCAACATACACTTTCCCAGCTGAGGCTGAACAAGAGGCAGTCTGCTTTCTTGTTTCAGCTCTCAAGCCGTGAACAAGTATCCTTTCCATGGTCTGTTTAATGCCGTGTGTATGTGCGTGTGTGTATGCTTTTTCTATTGGAGATTTTGCTATTTAAAATGGCCCCCAACTGGTGCTGCAATGCTATCTAGTGTTCCTGTGTGCAAGAAGGCTGTGATGTGTTAGATAAACTAGGTTCAGGCATGAGTTATCATGCTGTTCTATGGTAAGGAATCAACAGTATATATTAACTAAAGTGTCTTTAAACAGAAACACATATAAAACAAGTTTCTGTATTGATCAGTTAATGGATGTGTGGCCAGAGGCTTCCAGGAACTTAATTCTGTATGTAAGCTAGGGGCAGTGATTCAGTATTCGCTAATTCAGCACTTGCCGTGACTTTTTAGCAAGTACCTACTACGAATAGCTGGTGAGAAAATCGAGTGTACTATTTAGTGCATAATGAGAGATGCGACAAGTGCATCTTTGACACATTTCTGAGCTTGTAGTTTTCTTTGTGGTGGTGAGGACAAGAGGCTCACTGAGGCTCATCCTTTGATGTCTTAGGATGTCCTTGTGAGTATATCCAGTTAAGAAGGGAACTGATTCAACACGCTTTGACATACTCAAGATCATCCCAAATTCACATGCAGGAGCTGGCTTTGAAATTGAGACGCTAGAATTTCCAGCATGGTTTCCCCAAGTCTGTGCACCTGCTCTGGTAGATTCTTTTTTTTTTTTTTTTTTACCACTTATAATATTAAACAACTGCCTGAACCTCCAATGTTTTTCAAACTTTAAAAGGAGAAAGATATAAGAATTCATGCTGTCACCTTGGTGGAGGGAGGGAGATACCAGGTTTAGCCCACTGTCCTCTGGCAGTAAGTTTGCCCTTGTTTTACATATGAAACACCCAAATCCCACAAAGGTTAAGAGGTTTGCCTGAGGCCACCATGAGGTCAGAAAACCTGCCTACCTCAGTGTCCTTCCTTTTTGCTTGGTTGCTTTAAAATACAATTCAATTGCTTGTAAAATAAGGAAGTTGAACTAGCAAGACTGACTAGCAAGACTGAGATCTCTTAGAAATTTAAAATTCCATGACTGTGTGACTCTGGCATTTATTGAAGGTTTACAACTGTTTAACACTGTTTGGAGCTGGGGCTGATCTGGTGAGGGAAGATATAAGAACAGAACACACTGAATATGCTACAGAGCGTGTGCAAACAGGTTACGGAGACATAAAAATTTAGATAATAGTACACTGCATTCTTTATGTCTTTGATCAAGTAACACCTCCTCCAGGAAGCCAGCCTTGATTTCTACCATCTTCCCAGTTGTAAATTATTTTATGCTCTTAACTGCTATAGCATTAACCTGGATGTCTCATTAATACTAATGACTAAAATTATTGATTGCATATTACAACAATTGCATTTTAGATAGAGGTAAAATTAATCTTCAAAACAGCCCTGTTAGAGATCTGTCCTTACTAGCATCATTTTATACATGAGGGTATTATCTTTCCTCTTCTGACAGAGTCTCTTGTCAGCATTACAGTTTCTGACCACTCTCTCCTCTGATTTTTATCATTCAGCATCTCCTGGTCCTTCCCTGCACTCTCTGACCATTACTTTTCATTTTCAAATTTGTAAAAATTTATTTTGATCATCTTTATTTAGGTTTAATTGACATATAAGAAACTGCTGATGTTAAAAATACACAAGTTTATAAATTTTTATTTATGAATATACCTGTGAAACTGAAACCGTATAACTCAGATGGGGACTTGAACCCATGCACCAGGACTTGAACCCGGCCTAAACCCAGATTGGGACTTGAACCCATAGTCTTTTAATTGAGAGCACACACCTGGTCTCAGGACTTAATGAAGCTCATGTTCTTGATGTCTCATGGCAGAAAGAATTCAGTGAGAGACAAAGTGAAAGGTAAGAAGTGGATTTATTTAGAGAGAAACACACTCCACAGACAGCGCGTGGGCCGTCTCAGAGGTGAGAGGCCCTGAAATATGGCGTGGTTAGTTTTTATGGGCTGGGTAATTTCACAGGCTAATGGGTAGGAGGATTATCCCAACTATTTCGGGGAAGGGGCGGGGATTTCAAGGAATTGGGCCACTGCCCACTCTTTGGCCTTTTATGGTCAGCCTCAGAACTGTCATGGTGCTGGTGGGTGTGTCATTTAGCATATGCTAATGTATTACAGTGAGCGTATAATGAGGCTCAAGGTCCACTGGAAGTTGAATCTTCCGCCATCTTGGACCTAGTTGGTTCAAACTGTTGCAGGAAGGGGTACCCCCTTCCAGGGCCCAAGAGTGGGCTCTTGTCTAACACTTGGAAATGAATTGTCCGAGGGGACGTGTGCTGACAAAGCAAGAGACTTTATTGGGAAAGGGGCCCAGGCGGAGAGCAGCGGGGTCCTCACAGCCACAGCCACGTGGCTCCCAGTCTTGGGTTTTATGGTAATGAGGTTAGTTTATGGGTTGTCTCTGGCCAATCGTTCTGACTCACGGTCCTCCCTGGTGGTGAGCACATCACTCAGCCAAGATGATTTCAGCGAGAAGCATTCTGGGAGGCTGGTAGGACATATGGACTGGCATCTCCTCTCTCCTTTTGACCTTTTCCCGAATGCTTCCAGTTGGTGGTAGCTTGTTAGTTCTTCTTTCCTTACCAGGACCTCCTATTGTAAGATAACTCATACAAGTGGCTACTATCTTGCCTGGCCAGGCTGGGCCGTTTCGGTCAGTGGTTCCCCTAACATAACCAGTTTTTGTCATGTCCTATGGCTATGTCGTTCTTTTAAAAGTTGTGCCCTGCCCCCCTTCCCTCCTGTTTCAAAACCGTCACCACAATCAAGATAATGAATGTACCCATCACCCTTGAGAGTTTCTTTGTGTCCCTGTGTGTCCCTTTGGATTCTCCACCTATCTCCCCCCTCACCCCAGGCAACCACTGATCTGCTTTCAGTCAGAGTTGAGGCAGTACTTTATATTCTCTAGAGTTTTATATAAATGGAATTTCATATAATATGTACTCTTTTTTTGGTCTGACTTCTTTCAATCAGCAGAATTATTCCGTGGTTCATTCTTGTGTCTGTTGTTAGTGAATTTTTTTATATTGCTACGTAGTATTCTATTGAGTTCCAGTTTTACCACGTCCTTGTCCACACTTGGCATGGTCAGGCTTTTTAATTTTAGCCACTGTATTAGGTATGTAGTAGTATCACATTGTGGTTTTAATATCCATTTCTCTGATGACTAATAATGTTGAACATATTTCCATGTGCTTATTTGCCAGCCTCACATACTCCTTGATGAAGTGTCTATTCAGATCTTTTGCCAATTTAAAAATATTTTCTTTTAATTATATGTTGAGAGTTCTTTCTACATTTTCGATGCAAGCACTTTATCAGATACACGTTTGGCAAATAATTTCTCCCCGTCTGTGGCTTTCCTTTTTCTTTTCTTTTTTTTTTTTTTTTTTTTTTTTGCGGTATGCAGGCCTCTCACTGTTGCGGCCTCTCCCATTGCGGAGCACAGGCTCCAGACGCGCAGGCTCAGCGGCCATGGCTCACAGGCCCAGCCGCTCTGCGGCATGTGGGATCCTCCCGGACCGGGGCACGAACCCGTGTCCCCTGCATTGGCACGTGGACTCTCAACCACTGCGCCACCAGGGAAGCCCTGTGGCTTTTCTTAATAGTGACTTTTGAAGAGCAAAAGTTTTCAATGTTTATAAAAGCCAATTCATTAATTTGTTCTTTCATAGGAAGTGCTTTTGGTGTCACATCTAAGAAGTCTTTAGGTAACAAAAGTTCAGAATGAATTTCTTCTAAGTTTTCTTTTAGATGTTTTACAGTTTGATATTCAGTTGTATGATCCATTTTGAGTTCATTTTTCTATATGCTGTGAGGTATAGATAGACATTTTGGGGGGAGGGGGAGGAGAAATTACCCACTTATTCCAATATCATTTGTTGAAAAGACTATCATTTCTCAACTGACTTGCCTTTGTACCTTTGTTGAAAACTGGTTTTCCATATATATGTGGATTTAGTAAGTCTTAAAATCAAGTAATGTTAGTCCCCCAGCTTTCTAGTTTTTTCACAGTTGTTTGGCTATCCTAGGTGCTTTGCATATCCATAGAATGTTAGAATCTATTCGTCAATCTCTTAGTAAAAAGTATTTTTAATTTAATTTCAAGTTTCCACTGTTCATTTATAGTAATAAAATTATGATGATTTTGTCTTATAATCTTCAACCAAGCTAGTCTCACTTATTAGGTTTTTATAGGTTTCATCCTATTTTCTACATCATCAATTCCTCTACCTTCCTAGGTTCTGTGCCTGGGGCCTGTGAACTAAACTGATAAAAGAAAGATTAATAGGAGAAAAAGGAATAGTAATTTAATTACTATTTTAAATTTTACATGCATGGGGGATACAGAGAAAAGACATGAAAACCCAAAGAAGTGGTTAGACTTGGAAGCTTATATACCATTTTAAAGGTTGAGAATTATGTTGTGGTAATATTTATTTATTTGGTTGTGCTGGGTCTTAGTTGTGGAGGGTGGACTCCTTAGTTGTGGCATGCATGTGGGATCTACTTCCCTGACCAGGGATCGAACCCAGGCCCCCTGCATTGGGAGCATGGAGTCTTAACTGCTGCACCATCAGGGAAGTTCCTGATATACCATTTTAACCAAGTGTGATAAGGAAAAGTAACTAGACAAAGGAAAGGGGAATTGGGCCTTCTAGGGGCAGTAAATTGTGGGAAGATAAATATATGGGGAAAGGAATGGAAGATAAGGGTTATTTTAGTAAGGTTTGTTTATACAGGCTCTTCTTGATACTGACTTTCTGTCTTCTTCATGGCCATAAAACTCCCCTGGAGAAGGAATTTATAGCAACCTCCTTTCTCAGAATTTTCTGTTTTTAGTCAGATAAGAGAGGCTCCAAGAAGTTGTCTTCGTGCATCTGTTGACTCTCAATTGCCTTCCTCTTGAAACAATCCATATGCCAGAGCGGCATACTTTGGCGTGGCATATTATGATCCCCTTAACAATCATGTCATCTGTAATAAAGACAGTTTTACTTCATTATTTCCAATATGAATGTCTTTTATTTCTTTCTTTTTATTACCTGACTGCACTGCTAGAAGCTCTGGTGAGAGCTGATATCTCTGTCTTGTTCCTGATCTAAAGAGGAAAGCATTCAGCATTTCACCGTTAAGAATGATGTTAGCTATAGGTTTTGTTTAGATGTGCTTACCAAATTTAGAAGATTTCCCTCTTTTCCTAAGCTGCTGAGAGTTTTTATCTGCCATGGATGTTGGCTTTTTTTTCAGTAGAACCGAAGAAGTCTATGAGTGACAAAAGTTCACAGTGAATTTCTTCTAAGTTTTCATTAAGATGTTTCACAGTCTGATATTCAGTTTCATGATCCATTTTGAGGTAGTTTTACTATATACTGTGAGGTATGGATAGACATTCTTGGGGAGGGGGCAGGGGACATTATCCAGTTGTTCCAACATCATTTGATGAAAAGAATTTTTCTGCATCTATTGAGCTGCTCTTGTGATTTTTCTTTTAAGTTCATTAAAATGGTGACTCACATTGATTTTCTAATGTGAAGCCTTCCCTCAGGGAGTCTTTTTGTGTTTCCAAGATAAGTCACCATCCCTGATCCTCCATTTCCTGAGGAATGTTGGGCTGTGAGCCAGAACAAGTGTGGGTAGGAGGAAGAAACTTTCAAGTCTCAAGGGTGAAAAACAAGTCTTATTAGTCAATCAGTCCTAGAATTCTGCACTGAACCAATTCAAAGAAATTGACGAATGGAGTTTGACTGGAGAGGGAGAGTTCTGGGGACAGCTCATGGCTTTTGGAGAAGAAGTAGAAGATGTCCCTTAGGAACAGACAGAGTTGGGGCTCTGGGTACCTTCATGACACTGTTCACAGCTCATTGTCATTTTACTTATCTGTGGAAGGGAAGATGCAGCTAAAAATTGAGAACTTCCCTCCTATTACTAGGATTCCACTGGTCCTTGGTACATAATCTGTCACCTTCTTTCAGTTCTTCCCTGAAGCTGTTAATCAAATGATTAGCTTAAAATCCAGATCCAATCATGTTACTGTCTACCCTGTAACTCAACTGCCTATGAAATAAGGTGTCTATTCCTTTAGCATGACTTACAAGGCCCTTTATATTCTACACCCAACCTACCTGTCCAAGTCTTTCTTCCACTGGTTTCCAAGCACACCCAATGACCCCGAAGGACCAACATATCTGACGTTCAGAAAACAATACACCTTCTCTCTCAAGCCTCATTGCCTTTGTCTGCAGTGCCTTCCCCCCATTTTCAATCTCTTTCTGTCTCTCTCCTTTTATAGTCTCAGGTTTAGAGTTATGTTAATCTCAGTCTTAATTCATTGTACACTATCATCTGTTGCCTCCAACTCCCCAGAACCCCAAATGATGCTACCATGGGTTTGTTTGAAAATTTCCCTGGGAGATAGATGCTCAGAGGTTGAATTGCTGGCCAGAGAGCATTAGTGTACCTACTTTGACTAAATATTGACAGATTGTTCTACAGAATGGCTGCTCCAATATCTACATCCTCTGCATCTCAGAAACACTTGGCATTATCCAGCTTTCTAGATTTCCCAGTCTGATAGGAATTAATTACTGTGATTTTGAATGTATCATCGTATGCTCCTTGGCTTTTAACATTTCCTCTGTCAACTTCCTGTTTATATCTTTTGCCCTCTTTTTTCTTGCCTTTGCCTTTTTCTTCACCTAGTATTCCCTTCTGTCTTCTCACATAGGACTCAGTTCCAGAGCCACCACCTCCCTGAAACCTTCCTTGATTACCTCTTCTGAGTGTCTATGACATTTTGCTTACACCCATATTATACATATCATAATACATTGCCATTCATTTCCTTTTTTTGTCTCTTATGTTAGAATACGAGACAGAAATAGATAATAACCCCATTTCTTTATCGAAGTACATAATGCAGGGCTTGGCACAAAGCTAGATCTCAGTTACGTTTAATGAGAGGAAAAGAAGAATTGTGTAACGAGATTAAAAGTATTCTTAGGATAACTTAATCTATGAAACCAGAGAGAATGCCACAGAGAAATGTAGATTATCCAACAGCATTAGACATGCTGGCAACAGAAGACAAGTATGTTTAGAGGACAGCCCTATGTCCAATTCTTAAAGCAAACATCTGTTCCTTTTGATCTACATCTAACCATGCTGGGTGAACTCCCTGCTCTATAACCATACACATTCACAGTGTTTGTTGACGTTGGGCCAAAAGGCATCAGACTGAATTCAGATGATTGGAAGGACGGATCTGTGAACTCAGCATCTCGAGACACTGCCAAGTACATTCACATCAATTTGCAAAGCCACCATTCTAGTTAGAGGTGTCATCTTGAGGGGCTATTCTTGGAGTTAAAACAAGACAAGCACAGGGTTGAAATGTCACAGTATGAAAAGTCAAATAGACCTTTACTGGTAAAGAAGAAGGATGTTTCTATTCCCAATGCCTAGTGAATGCGGTCAAGGTTGGCCTTAGAGCTGCATGATCAAGGATTAAAAACTGGCCTCAGTTCTTATGAGCAAGGTCCTGTGAGAGTTCCTACGGTGGGAAAGGCCTGACCAAAGGAATTAAAATCCAGTCATCTGTTCTGCAGCCCTGGAGTGGTGAGTGCTCTAGACTCTGAGATCGGCCAGGCCTTCCGAGAGTGAATCTTCCGAGAGGACCGGCTAGTTCACCGGGGCTGGAATGTGGTGTTTGGGGTACCCATATCCCGCTGCTGCCTTGGGGTGCGGGGAGGTGGCATTTGAATGAGCAGGAGGTCACCACTGACCGGAGCGGGCTGTTTCCTCATGGCTTCCTGGAACTTCTACTGATGGTGAGACATGCCAGGACTTGGGATGCAGACCCAAGGAGAGAAGACTGGGGTTGAAGGCGGTCAGGTCTTGCACTGGCCTTTAGGAATTACTCAGTCTTAATAACTGATCTTCGAACGGGCATGGAATACCTGGAGCAGGCATCACTTTCCAGCTCATCTGTTATGGTTGAGCAGTTTGGGATGAGAATGGCCATAAATTGCAGGCCGGTAGGAACTCGCGGCTCCTCGGCCGAGTGTGGAATTCCAGTTTTTCATGCCACATGAGCCTAAGAAGACAAGGATGATAGTAATAGGATATTCACTTGACAGAATGGGTAACTGAGGCCCAGAGAGGATACCTGTTCTCGCCAAACGTGTTCATCATGCGTTCATTCACTCATTCACTCCTCCAGTGGACACTAAGTAAGGGTTTATCATGCACCAGTAGCTTTGCAGTCTTTGGAGACACAGCGGAGAACAGCACAGATAGGGTCCCTGCGTTCATGAAGTGCACAGACCTAGTTACTCAAGACGGCTCGTGATTATTATAGCCGTGATAAAAATCCTCTGAAGGAAATGCACAACAGACTGGGAGGGTGTAAAGCAGGGAGGGAGCTGCAACTGGTCTGGGAGAGGCCGGCAGAGGCAGTGAGCTCACCCTGGAGGGAATGGTCTCCCTGGGGAAGAAGCAGGTAAGCTGTTTCTGAGGTGCACAGTTCCACTGCCATGGAGACTGGTAGAAAGGAGGCTGTACTCTGGGGACAGCACTGGGAGGGAACCAGCCAGAGAGACAGCCAGGAGCAGAACAGACCTGGTTGGGGGGTGCAGCTGCTAAGCGACATCCCTCCTGAGTGAAGGCATAACTTCACTTCAGAGTCACCTTGTAATAGGCGAACAAATGTCCACTCCCCAGGCCACCGTGAACAAGGTGATGCCCAAAGCTCCGCCTCTCTGTGCGCCGGGGCCAAATCAACTCTCGGAGACAAGAGTTTTGGGTGAGGTAGAAAAGAATCGCTTTATTGCTTTGCCTTGCAAAGGGGGACACAGCGGGCTCCTACCCTCGAAAACTGTGCCCCGACCTGGGAGGACTCGATGAGGGGTTTTATAAGCAGTAGTTCAAGGGTGGGGTTACTGACAAGATGAGGGTGTGTGCAGGGTCTCAGGTGGGCTCCTGAACTTGATGAGCTTCTCTGGTCCCTTTCATCTTACCTCAGCTGGTTTCTTGCCTTCTCCTCCCTTGATTAGCAACTGTTCCAGTCTGTCCTTTGGAACTCCTTGAAGGTCATGGAGGCTGGAATACTGCCTACGAGAAATGGGGGATGAAAAAAAAAAAAAAAAAAAAAGGGAAAACTTCCGTGCCCAGGAGCCCCACAGGGTCCTTGTAGGTTTCAAAGGGCGCTGCTCCTCTGAGGAGAGAAGGGGAGAAGCAGGGAAAATCTACAGCCCTTTTCACATCCCAGGAGCAGGGTCCACGCCCTTTTCCTGTGCTCGGAGGCCTTCGTTGATAAAATTCAAATGAAGAGAAGGGTTTCCTTTGTTCCTACCAAAATCATGATGGAAATCGTCATCGTTCTCACGCTGAGTCAAGAAAATCCATCACAATCTCCTTCTTGGAAAGTTAACAAAAACACATATGTGCATTTATTTAGCACTCACATACCGCTGGGATCCTATTTATTTCATCTTCCCCATGATGTGAGGAACAGCATTTTTCAGATGAGAACTTTTAAGACTCAAGGAGGTTTATATCATCTGCCTCAAAGTCGTTTAACAAATAACTGGGCAGGGCCAGGATTTATACCCAGGTCTCCTAAATCAAGCCAGTTTAATAGCTGACTCTCCTCTGGCCCTAAATTCCTCGAGTCTCAGACGTTTACCTCTGTGATCCTGTGACCACAGCCTCTGGCGTGGGCCGGGTCCCGAGCGGAGGACAGGGCTGGGAGCTTGGTGGGTGCCTGGTGCCCAAGGCTCCTGGCTCTTACCCTCTCACCCTTCCGGGGACTAGGGTCTGGAAAGCCTCCTCTTTCTTTGATTTGAACTGAAGTGAAAACCTCTCCTCCCTCTCCTGCCCTACACATGTTAACACACGTGCTGGGAGGAAAATAGGAGACATGTTCTCACTGTGTTGTCGCACAGGAAGAGGGGTCTGAGGTGTTACTATATTCTGTCCAACTGGAGTTCTAATGAGCCCAGCAGGGGAGGGTGCATGCTAGCCCCGGCTCAGCTGCTTCCTCTCACGGGGTCATCTGATGCTTCAGCCGTTCAGGGCCCCCCGACGTTCCAGATGATGCTTCCCAGAGAGGGGGTGGAACTTCTGGGCTGCACACCCACTTGTCCACACAGGTAAGGAGGAATGACAAGGCGTAGCAGTCCCTTCTCCACTGCTCTGATCCAGGTGAATACATATCTTCAAGAACATTGGGTACTGGCAGTGGTTCCTTGCAAAACAACCCTCCAGTCATCGCTCTGTGCATGTTGCAGCCTTCGGTCCGTCCAGTGAAGCTGCGCAGGCTTCAGAGCTGCCGTGCCCTCTCTGGGACTCTGGGACCTCAGACCTGCCTTGCCTTCCTGGCCTGCTTTGTCCCCCGGGGCCTGGCCTGCAGACTGCGTTTCCTAGACTTTGTCTGGGTTCAGCCAATGGAAGAATCCGTGGGGAACTGGAGGCAGTAAATTGGAAGGAGCCAGAGTACCGCTCTGTTTCTACCCCGCCTTCAGCAGCATTTCCAGCATCTACTGTATCTCCCTCTAGACTCTCAATCTCTCTCCTCCCCATCTCTGTCTCTGTCTCTGTCTTTCTGCGTCCCGCTTTCCCCCCACTCCCTTTTTCTCTAATTCCCTTCCCTCACGTCTGTTTGACCTAAAGGGCCACCAACAAAGTGCTGTCAGGTAATACAAGACTTATTGGCTGTTTATCTTGCCAGCGATCCCAGACCTATTTTTGCAAGATATCTTAGAAATCACAGACTACTCAACACTCTGTCCCGTTCTGGGGATGGTGCTGGCCTGTGCCGGACCTTCTTAGGCATATTAAATCTCATAGGTTAATTAATAATACGTAATACTTAGGGCATTTGGCTGGTAACACGATGGTCCACTTCATAAATTCAAGACACTAGATAGTCCAATGTAACCCTTGGCTATGAAATGACCACAGATTTTGAACTACTGGTTTGTCCTTAAGGCCTTGAAATTACCATGGATTTCTAATTGTACCCCTAAGTATCCTCAGGAAGTGGGGATTTTTGTTTGTTTGTCTGTTCTCCTTCTAGGAACCACCACCTGTAGACTTCTGCCCCAGGTTACAGGTTATTCTCCAATAATGCAGACTGTGGTGTGGGGTCCACCTTAAAGGCAAGTGCACTAAGGGAGCTATTCACAAACAGTCACTTGTTAGTGGCAGAAAGAAACAAAAGGAAATCCATGGGCATTATTCAAAACCTATAGGGAAAAATATAGTATTTATCCCTGAAAAATCTGTAGTTTTGAAGAGTGGGATTACATAGACAATGTGGGATTCTGAACAACACTTCTCGCTGCCCTCGTCCTATGCGTGCGTCTGCGTGATGAATGCTGGCGATCTAGACCTAAATCTAGGCTAGGTTGTCCCTCAGGCGTCCCACGATGGAGAGGGGGAGTGAAAGTAGCAAATGCATAATTGAAATGAATGTGAGATGTGCTGGCTGAGTCATTAACTCAGACTTAGCAAGTCGAGGAAGAGCTTCATCACAGGGAGTGAAGCGTGAGATAGATCTGGACCATGGAAGGTACTTGGCCATGTTTGTTGACTGAATACACGAGCACATGAATGCCAGACAAAGTAGATTTTTTAATCAACTAGAAACATGGGGGTCAACCAGAGGAAATAGCATAGTCGGTGCAATGGGAGAGAACGTGTCTTTCTAAACCGGAGCATCTGAGTGTCTTTTTGTAATCATTTTCCTGGAAGTTTCCGAATTGGAATTTGTGATCCTGGAGCTTATGGGCTTCAAGGTAAATAATGTGACAGCTGTGGAGAGAGAACACCTTTCTCATGTTGAGGTCCCAAGTTGCAGGGGGCCTCCTTGGAATGCCCTGGGCAAAAGAAGAGGGAAGGTCCTCAGAGGTGAGCCAGGCAGTCAGAGCTAGGGGTTCCTTCACCTGTAAACCCACAGCCTGGGCTCTGGAGGAGCCTCACAAGGCACCCCTCACCCCCACCTGCTACCCTGCAAGCCTGTCACCACGGAAGCTGATAAGGACCAGGGAGGGCAGGGCCTTTACTGTGCAGAGAGAACAGCATAGGAGAGAAGTCTTGCTCTGGCAACACTGCTATTCAGAGGCAGGACATTTTCTTCAATACCATGAGTGCCTGACCATCCATCATTCATTCATGTAATCAGCAGGCATTTACGGAACACATACCTGTGCTTCCTGCTCTCCTAGGCCATGGAGGTAAAATAGTTTGGGTGTGTGCACTAGCACAGATCCCATTCTCGTGGGGAAGCAGGAGAGGAAATGGACAATTACGATGGAGCGTGCTGAGAGCTGCAGCAGGCACAAGGGCTGTGCACACAGACTCTGCTCAGGCTGTGAGGCCTGGAGAAATTCCACTGGGGAGGTGCTATAGTGAAGGTAAAAAGGTATCTCTTGTCATGTTCACAGCTGAATGAAACCTGTGTGTGTGCGTGTGCGTGTGTGTGTGTATTTTCTGCTAGCAAGATGTGGAATGAAAAAAAAAAAAAACCATTCAGGTTTTAGCCTATAGCTTTTGAAATCAACCCTGAGCCATGCTATGCCTTCATCTACATCTGGAGATCCAGGAGATGTGAAAAAATAATAACAATATGGGAATTTCTTTTGGGGGTGCTGAGGGAGGAGGAGATGAAAGGTTAATTTTTAAAATAGGCAGTAGGAGAATTTGACATTTGACTAATATGCTAGAGTAGTATGCATCGTGTGTGTCTGCTTTTGTTCTAAGATATATCAACTTTTCTTCAGCCGAGGCCTAAGGGATCAGAAACAATGAGTTGATTTAAAATAAAGGTTATGAAAAATGGTAAGGCCCTGGAGACAATTTACATGAATTTCCAAAGCCAAGAGATTGTCAGCTGGGGCCGTGAAGTCAGGACTGGGCTTCCAGGGACAAGCTTGCTTATTTTTTTCCAAGTAAAACGGGGAATTGCTTTTTTTTTTTTTTTTTTTTTTTTTAATATTTCCTGAGCTAAAGTGGGTCAAGTCACTGGTGAGATCTCATTTGCCCATCAAGTCCTAGTGACCAGCTGTGAAGATGTGAAAAATGGATTAAAGGCCGCTCTGCTGGCTGTGTTTACAGAGTGCCAAAGAACGGAATCCAGTTTTCCTGCCAATGAAATCAAAAAGTTATCCAAGTGTCGATGGACTGAATGTTTTTGCAGTCCCCAAATTCCTACGTTGAAACCCTAACTCCCATTATGATAGTATGTGGGGACAGGGGCCTTTGGGAGATAATAATGAAGTCATGAGGATGGAGGCCATGATGGGATTAGTACCCTTATAAGAAGAAACCAGAGAGCTTGTACCCAGGAAAGGAAATGTCATATGAGGACACAGCAAGAAGGAGACTGTCTGCAAGTTAGAGGAGAGCCCTCACTGGGCAGTGAAACTGCCAGCACCTTGATCTCGGACTTCCCAGCTCCCACAACTATGAGACATAAATTTCTGTTGTTTAAGACACCCAACCTATGGTGTTTTTGTTGCAGCAGCCCAGGGTGACGAAGATACAAGCTAACTTATTCAAATGTTTTAAACCATGCCCCAAACTCAGAATTACCAGCTTCCTCCCTTAATCAGCTCTTGTTCTTATCTTTCTTAGTTGATCCAATTGCCCACTTTCCCAGCCTAGAGATCATCGAGTTACACGTGTCCTGTTCTCATCAGACACATTCAGTGACCAAGTCCAGCTGAAGTCTGCTCCCTGCCCCTCCAAGACATCTGTTTTTTTCTTCCACGGAGAGCCTCCTGCCAGATTTATTCTAGCTCTAGTGTTTCTCTTCCAAACCATGTTTCCACACCATTTTATCACAGTGATCCTTTAAAAACAACCCAGAACTTAAGGCCATTTGTTCCCCCTTTGTCTGTATGATAAAGAGGCACAAATCCTCACACTGCATTTAAGACCGGTTCCAATTTGGCCACAGCCCACCCTTCTAGTTTCATCTTACGCACCCCTCCCCCGCCATCCCCGTCCACCCGACCCGTGCATCCTTCTCTGCAATTAAAAGGACTTACTTCTTCCTCCTTCTCTACCTACACCTGCGTCCATGTCTCTGATTCTTTGCACACATTGTTTTCTATGCTTAGAATGCTTCCTCCATCCTTCTTTGCCTGTAACCCACACCCCACACTCAGGGCCAGAGTAGGGCAAGGAGAGTGAGGCCCCCTCGGCACAACTGTGCGGTGCTGGCTCTCAGGATCCCGTGGGTGCCTGAAAGCAGGTGTCGCCCTTGGTTGGCTCCCTACGCCCTCGGTGGCCTCACTCTAGTCCCAACCCCACCCCCTCTCCTTATTCCTCACCAGCTGAATGCTAACTCCTTAGAAACCCTGCTTCTTCTCTCCAAGGCAGAGGTAGCAATGCTCTGCTTTTCAGCTTCCTGAGCTACAGAAAATAATCTCCTCAGATGTATTCCTTTGCATTCTGTGCACAAATCTGTTTCAACATAGATTCAATTCAATCCATTGAGCATTTAATGAGAATTTGCCATATTGTGTGAATAAACAAATAGCAGTGAAGCCATTTTGCTCTTACTTGCAAAGTTTCCCAGGATTGATTCTTGAATTGAGTGCAGAGTGAGTGCTGATCAATCTATCATATCCACATCGGTGTATGCTTAATCAGTTGACATCGGACTTGTTTTCCGTATCTGTGACAGTAGACATTTGTAGAGGAAGATTCTAAAACACAGGCAAACTCATTTTGCAAGTCCCTAAAAGATCATTCTTTCATTACAGAGCAAAGAGATATGAGAAAGTCAACTACTGGGGAGGTAATTTATGAAATTTAGAAGGTGATATCCTTTTTCAGTCATATGAGGTATTGATTATGTCAAATCCTCCAAAGCATCAAGGGTAGGCAAATAAACATCTACTTACAATCCATGTAGCTTTAGTTCCCGTGTATATAAATAGTGTTTCTGTGACGTGGGAAGAAGCTGTTAATATTGCTACATATAGACCCACGGCCAGTGACAATGAGTAAATAGTTTGGGGAAGAGGTAAAGAAGCTTCTAAGGGGAACAGCCAAGAGGGAAGTGCTGTTGGTTGAGAGCACACCCTCAAGGGCCTCCTAATATGTCATGTGGACATTAGAGGGCACAATGTATCATGAACACTTATCCATCAATTGCAAAGAGTTAAAGGCAGCTCTCTATATCATTTCTGGTTTATGAGTTTGCAAGGATTTCTCATGGTTGAAGAAAATGGTCAGAAATTACAAACAAGCTCATTTAACAGATACATTTTATTTCAGCCAATACTGTGAATTTTTTTGGAAAATAATTGGTTTGCAACTTGTGTTAGCCAGGTCTCTTTTGGTTGACAGTGATAGAAACCAAAAGAGGGATTTTTTTTTTTTTTCTTAAATAACTGCTAAGACAGGGTATATATAGCTTCAGGCATTCCTGGATCCAGTGGCTAGAAGGATAACATCAGAAATATGTGTATATTTTTTTAGCTCTGCTTTATCTGTGTTGCCTTCATCAACAAGCAGGCAAAGATGGCCACCAGAAGATCCAGTTTTATCAGCTTATAAACTTGTGAGAAAAGAGCTTCTAGTATTGCAGCAAAGCTGTTGGTTGTGCCTCATATTTGGTATAGTTTGGTTCATGTGCCTGTTTCTTAATCAATCACCATGGATAGAGAGAAACTGCTCTGAATGCCCAGATCTGGGTTTCCTGGAGCCAGGAGTGGGATGTAACCTGCCGTTACATTGTGTGAGCTGAGAATAGGGGGTAATAGTTCCCTAAATGGTTACCAGTAGCGACACAATATCCACTAACCCCATTTGATCCAGTTTTCCAAGATTGTTCATTCATTTGTTTATTCATTCATTTATCCTGCTTTTTAACCAGTCTGACATTCTTTGCTTTTCAATCTGTTTTATTTATATTTAATATATTCATTGATCTATGGTTGTATTGAAGCCAACCATTTTGCTATTTGTTTTATATTTGTCCCATCTGTCTTCTGTTCCTCTGTTTTTTCTCTCCTGATCTCTTTGAATTAATCAGATATTTTTCATGTTCCATTTTAACTCACTAAATAGCCTTTTGCTCAAGGGATTATACTATACACCCTTATAACCTACTTTGATTTAATACTGTACCACTTCACATAAAATATAAGAATCCTGAAACAGTACAATATAACACCATTTACTGTTCTCCTCAGATTTGTGTTGTTCTTGTACTTATTTTACGTGTACGTACCTTATAAACCCACAAAACGTTATTAACATTTTTAAACTAAATATTCCTGTGCCTTCGAAGAACTTAATAAGGAACAATTGACTTCCTTATCTGCTGATATACAGTTGATACTCCATTATTAATGGTAATGTTCTATTAAGTCTCTGTGAACACTGAGTAAGTGAATATTAAACTGTTGTCCCTAGGGAGATACAGGGTTAGGTTCCTGCAGGACTCTGGTCACATTTTCATCAACTAATTAACAATGAGCCCTGGGCTTCCCTGGTGGCGCAGTGGTTGAGAGTCCGCCTGCCGATGCAGGGGACACGGGTTCGTGCCCCGGTCCGGGAAGATCACACATGCCGCGGAGCGGCTGGGCCCGTGAGCCGTGGCCGCTGAGCCTGCGCGTCCGGAGCCTGTGCTCCGCAGCGGGAGAGGCCACAACAGTGAGAGGCCCGCCTAGCACACACACAAAAAATAATAAAATAAAATAAATAAAAACAATGAACCTTGTTTTATGTGTGTTTATGTTTAAAGACACCTTAGTAATATACAGTGTTGACTCATTAACATTGGACTCACGGCCAACAGAGCTGTAACTCATGCCTGAATTAAGCTTAGCTACATGCATATTTTCTCATAAGGCACACATCACAGCCAACTGCACTTCAATATTACATTTAGGGGACATTTTAAACAGAAAAATCCCAACAAAAGCACAGAAGTGTGAAAACCATGGCACTACATAAAATACAAAAAGGTCACCGGTTTACAGCACAAGCGCTGAATAGGAAGGCAGTATGTCACTTCAGGTGGGAACAGTGCACATCAGACCACTCAAAAGTTTCCCCACTCTGCACACGTCTGTGAAGGACTGCAAAATAGTTACAAATATTCATTTTGGGTTACACAGTTAGTGAATAGGTAAATTCACCAATACAGAATCCATGAATAATGAGGATTGACTGGATGTATCGTTTCTGGCATCCTTCATTCCTTACAGAACTTAACTGCTGTCTGGTTTTATTTACTTTCAGCCTGAAGAAATTTCTTTAGCATTTCTTAAAATTCAGGTCTGCTGACAATACATTCTCTCAAATTTTGTTTCATTGAAATGTTTGTATTTTGCTTTCTCCTATGAAGAATATTTTTACTTGATATAGAATTCTAGGTAGAGAGTTCCATTGTCTCTTCATCTCCATTGTTCCAAAAGAGAAGTTATTTATAAATACTACCATTGTTCCCCTGTATATAATATGTCATTTCTCTCTGGCTGCTTTGAAGACATTTTCTTTAACTTTGGTTTCCAGCAGTGTAACTATGATGACCTACTTATGGTTTTCTTTATATATATCCTGCTTAGGGTTCTCTGAGTTTCTTGGAAGTGTAGGTTAATGGTTTTCACCAAATTCTTGGAAGTTAATACTTACTTCTTTATATATTATTTCTGGCATTTTTCTCTCCTTTAGGAACTTCAATTACACATATATTAGAGTATTTTATATTGTCCCACATTCTGAGAACTTCAATTTTTTTTCAGACTTTTGTTTTCTTTTAAGTTCACAATGACTTTTTTTTTTTTTTTTTTTTAATGTATCTCATCTGTTGTTAAGCCCACCCAGGGAAATTTTCATTTCAAATGTTATATTTTAAAGTGCTAGATTTAATTTTGGTTCTTTTTTAAATATAGTTCCTCTTTCTCCGTTGGTATTCATCTTCTGTTCACTAATTAGAACCATCTTTTACTTTATGTCCTTGATCATGTATTTAATTACTGCTCACAACTCCTTGTTTGTTAATTACAATGTTGAGTTATCATATGGTCTTAGTCTATCGACTGATTTTTCTCTTGACTGTGGACCACATTTGATTGTTCTTTCCATGTCCAATGATTATTTTGTACTAGACATTGTGGATGCTGCATAAACTCTGGATTATTTTCTCTTCCTTGGATGAGTTGCTTTTTGCTCTAGCAAGTGATCTAACTAGTGGCTAATTACCTTGAACTTGTGAATGTTCTGTTTTATCCTTTGTTAGGGTGGGTCAGTTTCAGTTTTTCTCTCAGAATGAATCCTTAGTCCTGGGAAATTGTCTTTACATGTAAGGCATGACCCTTCTTAGAAATCAACAGCCCAAGGTGTTTATCAACACATTATAACTTAACATTCAGACTCTGAACTCTATCTCTCCTCACGCAGGTCACAGCTGAAATCTCACCTCAAGTTTTTCAATGTTCCTGCTGTTGCTCTCTGCTGGGTGACTTGGCATCTCCCTTACATGTGCATAATTCAGATGTCAGTCAAGGATTTAAGGAGAGTTTACATGCAGATTCAGGGATTTCTCCTTCTGTAGATCCCTCCTTTGAACCATTTTCCTCTCCTTAAATTTTCAGCTATTCTGGAAGCCCCAAATTCTTCCTTCTGACACCCCAAGATAAAAGGCTATATATTTTTGTTTGAGTTCTAGGCAACCTACGCTGAGCATACTGGGATAGTTCTCAGAGGAAATGCTAAATAAACATAGTTGTCACCAATGAATTTTCTCTCATTCAAGCATTGAATCCATTCCAATTTCTGCCTACTTTGATTGTTCTCCAGTGCCAAAAAGGTTGTTCTTTGTTTTGTTTTGTTTATCACAATTGTATCATTGTTATCTGCATGAAGCTTAATCAGATATAAATTATTTCACAATTACTAGAATTGGAACTTTCATTTATTCTGTCTTTAATCCATTTATTCAATGAGATACTTCCAACCTATGATTTGAATCTGTCAGTGGTGGTATGGGCAGCCCCATGGGCAAATGAGAAAGTGGATATTTGGAGAGACCCTCTTTAGATGTCTGGAAAAGACATCTTCCTGGCAGAAAAGCAAACTGAGTAGAAAACATTTGGGGAGAGGACAAAGATTTTCTCTTGGTGAAGTAGGAAAAGGTTACACAGTATGTAAGCAATTGTGTTCAGAGAGAGCAAAACAATTCCCTACAACTCTGAGATAACCAGTGAGTGTTGGTAAGGTTTAAATTTGGTGAACTTTTATACATGTGTTTGTTTACTCTGTTTTGTTTTGTTTTTGAGCAGCTTTGATATGGAGAAAATTAGGGGTTTATAATAACAAAACCAAGCTTAGTTCAGTGACCTGGTTTTCTCAGAAAATCTTTTTTATCCCTTTTGGTTTCCCATCTTTTCTATTTAAAATAATAATAATTTATTATGTATATATAATTTATTATATTAATTTTATAAATTAAATAAATGATATAGTTGAAGGTATACATATATAATATATATACGTATTATTTGGATAGATACATAGTTTCCTTCCTTTCTTTCAGTGCTTCTGCCAGAGTTGAAACCCATGGGCTTATTGAATGTCTTATTCTCCACGTCTGTATTCTAGACAACATTGCTTCTGATGAAGGAAACTATTTTACAGCAAAATAAGTGTACAATGGACTCATGCCCATGGAATTTACTAGTCTTACCATGTATCACATTACACATAGGCAGCTGGTCAGAGAGACAGGAAATGGTTTCATTAGGAGTTGATTATAGTACCAGTTGGGAGAAAGCATGCTGAAAATCTGATGTTGAATATACTTTCAATAAGTGACCAACGTACAGTGCTGTTTCTCATAGCCTGGATACACAGGTCTGGAAATCAAAGGACGCGATAACCAACTCACAGATAATTGGTTTCCCATCCTTGCCATTTTAGGCTTAATTTCCACAGGCGGAGTGCTTCCAACAGAGTGCACAGGTAGGGTAAATAGGAAGTTTAGCATACCACCTGGTCATTTTGGGGCTGTTTATGCCATTCAACCAACAGGCAAATAAGGTTGCTATTCTGCTGGCTGAAGTGATAGGTCTTGATTATTTAGGGTAAATTGGGTTGCTGCTACATAATGCTGGCATTCCATTTCATACTTCAAACTTGAGATTCTCTGGAGAAGCCATTTCTTAGTTCTGTGTTCAATAAGAAACCATACCAATCAGAAGAAGGCAGGGCCACCCGATATTCAAACCCTTCACAAATGAAGTTTCGTATCACCACACGAGGTCAAGAGCCCTGACCAGCTTGGGACCTGATTGAAAACAAAGGGAGCATGAACTGGCAGTGGGAGAGGACAGTTATAAATATCAACAGTGACTGGTTACAGAAATGTGACTGTTTTCCCACATGACCTCTGAATAGTGCATTCAAGAAGAAAAGGATACTGATTTTGGTGAACTTCTAGCAATCTCTACCACACTGCAGCAGTGATTGGTAATTGGTCTTATTTTGATTAATGATCATGTTAGAAGTGAATCGGGGCATGGTCACTTGCCTTTAAATGTGTTTTGAAACAAGTTGAAAATTAGATTTTTACAAAATTTTCCAGCTAGAATGCAGATAGCCTGAAAATGAAGTGCCAGTGGAAGGGAGAGAGCGAAGTCAGGCAGCAGGTAATAAAACAGAGTAGATGCCGACTGTCAATAAGCTTAAAAACATGATTTACGGAGTTGAAGTACAGAGGAAAATGGAATTTGCTGATCCAGGGCCAGCCACTGATCCATCAAACCCATGCCCCTGGCTGTGGGTTTTTTTTGCGGGGGAGGCAATTATTATCTCTCTGTGAGAGCATCTTACTTAATGTGAACAAAGACGGCACGAAGGCATGGTGTGCCATCCGTTTGCAGGAGCCTCTGGGCTGAGCTGCCGTGCTGAGAGCTGCAGCCAGGCAGGAGTCACAGCTAAATCTCTGGGCCTGAAGTGGCAAACAGTGGCTTTTTCTTTCCCTCCCTCTGAATGACCACCTTGAAGGCAAATCAACAGGAGTGACAGGGGAAGAGAGAGCCATGTGGCTGACCTGTCTGCCAGCCAGAAGGGGGAATTCAAGGGCTCTCTCTTCTCAACTGAGCCAGCCTTTCTGAAATCCACTGACATTTCTGCCTGTTAGAGAATGGAAACACACGCCTTTCATTCCCGAGTTGAGGGGTGGTGTTTTGTCTGCTGTGCCCTTGCCCTCCTGGCCTGATTGTTTGCTGAGTGAAAAAACAATTAAATCTCCCATTCAAGGAGAGCCTGTTTGGGTCTGAAGAGCTGTTTAAAACCAGAGAGCTTTATCATATTAATGAGCGCTGCCACGAAGATTAATACCAGGAAAAGGGATTCCCTAGAGAATTGAAGAGCCGAGCTGAGAATATGAGGATGTTATGATCTTCACATGATAGAAAATGACGGATAAAATGGCACATTACCCCCAGAGATAGGGACTTTTGTGTTAAATAGGCATGAAAATGAACACATATATATTTCTCATAACTTGATAGATAATACAAACTCAGCTGTAATGCGCACACACTTATAACTAATTATCTGCCTAAGATCCGCTTTGTGGGAGCCCCAATGCTGGCCTTCCCCGGACGATAGGAGTCAGAACCGGGAGAGTAGGAATAAGAGAGGCAGAGGGGGAGACCAGCTCCAGGTGGTAGAGGGGTGCTCGCATCGAATGCTGGGACAAACACAGATTTCAGAGCCAGAAGCAGGGCTGAAGACAAAGCTACAATTCCAGGGGCTCGTGGGAGAGGTGGGACGCAAGAATGTTTGGGGGAGAATAGGTCAGTAGAAAGGGAGGCCCTGTCCAGGCAATAGGCATGCACAGCTTTGCAGCTTTGGGGCTGGGCTTGGTCACCTGGTGAGAGATGTGGTGCACGGATCCATCTGGTTCAAAGGGCCAGAGGTGAGTGGATGGCTTGTCAGATTCATACAAATTTAGCTTCTTCTTTAAAACAAAAACCTCTCTCTCTCTCTTTCCATGTATATATACATATATATATATAATCTCAAAGTAGCTCAAAATGGGATGTGGTCAGTCTTCACAAGTGTAGACTGCAAGTTGATTGATATGGTTCAATTATTGGCTACTTTTTTAAAAAATTAATTAATTAGTTAGTTAGTTTGTTTATTTACTTACTTATTTTTGGCCATGCTGCGCAGCTTGCGGGATCTTAGTTCCCCGACCAGGGATTGAACCCAGCCCCCGGCAGTGAAAGCCTGGAGTCCTAACCACTGGACCACCAGGGAATTCCCTATTGGCTACTCTCAGGAAAACACATATTTGCAGTACTCACTCTCACACCAAGAACAGAACGTATGAAAGTTATAGTGGGTCTGCTTGAGAGGCTTCGGGTCATTTACGATTTGTTTATTAAATATTAATGGGATTCTTGAGCTTTTAACTGTTTAGCTTTGTTTAGTTGGTTAACTGCATTTCACCTCTGAGAAAAGGTCTCGGGTGAATAATGACACCAGGACCCATATTCTTGTGTCTCTGAACCTCAGGAAGACCCAGGCAATGGGAAAGCCAACAAAGACCAAGTTTGCTATGATTAGTAGATTATGGATTGAGAATGAAACTCACAATAATAATAGAAAGCTCCTCCGTTAAAGGGATTTTTCAGGATCAAGGCACTGCGGTATCAGTGGAGGACGGAAAACACTGGACTTGAGGTAATTTGGCCACTGACTAGCTGTGTGGCTTTTGGGCAAGTTAGTTAACCTAGTTGAACACAAGCCCTGTACTGAAGAAGAAAAAGCAGTAACTGATCTGAAGGGTAGTTTGGGGAATGAGAAGAGATTGGAGGAGGTTATGTCACACATAGAACTCAGTCAGCACAATGCTCAGAAGGCAGTAAATTTGCATTAAATGGCAGGAGTCAGGCAGGATCGATTTCCTTGAAACGTGGTAGCAGGGGATAAAGAAAGTAGTTATGTCTTTATGGGTCCCACTGAGTTGAAGGGCCCTAGAAAAGAGAGTCAGGAAAGCCTGAGAACTGGCTTCAACAAGGCCACATTTTTGAAATTAGCATCCATCTCTGCCCCAGTCAGAGAAAGACTGTGATCTCTTCTGAGCTCCAAGAGCTGAGGGAGAGATGGGTGAGAAGGTGGAACAGAGGTGGCAAGACAGGTGGGCTCAGAGTGGCAGTAAGAAGCCAAATCTTGCGGTGGGAGTGGGTCGGGGGGTGCCCAAGTCTCAGACACTTCACCTTTGAGAAGCCAGAAGAAGCATGCAGCAGAAGGGCACCATGCAGGAAGCTGATGTAGCAGCTTTATTCCAGGGGAACATTCTGCCTCTGCTGGTTTCTGCTTGAGCTCTGCTGTTGCATGATGATGGCAAGAAGAAAGACCCTGGCAGACCAGAGTACAGGTACCTGGTGATGCTAGTGCACCTGACCCTGTACTTTCATCATCCCAGTGGCTCCGGGGAAAGAGGTGGAGTCTTTTAGAGCCCAATTTGTTGGAGAGAGACAGAAGCAATTCCTCAAGACGGCTGAACGAAAATGCTGACAGCTCAGAGACGGTACCTTGGCTGACCAGAGAGGAATGCATGCCTCCTCCCATTTTCTCCACCTGGACATACATCAAGAGTTAGACAGGGGGGTCAAGTTGATCAGGGCTGGAAACTCTGTGTGACTGAGGTCTCCACTCACCACCCTCTCAGAGCAAACCTTAGAGGAACCAGCATTCTGGGACCCAGCTATATCCCACTCACAGCTAGGTTAACAATCACTCATGGATCAATTAATAGAAGGAAATTGGAAAGGAGTCCTAGAAGCATTGATGGAGTTTAGGGGCACCTGATACCCTTTTTATTTTGAATCCTAAGCTCGGGTTACTTTTGCCTATAAATGTTCTTCAAACCTGTATGTAGAGAGTTGATTTAATTTGCCCAAGGCAAATTTGTGTGCACTTATAATTCAACTAATACTTCTAGAAAGATAAACTTAAGTTTCTGATCTGGATAAATAATCATAAAACCTAGATTATTAAAATAATTAGGTATTGCCATTGCAAACTATATTTAGGACTAGAACATGAGTTCTATTTACTAAGTCAGGTGCTGGCTTTGTGCTGGCATTTTGGTGCATTATGAATTTTCTGGGACATTTTCAGCTTTACATTGTCTGTCTAATAAATACATTCACTTTTTAAGACAGCTTTATTGGTATATTATTGACATAAAATAAAGCACATATATTTAATTATAAGATTTTATAAGTTTTGATGCCCATTATCTCAACCAAGGTAGTAAACATATCCATCACTTCCAAAAGCTTGCCTGTGTTTCTTTGCTTCCTTACCTCCCTGTCTTCATCCCTTCCTCAGGTAACTGCTTATACACTTTGTGTTACTATAGATTAGTTTGTATTTTCTAGAGTTTTATATACATGAGATCACACAGTATGTACTGTTGTTTCTTCTCCCATCATTTACTCAGTATAATTATTTTGAGATTGATCCACGATGTTGCCTGTATCAATAGTTCACCGTGTTCATTGCTGAGTAGTATTCCAGTATAAGGATATACCACCTCTGCATATCCATTCACCTGTGAATGGGCATTTGGATTGTTTCCAGCGTTGACCTATTACAAATAAATCTTCCAAGAATATTGACATGCAAGTCATTGAAAGGAAATATACTTTTATTTCACTTGGGTAAATATTTAGGGGTAAAATAGCTGGATCATGTGGCAAGTATATGTTTGGCTTTTTAAAACACTGCCAAACTGTTTTCCAAAATAGTTGTACCGGGCTTCCCTGGTGGTGCAGTGGTTGAGAATACGCCTGCCGATGCAGGGGACACGGGTTCGTGCCTCGGTCCGGGAAGATCCCACATGCCGCAGAGCGGCTGGGCCCGTGAGCCATGGCCGCTGAGCCTGCGCGTCCAGAGCCTGTGCTCTGCAATGGGAGAGGTCACAACAGTGAGAGGCCCGTGTACCGCAAAAAAAAAAAAGGTGTGTAGAGGTATCTTATCATGGTTTAATTTATAGTTCCCTAATGGCTAATGATATTTAACAGGCTTTCCTGTTTATGCATCTTTTTAATCTGTATATCTTAATAATACATATATTATTATATATATGATTGGCAAACATTTTCACCTAGTTCATGGCTTGCCTTTCATTCTCATTACAGTGTCTTTTGAAGGGGAAAAGATTTCAGTTTTTATGCAGTCAAATTTATCCATTCTTTCTTTTACAGATTATGCTTTTAGTGTCATATCATATGATATGGGGTTTAAGATCAACACAGTGTTTCCTTATGTTTTCTTCTAGAAATTTTATAGCTTTAGGTTTTACATGATACACCTCTCCATTTATCTATTTCTTCTTTAAATTCCCTTAGCAATATTTTGTAGTTGTCAATGTACAATCCTTGTATACTTTGTTAGATGGACTCCTGAATATTTCATCTTTTGATGTTATTTTAAATGGTATGTCAATTCCTGATTGTTTATATAGAAATATACTTTATTTTTGTATCTTGATCTTAGATCCTGAAACTTTGCATTTTTTAGTTCCAGTAGCATTTTTTGTGGGTTCCATTGTATTTTCTATATAGATTATTATGTTGTCTGGTAATAAAGACAATTATAACTTCTTCCTTTTCAATCTGGTTGCATTTGAATTCTGTATTTTCTACTTGATTGCATAAATTACACAGAATGCCCAAATACAATGTTAAGTGGAAGTGATGATAGATGATATTGTTAACTGTTCCTCATCTTACAGACAAAGCTTTCAGTCTTTTACCTGTAAATAAGGTGATAGCTGTCAGCTGTAGCTGACAGCTGTAGCTGTCACCTTATTTTCATAGCTGCTCTTTATTTCATTGCAGAGCTTCCTCTCTATCCTGGAATGCTGATCATTTTGTTTACTTTAAATTTGGAATAGATGTTGGATTTTTTTTTTTTTTTTTTTTTTTTTGCGGTACGCGGGCCTCTCACTGTTGTGGCCTCTCCCGTTGCGGAGCACAGGCTCCGGACGCGCAGGCCTAGCGGCCATGGCCCACGGGCTTAGCCGCTCTGCGGCATGTGGGATCTTCCCAGACCGGGGCACGAACCCGTGTCTCCTGCATCGGCAGGCGGATTCTCAACCACTGCGCCACCAGGGAAGCCCAGATGTTGGATTTTTAAAATAATTTTTCCATCTATTTAGATGCTCATGTGGGTTTCCCTTCTTTCTTGTTTCTTTGTTAATATGGTGAATAATATTGATTGCTTTACTAATGTTAAATCAAAATTGCACTACTGGGATAAAATTCACTTGATCATAATATTTTATTATTTTATTTTAAAATTTACTTTGCTAAAATTTTGTTTAGAATTTTTGCATCAACGTTCATAAGAGATATTAGTACGTAGTTTTCTTTTCTTGGAATGTCTTTGTCTGGTTTTGAAGTAAGTATATTGTTAGCCTCATAGATTGAATTGGGAAGTATTCTTTCCTCTTCAAATTTCTGGAAGAAAATTCTGAATTAGTATTATTTCTTCCTTAAACATTTGCTGTAATTCACCAGTGCAGCAATCTAGGCCTGGAGTTTTCTCTGTGGGAAGGTTTTTTTTTTTTTTTTTTTTTAAAGATGTTGGGGGGTAGGAGTTTATTAATTAATTTATTTATTTTTGCTGTGTTGGGTCTTCATTTCTGTGCGAGGGCTTTCTCTAGTTGTGGCTAGTGGGGGCCACTCTTCATCGCAGTGCACGGGCCTCTCACTATCGCAGCCTCTCTTGTTGTGGAGCACGGGCTTCAGACGCGCAGGCTCAGTAGTTGTGGCTCATGGGCCTAGTCGTTCCACGGCATGTGGGATCCTCCCAGACCAGGGCTCGAACCCATGTCCCCTGCACTGGCAGGCAGATTCTCAATGACTGCGCCACCAGGGAAGCCCTGTGGGAAGGTTTTAAGCTACAAATTCAACTTTATTTAATAGATACAGGACTCTTCAAGTTATCTATTTATTCTTGAATGAGCTTTGGTAGAATATATCTTTTGAAGAATATGCTCTTTTCATCTAAATTGTTGAAACGATAGGCATATCCTTTTGTTATCTATAGAATCTAGAATGATATTACCTCTTTCATTATGGAATGAATAATTTGTCTTTCTGTCTTTTCTCTCTCCTTCCTTTCTTTCTCCCCCTTCCCTCCTTCCTTCCTTCATTGCTTGCTTCTTTCCTTTCCTCTCTCTCTCTTTTCCCCTCTCTTTCTCTCTTTTCCCTCTCTCTCTCTTTCTCTTTCTTTCTTTCTTTCTCTTTCTACCTGATTAGTCTGTCCAGAGGTTTATCAATTATATTGATCTTACAGAACCAGCTTTTGGTTCCATTGTTTTTCTGTTTTTTGTTTGTTTGCTTTCAATTTTATCAATTTCCTCTTCCTCATCTGTATTGTCTCCTTTCTTCGACTCAATTTATGTTTAAGGCACAAATGTTTAAAAGCATTATGTCTTCTTAATGAACTGACCCCATTTATCATTACGAAATGATCTTTATCCATGGTAATATTCTTGGCTCTGAAATCTACTTTGTAGACTAATGTAGATATGACAGCATCCTTTTGATTAGTTTTAATACAGTATATTATCTTTCCTTTCTGTTTGTGTCTTTATACTTAAAGTGAGTTTCTTGTAGGCAACTTATATTTGGGTCTTGCCTACCACTCCAAATCTAATAATCTCTGTCTTTTAATTGTGATGTTTATGCCATTTACATTTAATGCGACAATTGATAATTGCCTTAAATCCATTATCTTGCCATTTGTTTTCTATTTTTCCTCTCTGTTTTTTTGTTTCCTTCTTCCTCTTTTTCTGCCTTCTCTTGCATTAACTGAGTGTTTTTTACGTTTCCTTTTTAAATCTTTCTTGTTACAAACATTCTTTTCAAGTATACACAGAATATTTACCAAGATAGACCATATTCTGGACCATAAAGCAAGTTTCAGTAAATTTGAAAGGAGTCAAGTCATACAAAATATGTTAGTAGTGTTTGATTTCTAATTATATTGGTACAATAATTATATATTATAGTACCATCTTATAGCATCAAAATCAGATCCTTATGGTCCATTCAATGAAGTTGACATCTATATGTGTGGCAGATGCTTAGGGCCCCTTTGGTCTTGACACAGAAATGAGAAGCTAACAGAAGGTGGAGGGGATTAGGAAGGGTTACTGAAGGGAGACATTAGAGGATATGGGTTTCTTTGATCTTGGATTTCTTTGATCCTCTGAAACACTGCTTCTGCAATGATTTTCTGCCAGTTAAGTATCAGGTGATTCAGATAGCTTACAGGGAAGAATATAAAGGAGATTAGAATTATATGGAAAAGCCAAAGGAAACATTATTCAAGTCTATAAAATCCCCATGGATATGAAAAGGGTTACTGGGATTGCCCCACAGACCCCTGAAAACTAGAACTATTTTTGCATTCTGCCTGTCTTTTCTATGTAAATACTGCAGGATAAAGGATTAGAGCAAATGAGATGAGGTTTAGTTTTACATTTCACTCAGTTCAAATTTTAAGCTTTTTTGAATAAGTGTGTGGATGAAAAGTTGTCTGGCCAGGTAGATAGGATAGCACAGATCCAAAGTATAGAATTGTTTATGGAGTGACTGGTGAAATTAGGGGTGATTGATAACTGATTCAGAACTG
Source organism: Kogia breviceps (assembly GCF_026419965.1). NCBI lineage: Eukaryota > Metazoa > Chordata > Mammalia > Artiodactyla > Physeteridae > Kogia > Kogia breviceps. The sequence goes on from NC_081323.1 coordinate 80,132,222, forward strand.
GATTTCTATTGGTGTGACCTAATGAGACAGGTGTGTAGTAAAAATAGACAATGCAGTTCTGGGTGTGTTTTTGTAACTCATCATGAACCTTTGTGGCCAGTCCACCTCTAGGGAAGGCAAATGTAACCTATGAAAATTTTTGATTTCAGTGATTAGATTTAGATTTGGTCATTTAGCAGAAGTTAGGAAATAGAAATATTTCTTCTGGGAAGTTGATAACAGCATACACCTTGGCTTAAAACAGGCAACGTTACCCAGTAACACAATCATTAAGCACAGAGGCCTGCCTACTCCTTTTGCTGGTGCTTTCAGCTCTCCAACCCAGCTCTTAGGAGGTAGGAAACATGACAACAGGAATGCATCCACATTTTATGCAGCTGGCAGCACAAGGACATTTCATACACATGCTACCAGTTTCCATTCAGTGGAGATCTAATCTCAGTATCTTTGGATTCTTTTCCATAGTTCATTACGTTCTAATCAGTTATGGCTCTTATGAAAAAGAACTCCTCTGAGACTCTCAGAGTAGAACAAATCCATAAATCAAACACAATGGAATTTTATTATTGTTTTCTTTTTGTTTTTCTCTCCTGTCTGCACATCTCCACTGGCTTGGAAAACAGATGAGCTATAAAACATCTAGGCTAGTGCAAACCACCTGCTTGGGAACATTTTCAGCCAATATTATGGAGAAGCATTGGGACCAGAGAACTATGCCCCATCCAATGCAACCTGTTATCTCATTTATTCTTAGAGAGAACTTCTCATAGATATTTTATCAACAACACCTTTGGCTACCCTATAAATTCAGGCATCAGAGGCCAGTTACATAAAGTAGATGTAAAAGATATGGAACACAGAATTTCTGAATCTGATACAACCTGTCTCCCCTCATTAACATCCCCATTTCTAGATAAAACTTATTAGCCTATAGAAACAAAAAAAAAGTATTTCTAAGTAAATTAATTGTATAAACACAAGTCCCTGGATAATGATTAAACTATTTAGGAGACAAACAACTCTTCAAGCTTTGCAGAAGTACTTCTTCTTTAAAAAAAGAGTCATGCTTATCACAGATATCTCATCTCTTCATTAAAACAGATCCCCTAAGGATCTTTGCTAGCAATGTTTTGTTGACCCAATTCCAATGACTCTATGCATTTGAAAAAGAGTTACATTTATTTTGAAATATTCAGTAATCCATAATCCCAGAATAATGATTTTATTGAGTTGGTTTGACATTACAGCTTCAACTTTTACTGACAGGATGGAAGAAATAGCTTTATTATTATAAAATCCAAGATTTTCTTCAGAACACCTTCCACTTATTTCTCAGTGTCATAGAGATGATAAATTTACTTTAGAATTAATGGATGGCAAACATTTAGTTCTCCTGAAGGATTTATATCAAACTTCCTTGTGGACAGTGAAAGGTATATAAGAAGCATGTTTTCTTTTTTGCTCTGGTCACAGTGATTTGAGAGCCAATTTCACAGCTAAACTATATGTTTAAACAGTCTCTCCAGGAGATTCCTGTGCATGGGAAAGTTTGAAAAAGCACTGCTCTGCATTATTTATGACAACACCTTTACTAGGGTATTTTCTTCACTCTTCTTAGGGGACAAAATTTGGCGAGTCAAATCTGATGCTGTCACGCCACTATCTTTTTTTTGTATGTGTGCTAGGCGGGCCTCTCACTGTTGTGGCCTCTCCCGTTGTGGAGCACAGGCTCCGGACGCACAGGCTCAGCGGCCATGGCTCACGGGCCCAGCCGCTCCTCAGCATGTAGGATCTTCCCAGACCGGGGCATGAACCCGTGTCCCCTGCATCGGCAGGCAGATTCTCAACCACTGCACCACCAGGGAAGCCCCCACGCCACTATCTTTTAGAGCTACTTGTTATGGACTGAATGTGTCCCCTCATAATTCATATATTGAAGTCCTAACACTCTGTCCTTGGAGATTGGACTCTAAGGAATTAATTAAGGTTAGATGAGGTCATAAGTGTGGAACCCTGATCCTATAGGATTAGTGTCACTTTAAGAAGAGACACTAGAGAACTCCCACCCCAACACCCCATCTCCTCCCCTCTCTTTCTCTATTTCTTTCTCTTCCTGCACACAAAGAAGAGGTCATGTGACCACACAGCGAGATGGGTGGGTGGCTGCCTACAAGCTAAGAGAAGAGACCTCAGGATGAAACTTACCTTGCTGGCACTCTGGTACCTTGATCTTGGACATTTCAGCCCCCAGGACTGTGAAAAATAAATTTCTGTTGTGTAAGCCACTCAGTCTTTGGTATTTTGTTATGGCAGCCCAAGCAAACTAATGCACTACAGTGCACTACTTTAAATCCATATCATGCTGGACAGTAACAAGTTAAAAGAGTTAGAATATGAGGATTTTAGTTCAATTATTGTCTTATCATTTAACCTTAAATTCACTTTTCCACTTCATTCACCTCAGTGATTTGCAAGATATTTGAATTAGACAATAACTTTAATGAGCTTTATTTCTTTCGTGTGAATAGATTCTTCAGGGTTGGAAGAGAGCTTAATAATCATCCAGGAAAAAGATTTCATTTTATAAATGAGAAAACTCAAGTCTAGAGAGCTAATTGATCATAGGAACGAGAGCAAAGCCCATATCCCTGGACACTCAATCCTGTTGATTGTCTCCTGATGCCAACATATGGCACCAGCTCCACGTTCTTGATTGCCTACAAGCTAGCTGGTTGGAAGACAGCTATATTCATTCCCATACCGGTATTCAGTGTGACTTGTCTTCTGTGGAACCCTAGCCACAATGTAAATTACACTGTGATTTACATTTTAAAAAGGAAGTCCAACAGACCTAAGTTCACATTTGGCATTGTCCCATAATAACCGTGTGACCAGGGCAGGTGCCCAGCTTTTATGAAGTTCGGATTCTTGTCTGTAATAGAGAGGAAGCAATACCTATGTCATGAGTCGCTTGTGGGAATTTAGTGGATCATTCTCATGAAGCACCCAGCGTAGTGTCTGGGGTGTCCAATAGATGTTGGTTCTCTGGACCACGTATCTTCTTTTCCTATACAATCAACCATTAGCAAGGGGTAAACTTTTACTTGAGTTCCTGCCTGGTCACTTTCTTTCCTATCAGTATGGTTTTAAAGAGCATTACCTGACTGGCCTTGGAAGAAGTAAAAGAAGGACAGAGAATCTGAGATAGACCTGCTAGTGACTGCAGCCGTCAAGACTGGGAATCGGGGGATAATTGCCAGGAGCAGGAAGGAGGGGAATTAAAACTCAGATTGGGAAGTCCCTGTATGAGATGAACTCGTAAGCAATCTGAAGGTCAGTCACTTACATGGAAAAAGAACGGGAGCAGGAAAATGAATTTCTCTTAAGTGATGGGGCTCTGGATGTGATTTATGAGGGAGCTCAAAGTGAGGATTATTTGATAAGCTGACTGCATGGTGCCTTGGACCTTTGATGAGGCAGTTGCGTAAAGGCATGTGATTCGAACATGCCATGAGACTGAAGTTAAATGTAAAGCACAAGAGTAGCTGCTGCTTTTTTATTAATTTACAAAAGTTCAAGTCATGTGCAAGTTCTCAGATTTGGTTCAAAGCAAATAAATCTGTTATCTTGAGGTGAGTTGCAATTTCCCAGGAGAGAATGTTAACTCTTGAATTAATAGTTTTTCATATGCTAGAAAGATATTTTTTCATTTAAATTTTGATCAAAATACAAGATGCATATGTTTTTAAAAAATCAAATAGTTCAAAAGTTATTTAACAAAAAAGGAACAGCCTTCACCTTCTGATCCCCAGTTCCTAACCAGAGAGGCTACAACTTTTTCAGTCCTCCTTTTTTTTGTTTCTCTTCCAGATAATATGTTTATAATAATAGGTCATACCTTATCAGTTGTAAAGCATATATGCTGACTTCTAATATAAGAGAGGAAAATCTTGGTCACTTTATCTTCCCTCTTCCTTCCAGGGTCACTGTACATAGAATACATTACTCCACATAGAATACAGCAGGAACTCCACAAGTCCTAATTTTTGATAATTATAGTTTGTGTTTTTATCTTGGTTCTGCTTATAATTTTAAATGATATATTTAAACCTCTATTTCTTCTTGCATCAACATTAGCAGATGCCTGAATTTATACCATCAAAGTTGGGCCCTTTAGCAATCACATCCTTTTCTGCATTTCCTCTCCATCTCTCCCTCCATACTCCAATTTCTATAACGTAAAATATCACTTTTATATGGTAAAGATCAAGAACTCAATCGTGGTGTTCGCTAACCAAAGTGAGGGCTTCTTTACTTTTTACTATAGGTTAATTCTAAAACTTGGAGTTTTGTAAATTAATATATTATGTGTGTACACACACACACATAATATATTATTATATATTATATATATACACGTATGTCCTATCCTATCATGACTATGTACCATTTTCAGCCTGCAGAGCCCTATAATATACTAAGGTTATGTTTCCTTCTTGGGAATAATGCCACTAAAGAGAAGAGATTCCTTGAATGTAGATTAAATAGATTTCTCTCTCTCTCTTTTTCTTGATGACTCTATTAATGGCTCAGAAACACTCGCATTTTATTTTGCCTCATATTTGGATCCTGAGTTTCTTCCCCCCACTTGGAGTTCCTTCCTTCCTTGTTTCTTTCCTTCCTTTTTTCCTTCCTTTCTTTTTCCTGGTGATAAAACCATAATATGTCTTTACCATACCCTCAGGCTTGTCCAGTCCATCCACAATTCCATCTATTAGAGCATCCAGTTCCTCTACTGGAAACTTGCTTCCCCGTATCCCTTCAAACTCCCTTTCCAATATCATTCCAGCTGCCTCCTGGCTTCCATCTTGGAACTTCTATTTTTTCTACCCTACAAAGAAAAGCGTGGAGGGAAGAGTTAAATGGCGTATCTGTTCCAAGGACAAGTCAATGCTCAGCTAAGTTCTTTGCTCTCTTCCTCCTCTCACTGCCTACTTTTTTTCTTCCAGACCTCCAGTATGGAGTGTGTCCTGGGTTATTCTCAGAAGGCCAGCTTCTCCACCACTGTATCCCTTCCTTAGCATATTGTGAGCTGAGGCTTTCTCGGTTTTATCCATCAATGTACCTTTTATCTGACTTTCATCTTCTCAGAATGTATTGAGACCTCTCAGCCTCTAATGATAGTGTTCCACTCGCATGCCCTTTGCCTCGGTTTCATGGGTATTCTTTATACTTTATTTGGATTTCTCTGGTGCCTCAGGGGCAGAGTTGGTGACGGTCAGTTTGTCTCCCTGATGGGGAGAAAACAGAAGCTAGTGACAGGTGTTGAGTAGAGATTAATGAGCTTGTCAGGTGAGGAGCTGGTCACGTCCTGCTTATTTTATTGATTCAAGACTCCTTTTACCATTTCTGTCTTGTTCCCAGCCTTCCTCTGGCCACTTTTCTAGTTACTTGTTCATGGAGCACACAGAACGTGAAGTGAGCAAACGTTGGGGGAATTCCTCTTGCCACGATTGCTGTTATTATTATTTTTATTTTATTGGGGTATAGTTGTTTTACAATGTTGCGTTAGTTTCTACTGTACAGCGAATGGAGTTCCCCGTGCTATACAGCAGGTTCTCATTAGTTATCTATTTTATACATATCAGCGTATACATGTCCACGATTGTTGTTATTTTGTTCTATCGTCAAAGTTAACATTCCACTGACAACGGGAAACTGGTGATTAATAAAAATCATGCCTGTCTCCTGAAAGTACAGTTAAACATTTGTATTAATTAAAACAGTCACTTGGAGACACTTGAAAAAGCAGGCAAGTTTGTTGCTTTGCATGGCGATGAGTAGAGCATGGGTTTTAAAATAGTTGTTCAACAAGAATTATAAATGTGTATGAAGATTGTCCTTTGTTGCTGGGTGGGGAGGGGAGGGCTGGGTGAGTTGCCAGGGCTGCTGTGGGTGCAGAATCCTGAGAATCAAAGTGGAGATTCACCTGTGGTGGAGACACCAAGAGAACCAGAAGGTACATGGTGGGAAATACAGTCATCTTGGGTACCAGTTTGTGTGGCTCCCTTACACGGGCACGTTATGCAAATAAAAGGGGTCAGTGTAGAGTAGTAAGTCCCAGGGTCCTTGAGTCACTGACTATTTTCTTCTTTGGTGCCTTCCTGCCTCTACTGTGCCTAGGACTCCAAGGAGGGAGCATCTTACAGTGAACAGAGTTCCGGCTTTGGACTCTAGGCCTTCACTGTCTTCATCAGCTGTTTCATCTTGGGCAACTTTCATAAGTTCTCTGTTCTGTCGTCCCTCATCTGTGAAACAGGAAGTGAGAATAAAATGATGAGGGATGAAGTGATCACCATGAAAAATGGCCACTAACACTCAATGAGTGTTTTAGGGTGGGAAATAGAAAAATAGAAGAAAAAGCATGGTCTAGGTCCAAAAATCACTCAGAAAAAAGACTCTACACCTCATCATTTAAGTTTCCTAGAATGGTGGGTAATACCTGGGACTGGGTTGGCTCTGGACACTGGATCTGAACTTGCTCTCTAGAGACCTCTTCTAGAGCTATTAGCTTGGGGAGGTCTTGGTTACTTGTTCCTTCAGAACAGCAGGGTTACATCTTTTTGACCTTTCAGGGTCTCTCTCCCTCACGTGGCTGGGGGTAGTGTGAGGTGAGTGAGATGTGCAGAGGGTAAAATATAAGGAGGGGCTTACGTCTCAAGGTGACGCCTAGTCCAGGACCAGTATCACCTAGCTAGGACGCCCAAATCTCTCCTGTCCTCAGCACACACAGGTCTGTGTTCTTGTCATTTGTACGAGCATCCGCTCGTAACAAACGGAAAGACCTTTGCACAAATAGGTCCTAGTGTCCAACAAGGACGGAGCTCTTTCTATTTATTTGAAGCTTTTAAACAACTTAAAAACAAATTTCTGGGACTTCCCTGGAGGTCCAGTTGTTAAGACTCCACGCTTCCAATGCCGGGGGCGCAGGTAGAATCCCTCCCTGGTCAGGGAACTAAGATCCCACATGCCACGCGGCGTGGCCAAAAACAAAACACCAAATTTCAGGTTCAACATTGACTCACGCTGTGAGGACTTTGGGCGAGTTGCTTAACTCTTCTGTGCCTTGCTTGGGGATAAAATGGGGAGACCAGGGCTGTGGTGAGGCTTGCATGAGGGAACGGCTGTGACGTGTTCAGCCTCGTGCCTGGCACTCAGAAAACGCTCAGAGTGGCAGCTGCCTAATAAAGGCAACTAACAATTCAACCTCCTTCTAGAGGATTCGGTTTCCACCCCTGACCCTTAAGGCTGCTGGGTGATTCCCTGTAATATTATAGAAAATTCCACTTCAGAGTAGGAAGGAGCTGACTTTTATTGTCCACGTGCTATGTGACCGGGGATATCTAGAGGCTTTGCCTGTGCCCGCTTCTTTTCCTCCCCTAAGAGGTAAGACTGATTTTTCTAAGGAGGAGCCCAGATTTTGAGAAGTTAATCGAACCCTCCAGACCTCATTTTACAGAACAGGAGGCACAAAAAGGCAAAGGAGCCACCCTATGTACGGGTGCCTGGCCACACATGTGGTCTTGCTGGTTACGCCAGTTTCCTGAGTCACATTTTGGAAAATGGATCTATTGAAAGAGTTTGGGGTGGGGTGGGGGTGCCACTTGGAGGAATGCGGGAGAATGGTTCGCAGCTTCACCATTAAATGACATCCCTTTTTGCCAACTCCTACTGTCCAGGACAGGTGGCCTGCTGTTCCTATAGGACCCAGGCAAGGTCTCCAGCCCAAGCAAAAAATTTAGACACTTGTAGGCACAACCTGTGTGTGTGTGTGGCGGTGGGGGTGGGGGGGGGGAGAGGGAGAGAGAGGTAAGTCGTTAAAGAAGTGGTTCCTCTAAATAAAGGATCTCATTTTGTGTGCTATTTTTATTCCTCAAATGTCTGCCTTCCTCTCCCGCCTTGAGGTTCCTACTGAAATCTGACAATCAGAGTTGAACTTCTCTGTCAGCTGCCATTAGGCAAATCAAGCAGGAAAAAAGAGAGCGGGAGTCTGGCCTTGGCAGGGAGCTGATTCAGCAGTGATAATCTGCTGGAGCTGGTGGGGGCCAGCTACCAAAGAGTTTAATTAGTCAGCGAGGTGCTGTCTCCGCCCCTGGCCTCTCCTTCCTCTTCCCTCCACCCTCCAGCCTCTGAGATGAATCTCTGCCTGCCTTCTCTGCCTCTAATTTCTGGGAGTGTAGCTGGAGCAGCACATAGCTGGGGGTGTCCTTCCAGGGCGTTTCCTCCGGGGGAATGGATGCGCTTGCACTGGCTGTGTCTCCCTCCCTCCAGCTCTTGGCTCAGCTACTGTGAGCCAGAGTTGATCCCTCCTGGGAAACGAGGCCACAGTGGGTCTAAAGCCACAGCAATTTCTTTCCCAGGAGACTAAAAAGCACCCCGTCTCCCTCTCTGATCCTGCCCTCATCTTGCCTCCTATATTGGCCATGCAATCATTCATTCAGAAACAAAATTACTGTGTCCACACTGGGTGAAGCATTCTGGCTGAGATGGGGGTAGGATTCAGAGATGAGGTCTCTTCCCTCAAGGAGCGTAGGATCTAGAAGAGGATGCTGAATGGAAAGAGAGGAGAGGAACAGGAGACAGGTGGTCGTGGTCTAGAAAAGTTAATTGGGGCCAATGGACCACAGCCAGCCAAAGGACAAGAGGGAAAATAATATGTGAAATAAGGTTAAGAGATCTGGGAGCTCTGGGTGTTTGGAGCAGGATGACCCACTTCTAGAAAAGAACACTTCAGGAGGTGTCCTTGGAACTGGGTTTTCAAGGTTGAGTAAGATGTAGTCAGGTAGAGAGGGGCAGCTGCTGACCCCCATGGGAAGCTGGTAACATCTCAGAGCATCTCACACTCCACCTTGGAGGTCACTAAAGTTCTTCAGCTATGACTGCTCCCCTGAGCTCTGTCCCACCCCCTAGCCTCAGCCGCTCGTGCCCCTTCAACTGCCCCAGCATCACAGCTGGACACAGCCGTGGTGCCCCTTCTCCTGCCCCCATCCTTGCCAACGCTAGGTCACCGCGTTGACGTCACTTCTGCAGGCGTCTTGCAGCCCCTCCATGCCAGTTATCCACACTGAGGCTGGGAACGGTCCTCTCCACGGCTGTGAAGCTGTGATGCACATCTCCTTTTCATTCTCTTCATTCGGTGGCTCAGCTCTTACAGCACCGTGACTTTCCTGGAATCTTACAGCCACTCTCCTTAGGATTTTGCATCAATTCTCCTAAGATGAGGTTCAAAGATGGTAAGAGCTACGCCGGCCTGAAAAACGCTTCTGCTTGCTACCCAAAAGCCGTCGTCTCGGGTCTGCATCCCACGCCTAGCATCGCCAGGATGCGCTCTGGGGGAGGAGGCTCGGGAAGGTGCTCCGCTTCCCAGTTGTGTTTGAGTAAACTCAGCCTCGAGTGGTCACAGTCCCAAGGACTCTTATCAGTCTCTACCCACCAAGCCTGTAAAATCTTCAGGCAAACGGTGCCCTTAGTGGCTGGGTTGCTTTGTCAGGTACTACCAGTTCTTGTGATATGCCCTGCTCAGGGCTACTAGGTCTCTATTTAATTGAATCAAACTAAGCTGGGGGGTGACTAGGATTCATTGGAGACCTAGCCACAGAGGCTGGGCTCTCTCACTTCTCCTATGCCTTCTGGAAATGCACCCAAACGTGCCCCCGCGCACACACACAGGCACACGCACACACAAGACAAGGCTGCTGCTTCTTCCTCATGGCAACTTTCAGCTTTACAAAGGCAACGATCATTTGTTGTCAGTTCCAGGTCACACATTCCAATTTCTGCTGGGTGAAATCACGCATCGATGCACACAGGTGGAAAGGTGAGGTCCCCCCGACACCTCTTGTCTCTTCCAAATCCCTTCCCCACACCATGCTACTACTTATTCTCTGGGGTGTTCATCCCTTTCTCCAAACAACTGTGGATATTAACCTAGCTCTGCAGGTCTTATGATATATTTTTAAGCATAAACGAGATAAGATGTGATAAGGAGGTCAAAAAGCAGAAAGCGGGCTTCCCTGGTGGCGCAGTGGTTGAGAATCCGCCTGCCGATGCAGGAGACAAGGGTTCGTGCCCCGGTCCGGGAAGATCCCACATGCTGCGGAGCAACTAAGCCCGTGAGCTATGGCCGCCAGGCCTGCGCGTCCGGAGCCTGTGCTCCGCAACGGGAGAGGCCACAACAGTGAGAGGCCCGCATACCGCAAAAAAAAAAAAAAAAAAAAAAAAGCAGAAAGCACTAACAAATATGAAAGATCAATGTTATCATTAAAAACTTGGCAGTCTTCAGGGTGGAGATGGTTATTCCGAGACAATGCTGTTTCAGGGTACCTGGATGGTGGCTCCTAGAGGATCCTGACCTTGAATGAATGTCACTAACAATGCAGAGGAAAGAGCAGAGTCTTGATGCAACCCCCACTATGCGACCAGCCAGCTGCTAGCCTCACTGCCCCTGTCTGTAAACTGGGAACAAGTGGGGCCTCTTGCAGTGTGTTCATGAGGGACCGCAAGAAAAAAAATAGGTGAACCTGCCTGGTCAGAGCAGTTGAGCAGCTGCCAGGCTTCATTGGAGAATGAGTTCCATTCATAGCAACCCAACAATGAAAGGAGGGAAAGAATGAGACTCCAAATAAAGCCCTGCCTGGATTCTGAGAATAATCACTGAACTTGGGGCACTCATTAGACAAGCCAGGGTCTGTTTGGTCTTGCATCTCAAATAAAAGTCTGAGACACAGGGATATCATTATCATGTGTAGCTCACCAGCAGTAAATTCAGGAATTGCAGGTAAATAGACTAAATCTCAATGAGGGCCCCTTGGAGGAGGATGCCCCAGCAGCACAGACAGTGTACACGAGGTGGTGGAAGTGGGTCATTCGTCTGAGAGGTCAGCCTCAGCAGCCTGTGCACGGGCAGAGTGGGACATTTCCATTCTCTTGCTCTGCATGAATCCGGATTTGGGCCGCCCTGGGCAAGCATGCGGAGGGAAACAGAGGAGAGGGATGGGCCTCAGCACAGCAGTGTGTTCGCAAGAGCCGGGGACATTTTTACCCTGCCATCCCCTCATCCACTCTGGCTACACAGAATGAGTGTGAATTATGGGGGCCCGCTGAGCCTTTGATTTCCCTAGGCTGCCATCCCAGCAGCCACTTTCCTGGAAATTAAGTGCATGTTTCATCTGCTCGCAGAGGGAATAAAAGTTAACGTGTTTGCCTGTCACTCTGGCACCAGCGGTCCATCACAGCCCCTCCTCCCTCCCCAATTCTGAAGTAGCCCCTTCAAAGGACACACGCATCCCTCCTCTGGAGGCTGGCTGGGATCTGGAACTCTTCCAATTAGAGATGCTGCTTCTTTCAAAGGACAGGACTTAGGGGGAAGAAAGCAGTTAGGGAGAAGGTCTTCTGTCCATTTCATTTATGTGCGTTATCGTTTCCTTTTTCTCTCTTCTCTTCTTTCCTTCCTCTCTCCTGCCCTCTCTTTCTTTCTTTTCTGATGGGAAGTTTAAAAAAAGACTACTTTTTTTTTTTTTTTTTCTGCCAACAAAGTGAGCTTTCTAAAGTGGCTCTTCTGGAACTTAAGCATTCAGGCAAATCATCCGGGGGTCTTGATGAAATACAGATTATGATTCGGTATGTCTGGGGTCTGACCTCAGATTCTATGGTTCTTACGAGCACTCAGGTGATTCTGATCCTGCGTGAATCACAGGGTCCGTGAACCACACTTGGAATGGCAAGTCTAATCACCCATATGTCATGTTATTTCCCCAATCGAAAACCCAAGGTAACTCCCTGTTGCCTATTGAATGAAATCTAGACTCTAGGAATCATGAAAGGCCTTTCAGCTTCTGGTCATTGACTCATTCATTTATTCAGTTAGTCAGCAACATTTATTAAGTGCCTCCTAAAGGCTGAAGCCCGATATTCCTGTCCAGCCCCGTCGCCTACCACTCCCAACCAGGGCGTCCACGTCCTGCCCATCTTCACCTCCCAAGCATCACGACTTCCCACCTCTGTGTCTTTACCTCAAGCTCTGCTTTCAAGCCCTTTCCCCTCTGTTCTGTTTTTCAAATCGCTCCTGACCCTTCAAGATGCCCTTTAAATGTTGGCTCTGCTGCGAAGTCTTCCCTGAAACCCTCCAAACACTTCTTTGAGTATCTCAAGGAATCATGTACAAAATCCCGGCACAGCACTTGTCACCTTGTAAGTCAGTGCTGGGGTTTTGTGTCCGTAACCTCCATTAAACTGGGATTTTCTTAAGAGCAGGGCTAGCACTTTTCTTTCCTTCTATCTGCCCCTAGCACCAGCCAGAAACAGTCAGATGCTCAGTAAGGGTTTGATAAATGAACGAGTGACTATTAGGAAAGAAGGAGTACCAACTCCCTTCTTGTCCTCTGGTGGAAACACACATACCTAATATGAAGAAGGCTTAGAGGAAAGAACAGAAGTGTATAAATTGTTCTCAAAGTTTTATAAAATAAACTTGTATTTTTGAAAAGTTCTAGATTTACAGAAAAGTCATAAAGATAGTAGTACAGGGCTTCCCTGGTGGCGCCGTGGTTGGGAGTCCGCCTGCCGGTGCAGGGGACGTGGGTTCGTGCCCCGGTCCGGGAGGATCCCACATGCCGAGTGAGCGGCTGGGCCCGTGAGCCATGGCCGCTGAGCCTGCGTGTCCGGAGCCTGTGCTCCGCGACGGGAGAGGCCACAACGGTGAAAGGCCCGTGTACCACAAAAACAAACAAACAAACAAAAAGATAGTAGTACAGAGTTCTCATATATTTCACACCCAGTTTCCCCTATAATTAATATCTTACATTAGTAAGGTATATTTGTCACAATTAATGAACCAATATTGCTACATTATGATTAATGACATTCCACACTTCACTCCGATTTCCTTTGTTTTTACCTAATGCCCTTTTTCTGTTCCAGGATCCCATTGTAATAATCAACCTTGATAGTCTGTAACTGATGATTTGACATCTTGAAATCGCGGGCCAGAACTGTTGACGTCCCCACCACCCCTGTGGTTTTACAGCACACAGAAATCATACTACTAACCTTCCAGCACAAACACCAACATCTGTGTTTGCTTCCTGCTCGGTAGGGGACATCCCCACCAGACGACTCCCCACCACTTCTTTATGTAGTAGTAAGGACTCTGGGACTCTGGTCTACACTTTCCTCTCCTTCCTTATGCTTCCTGAATGACCCTGGTGCTTCCTCGTGTGGTCCTGTATGACGGGCGTGCCCCCTCCTCTTGGGAATTGTAAGGCATAAACTCTTCTTCCAAAGCGGCTGTCTCCATGTCTGTCATCTTACCATACCTGATGAAAACAAATCCCAGGTGCATTTCAAAACAATTGGTGCGGCGAGCCAGGTGGCTCAGTGACCAATAGTGATGACATACCTCTAAACTGCTCTCGACTTACAAGCTGGATTCGTAGAATGACTGACACTGGCTGTAAGGGCACCGTGGGCTGTTGACATTTTGCGTTTTAGCCACCACTGCCCTTTGCTGTGTCTGCTGGATTCTACTTTGGTTTTCCCCATTGAATTTTTTGTAGGACCTGAAGGGAGAAATCCCAGGACTCCTGCATAGCATAGGGTAGCTGTAGTCTGGGCAACTTTCCCAGCTGGCACTCGTAAGATGCTTAAGATGTGTGTAGTGTCTGGGCAAAGGTGGCCGGGGTCACTTAGGGTAATTGGGTAGCTGATAAGACAAAGGCACCTCTCAAGGGAGTGGAAAAGGCTTTCTCAAGGTGTTGGGGGCGGATCCAATCCATAGACTGAGCAACACAGGAAGGCCAGGCCTACCCGCAGGACTGCTGTAGACTGGGCATTGTGTCCACTCTTTTTCAAATTACTTAGGTGAAACCCATCCCCCCCAACTTTATCAAGGGTGTTTCACACATTTGTAATTTAGTTCACTTTTTTCATCACATTCTACATTCTATCCTAGGATCCCCTGACCTCCTAAATGATTCTTTTTACTTGCATACATTATGGTTCACTCTGTGTTGTAAAGTTCTATGAGTTTTAACAAATATATAGTGAGTGTCATGCATGAACTATTATAGTTTCATACACATAAAAAATTCCATGTGTTTCATCTGTTCAGGCCTCCTTCCTTCCCCTATGTCCCTAGCAACCACTGATCTGTTTACAAGCCATAGTTCTTCCATTTCTAGAATGTCATATAAATGGACTCATACAGTATGTAGCCTTTTCCGACTGGCTTCTTTTACCTAACAATGTGCATTTAAGATGCGTTCATGTGTTTTTGTGGCTTGCTAGCTCATTCCTTTTTATTGCTGAATAATATTTTATTGTATTGATGGACCACTGTTCGTTTATCCACTCACCTATTGAAGGACATCTTAATTGCCTCCAGTTTTCAGTGATTAGGAATAAAGCTGCTATGAACATTTGCATGCAGGTTTTTATGTGGACATATGTGTGCAGATTAGTTGTGTAACAAATTTAATTTTTACCAATAAACATTTAGTGAGGGGTAAATATTTAAACGCTTTGCTCAAAGCTGCTTGAATGGCCTATGATTCTGGGTACGTAAAGAGAATTCCAAATCACTCTTTCACCGTGTTACCCCAAGAGTAGAATGATAGATCTAATAGTTGTGCAAGGAAGGATAAGTAAGTTATATAAATTATGTGAGAGTATTTGGTCTTGAATGCCCATGGGGACACAATAGTTTAATTCATTAGTTACCTGGTTATTTTGAAATTAGCTATTTAGGAAGCAGATTTGGGGGGTGGTGCTGAAATCTAGTAATTGATTCTTAAAATCAATTGTTCCTATAAACACAAACTGGTTTGGAAATTGGCAGCTGACATCATTTATTGTCAAGTAATATGGTTCTTCTCTACTGAACTAATTTCCCCTACAGCCAGTCTGTCTCCTCCATGTCTTATGAATGCATTTCTTTCTTCCAACCATTTATCAACCTGTTATACCCACTCCAGGGCCTTCTCCTCTCTCCTTACTAATCCGACGCTGACTAAATCCTTCAGGATTTGGTTCCATCCCACCTCTGTCATTAAATCATCTTAAATTGTTTTATTCTCAATGTCGCCTTCTTTTTAATTACATACCACACAGGTTGGCCCTTCTGTTAAATAATTGATGAATTAATTAAACATGTATTCAGAATCCACTATATTCCAGACTTTTTGCTTGGTCTTAGGTGACAGAGAATGTTTTCATAAATGGCCTGTACTCACTTTTACTTTTCACTTCTGTATCTTGCATTTTAGTTTTCTTTTGCAGTGAAATGAAGTGATTTCCATGGGTAGGAATATCTTTTTCTCCTGCATCTTCAAAAATACCCATAATGGAGATGTGTGCATTATAATAATGGCTAACATTTATTGAGTGTTTACTACATGTTGGCACTGTTAAAAGCTTTGCATATATCCATATATGTCTTCATGGCCTCTCAACATGCTTACCATATAATTGTCTCCATTTTACAGGCTAAGAGCCTGGGTCAGAGAACGTTAAGTAGTTTGTCCCAAATTATACAGCGATTAAGTGGCATAATCAGGATGTGAGCTCAAGCAGCCTGACTCAGAGCACTTGGTCGCCCCCATTTTCATTTCCCAGCTGCACATACACAACTATCTTTTTTTTTTGCTGTACGCGGGCCTCTCACTGTTGTGGCCTCTCCCGTTGCGGAGCACAGGCTCCGGACGCGCAGGCTCAGCGGCCATGGCTCACGGGCCCAGCCGCTCCGCGGCATGTGAGATCCTCCCGGACCGGGGCACGAACCCGCGTCCTCTGTATCGGCAGGCGGTCTCTCAACCACTGCGCCACCACGGAAGCCCTACACAACTATCTTAATCACTATGCCCTACAGTCTCTGGCCAAAAAAATACTCAACACTAGAAGATTTTTCAGTTTGTAATTCTTCATGGACTCAGTCATGTGCAAACCCCACTGTGACTTGTACACGGAAACCCATAAAAAAATAACATACTCAAGAAAATGAGAAAAGAAGCCACGGACTGGGAGAAAATATTTGCAAAAGCCACATCTGATAAAGGACTGGTACCGAAAATACACAAAGAACCCTTAAAATTCAACAATAAGGAAACAACCTGATTAAAAAATGGGACCAAAAGCTTATTAGACACCTCACCAAAGAAGATATACAGATGGCAAATACAGACACACCTCATTTTATTGAACTTCACTTTATTGTGCTTTACAGATATTGTATTTCTTAGAACTTGAAGGTTTGTGGCAACTTTGTGTCGAGCAAGCCTATCATTTCCCCAACAGCATTTGCTCACTTTGTGTCTCTGTGTCACATTTTGGTAATTCACACAGTATTTCAAATTTTTTCATCATTATTATATTTGTATGGTGATCAGTGATCAGTCATCTTTGATGCTACTATTGCAGTTGTTTCGGGGTGCCATGAACTGCATGCAAATAAGGTGGCTAACTTAATGGATAAATGTGTGTGTTCTGACTGCTCCACCCACTGACTGGCTGTTTACCCATCTCTCTCCCTCTTTTCAGGCCTATCTATTCTCTGAGACGCAACAGTATTGAAATTAGGCTAATTAATAACACTACAATGGCGTCTAAAGTCTACAGGTGAAAGGAATAATCACACGTCTCTCACTTTAAATCTAAAGCTAGAAATGATTAAGTTTAGTGAGGAAGGCATGTCGCAAACCAATATAGGCTGAAAGCTGGACCTCTTATACCAAATAGTTAACCAAGTTGTGAGTGCAAAGGAAAAGTTCTTGGAGTAAATTTAAAGTGCTACTCCTGTGAATACACAAATGACAAGAGGGCAAAACAGCCTTACTGCTGATATGGAGAAAGTTTTAGTGGTCCAGATAGAAGATCAAACCAGCCACAACATTCCCTTAAGCCAAAGCTTAATCCAGAGCAAGGCCCTAATTCTCTTTAATTCCAAGAGGGCTAAGAGAGGTGAAGAAACTGAAAAGTTTAAAGCTAGCAGAGTTTGGTTCATGAGGTTTAAGGAAAGAAGCCATCTCCATAACATAAAAGTGCAAGGTGGAGTAGCAAGTGCAGATGTAGAAGCTGCAGCAAGTTATCCAGACGTTCTAGCAAATATAATTAATGAAGGTGGCTACACTAAACAACAGATTTTCAATGTAGACAAAGCAGCCTTCTATTGGAAGAAAACATCTAGGATTTTCATAGCTAGAGAGGAGAAGTCAATGGCTGGCTTCACAGCTTCAAAGGACAGGATGACTCTCTTGTTAGGGGCTAATGCAGCTGGTGACTGGAAGTTGAAGCCATTTCTCATGTACCATTCTGAAAATCCTAGGGCTCTTAAGAATTATGCTAAGTCTACTCTGCCTGTGCTCTGTAAATGGAACAACAAAGCCTGGATGACAGCACATCTGTTTATAGCATGGTTTACTTAATATTTTAAGCCCACTGTTGAGACCTACGGCTCAGAAAAAGAAGATTCCTTTTAAAACATTACTGCTCATTGACAATGCATCTGGTCACCCAAGAACTCTTATGGAGATGGACAATGACATTAATGTTTTCATGCCAGCTAACACAATATCCATTCTACAGCCCATAGATCAAGGAGTAATTTCGACTTTCAAGTCTTATTATTTATGAAATACATTTTGTAAGGCTGTAGCTGACATAGATGGTGATTCCTTTGATGGATCTGGGCAGAGTAAATTGAAAATCTTCTGGAAAGGATTCACTATTCTAGATGCTATTAAGAACATTTTTGATTTATGGGAAGAGGTCAAACTGTCAACATTAACAGGAGTTTGGAAGAAGTTGATTCCAACCCTCATGGATGACTTGAGGGCTTCAAGATCTCAGTGGCAGAAGTAACTGCAGATGTGATGGAAATAGCAAGAGAACTAGAATTAGAAGTGGAGCCTGAAGATGTGACTGAATTGCTGCCATCTCATGATAAAACTTTCATGGATAAGGAGCTGCTTTTTCTGGATGAGCAAAAGCAGTAGTTTCTTGAGATAGAATCTATTCCTGGTGATGATGCTGTGAAGATTATTGAAATGACAACAAAGGATTTAGAATATTACATAAGCTTAGTTGATAAAGCAGTGGCAGGGGTTAAGAGGATTGACTCCAATTTTGAAAGAAGTTCTACTGTTGGTAACATGCTATGAAACAGCATTGCATGCTACAGGGAAATCAGTCATGAAAGGAAGAGTCAATCAATGCGGCAAACTTCACTGTTGTCTGATTTTAAGAAATTGTCTGGAATTCCCTGGCAGTCCAGTGGTTAGGACTCCACGCTTCCACCGCAGGGGGCAAGGGTTCGATGCCTGGTCGGGGAACTAAGATTCTGCATGCCGTGTGGTACGGCCAAAAAGAAAGAAAAAGAAAAAAGAAAGAAACTGCTACAGCCACCCCAACCTTCAGAGCCACCACCCTGACCGGTCAGCAGCCACCAACATCGAGGCAAGACCCGCCCCCAGCAGAAAGATTCTGACTCACTGAAGGCTTATATAGAGGTTAGCATTTTTCAGTAATCAAGTATTTAATTCATGTATGTTAGTTGTTCTTTTAGACATAATGCTATTGCACACTTAATCAACTACAACCTAGTGTAAGCATAACTTTTGTATGCACTGGGAAACAAAAAGATTTGTGGGACTCGCTTTATAGCAATAGTCACTTTATTGCGATGGTCTGGAACTAAACCCGCAATATCTCTGAGGTGATCTGTAAGCACATGAAAATATGCTCCACATCATATGTCATCAGAGAAATGCAAAGGAAAACAACAATGAGATACCCCTGCGCATCTACTAGAATGGCGAAAATCCAAAGCAGTAACAACTCCAAATGCTGGCAAGAATGTGGAACAATAGGCACTCTCATTCATGCTGGTGGGAATGCAAAATGGATCAGCCACTCTGGAAGACAGTTTGGCCACTTCTTGAAAAACTAAACATACTATTACCACATGATCCAGCAATCACACTCCTTGGTATTTACCCAAAGGAGTTGAAAACATATGTCTGCACAAAACCCTGAACAGGGATGTTTATAGCAGCTTTATTCATAATTGTAAAAACTTGGAAGCAACTAAGACGTCCTTCAGTAGGTGAATGGGTAAACTGAGGTACATACAGGACAATGGACTATTATTCTGCACTAAAAAGAAATGAACTATCAAGCTATGAAAAGATATGGAGGAACCTTAAATGCATATCATTAAATGAAAGAAGCCAGTCTTTAAAGCCTACATGCTATATGATTCCAACTATATCCCATTGTGGAAAAGGCAAAACTAGGGAGACAGTAAAAAGACCAGTGGTTTTCAGGGGGTAGCGATAAATCCAGGGAAGGAGAGATGAATAGTTGGAGCACAGAGGATTTTTAGGGCAGTGACATGACTCTGTATGATGCTATATTGGTTGATACATGTCATTTATACTTTTGTCCAAACCTACAGAGTGTACAACGCCAAGAGTGAACCCTAATGTAAACTATGGACTTTGTGTGATTGTGATGTGTCACTGTAGGTTCGTCAATTGCAGCAAATGTACCTGGGGAGAGACATTGATCATGGGTGAGGCTGTGCACGTGTAGGGGCAGGGAGTAAGTGAGAAACCTCTCTACCTTCCTCTCAGTTTTGTCGTGAACCTAAAACTGCTCTAAAAAATTAGTCCTTAAAAAAATAGAAAACTTCCTCATTGTATCCCAAAGTCTTCCCAGAGATACTCCCTGACCCGTATCTTTGAGTGTGTTTTACTCCTCTCACAGGTAGCTGGGTGCCCACTTCACCTTGTCCCTGGAAGGATTTTTCCTGTTTTGTGCTAATTCTCAAGCCTTTCTTAGAACTTTCCCCAGACTATCTTCCATGTACATGGTGCTGGAGTGGGTGGAGACATACGCATTTATTTATCGATTCAAACATGCCCAATTTACTTAAGTTGTACCGTCTGCCCTGTGGCCTCTGGGAATGTGTGTCATTCTCAGAGGCAACCTTTAAACTAAATCAAACTGAAAAATTTATCTTTAAGTAACAACTTACAGATCTAATAACCAAGGAAGGCTGCGCCCGAACACAGATGTTGTAAATCTATTATCTAAGTATCCTCTGTCCTAACACAATTTTCCCTAAAGCCTTTGAAATGTTAAATTTCTGCCAGACAAGCACACATGAATTCCAACAACTGGCTTGATGGATTTTTCACAGTTTTTTTCCATGAGTCATATTGCATGAAATATTGCTAGAAATACCCTGTACGGAGAAGGCTATGAATGGGGTGAGTCTACTTAGCCAGAGAGTACGAATCACAAAATCTGGAGTTATAACGAGGTTCAGCCTGATGTGGGATGGTCAAGTTTGGGGGTAGGAGAGTCTAATGCCAGTGTACCGATAGGATGTTGGGTGGGGTTATCAGGTCTTCTGCTTAGAAGTGCCGACTTGTGCTGCAGAAACATTTTCTATGGAGGACAAAACCAACAATAGCTGGGCAATATCAGAAGCAATGTCCAGTCCGGGGGCCAAAGCAATGTGGAATTAAGCAAGGTTGTTAGAGATTCTATTGATCATGTGGAAATTTAGAGTTGAATCTCTAGCCTAGCAGGCCAAGAGGAAAAACAGGGAACCAAGGACAAAGACATCATGCGTGGGGTGGGGGAGGGGTAGGTCGGGAGACCATCATCTTCCTTAACCCTGTCCAGGACTGACACCACGTAGGAAGGGCTGGACCAATTCCAGAAGCCAGCCAGGTAGAGAGAGCCTGCCAGTTTCTTCATGTATTTCTTTGGTGCCGAGCCTGCAATTGGAAATAGAAGGAAGGACCACAGTACTCAGAGAAGCAGCCAGCACTGGCTAAATAAGCCACTGCTTTGGTGTCAAATAGCTTCATCTCATGCTCTTAAGGAAAGAAAAATCTACTACAAATATCCCTTGGAAAATTCTATAAGTAATCAGCATCAGCAGAGTCAAAGTGAGAACTGTTATCCCAGAAAATCAGATGCTTCTTTGTAAGATGAATTACTGGGATCCACCAAACCCTGGCTTTGAGATGATGGGGAAAGATTGTGAGGGCTGTTCTTCCCTTTTCCCAATAATTGAGCCTATGAGGTGGCAGCCCCTTGGCTCCCAATGTCACCTGGACATTACGAGCCACCTCTACCCTCCCTTTGCCCTCCCCTCTTCACCATACCTGGTGGGATATTTTCTAAAGTGGTCGTTACCAAACTACGCTCTCACCATTGGACTACGAAAGTTCTAGGTTCTCCAGATCCTCACCAACGTGTAGTATTGCCAGTTTTTCCCCCCCTTAACTTTAATGATGTTTGAGATGGTATCTTATAGTTCTAATTTAACTTAAATCATTGTTAACTTTTCACTTGTTTACCGGCCATTTGGAATCCTCTTTTGTAAAGTACCATCTCAAGAATTTTGCAGTAGCGTTTTTGTCATAAATCAGGTGATTAATATGTGTGAGTTTGTTTCTGCGTGCTCCATTGTATTCCATTGGTCTGGTTTGGATCTGAACTTGTGCCCATACCAGTTGTATTTTTTTTTTTTTTTTTTTTTTTGTGGTACGCGGGCCTCTCACTGTTATGGCCTCTCCCGTTGCGGAGCACAGGCTCCAGACGTGCAGGCTCAACGGCCATGGCTCACGGGCCCAGCCGCTCCGCGGCACGTGGGATCTTCCCGGACCGGGGCACGAACCCGTGTCCCCTGCATCGGCAGGCGGACTCTCAACCACTGTGCCACCAGGGGAGCCCCCCAGTTGTATTTTTTAAATTGAGATATAATTGACATATAACATCATGTAAGTTTAAGATGTACAATGTGCTGATTTGATACATTTATATATTTCAGTAAGATTACCACTGTGGCCTTAGCTAATACCTCTAACATGTCACATAATTATCATTTCTTTTTTGTGTTGAGAATATTTAAGATCTAGTCTCTTGGCAGTTTTGAAGTATAACATACAGTATCATTGCCTACAATCAAATGTTGCACATTAGATCCTCAGAAGTTATTCATCTTCTAGTTGCAAGTTTAACATCTTTAACCACATCTTCCCAATTACCCCAGACCCCAGCCTCTGGTAACCACCATTCTATACTCTGTTTCTACGGGTTTGGCTTTTTTTAGATTCCATGTCTAAAGATATCATATAATATTTGTCTTTGTCTGGCTTATCTCACTTAGCATAATGCCCTCAAGATCCATCCATGTTGTCACACAAGGCAGGATTTCCTTCTTTTTCATGGCTGAATAGTATCCCATTGTGTGTGTGTGTGTGTGTGTGTGTGTGTGTGTGTGTGTGACACTTAGGTTGTTCCACATTTTGGCTGTTGTGAATAATCAATTATCTTAATGGGCACAATTTTATAATAAATTTGATATCTGGTAGTTATATTTTCCAACTTTTTTCTTCTTAAGGATTGCCTTGGCTGTTCTTGGCCCTTTGAATTTCTATCTAAATTATAAATTTACATTCTTAAAATATGTATTCAGTCTTCTAACATATTTACCCTTTCCACTGTTATTTTGAATACTTTGCTACCTAACTGTGTTTCTATATGGGGTCATTTAATATCTGCCTAAAACACTCTCTCTAGAATTTCCTTTAGGGAGCATCTAATGAGTAGCAATTTTCTCAGTTTTTGCTTGTCTGAAAATGTCTTTAGATCACTTTTAGTTTTAAAGGATATTCTCACTGGGTATATAATTCTAGGTTAGAAATAATTTTCTTTTGGAACCTTAAAAGGCACATTCTATTGTCTTCTGACTTACATAATTGCTGTTGGAAAAACAGCTCTCAGGCTGTTTTAAAAAATAAATATTGTTTATGCCTTTGAAGGCAACATGTCTTTTTTTTTTCGAACTTCTTTTAGAGTTTTACTTTGGCTTTCAGGAATTTTATTATGATATGCCTATTATGGCATTTTTTGTATTTATGCTTGTAGGGAGCTATAAAGCTTTTTGAATGTGTGGTTTAATGTCTTTTGTTGGTTTAGGAAATTTTTCAGCCAGTGGGCTAAAAAGCAGTACTTCTGTCCCATTCTCTCTTTTTCCTCCTTCCAGGAATCTAATTATAAGTATGTTACACTACTTATCATGTGCTATATGTCCTGCATGCTACTTCCTGTAATTTTAAACATTGTTCCTCTCTGTGCTCAGTCTGTATATTTTTCTACTAAGTGACCTTCCAATATACGAATCCATTCCTCTGCTATGCTAACCTGCTATTAAACCCTTGACTTTCAATTTTAGCCTTTACTATTATTTTTTGTTCTAGAATTTCTATTTTGGTTATTTTTATAGATTCTAATTCTCTGTTGACATTCTCCATCTTGTAACCTATTTTCCTAAACATATTATTTTAAAGTCCTTGTCTTACTATCTGTATCACCTGTAGGTCTGATTCTTACTTCCATTTTATTTTTATTTATTTTTATTTTTTTAACATATTTATTGGAGTATAACTGTTTTACAATAGTGTGTTAGTTTCTCCTTTACAACAAAGTGAATCAGTTATACATATACATATGTTTCCATATCTCTTCCCTCTTGCATCACCCTCCCTCCCACCCTCCCTATCCCACCCCTCTAGGTGGTCACAAAGCACCACGCTGATCTCCCTGTGCTATGCAGCAGCTTCCCACTAGCTATCTAATTTACATTTGGTAGTGTGTATATGTCCCTGCCACTCTCTCACATCATCACAGCTTACCCTTCCCCCTCCCCATATCCTCAAGTCCATGCTCTAGTAGGTCTGTGTTTTATTCCCATCCTACCACTAATCTCTTCATGACATTTTTTTTCCTTAGATTCCATATATATGTGTTAGCATATGGTATTTGTTTTTCTCCTGCTGATTTACTTCACTCTGTATGACAGACTCCAGGTCTATCCAGCTCATTACAAATAACTCACTTTCATTTCTTTTTATGGCTGAGTAATATTCCATTGTATATATGTGCCACATCTTCTTTATCCATTCATCTGTCGATGGACACTTAGGTTGGTTCCATGTCCTGGCTATTGTAAATAGAGCTGCAGTGAACATTGTGGTACATGACTCTTTTTGAATTATGGTTTTCTCAGGGTATATGCCCAGTAGTGGGATTGCTGGGTCATATGGTAGTTCCATTTTTAGTTTTTTAAGGAACCTCCATACTGTTCTCCATAGTGGCTGTATCAATTTACATTCCCACCAGCAGTGCAAGAGGGTTCCCTTTTCTCTACATCCTCTCCAGCATTTATTGTTTCTAGAGTTTTTGCTGATGGATTTTTCCTCTTGGCTTTTGGTCACTTGCTCCTGCCTCTTGGCTTGCATAATATTTTTTTAATTGAATGCCAGACATTTTTATGAAAAGTTGTAGGGTTCTGGATAATTTTATATTCTTCTAGAGTGGACTTAAAGTAATTCTGTCTATTAGGTACAAATGCCTTCATTTAATCAGGGACTGAGATGATTGGAGACGTGATTTAAGTTTCTATATGGGCTTGCCTACTCTTTGGTTCATGCTTGCTCCTGGAGCATAGACCCTTCAGGTCACAATTAAAACTCACCCATGAGTGCTTAGCCAACTTCTTGGCTCTTCCTGAGGTCCAGTATTTTTCCCTAGCACCACAAGATTGCTAAAAGTTCTATATGTATGTGTATATTTCTCTGAGCTGCCATTTTCTGCTTTATCAGCTTTTTTGTGTAGCTCAGCTTTGGATTCAGCAAATGCGGTGAAGTCAGAAGGGACACAGAATGTCTCTGTAGGTCCTCTTCTCCAAGATATCAACCCCTGGAAGTCTTTGAGCCCTGAACTCTCATATCTACCCACCCCCCAGGCAGTGCTGAAAGCTCTAGGCTGTCACCTTCTGCTGGCCATATAAGCTCCAGGCTAGGGCTTGGAAAATTCTTTAAGGAAGGGAAGTTATTGCTCATGTGGCTTCTCAAGACATGGTTGCCTTGATTGTGTTCTGACAACATCAAAAAAAAATTTTTTTTTTAATTTGCTTGTTTCTGGATCTCATCAGGAATCCTTAGTTGCTTTCAATGAGAAGATAGAGAAGAGAAGAAAAGAGGCACATTATAAAAGGAAGCAAAAGCCCTCAATAATTTAGTTTTAAGCAATCAAAATTGCATACTTGGATTTAAGGTTGGGGACGATGCTGCAATGTATAACTTTGGTTACGAGCAGTGGTGTGCTGATAAATGTTTAACAACTGGCTCTCTGAAAAAAAAAAAATCTCATTTGTGGTGTTTTACAATTTCTATGGTGTAAATGCTCTACCATGCCAAATTTCCAGCTACCAACATGATGTCACTGTACACAGAGTTGGAAAGAGATGTGCACAAGTGACTTTTGAGGGCTGCTGCAAGCTGGCTCTAGCATACCACTCCAGTATGTCACTAGTCTTCAAAGAGACCAACTGACCATTGGTGGCAACTCAGCTGCATTGGGTTCCTTCCATCCATGAAGGGCCAGGCGTTCCTCCTTATAGAAATATATATCAAACCTGTTATGGGTTTGCTTCCCCCTCCCCATCCCCCAGCGCCTCCATCAGTCCTCTCTTTTGTGACTTACATTCCTGATCCACAGGTATGAAATCCCATACAATGTAGCATCCATCCAGGGACCTACTTCATAGTGAAGAAGATTTGAGCATGGGCATATTGTCCACCATTGTCATATAATCTACTATATAATCTAGAAGGAAATGACCTCAGAAAATGCTGAAGGAGCCTTCTATTGCTGAAGCAGTACTGTGCAAGGATAGAGTGGCATCCTTCAAGATACAGCATATACATTAAATCAGAGACCTTTATGTGGTACTGTGTCCCCTATGGGAAGAATATATGCATCTGGGAACAAAGAGGTGGAGTCAAGTTTGCCCCTATTTATCATTACACCCCTATTTATCATTTATCATCATGACCCACTGAAGGACTTTGTATTTTCTGTTCCTGAAATTCTGGGCTCTGCAGGCTGGTCCCCAAAGGGGATATACTTACTAGAGGGCAGCAAGAGTCCCACCAAACTACAAACTGTAAGTGCTTTTCCAAGGTACTTTGGATTTCTTGTGCCCAGGAATCAGCAGATGAGAAGGGGAGTCACTAACTTGGCACCAAATATATTCTTGTGTACTTTAAATACAGTGGTAAATAGCGTTTGGCGTTCAGCTTCATACTGGAGAACAAGCAGTAAGGCATTGAGGGGAATGTGGCATAAGCAGGAGGAGAGAGGCTACTCAGCCTCAGCTGATGGTTGTGTTTGTCTCAGTATTTGGAGACCTTCCAGTTTTTCCAAAGAATCTGTACATTTGTAGGTTGGTATAATATCTCCTGGTTTTCAGAGGTTGGATGCTGAACCTGGGTCTGGGGTCTACATTGTAGGACTGAATGAAAGATAGCTCAACTCCTTCTCCTAGGGTAACACATTTTGTCATGGTGCAGCTGGGCTCCCTGGGAAGCAGACTCTGAGATGGAGATGAGCGTGTAAAAACTTTATTAGAGAGTGAGTGTTCTTGGAAAGGAGGAAGTGCCAGTGGAGAGGAGGAGAGAGAAGCCACCTTGGACTGAAGGAGACATTGAACTGTGTGATACTGTCTCAACAGAAGCCCCAGCCAAGCACAGAGAGGTCTCAAGATAGAAGGACCCTTTCGACCATCCCAAGTTGGGGTGAGAGGACCCAGCTTTCACACCCCCACATCCATCTGTCATTGGATGCAGGCTGGTCCAGGAAGGGTCTGTGGTCTGGGGTTCAGTAGCTCTCTGCTGCTAAGGCAATGCCCAAAGGGGGCTGAGGGTACATGCCTCTGCTGGCAGCACTCAGAGCAGTGGAAGCAGCAAGTCATTTATTCCTGGATCACAGCATCCAATACCAATAAGAGCTCAGAGGGGACCTGAAAAAGAGAAAGGTCACCTTCTTCTCTGGATTCAAGAGGGAGAGTATTGTATTCAGAGTTAGAAACACTGGTTGCTTACGAAGGGTCCAGGGTGATGTCTATGGGAACCTTGATGATCTTTACAATCTTGTTGAAATAGAATGTCAACCCTCCCCTGACAGTGAGGACTTGAACACAAGTTTGGCATCGCCACTCTGGAAAGTATAGGCAGGACTCCACATACAAAGAATCTTGATGGTCCCCTAACCAACCCACTCACTTTACAAATGATGACACTTGGGCCAGAGAAGGTGGATGGGTTTCCTGATATCACATATGGCCAATCCCTGGTAGGTTGAGAACCAGAATCAGAATCCCTCACCCCAGCCAGGGGTCTCTTACTCTCTGCAACATCATGTCACCTCTAGGCTGTCCCATCTACCATTTTAGCCTTGCCATCTGGAAGCCTAGATTTTAAATACAATTACAATGGTGACTTACATGGATACTGGTGAGTCATACGTCATCCATCCCCTTATGAATAAGAACCAATTAAAGTATTATGTCAAAATAATTTATGGACTGTGTCAAGGCAAAAATGAGAAATTCGATTTGCATAGAGCACTATCGATTAGCATGCTGTACCATTGCTCTGAACACCATTCAGGATGGCGTTCAAGAAACTCTGGGATGAGAGGGAGATAGAGAGTTTCACAGTGCACAGAGAGTCTCTATTTGTGAGCCAACTAAAACATATCACCAACCCCAGCTGCCTCTGTCACCCCTCCCTGTTCCCCCAGCACGACGGCACTGACAGATCTAAATATGAAGAAGAAAAATGTCTCCGGCAGGCTGTTATTTTGCTGCCTGAATTGTGTCAGGGAAGTGTAAATATAATCACATTTTATCCGCCAATCTGAAATGGATTTCAGGGGAAGGGATCACAATGTTAGGAGAAATCTCTTTCATTGTAGCATGCCTTGATTGAAAATAACTCCCTTGTTACCATCAGTAATGTGTTCAAGGGAGAAAAAAGCAGGGCAGTTCATGACAGAATTACTAGGCAATTCAATCAAAACCCCGTGCCTTGCTTTGCAGGTTATATGGGAGACAGGTAAGTCCAAGGTTTACCTCAAGCGTTTGCGGATTGTTCTGAAAAATCTTCATTTAAACATCGGTATCTCTGGTGGTTTACGCGGAAAACCATTGCGGAAACACTGGCCTCTCCAAAGTGGACCTTTAATATCTTGGCTTGGCCAGTCCTACGCCCATCAGGAGAGTCTTTCAATTCCAGAGCAGGATGAACGGGCCCCCCTTGTTCCCTCTGAGTCCTAAACATACTGCATTTATAGCGTAACCGTTCATCGCTTTGGTCTTACTTTTCTATTAAACGAATATATCTATACCATTGTCAATCAGACCCTCTTTTCAACATTTGATAGTCAGGATGAGTTGAAATAATTCATTCCCCAAACAGAGGCATCTGATATTTCATTGGACTGTGGAACCTTTGTGTGTGTGTCTCGGGGGGGGGGGCGGGTACACACACACATATATAAGCATGTATTCATTCAAATGCTAAAAATATTTAAAATCAGTATGAAGCACATCGATGGGCTTTTACTCTTTCTCTGCTACAATAGCCCTAAGAGCATAGATACTGACCCCCAGAGGATAAGCACCCATTTAAGGATGAAAAAATGCATGAAGGGCCATTCAGATTGTCCTTGCGGTAGGCAGCTCCCAGAGCTCACGCAGCCTGTTCCCAGCCGCCCGCTGTTGTCATAGCACATGTCACGTCGCTTGAATTAAGAGCAAGGGAAAGCGGCAGAGATCACCTTAGGTGTCTGCCAATAATGTGACTTGACATTTTAAGCTGGTCTCCTATTACTTTTGAACTTTTCACTGCGAAATATCCACATGACACCTCCTCAAAATTGTCAAGGCACAAATGTAGCCCTAATCCTCCCCACTCAGGCATTAAAAGGGAAGGAAAACAGAAGTATTCATGACACAGTTACATTCTTGGATGAAATTACTGATCTAAATTTAGAACTAGGCCAGGCTTTGAGGCTTGCCCTTCATTCGAGGTCTAACGCATGAAAGACCTCGTGTCGGGGATTTTTTTCAGGCTTGCTTGGAAGGGGGCATTTAACCCAATTTGATCTACAGTGAATGCATCGGGAGCCGATTCTCTGCCGCTGGGGGAACCACGCTGCCTGCCCTGTGGTTTCTGGGCACTTTGAGAGAGATTCTTTTTGATGTCAGTGGGAGCTCTATTTCCAAAAAAGAAGCAGACAACATAGAAAAAAGGAGAGCCAGGGTCTCTGTTTCAGAAAATCTCTCCCCCGGTTTGTCAGCCAGTAACACCCACTGTGCCGAGGGTGGTGACAATGGCATTACTTGGAGAGGGCTGGATGGGGGGGGGGGGGGTGACTGTCTTCTGATGAGAGAATTAGGATGGGATTCTCAGCTCAGACATTTTTAAGGCCAAACCTCTTTCAATAGAGAACAATTAGGAGAGTCATCACTTGAGGCCATGTTGATGTTTCTACTATCTCAGCTACTTCACTAATGAAAAAAATACAATTCCCTAAAAGCACACAAAATCGTTGTCCGTCAGTAAAAGAGAGTGAATTTGAATTTCAAATATCTTTTCTTTCACCCAGAGCCAAATGCTCAGTCAGCACAGCTTCTTCTCCCCACCCCTCACCTCAGCCACCCCCATATACACCCATAATCAAGGCCCTAGGTAGGGCTTACATTAACAAATGATTGCCCTTGACAATGTAATTGAAAACAGCACTCAAGTACTGTCGGGTTCCTCTCTGCTGTACAAGGTGCATCAGTTAGCTTTTGCTGCATAAAAAATTAGCCCCCAAATTAGTGGCTTCAAACTCTACCATGTATAGGTCACATGGGTGGGCAATTTGGGTTGAGTGCAGCGGGGGCTGCCTCTGTTGTCGTGGACTGGGCTTTTGCTCAAGTGTTTGTGGGGAGCAGGCCATCCAGGGCCTCACTCACATGACTGGGGGTTGTCTGGCTATTGGTTAGGGGGACAGGGTAACTGGGTCAACATCCTCATCAGTCACCCAGCAGGCTAGCCCTGGCTGATTCACAAGCTGATGGATGCAGGGTTCCCACGGACAGCAAAGAGATAAAACTGCAAGTCTTCTTGGGGCCTAGTATTTGAGAGTGAGCAGTGTCATTTCTACCACATTCTAGCAAGTCGAAAGACCAGCCTGGATCCAAAGAGTGGAGAAATAGATGCAGCTCCTTGACAGAAACTCTAAAACCCCATGGCCAGTTTTTCCATCTAGCACACAAGGATTGCTGAGGTTCATGTTTTAATACAATAAATCCCATACATACAAACCCTTCAAGTTGTGAACTTTCAAAGATGGGAGCATGCTTATGCATGTCCAATCATGTAAAGCATGAGTGAGATTGCAGCTTGCCCTCCGTCTCCTGTTGCTGACGATCCTTCAGCTCTACCATCTCCCACCTCCTCTCCCTCCTCCAGTCAGTAACGCTTCTTGCCTGTTCACTCGATGCCAGCCCCTGTATGCCAGCTGTTGTGCTGTACTACTGTACCTTTCAAGGTACTGTACTGTAAGATTAAATATGTTTTCTTTATGTTTTCTGTTTGTTTGTTTTTTATGTATTATTTGTGTAAAAGGTATTATAAACCTGTTACAGTACAGTACTATATAGCCGATTGTGTTAGTTGGGTAGATAAGCTAACTTTGTCGAACTTACGAACAAATTACAAATGCGCTCTCAGAACAGAATTCGTTCGTATGTAGGGGACTTACTGTACCACGTAGTGTAGCTGAGAGTGTCATGAGCAGGGACCAAGTCTCACTTGAGCTATGATTCGTGGCTACCTAGCCTGGCAGAGAAAAGAGACTGAACAACTGAATGCTGTTGAATGAAAGCAAGTTTTAAAATATATACCGTACAATTGTGATGTAGCGCTAGGAAAATAAACACAGAAAATGTCATAAGGTAAACTTGATTACTCATATTGAGATAGAAACAGCCACTGGCCCCCTATCAGGGTTCTCCTTCTAATTGCCCCCCAGCCTCCAAATGACAGAGGAGTCATTTTAAGACTTCACCATCTAGAAATATGTCAGGCCAAACCCTCTCTCTCCTACCTGAAACCTATCCATAGAGGATAGGTCTGAAGCTTTCTTTCCTCTCTGATGATTATAAAGGAAATGTCCTTCTCCTTGAGGTCAGGCTGGCTCACCCTCCCGTCAGCCTTCATGGGATGATCGTGTGGGAAACCAAAGCATTAACCCCAACAAAAGTGACTCCCATATAACCAAAGGGACTGTTTTCTCTTTGCATGCAATTTCCAGAGGGAGCCTCCCCATTCCCTCTGAGGATGGTGTTTAGGACTAAGTTGAAGAAATCCCACAGGGCAGTTAATACAGTTTGCCTTCAGTACCCCCAGCTACCTTTCTCTGCAACCCATTTTCCTTCCATTCTTTTCATGTCAACCTTTCCTATGTTTGAGAATCCCTGTGTGTGTCTGCTCTCACCCAAGTTCTCAGCTCTCAGCAAGGATAACCTGTCAGTGATTTATACCTTAATGGGTTATACCAACGGCACTACCTTTTCAGAGGTATTTGCAGTATCCATGTTAAATCTGATCTCTCATATAAAATATAAGGCTTAATTGCTTGTTAAATAAAAGCACAGCATTGCCTTAGATATTATAAAGTACCTACAAAAGATATAAATTAGTTTTGGATGGGAAATGAACTGTACCTTTAAAAAATGTGTGACCACAGAGAGCAAGGGGGCCACCTGGGATGGGGGAACTATCTCCATAATTCCTCAAACAGAACCCTCTGATTAGTTATTTGCCTCTGACTGAGGTCACACTGAAGGCTTGTAATCTTTCAAGCTGCCCCCTTGTTCACCTCAAAATACCTCCCTTTCTTAGTGTCTTCCATCCAGATCCTGATCAGGAGTCTTGAAATACAACCCAATTGGGTATCTGCCTGTGGTTCCAAGGTGAGAACTGGACTCTTCCCTGAACTGGCATGTCCCCCAAGGATCCCAGTCATCTCCCCTGGCTGTATTTGGAGCACTTTCTGATGCAGAAACTACTGCTCAGGTGGAGGAAGCCCGAGTCTTGATGGCATGTCCCAGGGGGATGCTCCATAATCACCCTTGTTCTTACAAAACATCTCTGGGAAGTCCCTGCAGAGGAGCACGAGAAGTGGACGTGATGAAGACTCCTCACCAAACACACAAAACCAACAACGAAACCCTCAGGGATCGCTCCAGTTAAAGTTAGGGCAGGGTCTGCAGTGTCCTGTATATGCATGCTTTCTCCATTAGAGCAACCATCCATTAGAGAAATAAAGACTGAAAGAAAGATAGAAGAAAACAAATAAAATGTACGGAGCCATGACTGACTCATTACTCCTCACTGCACCTGTGGGAAGGGGATGGATGGTCTTCCCAAACAGCCAGCAGTCTCAGAGTGAGCTGAGGGGCCTGAGGCCACACTTGGTCAGCCTGACGCCACAGTCCAGTCATTACCCCTTTTGCCTCTTTGACTGTTTACAAAAACAAAGATTTTCTAGCGAGAGGAAATTAGAACTGGAAGGATCGTGGGAACTATCTAGTTTGACTCCCATGGTTTTAAAGATTAAAATATCATCCTGATTAGTAAACAGATGTATTAGTTTCCTGTTGCTGCTGTAACAAATTAAAGCCATTAAAAACTTAGAGATTGTCATACTGAGTGAAGTTAAGTCAGAGAAAGAGAAATATTTATGATATTGCTTTTATGAGGAATCTAAAAAGAAATGATACAAATGAACTTATTTACAAAACAGAAACAGACTCACAGACTTAGAGAATGAACTTACGGTTACCAGGGGGGAAGGGTGTGGGGAAGAGATAGTTAGGGAATTTGGGATTGACATGTACACACTGCTGTATTTAAAATGGACAACCCACAAGGACCTATTGTACAGCACAGGGAACTCTGCTCAATATTATGTAACAACCTAAATGGGAAAAGCATTTGAAAAAGAATAGCTACCTGTATATGTATAACTGCATCACTTTGCTGTACACCTGACACTAACACACCTTTGTTAATCAACTATACTCCAATATAAATAAAAGGTTTTAAAAAAAACCCAAAAACTTAGTGGGTGAAAACAATGCAAAATTATTGTCTTGCAGTTCTAGAGGCCTTAAGTCCAAAATGGGCTAAAATCAAGGTGTCAGCAGGGATGTGTCCGTTTCTGGAGGTTCTAGAGGAGAATCCATTTCCTTGCCTTTGCCATTCCAGCTTCTTGAGGCTGCCCACATTCCTTGGCTGAGGGTCCCATTCATCTTCAAAGCCAGCAATGGCAGGTCTACTATTTCTCACATAACATCATTCTGACACTGACTCTTCTACCTTTTCCCCATTAAAATTAAACCTTTATTTCTTAACAATTGGGCTCACCTAAGTTTTGACTTTGGGCCCACTCAGATGATCCAGTATAATCTCCTTATCTCAAAGTCAACTGATTAGAAACCTTCATTCCTTTTGTAACCTTAATTCCTTTTTTTTTTTTTTTTTTTTTTTTGCCAAGTAATCTAACATATTCAGAGGCTCTGGGGATTAAAATGTGGACATAATTGGAAAGCCATGATTCAGTCTACCACATTTGGTCTGCTTAGCTTCACACTAGAATGTAGAATATCTTATTCCTAGATGATGTTCTTTGCCCATTTCCAATATTTTCCTATTAATGAAGAGCAAGATGATTTCTTTCTTTTTTCTTTTTTTGATGTGGACCATTTTTAAAGTCTTTACTGAATTTGTTACAACATTGCCTCTGTTCCATGTTTTGGTTTTTTGGCCACAAGGCATGTGGAATCCCAGCTCCCCAACCAGTGATCGAACCTGCACCCCCTGCATTAGAGGGTGAAGTCTTAACCACTGGACCGCCAGGGAAGTCCCAAGATAATTTCTAAATATCTAACTGCTATTTCCTTCTTCCTGCAGCTAAAGTGCCCTCACATCTGAATTTTAAAAGGTCTGGGTCTCCATGAGTCAAGACTGAGTTTTTTCTTCCTCTGAAATCACCATTTGGCCCTAAATATAAATATAACTAAGGGGAAGTTTACATTGCACCTTGGAAAACAAGTTTCAGAATCATGCAAAATGAAGTAGGGTTGGGGATATCAATCTGCATATGGAAGAAGTAGGGAAGGAAGGAAGGAAGGAAGGAAGGAAGGAAGGAAGGAAGGAAGGAAGGAAGGAAGGAAGGAAGGAAGGAAGGAAGGAAGGAAGGAAGAAATTAATATATATTAAACACCTACTCTGTATCATTCAGTGGAACAAGTCTATATATTTGTTCATTCAACAAATATCTACTGAACTTCTTCTTGATTGATACCATGTGTCTGAGTCTAGGTTCTGGGGTTACAACCCTAAATGAGGTAAATAGAGTTCTTGCCCACAAGAAGTAGTGGAAGATCTAGGCAATAAACAAATACACAAATAATGTCATATGGTGAAATAGTCATAAACATATCAAGAAGGGCAGGGGAATAGAGAGTGTTGGAAGACAGATGGCATTGCATTGTTGCCCCCATGGCTCTGGAGACAGATGCTCTTTCACCAAGGCTCAGTATGCCAGACAGAGGGATGTAAAGTGAGGAGTGCTGCGTGATTCTAGCAGCCATACTGTCCAGTGTTACATGGTCTTCATATGTAAAAATCCCTGCACATGGTACTTCTGCTCCCATGACCAGTCCACAGACACATTTTGACAGCCTCAAAAACAGGACAGTGTCAACTTGTGTGTGCTTCCATCTCCAGTGAGCTGCTGGGAGCCCACCTCTCTGGTCTTCACATTGAAACTGAAGCTACTCTTACATGCAGGGACAGAGGTATACAAATAAGGGGGCTCAAGTCCTTAAAATACCCACTGCTCATCCATCCTGTTTGCCTCTCTGGACCTCCCAAATCTATTAAAACCCTCTGAGGTGCCAGTTTGAAGAACTCAACAGCATCAGCCAGGCCACTCTGTGGACAGAAGGCAGGAAACCAATTTACAAGAGTGCAGAGATAGTTTAAAGCCATTCCAAAGGGAGAAGTCAGGCCATCTGCCATGGTCCTGGTTCCTCCCTGGAGGGGAAAAGATAATGAGCAGTCACAGCTGCTCAAAGGGGAAAGACCACCAGGTTTCTCTGCTGTCCCTCTATGCAGCCTTCTTCTCCAGGTGCTCTGCAGCCCAGGTGTAATGGATTTCAGTGTTGTCCTACTTCTTCACTCCTCTTCTATGCACAACCTTTGCATGGGAACTGGCAATCCCTTTCCTCACCACCAGGGGTAGAGTATATTTTCTGCCCCATTGATATTGATTGGGCTTGTCCACATAAATTGCTTTGGCCAATATGATTTTAACAGACACATGCAAACAAAGGCTTGAAGCATGCCTGTGTGTCTTCCTCTTGAATTTGTGTCATGGCCATGAGAACTTGCTCTGAAGCCTGCTGGTCCAACAAGGATGAGAGCTCAGTGAAGCAGCAGGAGCAAATCCACAACTCAGAGCAAAGATCAGCCAGTTGAGTCCAGATCAGCTGACCCCCAGCCAAGTCCGGGCACATGAAGAGAATAAATGAGCATTGCTTTAAGCCACTGAGTTCCAAGCTGGTTTCTTACACAGCATTATTGTTGCAATTAGCTGACTGATACACAGGGGAGTGCAGTTTCCCCTGGTATAAATCTTGGTAGCAGTAACAAATATTCAAATTAGAGCTTCGAAGCCATCCGAGGGAGATTCTTCTGAGAGCAGCAGCTGAACATGGGGCGAAGTCAGTCCTGAAACATCAGCTTAGTGTCTGCGCAGAAGAAGTCTTATTTACTAGAAACACCAGTGCTGCCTCACTCCAGAGATCTGGGGTCATGCCTTCTCTAAAGCCAGCAGCTCTGCTCTGCATTTGACCTCTGCTGGACGGAGTTATTTTGGACCTGTTCTTGTGACTCTGGGGCTTAAAATAGTCGCTGCTGAGCCATCTGTCTTGGGATCCATCTCACTTCTGAAACGTGCAGCAGCTGTGGCTGAATTGAAACCAGCTCCTGTTAAGAAAGTGAACAATCTCTCAGCTTTTCTCCATCCTATGAGTGTGCCCTAGGGAGAAAATAAAATAGAGGGCATTTGGCTGCCAAAGAAGGATAAGAGCTTCAGAAGAGAACCTGGGAGATGCTGGGTAGATAGAAAATGAAGACTGGGACGGCTGCCAGAGGGTCTGGAAAGGAGCCAGGTTACATAAAGTTCAGACAGAGATGCTGCCAGCTGGAGGTGCAGGAGTAAAGGGGTAAAGGAGAACGGCACAGAGCATGGCCCTTGGGATAGCAGAACAGCAAAGTGTGGTGGAAAGGTTAGCAAGTCCAGGGTCAGAGGCCCCAAGCCCAAGACTCAGCTAGACCGCCAAAGTTGTCACTGTGGAATCTTCTGCAACTCCCAGCCTGAGCTTTCTTACCATAAAGAGGGACTGAGTGATACCTAGCTCGGGTTGAGGATGGATCAGAATAATACAGACAACGACTAAATAAACTGTATAGACCTAAGCAAAACGTAGTCAGTCACACCCAGGTCTAGTGGTCATCTGTCTGTCCTTTTTTGCTGTTTTATGGTATATTTCCAGGACTTAGCTCAAAGTCTTGTGTATACATGTATGCACACACACCTGTGCGCGCGCGCACTCACACACACACTCAATAATTCAATTGTTAAATTAGTAAGTGCCGTTAATACATGTACGAAGAAACATGACTCAAATTCCTGGCAAAGTAAGAAACAGCTGTTGTCTTTGTGCTGAAACCTTTGGAAGTTGTGTTCCAATACAGAATAGTTAATGACAGACAGTCGACTTGCTTGTTTGACACCCACGGTAGAGCAACAAGAGCCACTGTTGCCCTGAGCAGGATCCCAGCCCACAAGAAAAGGTTCTTTGCCAGGGAGCTGATGGGAACCTTGTAATAATGAAATGGGGCAGGCTGCTGGGGAAAATGCCCAAATCCCATCTCTCTTCCTAAGGCACATGTCTTCGTTGTTTGCAGGCATTCCCACATGGTGTGTACACGGGCCCTGGAATTGGACACACCTTGTTTTGCCACTTAAAATCTGTATGATCTTTGGAATGTTGCTTAATCTTTTCTCTACAATTCATTTTCTCCTCTATAAAATGAATTGAAAATATACTTACTTCAAAGGGTTGTGAAGAGCAGGAGTCAGCAAACTATAGCCTCAGGCCAAGCCCAGCCTGCTGCCTGTTTGTCTAAATAAAGTTTTATTGGAACACAGCCCAGCTCACTTGTTTACATATCGTCTGTGGTTATTTTTATGCTGCAGAGTAGCTGGGACAGAGTTACTGAAAGCTGAGTTACTCTTTGGCCCTTTATGGAAACAGTCGGAAACAGTTGGCTAACTCCTGGTTTAAGGATTAAATGAAGTAACAAATGGAAACCTTTTAATACAGAGTCTGGAACACAGCTACAGTCATGAAATATTGTTGGTGTAAAATGGGGATAAATAGAAATAACTGCTTTTAAGTTTTTGAAGAGAGGGTTTGTTGACATAAGTCCAAGTGAGGGATGTGGATCCAGGCTCCACAGGAGTCAACAGAGGCACCGTAGGAGCCCATCAGCTGGGTTGCCACAAATGGATATCTACGTCAAAGGCAGAGGAAGAGGGACACAGAAACCTCCTGAGTCTCCAGGAGAGAGACCAGGGCAAGAAGGGTTGGGAATCACGACACTGAGTCTGCGGATGGGGGATGGCAGGTGTTTTGGTGAGAGTTCTTGGCAGAGAAGGGGTTAACCCATTACATAAGGAGCATTTTTAGGGAACTGCAGGGGAAAAAAGTGCTCTCCCAACTGGAAAGCTTGTGTGGTGTGTGAGCTACTCCGGGCGCCCCAAAAACCTGCTGGCTTCACTGGCATGCTTCAAATGCCTTCCACTGGCCACTCTCCCTTTACACTCGCATAAAATTTTATCTCTTTCGGTCCACAACAATTTATCTTTTTAATACCCTCTGTTAGTAAAGCTGTGCTTGGCCCAGTCAGGCATTTCCAGTGCTGGCTTAAAAATTTCAGTGGCTCACTCAAGGAACATTTTCACAGGAGGGAAAGAAAAATACACAAGAGAAGAATGTTTAAGTAGGCTGACTGCCAGGCAAAAGGGAGCAGAACAGTAGAGACAGAACTTCTAAAAACCTTTTTTTTCAAATACAAAATAAAAACAGGATCATGTGAGCATTCTGCAATGGGCTGGGTATTAAGTTTTCTCATTGCAGATGCACTCAGTGCTACCAATTTTATCCTTCCTGGACTTCAAGTAATTTGGGGATTGAGTGTCCATCACAGCCACTGAGTCCTATTCAAGAATTATTTCTTTGCTTTATGACTAGGATGTCTTAGTAGCAAACTTCCAGAGTTATTGTTTTATTATACAAAAATAGACATAAAGATCAACTATTGTCTATTGCATCATGCAAAAGGTTTTTCACCTCCAAACCTTCACTGAATCCTCAGAACCAGCTTTCAAGGTCTAGAGAGAGTCCAGAAGAGAATGAGCACCCTTAGGCTATACGGCCAGGTCAGAGAGCCAGCGGCAGAGTCACAATGTGAACCCAGGCTGTGGGAGTCCAGTCTCAGTGTCCTTTCAAGTTCACAAAACTACAGCATGAATTTACAGCATCCAGTGTTGCCCAGAACACAGCGGGGGCAAGTGGAAACAGGTGCCTTATCTGGTGGAGTAGAGGCTTCCAAGAAGGAGCACAGAATTCTGGGGCATCAGACTCACCTGCCCACCCACCCACCTTTCTGAAGGGCAGCCCCCGGGGATGAGTCTGGCCACACGCTGCTTATCAGTAAAAATGGGCATTGCCACTAAGCTTCCAGTCAATACCCTTGACTTGTTTTCCATCTTAGGTTTCATCCTCTTTCCAATGAGACTGTCGGTTGATGTTGCTCCTGAGCAAAGAGTCAAGGAGGACACTTCTGAAAGGAATTCAAACCAAAAGCATATTTTAATTTTCCCGTACTTGGCAGAGAGGCCACTGAGGCCAGATGTGAAAAGTCCAGGTCTTTACCACTAGAAAGAGGAACATCTTTATGTGGGGACTTGGGATCTGAATTTCGCCTCATTCCTGGGATTCTTTCAGTCCATGACTCTTTCGAGGGCGCCATTTTCTAAGCTCTAGTCCCAGTGTGCACTCAAGTCCATTTCCTTGGTTTCCTTTTATTATATAATACAGAAAATAATCTGGACTTCACAGAAGGCAATTCAAGAAGCGCAGTCATAACGTATAGGTTTCTGCTCTCGTCTCCCTCCTGGTTCCCTTCTTTGTAGACGTGTGGACTGTGATTACAAGACAACTTTATTCCGTCTCTCATTGTCCCTTTAAACTTTATTTCACGAGGGAATCTTACCCTTGTTTTCTCTGCTCACTCTTAGACAATAGAACATCTCGAAGTTATTTTCAATTACAAACCCAGATTGATTCAGAGACTATAATGTTCACACCACAATTTTTTTAAAATTATTTTTTTCTTTTAACATCTTTTGTGGAGTATAATTGCTTTACAATGGTGTGTTAGTTTCTGCTGTGTAACAAAGTGAATCAGCTATACATATACATATATCCCCATATCCCCTCCCTCTTGCGTCTCCCTCCCTCCCACCCTCCCTATCCCTCCCCTCTAGGTGGTCACAAACCACCGAGCTGATCTCCCTGTGCTATGCGGCTGCTTCCCACTAGCTATTTTACATTTGGTAGTGTATATATGTCCATGCCACTCTCTCACTTCGTCCCAGCCTACCCTTCCCCCTCCCCATATCCTCAAGTCCGAGAGAGACTCTGAACTTAGCTGGAAGCCCGCGGTAGGAAAGGGGGCAGAAGGGTCAGTATTCTCAAACTTCTCTTCCTGCTGCTTCCACCCTGTAGCCCCATGAACCCCCTGAACCTCCTGCCCCGGCCCCCCTCCCACCCTCACAGCATCAGCCTCCAGGGACTGCTATGGGAGAAGGAAAGGGCAGAAGAGGTGTTGCTTGAACTGACTCTGGAGTTGTCTGGCTTTTTGTTCTCTGGGTCTGTTCAGATGTGTACAGTTGTTGCTTCCTCCTGCGCGGTGCACTTGGAGACTATTGGCTTGGCGTCCTTGACCTGGGCACCAGGGTGGATGTATCTGTTCTAGGTTGTGACTTACGATCTTTCTTCAGCCCCTGGGCATCCAGCCGTGGTCCTCTGGCCTCTTCCTGCTGACACTCCTTGGCCCCCTGCGCAGCCTGATTGAAAAGGATCCAAGATGACCCCATAGCTGCCTTGTCACCTATGCCTGCTCCATGGGAACACTGGCATTCCCCA
Organism: Kogia breviceps; assembly: GCF_026419965.1. Lineage (NCBI taxonomy): Eukaryota > Metazoa > Chordata > Mammalia > Artiodactyla > Physeteridae > Kogia > Kogia breviceps. The sequence goes on from NC_081323.1 coordinate 80,172,543, forward strand.
TGGCCCTGCAGACCCTGTGCTGGCCTGTCCCAGTGCCACTGTTCCCAGGCTCCACCACCAAGGCAGGTGGTCAGCCCTGCCAGCAGCCTCCACCTGGGGTGTCCTGGGTCAGGAGTCTGAAGCAGTTCACAACCCACTTTTCCATTCTCAGACATCAGGCTCCCGTGTCTCCCGAAACAGGGATGCCTTTGGAAGCTCTGAAGGGTGCTTTGAAGCCCCTTTTCCCTCACCTCTTCTGAAGAGGCAACTCAGCATGATAGCTGTCCTTTGAAAGGATATCCTTCCAGAGTATCCCCCATAATACCTTACCCTGCCCCTTTGCATACCTGGATCTGCTAAGCCATAGAACAAGTTCTCTTTGTTTCCTTTTTAAATAGCGGCATCTGCAGTTTAGAAGGAAAGCTACCAATTGTCACAAAGTGGAAAACAGAGGCAGAGAGTATCACTCTACTTCCCTGCTCCCCTCTTCTCCCCTTTTCCTGGGAAAGTTGCCATCTTGCTTTATATGATGAAAAGTTCTCCAGACACCAAATCCTTTGGGAAAGAGTCCAAAAAATAAAATTCTCATCTACATCCCCAACCAGACCCCTCCCCAGCAATTCACTGTCCCATCTGAGCTGCAAGCTTCTTCTCCGTGGATCTGGGCGTTGATGCTATGGAAGCCTTCAGTGGAGATACTGCCTGCTTGACCCCGCCCCCCAGAGGCCAACCATACAATGAGAATGAAATGCAAAATGTAGATATCGGGGACGGCTAAACAGTCTACAGACGGGAAAGCAACAGAAGTTAGCTTGCAGGAAGGAGAAGGAAGTCCCTGAGAGATAAAATGCTAGAGATGGAGGAGTCTGCCACAGTACCCCAACCTGGCCACCAGGGCCTATGGTAGCGGGAAAGAAGAGCTGCAGGGTGATGCGAAACACTGTGTCTCTAACAGTCAGTGCAACTCAGCTATGGCCCCACCTGTCGCCTCTCTTCTCTCTCAACATCAAAACAAATAAATAAGAAAAAGGCAACAGTTCCCTGCAAGCCAGTGAGGAAGGTCACATCTGGAGACATGTGGAAGGGCAGGCAACACTGTGACAGCCAGAAAATTCAGAGTTTAGGGGAGGATCGGCACGCCCTTGTAGATGGCCCAAGCAAGGGTGGTAAACCAGCCAGAGTTAGAGGCTGCAGCAGGAATTCCTTGTGAGACAACTGTCCCCTCCCCTCTGGCGTGCGCCAGAAAGATACAAGAGGGCACGCGGTGAGGCCATACTGCTTGACAAGTGACGGTTATTGTTCCAGCTGACTCGGAGACAAACGTTGAAAATGACCTTAATTAGCATCTAGAAGCTTGTAGAGATGAGCAGAACAAACATCTTTTTTTTTTTTTTTTTTTTTTTTTTTTTTTTGTGGTATGCGGGCCTCTCACTGCTGTGGCCTCTCCCGTTGCGGAGCACAGGCTCCGGACGCGCAGGCGCAGCGGCCATGGCTCACGGGCCCAGCCGCTCCGCGGCATGTGGGATCCTCCCGGACCGGGGCACGAACCTGCGTCCCCTGCATCGGCAGGCGGACTCTCAACCACTGCGCCACCAGGGAAGCCCTAGAACAAACACATCTTAACCTCAACATAACATCTATAAATGTACTATTCATTTGATGAGAACTGTACATGCAAAGTAGTACTAAGGGGAGTGGGTCGGGATGGTCAGGAAGGGATGCTGGCTCAGCTCTTCGGTGGTTGATGATCTCATTCAGTGGTTCTCAAAGCAGAAGTGACGTCCTGGGACCTTGGAAACATAAACGTGTGCTGGGCCCCCTACCTGGATCTCTGATTCAAGGGTTCTGGATGAGTCCTGGCAGATAGAGATTAGAAAAAGCTACGCAAGTGAGGCTGATTCATACCCCTGGCTGAGAGCTGCTAAATTAAGTCTTGGACAAGTTTACATTTCTCTTCTACCTTTTCTATCTGCTTCTGTGTGACTCGTGACCATTTCATTTTTTTTTCTTTTTAGCACATCAATATGAGAGGACCAGGGAAAAGGAGCAGTACGGACTCCAGAGCATGCTCAGATGCTTGTAAGTGGTTCAGCTAAGGCTTCAGTGGCTGAGGATGATGCGACCGATGATTCAGGAACCGCGTATTGTGAGTACATTGTTGTAATCCATTTACCAGATATAACCGGGGCTCACTCCACAGAAGGAAGATGATTTTAAAACTTTAAAAGGCATGGACATCAAACAACTGTACCATTTGGAAGTGTCAGCTGACGGATAATGAGTTCCTAAGTGATTGTTTCAGAAAAAAAAAAGCAGGTGGATACTTTTTCCTCCTCCATCCCATTTATATAAGTAGAAATATTCCAAGTTTTCTGGGATGGGAGCACAGGTGACAAGATTGGCGTTTTGCTTGTGTAGGGCAGTGTTGGCTCAGAAAGCTGGAACAGCCCGCCGTTTTGGAGAAGCAGGTTTCGATTTGGATTACCAGTAGAATATCTGCCTGGATGGCAAGGACACCTCCACGACAGACCCTGACATCATTTGGCACTTAGATTTCGATGGCCTGGAGATCTGTACCACATCCGAGTGACAAAGGCCAGCTTCTTGGTGTCGTCTGGGGCCTGGCCAGCTAGACGTTCCTGTGGTTCTGGAGAACGTCCTGCTGCTTAGGAGTCAGTTTGCTGGAATTTGATATTTATGTCAAATGGCAACCTGATGATATTTACTCAGTCTGTTCAAATCTAGGGGAAAGCAGATAGCCTACAGAGACCAAATATTTGGCTCCATGAAGACAGGAGAAACAGGCAGACCAAAAAGACAGACTCGATGCAGCGTGCTCTAGATTCAGACAGACCGTGATTCATTTCCTTAACACCTGGCTAAGTTACTCCACCAAGAGTCTCAGCTTCCCTCATGAAGAAACAAGGACTGTTCACAAAAAAGTCCATGTGTCCTCCCAGACACTTGATGGGGTTCTACTCCCCCCGTCCCAGGTCCTTTGACATCAGGCATGGTCAGGTGACGCGTGAGCACAAGAGAGCCATGAGCACTTCTAGGGAGTTAACAGCCGGCTTGCAATCCATCCTGCTTTTTCCTCTGGGTCCCTGGGACTGCCAACAGTGGCTGCCCCGTTACCTACATCCTGGAGTGAGGAAGCCTGGGAGGAAAGCCGCCAGCTGAGCAATCGTCAGACATGTAGTGTCAGTGATTCAGAACTGTTATAAGCCACTAAGGTTGGAGGCGTGTTTGTTATCACAGCATCACCGAGCTGATCCTCACTGATCCGGGAGTCAGTTCATTTTCAAGGGTGTAGAAAAGAATTGAAGCAAAGTCTGCAGAGCACCTGGAATGATGTTGGCATATAGCAGGTAATTAACTTATTCAATCTTAAAATGTATGTTAAGACATCATACACCAGATGCTGTACTAGATGCTGGGGACAGACTGATGCGTAAAACAAAAAGTGGCCTCTGCTCTCATCTGCTTACCGTCTAGAGATGATTCATAACCCACGGATGTGGGCACTTGGGTACATATTGCATTTCGCAAAAGAATATTGATGATAGCTGCTAGTTATTTTGCGCTTGCTATGTTTCAAACCTGGCGCTAAATGTTTTCCACACGTTTTCTCATTTAATAGAATCCTCACAAGAATGCTGTGAGACTGGTGTTATGATGCCCCTTGGATTACGAGCAAATTGAGGATTAGAGACTAAACTACCTACCCAAGGGTACAGAACGGTTAAGTGGCAGAGTCTGAATTTGAATCCAAATTGGATACCCCAAAAAAAGAAAAAAAGCAAGTCACAGGCGTATTAGACTATTTCAACCAGAAAGAAAAAGAGTTAGACTACCATTTTTTTTCTATACAGTTAACACTTTAAAAATAGGCTTGGAATTCAACAGCTACCTCTTTTGCAAAAAGTTTATCTCACACAAGTTGCATTCGTTTGGCTGGGTGTATTTTTCTGTTACTGTGTTGTTGTGTTTGGAACCCTCGCCATCAGTCTTGGCAAACTGGTCTCTGCACAAAGGCAGAGAATGGATAGATCAGGATGCTGTGCTTGTCAATCTTAAGGGGAAAACTTGACCCTGATAAAGTCCCCTGAGACGGGTTGCTTAGGACCACAATGGGGAAGGCGAATCTCTCAAGTTACAGAATAGTTCAGTAAGGCTGTCACCACTCCCCTACCACCCTCCACCCCCTCAGGTGTCTGGAATGCCCCCACCCAAGAGCCTGGCGCGGGATGGATGCCAGGAGCTCACCCTCAGCCCCTCTGGCCGGTGGATGATTCAGAGGGGGCGCTGTCAGATCCTGTCTCTTTGAGATCCCAGTGTCACCTGTGCTAGGTGGTTTCATTCTGGGAGAAAGACAGCCACCAGCAAGGGTTCTAGAAACATTATTTCTTTCCTCGTTTGACTGACAGCAGCGAGGTGACAGGAACAGTGGGCTTTCACATAAAATGATGCCTCTGTCTCTGTGTTATTCCAGCAGTGGAGCTGGGAGTGCTCCACTCACAATAACTCATTATGTCCAAAACAGAGCTCATTATCTCTCCCTGCAAGCTGCCTCCTTTTCCCTCCCCAGCATCCCCTCTCTTGGTTAATAGCATCACCATACACTGAGTCACCCAGCTGGAGAGCTAATAAGTAGGCAGGAAGGAGAGGAAAGGCCTTGGGATGTGGAGTTACAAGAGCAGGATTTAATCGGCATCGTCACAGTGGAGGGACTTTGGGCAATTTACCTAACCTCTCAGAGCTTCAATTTCCTCTCCCATCGGAGTTTTGATGATTATAATAATGATTGCGATGTATAAGATTTCCCCTCTGTCCAGCCTTGCTTCAGGGTTTTTTTTTTTTTTTCCCCTGCTTAACCTATACAGTTAACTTTCTTTTCTTTCTCTCTCTCTCTCTCTCTCTCTCTCTCTCTCTCTTTTTTCCAGTTAACTTTCTTTAACTGTTGTGGCCAATTTTGCCTGGCCAGGTCTGAGCCCTATGGGCCCCTCAGTTGGCTTGTCATTAACTATTTAGTCCAGGGCACTTCACAAAGACTAGCTTGTAGATTCAGCTTTCCCACTCACCTGAGTCCTTTCACTCCACTGTAGCCATGGGGACCTTCTACTTTTAATAAAATGCATCAATTTTCTGATTACAGAGATAATATACATTTTAAAACTGAAATTACAGAAAGGTATAAAGAACAGAATAAAAGCATCACATGGCATAATACTTCAAAGACAGCTACAGATGCTATTCTGTTAACTCCCTCCCTGTATGTGCTTATGAGTGCTTAACACCGCTGGGACAGGACACCCTTCGTGCAGGAAGCAATCCGTCAATGGGCAGAGCAGTCCGGAGGGACGGTGGTGGGAGCGTGTTTCCATCAGCTGAGGAGAGACAGGACCTAACTCACATGGGCACCGGAGAGTCCTGAGCAACCTCATTGGACAGCAGGGAGGTTTAGTTCTGTCCCTAATAACAGCCTCCACCCTTCCCAACACAGAATCCTTACACAAATTGTATGTCCAGAAAAAAAGCACACTTCAGTCAAAGACAAAGTAGAATATAAAAGGGACCCAGACAGGAACTGTATAGAAACTATACAAGAAAAAAGGTCAAAAGTGGGAGAAAATGGCAAATGAGAAATGCATAGAGAGAAATGTGGTCTTTGAACAGAGGAATAGTGAAGCTACAGTTTCATTCATTAAAGAATATTTTAATAAAGTATCCATATTTAAAAATAAAGCTCAAAGCAGAAATGTAAGCACACAGAGAATATATGGCACCATAACAGAATGAGCTGAAACTGAAGGTGGCAGAAAGAAATGAACAAGAAGGAAACAGAAGAGAAAAATAAAAATTCTGAGAAATACAAGCTACATTAGAGAAAAGATAAAGAAGAATTAGTATAGTTGAAAGCACAGTAGTTTATTATGGAGGAAAGGGTTGAGAAAGTCAAGCAAAAATGAACATAAAAGAAGAACCAAAGAATATATATATATTCTATAAACACATATATGTATATAATATCTATCTCTATATTATCTATCTGTATTGTGTTATATCTATCTACCTACTTACATATCTATGAAGAGAATAAAGTCAAAAGAGTTCCAACGTGTCATAGTCATTGTCCCCAAAGAAGACACTAAAATAATGAAACAAAAAAATTATCAGATTTTAGTCCAAGAAAACTTTCCATAAAATAAAGATCGAATCCAAATAATGAAAGCACACCATGCTCTCAAGAAAAACTGACATGGAACTATTAGCACCAAGAGATATCCTAAGAAATAGTGACCATTACGGAAAAAGAAACAATCCTTTGGGCATTGAATCAAAATATCAAGGAAAGCGTAAGGATAAAAATCATTGGACTGGGGCTTCCCTGGTGGCACAGTGGTTAAGAATCCAGCCACCAATGCAGGGGACATGGGTTCGAGCCCTGGTCCGGGAAGATCCCACATGTCACTGAGCAACTAAGCCTGTGCGCCACAACTACTGAGTCCACGAGCCACAGCTACTGAAGCCTGCGTGCCTGGAGTGCGTGCTCCGCAACAAGAGAAGCCACCGCTCACAACAGCTAGAGAAAGCCCACGCGCAGCAATGAAGACCCAACACAGCCAAAAATAAATAAATAAAATAAATTTTTTAAAAAAATCATTGGATTGGGCCTCAAACATTTCCATATTCAGTGCTGGAGACAATGGAGTCACACTCCCAAAATCCTCAAGGTAAGAAATGAAGACCCAACCATTTTATACCCAGTATAACTTTTGTTAAAGCACAAGGGCAAAAGAAAATCATGCTAGTACTGGCATAAGGATCAACATATAGACCAATGGAAAATAACTGAGAGTCTAGAAATATACCCTAGCACTTATATTCGATTGATTTTTGACAAGGGTACCAAATCCATTCAATGGCAGAAAGACTAGTCTTTTGAACTAACGCTGCTGGGAAAACAGGATATCAACATGCAAAAAAATGAAGCTGGACCCCTAATTCACAGCACATACAAAAATCAAGTCAAAATGATCGAAACCTTAAATGTAACAGCTAAACATAAAACTCTTAAAAGAAAACATAGCGTTCAATCTTCATGACTTGCATTAAGAAATAATTTCTGATATATGACACCAAAAACACAAGCAACAAATGGAAAATAGATAAATGGGACTTCATCCAAGTTAAAAATATATGTGCTTCAAAGAACACCATAAAAAGAGTGAAAAGACCACCAACAATGGGAGAAAATTTTTGCAAATCATACATCTAACAAGGGGATTAGATCTGGAATATATAAAGAACTCTAACAACACAATAATGCAAAGATGAGTAATCCAATTTAAACATAGGCAAAGCATATGAATAGATTTTCTTCAAAGAAGTTATACAAGTGGGCAATGAGCACACACAAAAAAGATACTTAACATCATTGCCGTCAGGGAAATGCAAATCAAAACCACAATGAGATACCACTTCATCACCACTAGGATGGCTATAATAAAAGAGAGAGATAATAATGTGCTGATGAGAATGTAAAGAAACTGTAACTCTTGTGCATTACTGGTGGGAATATCAACTGGTGTAGTCACTGTGGAAAGCAGTTCGGTAGTTCCTTAAAATGTTAAACATAGAATTACCATATGACTCAGAAATTCCACTCATAGTCACATACCCAAGAGAAAGGAAAATCTACATCCCCGCAATAACTTGCACATGAATGTTCAAAGCAGCATGGTTCACAGTAGCCAAAAGTGGAACAAATCAAATGTCCATTAACTGTTGAAAGGATGGACAAAATGTGGTGTCTCCATACAATGCAATATTACTCAGCAGTATGGTAAGCGAAAGAAGCCATCACAAAGGACCACATAGTGTATGAATTCATTTATGTGAAACGTCCAGAATAGGCAACTCTATGTAGACCAAAAAAAAAAAAAAAAGCATCAGTCGTTACCTCGGGCTGGTGTGGGGAGTGGGTTGGGGGAGGGGGGGAAGAATGTAGTGTGACTATTCATAGGTACCAAGTTCCTTTTTGGAGTGATAAAAATGTTCTAAAATTGACTGTGGTAATCATTGCTCAACTCTGTGAATATACCAAAAGCCATTGAATTGTCAAGTCAAATGGATGCATTGTATGGTATGTGAATTATAACTCAATAAAGCTGTTATAGGAAAAAGAAGAAAACCATTTTAAAGGGTATTAAAAACTTAGAGAATATAAATCCCATAGGGTCTTGTTAAAGAAATACTAGATGATTAACTTCAGCCAACAAATGAACAGTGGCTCTCTGGTAAACAGACTGGTGGTAAACGTTGAATCAATCCAACTGTGGGATGAAGTTAAAAAAAAAATCTGGTTTCAAAACTGTGCTTAAGTATTACAGATTATAATACAGTAAATAAAGTAAGAATCTCTCGGTCCATTCTGATGTGAATAAACAAAAGGAGAAGGGAAAGCTCTACCTTATAGTACAGTTCAAACTAATAAGTATAAAAGGATTGATGGAAACAGAAAGTCACTATTTGGCAGCCATCATAGTGGTCCTTGGATATAGTGGACCTGTGGTCACTGATTCAGGCAGGTATTGGTTCAGACATGCTAAGGTAAGTGGGTAGTAATATGATGATGTACATAGTATTGGTATGATCTCAGAATATACACCCACGAGATAATAACCAGTTACAAAAGGGAAAATGATGTCATTATGGTAGAGAAGCCTGGCATATACCAGCCTGACCAGGTGATCAAGGTTAATATCACCAGTGGTGGGTAGCTGGAGTTGACATCGTGTATACGTGAAGCACTGTGCTGAGAACACAGCATCATTTCTGTGGATATAGCCCTACCAGGAATGCACGGTCTGGGTCTGGTGCCGTGGAGACGTCAGATAGACCCACGCTGAGTGTCATCTGACAGCATGTGAAGCCTGTACTCTTTAAAATTGTCGAGGATGTGAGAGACAGAAAAGATAAGGAACTGTTTCAGGTTGGAGGGGACTAAGACATGACAATGAGATACAGTACATGTCCTTGGATGGCAGCCTGGACCATAAAGGAAAAAGAGACATAGTTGAGACAGTTGGCAAAATTTGAATGGCATCTTTGGATTGGATGGAAGCAGTGTGAAAATATTGACTTTCTGATCTGGAAGACTGTATGGTGGCTCTGTAGGAGATTATCTTTGTTTTAGGGGACACATACTAGAGTCTTTACAAATGAAGGGATTTCACGTCTACAGCTTGCTCTCAAATAATGAAGAAAAAGAAGTGTGTGTGTGTGTGTGTGTGTGTGTGTGTGTGTGAGAGAGAGACAGACAGAGAGAGAGACAGAGAGAGAGAGACAGAGAGAGACAGAGAAAGAGAAAGGGAGGGAGGGGATTATGGAGCAATGCAATGAAATGTTAACACCTGGGGAATAGGGGGGAAGGAGTTACGGGGGTTCTTTGAACTTGTTAACTCTTCTGTAAGTCTGTAATTACTTCCAAATAAATTATTTAAACCCTGAAAATGTAAAAGTGTTGCCATGCAATCATAGCAAATCAAAAGGTGGCTATAGCTCTGGGTCTGAACATGCTATTCCTTTATCCTGGGACCCTCTCACTCCCCATTTTAAAGCGATGGATTCCCTTGTGTCATTCATGGCTCTGCCCAAACGTCCTCAGGAGAGGATGTCTCTGACCACCCTTGCTTCTGTTTTCTTTGAGACACTCATCACCAGCTGGCATCATACTAGATACTTAGATAACTAGCACTTGATCTGCTGGGCTTATATTCTGTTATGTCTCTTTTTATTTATGACCCAGGATGCTATTAGGAGCACGCACTGCATTTAACTGTTGCGTCTTCATCTCCTCCAAGCTTTGGTGCTTAGAAAGTGTCTGGCACCAAATAGGTGCTCATTATATATCTTTTATTGTCGGAAAGCTGGGGTGAAGAAGGAGGGGAGAAAACAGAGCATGAAGTACTCTGATTTCTCCTTTACAGCCATTGGGACCACCAGATAAAATTTGGAGGGAAAACCGCTGTTTGTGTCATTCGTAGCCATTTGTGTAAGAAAGAGACTAGGTAGGTGGAGGGACTTCCTTGGTAGCTCAATGGTTAAGACTCAGCGCTCCCAATGCAGGGGGCCCAGGTTCGATCCCTGGTCAGGGAACTAGATCCCACATGCATGCCACAACTAAGAGTTCACATGCCACAACTTAAGGAGCCCACATGCTGCAACTAAGGTGCCAGCAAGCAGCTACTAAGGAGCCCTTGAGCCACAACTCAGGAGCCCTCAAGCCACAACTAAGGAGCCCACCTGCCACAACTAAGATCCAGCACAACCAAATAAATAAATTAAAAATTTTTAAAACAGAATATATTTTTTTTTAAAAAAAGAAGTAGGTGGAGAACAGGCTCCGTATGCATCGGCTGTAAAGGTTTAGCACATCTCCATCCTCCTGGACTAGGAAAGAACAGGGCACTCACGTTTCCCCACACGCACCCCTTCCTTCAAAGAGAATGTCTGGCTGACCCCATCCCATTTTACGGCAGGCTATCGTACTTGTGAAATCCATAGATCCAAGAATCATACTGCCTGGGCTCAAATCCCAGTTCAGCCATTTCTTGGCTGTGTGATGTTGCAAAAGTTACCTAACCTCTCTCTTCCTTGGTTCACTCATCAGTAAAATGAGGACAATAGTAGTACCTATCTCATAAAGATATCTGAGGAGAAAATAAAATGTAAAGTGCCTAGAACAGTGCCTAGTCCAGAGTAAGTGGTAGCTCTGACTATTGTCAAAAGATTTGGACCATTTTGTTAGTATCTTTTAATCAAACCACTATGGGATAAGTGACTTCCAAATATTAAATAGACCTCATTCTTTCCTCTAGCCTAATCCCTCTAACGATGAAATTATTCCAGGATTTGAAAAAGAAATACACACTACCGTTCAATGTGTCCTGTGATATCATTCACGCAGAGACTTCTATATGCCCACTTTCCTTCTCCTTGTTTTCTTGGGCACACAGGGAGGAGTGTGTGGCTGAGATCTGGACAATGGGATGTGGACAGAGTGTTGCACACTACATGATGCTCCATGCCTCTTTCTTTCCCTCGTGTTTGGCCAACTGCAGAATATCCAGTAGAGAATTCCGAGGCTCTAGGGAATGGAGAGTCTGAGTCTCAGAATGACACCACTCACCCATCTTGGGCTGCGATCTGAGTGAGGAATAACCCTTTATGGGTTTAAGCCACTGAGTTTAGGGGCTTGTTTGCTAAAGCACTTAACCTCACCTGGCAGAGAAATGCATAGTGAGCCTACAGTCTTCAAGGCACTGTTCTAGGCTCCAGGGATACAGCAGTGAATAGAATAGAATAACGTCTGGGTTGTCATGAGTTTATATCCCTCCTGTTACAATACACATCATGAACTACTATATGAATAAATGATATGCCAGGTGGTAATGGTAATCCTTGCTAAGCAAAAGAAAATAAAAAAGAAACCAAGGCAAAGTGGATGAAGATTCATACAGATAATAGAGGACCATGTAAATAGTGATACAACAAGGCATGGGACAGAGTGGGCATCGAATTTTATGAGGAAGTTAGGCTGAGCAGATCTCTGCACTCGAGTAGGAAATTGAGCTCTGAGTTTCCTGCAAAGCAGGTTGAATTAAGTAGTTAGGATTATGGGAGTAGGAGTGTGTGTGTGTGTGTGTGTGTGTGTGTGTGTGTGTGTGTGTGTATTAGATAAAATGTTTTTCCAGTAGCAAACCCCAAAAGGAATGTATTTCAATAATCCCTTCAAGGACCTCAAGTTCAGAGGATGGAAAAGGTATTAACGTTCTGAGTTGTGCACAAAGAATTATGAATGAGTTGGGACAGAAAGTGGTGACTTCCCCGGAGGAGAGCTGGGGCCTTATTGTGAGGCTGAGCCAGCGTTGACCGGCCTCTCTCTGCCTCAGTGACCTCCAGTGATTTCCTGCAGTGAAGCTTTTCTAAATGCGCAAGCTGTTAAACTCCATTGTGCTTCTTTGACATCTGGAACAAATCCTTTTGTCATACACCATCAGATTTTAAACAAATAAGAGCTAATGAGTTATCCAGACGCCATGAGCTTGCCCCAACCAATAATTACTCTGTTCACTCAAGGGCAGTATAAGAGGTAACAGGCAGAAAGGTCTCTCCTGTCCCACCTTGCAAATATCTGACTTGTCTGATGTTTACAATGTAACATATTTATTTTGCCAGGTCTGCCCTATATATCATCCTGTCCAGAAGCTCTACGCCATAATGGTGTGGAAAGAGTCTTTGTTTTGGAGCCAAGCCCAGCAGAGTTTCAGTCCTGGATTCTCTCGATCATTACCAGAGTGAGCAAGGATGCACCAGTGACCCTCCGTGAGCCCCAGTTTCCTCACCTCTACACTGGAGGTAATAGCACGCACTCCATAAGGTGGGATTATGTAAGAGTTTAATACAATGTCTGGCACATAGTAGGAAATCAATAGACATTTGTTCCCATTCTATCCTCAAACCACTTTTAATTAGTGTGCCCTTTGAGAAAATGGTCAGTGATTTTTTTTTAATAGGACATATTTGGTAAGTTCACTTTGAGGGTAGTGATTTGTTCTTTTTAATTTAAAGCCAATTAATCAGAGTAATGTGGCCTTCCCTCTACTGGATGCCTCTCTGAAGTCTCTTTCCCTGCAGTTGACAACAGAGAAAAGGCTATTTGGGATAAAAGGATGCATACACTCCTTCTCAGGCTGGTTGCTGGGGGGATTGGGGGGCATACGAGGCCGCTGGATTATATTTGTGTGTCTGGTCTCTGGGGACAAAGAGCGCGGGAAGGGTGGACCTACTTCCAGCTACAGTAGCTCAAAGCCACGAGCACCTGTAGGAGAGGAAATAAACCAAAGATGAGGCAGCTGGAGGACCATATGAATATGGGTGGGACGTCCAAACCAGCCCCAAACCAGCCTGAGATGGAGATTTGGGGGCACACAGAACTAAGCGGCGTGCGCAGGAGAGGCAGAGGCGATTGGCCGTGGGGCGGGTGTCAGCACAGACAGGAGCCGGCAAGACAGAGAAATGGCAGCTGTGGCCAGTGCGTGGTCTTCCCAGACCAGCCGCCACAGGCAGGGGCCGGAGGACTTTTTCTTCTTTAATGGCGTATAATTTCTTTACAATGTTGTGTTAGTTTCTGCTATACGACGAAGTGAATCAGCTATATGTACACATATATGCCCTCCCTCTTGGAGCTCCCTCCCCCCACCCCCCGTCTCACCCATCTAGGTCATCACAGAGCTCTGTGGAGGACTTTTTTTTTTTTAATTTATTTATTTATTTTTGGCTGCGTTGGGTCTTCATTGCTACGTGCGGGCTTTCTCTAGTTGCGGCGAGCGGGGGCTACTCTTTGTTGTGGTGCACGGGTTTCTCATTGTGGTGGCTTCTCTTGTTGTGGAGCACGGGCTCTAGGCGCATGGGCTTCAGTAGTTGTGGCATGCGGGCTCAGTAGTTGTGGCACGCGGGCTTCAGTAGTCATGGCTCGTGGGCTCTAGAGCGCGGGCTCAGTAGTTGTGGCGCACAGGCTAAGTTGCTCTGCGGCATGTGGGATCTTCCCGGACCAGGGCTCGAACCCGTGTCCCCTGCATTGGCAGGCGGGTTCGTAACCACTGTGCCACCAGCGAAGCCCAGGAGGACTTATTTTTTTTAACCTTTCTTTTAATAAGTTTTAAAATATAGGTATTATAGGGAAAACTACAAAAATCAGAACTATGTCACAATGACTTGAGGACACACAAAACCCTCCTAAGCACTATGCATCACCCGCACCCAACCTCTATCCTCTTCTCCCTCTAGGAAAGTAACTGATCCCCTGACTAGGATATAGAATATCTTAATAACTCTCTTGCTTTTCTTTATAGTTTTGCCACTTTAGCGTGCATACTCATACACAGTGGATTTGTTTGCCTATTTCTTGAACGTTATATAAAGAGAGTCATACACTATGTATCTTTTATATCTGGTTTATTTTGCCCAACATGATATTTGTAAGGTGCATTCGTGTTGTAGCAGGTGGCAACACGTCACTTATTTTCATTGCTGTGTGGAATTCCATTGTATGGATATTCTGTGGTGGATCTATTCATTCTGTTGTTGATAGACATAGGGATTGTTTATGGTTTGGGGATACAACCCAAAATGCAGCTATGAATATTCCCATATACATTTTTGGTGCAAGCAAACACATTTCTATTGAACGTTCATGCATGTGTGTGTTGCCTAGGAGTGGGACTGATGGCGTATAGGGTGTGAGTGTATTTGTGATTAGTTGACAATGCCCACGTCTTTTCCAAAGTGGTAAAATGGCGGTACCGTGGAATAATTGATCTCAGTGGATCTTCCATAGATAGTTCTTTGAAAAAGGTCTCAAAGCTCCCTCAAGTCTTCAGCAGAAACAGTTTCCTGACCTAATGTACACCATCCTGCTTATTTTAGCAGCCCTCTCAAACTGTTGGATGCCACATACATTCAAAGAGTGATATTGCTGTTGGATTAGAATAAGAACTACTTCTACTGGGATCAGTTTGGTATATACATATACCAAATAATATAATTCAATATACCATAATATTTTATGGTTATATTAAACAATAATAGTAAATATTATATAATACATATGAATGTACCAAATAGTAAATAATACAATCACTGGCTACATATATTGTCAGACTAGGTCTGTCTCACTTTCTCATTATGAAAAAATGTTGATAAGTCCCACAGAATAATACTAAGTATCCCTTTCCTGATCCTCCTCCCCACGCCACGCCTCCACCCAATGTGAGGAAACAACAAAAAATATTTAGCAGCAGCTAGCAAAGATTGTTACCTGCCCCAAACCCAGAGAAGGCAGCTCTCTCTCCTATTGGCTCAGTAGCTGACTCTTTCATTTAGCCTTGTCTAAGAGGTAGGAATGTACTCAACTACCCATATCCAAAACTCAGGAATTTGGAGTTACCTTTCCATCAGACTTGTTTTTGGCCTGAGAGAAGCAGGCCCAGGTCTAGGATCAGTTCAGATAGTGAGGATAGGTTTTCAAGATAGCCTCAAAAAAAAAAAAAAAAACTAGAACAGCAAAAATAAAAGTTAAGCTACATAATGAACACCCTAAAAGAAAGCATAAGTGAAGCTTTTGGAAGAATTCTGCATCATGACAATTGAGGATAAAAGATAGGAAGACAGGAAGAAAGCTTTCCCATGAAATAGATCTATTTAATGAAGTGGAAAAAATTAGAAATAAATAACTGCTTTAAAAAAATTAGAACCAAATGGATACTTATTATGCAATGGCAAAAGATAAAATAAATAAAATGAAAACATCATTATTGGAAAGATGTTGGCTGCAAATATTTAGGCTATGGACCCTTTCCCTAGAGAAATGAGTACTTAAAAATAAACATAATATTTTGAATTTAATTTTAGGAGATTCTGAAATTCTCATAAACTTCTGCTTGGAATGTAAAATAGTAAAACCACTTTGGAAAGCAGTTTGGCAGTTTCTTAAAAAAATTAAAAGTACTCATGCAATGTGATCCATAGCTATTTACCCAAGAGGAATAAAACCATATGTCCACACAAAGATTTGTATGCAGATATTCATAACAGCTTTATTTGTAATAGCCCAAAGCTCAAATCAACCCAAATGTCCAACAGTAGGTGAATGGATACACAAGCTGTGATTTATTGTATAATGGAATACTGCTCAGCAAAAAAAGGGAATGAACTCTTGATACCTCTCTAAAGTACAAGAATCTCAGAATTATGCCAACTGAACTATACTGCATATTTTCATTGATTTAAAGTTCTAAAAAAAAAGTCCAAACTCATCTGTAGTGACAGCAAGATCAGTGGTTGCCTGGCAAGTGGTCAGGGGTTTAGGAATGAACAATTAGAGACACGGGAAATTTTAGGGCTGACAGAGATGTTCATTATGTTGATTGTGGCGATGGTTTCACGGGTGTATGCAGACATCAAAACTTATCACGTCGTATGCTTAAGTGTGTGCAGTTTGTTATATGTCAGTAATTCCTCAATACAGCTTTGTAAACCATTATGCGACACAGTCCTGACCACTTCCAATAACAGTGCACACTTTTTTTTTTTTTTCTTTTTTTTGCGGTACGCGGGCCTCTCACTGATGTGGCCTCTCCCGTTGCGGAGCACAGGCTCTGGACATGCAGGCTCAGCGGCCATGGCTTACAGGCCCAGCCTCTCCACGGCATGTGGGATCCTCCCGGACCGGGGCACAAACCCGGTTCCCCTGCATCGGCAGGCGGAGTCCCAACCACTGCGCCACCAGGGAAGCCTCAAAGTGTAATTTTTAATGGTAAAAGTCAAAGACCTCATGATGCAAAGGTTATGTAACCCATTCAATGGAACATTACACACATATTAAAATTGAGAAAACAGTATAAAATTGATGTAATACATTGAATGATGTAATAACATCAAAACATCAATGATTTAATAGAAAGTTAAAAAGCAGGATAGTATACAACTATAGCAATGTTAAGAAAAATATAATATAGAAGACTTCCATTTAAAAAACTGAGCACAGGGCTTCCCTGGTGGCGCAGTGGTTGAGAATCCGCCTGCCGATGCAGGAGACACGGGTTCGTGCCCTGGTCCGGGAAGATCCCACATGCCGCGGAGCAACTAAGCCCGTGAGCCATGGCCGCTAGGCCTGTGCGTCCGGAGCCTGTGCTCCGCAACGGGAGAGGCCACAACAGTGAGAGGCCCGCATACCGCAAAAAAAAAAACAAACAAACAAAAAAAAAAAACTGAGCACAAAACGCTAAGAAATATTAACTGCATTTACCTGCGTGGTGCGTGCTGCGATAATTATTTAGTTTTGTTTTAATCTTCACTTTTCTAATTTTCTAAATTTTCTTTAAGGAGCAGTTCTTGTTTTTATGGTGAAAAATAAACATTAACAAAGTGAAAGCATGAACACAGTGTTTGCTACAGTGAGAAAGGTCACCAGGGGGCTGAGGACTCAAGGCCGGGAGGAAGGAGGGTGGATCTGTCGGTACCCCCTCCCTAGCCAAGGGGCAAGATGTGTGATCAGTTCTGTCTTTGCCTCCTTCCTGTGTAATGATGGCGTTCCAGGTGGCCCCACCTGCCTCCGTGCTCAGAGACGCCTTCTTAATGGTGGCGGCACTTTTTCTCTGAGTCATTCACACTGTCCCTCTGTCTCCTGCTATTAAAGCGCCTGACTTTCTGACAACGTTGGTCTGAGTTGAGGGCACCAGGCTGAGCAGAATCACCACTGGCACCTGCAACCAAAAATGGGCAGAAGATCTAAACAGACATTTCTGCAGAGAAGACATACAGATGGCCAAGAGACACGTGAAAGGATGCTCAACATCACTAATCATTAGAGAAATGCAAATCAAAACTACAATGAGGTATCACCTCACACCGGTCAGAATGGCCATCATCAAAAAATCTACAAACAAGAAATGCTGGAGAGGGTGTGGAGAAAAGGGAACCCTCTTGCACGGTTGGTGGGAATGTAAATTGATACAGCCACTATGGAGAACAGTATGGAGGTTCCTTACAAAACTAAAATTAGAACTACCCTACGACCCAGCAATCCCACTACTGGGCATATACCCTGAGAAAACCATAATTCAAAAAGAGTCATGTACCACAGTGTTCACTGCAGCTCTATTTACAATAGCCAGGACGTGGAAGCAACCTAAGTG
This sequence comes from Kogia breviceps, assembly GCF_026419965.1. Taxonomy (NCBI): domain Eukaryota; kingdom Metazoa; phylum Chordata; class Mammalia; order Artiodactyla; family Physeteridae; genus Kogia; species Kogia breviceps. The sequence goes on from NC_081323.1 coordinate 80,190,284, forward strand.
TCCATCGACAGATGAATGGATAAAGAAGATGTGGCACATATATACAATGGAATATTACTCAGCCCTAAAAAGAAACGAAATTGAGTTATTTGTAGTGAGGTGGATGGACCTGGAGTCTGTCATACAGAGTGAAGTAAGTCAGAAAGAGAAAAACAAATACTGTATGCTAACACATATATATGGAATCTAAGAAAAAAAAAATGTCATGAAGAGCCTAGGGGTAGGACGGGAATAAAACACAGACCTACTAGAGCATGGACTTGAGGATATGGGGAGGGGGAAGGGTAAGCTGGGACGAAGTGAGAGAGTGGCAGGGACATATATACACTACCAAATGTAAATTAGATAGCTAGTGGGAAGCTGCCGCATAGCACAGGGAGATCAGCGTGGTGCTTTGTGACCACCTAGAGGGGTGGGATAGGGAGGGTGGGAGGGAGATGCAAGAGGGAGGAGATATGGGGATATATGTATACGTATAGCTGATTCACTTTGTGATTCAGCAGAAACTAACACACCGTTGTAAAGCAATTATACTCCAACAAAGAAGTTTACAAAAAAAAAGTTTCTAGAAGGCAGGGGAGACTATCAGAAACTTTACTCCCATAAACTCAGATCAGGATGTTACACGAACCTTCCCAGTTGGCCTGCAAAATACTGCGTATTTTACTGCTTATGTAAACAGCAAGAAAGATTCAATTCATAGCATGCAAAAGCTCGAAGGGAATTTCGTAAAGCAATTGAGTTTATCTGACCATAAAGAAGACTAAAGACTTCAGGAGATTAATAATAATAGAAATACCATTAGAATGGTGATAAATAAAAGTAACAAAATAATGAAAGACTAAAAGATGAAAGACTTGACAAGTAAATAGAATGTGTGGTCCTAGATTGGATCCAGGACCAGAAGAAGAACAATTGGGAAACTTTGAATGGGGTCTGTACATTAGAAAACAGTGTTATATCAATGTTAATGTCCTAAATTTTGATCATTGTACTGTGGTTATGATAGATATAGCATTCAAGGAATCTGGATCAAAGGGATACAGGAATTCTTTTCGCTATATTTGCAACTTTTTCTTTAAGTCTGAACAAAAAAGTAGCCAACACACCACACAAGCATAGTCCCTCACAGATGAGACATTGAGCATCTGAGTCACTGGCTCAGAGTCAGAGGGCAAGTGGGCAGCGACAGAGGGAGATGTCTCTGCTCTGCCTCCTCATCCAGGGCCCACCGTCTGCAATGATTCAGGCCAATGAGGCCCGTGGATGAGAGGATGCTCTTGGAAAATAAACCTCAGTCATTCTTCTTCTGAAGTCTTGGTCTACTCAGTGTGGCCAGACTTGGTTTAAAGGCTCCAGAAGCATGGGAAGGAGGGTAAGAGCCAATCCTGTGCCCTATGCAGGGCGTAGGCACCTCTGATCACCAGTTCCCTCAAGGCACTGGGCTTTTAGGAAGTCTATAGTGTACTGACATCCTTGCTGCCTGAGAGAAACCCTCGGAGGGGCTGTGTGGAGAAGGTCACTGCAAGGTCATTGGATAGTGGTCATTACAGTGTTTAGCAGAGTATCTAAGGGATGCTGGAGCTGGACACAGAACTGGGTTCTGCCAAGTTCTTTCAAGGGTTTTGCTCCCAGCAGGAGAGGAATTCAACTCACTGTGCAAAATGGTAGTCCTTGCTCTTTACACAGAAATGAATGCTTCCGCTACATGAATGGCAGATGAGGTCCCGGTTGGACGTCTCCGTCTTCCCCACGAGTGCGTGAGCTGGGGGAGAGGGGATGCAGCAGCCTTCACCCAGATCACACAGACCTCCTCCCCCTGAGGTCCTTCGGTGTGTGAGGCTGCAGAAGACCAAGTGGCCTCGTCCAGTTCAGACCATGGAACCCAACTCTTGACAGGGTCTTTGGTTGGGATAAGGAGAGGCACGTTTATTGTTAACAGCCGTGCCATCCACTCACAATGACTTGTTCTCCTTGTCTTCAGGGGTCACACTGGTTTATTCTTAGGCACATCCGTCTTTGGAAAGCAAATGCTCCTTACTTAGTCTGTCCACAAATATTGATGTTTCGAGTCTCCTTCTACCTGGTGAATCCAGTTCCTGATCGTGTGCGTGTGCGTGTGTGTATTGGCTTGTTTCCTGTTAGCCACACCATTTATAGGCACTTGGAGTTCAGCTTTTCCCCTTTATTAAATCAGTAGTCATTCCCCCTGTAGAGGTTCACCTTCAAAAAAATGTTGTCGTCTCTCGACATCTCCTGTTTCCTCACCTCTTCTAGTTGTCCCTCCGGGTTTATCACCTTCGAAACATTTCTTGACTGAATTTTTTTAGTTGAGCTATGAAAGGCACAGGGATAAATGCATAACTCTAATCCGTCTGCTTTGACTGTATTGTACAAATGTAGAATTTCCGACCCTTGAGGGTATAACTATACAGCTGTGCAGGCCGTTCATTTACAAGTCCAGGAGCATGGAGCACATAGACTCTAAGTGGTGCAGAGTCAAAGCCCCGGGGAAAGGAACACGTCAACCATTGCTTCTGGGTTCACATCTGTTTGTGGAGAACTTGCTGAAGTACAGAGGCTGTTTGGACCCCTTCAGCGATCGCCTGGTCGGATCACAGTCCTTTCTGGAGGTCAGGATGAGGCAGCATGCTCTTGGATGGAAGTGAAGATGGACTGGGGCCGTCATGAGGGGCCTGTTGGTAGAATAAGAGGACATTGGTGGGGAACACTTCCTGAGGACCCCACAGCCTTGCCCTTGGTGCTTTGAGTGTGGGTATTGTGCGCCCAGGCACCCAACTGCTGATGAGTGGAAACTCTGACAAACACATGAAGGAATCAGAGGCAATAATAGTTCGCGGGGTGCGCTGAGTGGTCTGTGATGTGCTGACTCCCCCTCCTGCATCCTGGACTGACCCCCCCCCCCCCACAGCTCCCAGCCCACCAGGCGGCCCTGCACAACCCATAGCCCCCGAGGCCAGGACTAACTTCTCATTGTCTTTGCCTCCTTGAGGGGATTTCCCTGGATGGTCTGTGACTCTGAATCAGATAGGAATTATGATAATAATAGACATTTATTGAGTGTTTACTTAGCATCTGACCTCTAACTCTTATACCACTGCCCCAGACAGAGGATGTTAACTCCACTCTAACCTTCCAGTCCAATCCATTTAATTCAAAAAATTCTATTGAGGGACTTCGCTGGTGGCGCAGTGGTTAAGAATCCGCCTGCCAACGCAGGAGACATGGGTTCGAGCCCTGGTCCGGGAAGATCCCACATGCCGTGGAGCAACTAAGCCCGTGCGCCACAACTACTGAGCCCACGTGCCACAACTACTGAAGCCTGCGGGCCTAGAGCTTGTGCTCCGTAGCAAGAAAAGCCACCGCAGCCCGCGCACCGCCAAGAAGAGTAGCCCCCGCTCGCCTCAACTAGAGAAAGCCTGCGCACAGCAACAGAGACCCAACGCAGCCAAAATAAATAAATAAATGAATGAATAAAAATTTAAAAAATTCTATGGAGTGTTTACCCTGTGTCGTCACAACCTGGGCCCTCAGCAATGTAAGCACAGAATCCTAACCACTGGACCGCCAGGGAATTCCCGAGATCCTGCTGATTTTTTACCTCCAAAATGTTACTAAACCTGTTGCCTGCTTTCCGTCTCTTGTCCACCACCCTGGTCCACCCCTCGCCCCATCTCTGCCACCAGAACAATCAATGGTCAGGGTCACTTTGTCCTTCTCCAAATTACCCTCCAGCCCAAGGGATCTTCCAAAACAACAGCCCCTGGTGAGGTACCCACTTGTCAGAAACTCTCCAGCGACCCCCATCACCAACATGACTTCTGCTCATTCTCTGAGCTCACAAATCCCCACGAGGCGAGCCCTGCCTGGGTCCCCAGCCTCCTTTAGCATCACCTACCACTTTGAACCTCTGCCGAAAGCCATCATGCTGTTTCCCTTCCAACTGGAACTAGCTTTCGTCTTTTCCTCCCGAATGGTTCTTTCCCTCCCAGTTCCAACATGGAGCTGTTGAGGCAGCGGCACACACACGTCTGTTCTAGGACTTACTGCTGAGCATGATAATGGTCTGTTGGTGCATCCTTTCTAGACTCTGAACTGCTAAAGGCAGGTCTCTATCTTAATTGTCTTTGAATTACTATCTTTAGGAAGTAGCTAAACATGCTTTATAAAAGCCTCTTATAACAGGTTACGTGTCCGACACTGCTTTTCTTACAAACAAACATTTCTACAATCTCCACGATAAATGTGCACTGAACATATGGTGTGAGCTGTCTTATACATATAACCTTACTATGTAAGGTGATCTTTTAGAAACATAAACCTGATGACACCTCCCCTGCTGCCTCCTGGTCGCTCACCGTGCTGGGGCCACACAAACACACCGAGCTCTGATCTACCCCGGTGCATTGGGTGTGCTGTTCCCTTAGCCTCAGAGCTTCACCTGGTGGACTCCTCTTTGCCATGCAGGTGACAGCTCTTCTGTCACATCCTCAGAAAGCCCTTCTCTGATGTAGACTCCTCCTCCCTCCCCCAAGTCAGGAGTCACTGCCCCATCAGCCCTGTTCATTTTCATCACAGCATGTGTCTTAACCTGAAGCTGTCTTGTCCCTTTGCATAAGTGCGGCCTCCCGCTGGAATGAAAATTGCCCAAGAGCAGAGACTCACCTGTCTTGTCCCCTATCCCCTGAGCCCCGAGTACCTCCTGGCACACAGTCTCAGTGAATATGCCGAATATCTAATTTAGTCCTTCTTATAATCTCATGAGCTATGTGCTATTATGATCCTCATTTTACAGATGAGGGAAGAGAGGCTCAAAGAAGTTCAGTGAGTAGATTGTACAGCTATTCAGCTGAGAATCCAGGCCTGTTTGATGTTGTAGCCAGTGCTCTTTGTCTGACTACTGCACTAGTCTGTGCCTTAGAGACGGCATCCCAGTCTGGTCTGAGGCCGCACGGTGTCTCGCCCCCTCCCTGCCCATTCCTGAGCAGGAGGATGACTTTCTCCTTCTCTGCCCTCATCCCTCAGGCTTTCTCTCCCTCCTCTTCTGGTCAGACTTCCTGTCCAAGTCAGGATGCCTGGCGCTGTGTCTCCTACCTCCAAGTCCCGGACCGCTCTGTCCCCTTATAATGCTAGCGTTCCCCAATGCCACGTGTTCTCCGATGCCTCTTCGGCCCCTTTAAAATGAAGTATACTTTTGAGAGGACAAGGGGCATCCTGGAGGCTAGGCTTTGGCATGTGTTCAGGGTAAACCTGATAGCATTTGCATTGACAATCAACTCCCTTCTTGCACAGAATGGCTGAATGCCACAGCATCAATCCTGTATTTGATCTCTACATCACAGACTCTAAGTTTGTTTTTCCTCTGGGGACTGAGATCTCAGTTTTGATGATGGCCTTTTTCCAGCTTCCTTACTATAGAGAAAACAGTCTAAAAACCATTCAAATGTTTATGCGTTTCACACATATTTCTAGCCCCAGCAGTATCTACCAAGTATGCTAAGTGACATAGATGTGTAAGATAGGACCCGTCTCTCCTCACCGCCATGGTCCCCAGGGATGGGGAATGTATAATGCCTTCCCCAAGGGAGTACCCATTTTTATTTTCACCCTTGTACTAGATCACTCACTCCACCATCTCGACCTCTTAAATTCAAGAGAGCTCCCCTATGACCACGAAGAACACCCGAGGTTACATGAGAAACATTAGCGGGTGCGTAAAGCTGTCAAACTCCCAAGAAGAACTGGCCCAAAGCAGACACTCCACAAGACAAAGATGAAGGAGCGCACAGGAAATGAAAGGAAGTATTTTTCACCTTCCGATGTGGAAGAATGCCCAGTAACAGAGCCAGAAAAAGACCCAAGGATGTCAATCAAGATGACTTGACATTCAAGTCAAGGTAAATTAGGTGGAGGGGAAGGAATAAGGAAGAAGAAAACAGAGATCAAAAAACCCAACACCTAGGGGCTTCCCTGGTGGCGCAGTGGTTGAGAGTCCGCCTGCCGATGCAGGGGACGCGGGTTCGTGCCCCGGTCCGGGAAGATCCCACGTGCCGCGGAGTGGCTGGGCCCTTGAGCCATGGCCGCTGAGCCTGCGCGTCCGGAGCCTGTGCTCCGCAACGGGAGAGGCCACAACAGTGAGAGGCCCACGTACCGCAAACAAACAAACAAACAAACAAAAAACAAACAAAAAACCAACACTTATACCCAAGTGTGATGGCTGCGTTTAACCTGGGGGCCACAGAGAACGCCCCTCCTACCCATGACTTTGGGATAATGCGGAAGGTGGGAACAACCAGAGAGGAGGGGTTCTGCAGTGCGTTCAGCTCATTTGGGGGCTGTCTTTTTTTTTTCCTGCTCCTGAAGCCTATGCCTTGACTTGCTTAGGCTTGCTGCTTTAGTCTCTCCTTGGACCAGCTGGTTTGCACCGGAACAGAGATCATAAAAACTGTCAACATCAAGTGATTAAGCTCTGTGATTTTAAAGACTTTCCTCTTCCCAGGTTTTGCCACCTTCAGTTGCCATTTTCACTCTACGAGGCAAGGATGGGAGAGTGTCGGGGCCATATCAGAGCAGCACAGACTCCACTGCATGGGGCCCGAGCAAGAATTCTGAGACTGTATCTTAAACGTTCCCTGGATTTCTGTGGTCCTTTGCCTCGGATTCGCATCCGATTAGAGAAGGCGTCTGCTCTCCCTGATGAAGAACTATTCTAAGGTCCAGAATTTTTATTTTGATAGAATCTCACTTACATGCAAGTCTGTACATTGATCCTATTTTCAGGAGGTAATTTTTACACTTGAAAGGCCCACTTTCACATCGTGCTGGTGGTTCGAAAGCAGAACCAGAGCATAAAAGAGAAAGAGAGAGAGAGAGACGAATGTGTCTTCTTCAAATCCACTTCTTGGGGCCCAAGTCTCCAGAATAGCATTGTCAATCAGGAAGATAAACACAAGATCTGTGCGTTTTCCCTTCAAGGAGCCACTGGTGAGTGGCCTCAGTGGAGGGCTGCGATTGGCTCTTCCCTTCTAGGTGTCCTGTCTGTAATTGTCACTAATGCCAATTCATTAGGCATTTCATTAGCTAAGCTGAAAACCTATATCCTGAGCTTTAGCTGAAAACATCTCTGAATTAGATCTTGAAAATTAGAATAAAACTCATTCGCCGGTGGCAATTAATGAGTCATGACTAACTAAGGAAGAGAGAGTAGTGCGGGAGAAAGTGGCTCTCCTTCTACGCTGCTGATAGTTAAGAGGAAGGGAAATTACACTGCATTTTGTGAGTTTGCTGGAGCATGAAGCCATCACAGCTGGGAGCCACCAGACTTCCTGACCCATCTCCGGGGCTTCTGGGTACCGCCTTCCTTTCGGCGTTCAAGGGGAAGAATCCCGAATGTGGGTAATGGAGAATCCTCAGTGTGGAGACCCAGCCCTCAGTTGGGGGTGTTCTTTGCTGGTGCGCCAAGTAGAAGGTTCTTTTTCTTCTATTAGGTATGGAGGAGACAACCCCAGAGGTATGCCTCCAATCTGCATCTCCTTCACAAAGGAAACTGAGGCCTGAAAAGTTAGGTGGCCTGTCCCTGTTTACACAAGTAATGTCCTGACAGATGGGGACCCCAAGTGCAACCTCCCGACTCCAAATTCAGTGCTCTTTCCTCTAAGCCATGATGCCTGCCAACTTTTAGGCACCAATCCATACATCATTTAATTCCTACTCTATGGGAGGTGGTAGGCAGATGATACAGACAGAAAGAAGGGTAACACATGGTCCCTGCCTTTCGGGAGTAAGTATAATGAGGAGATACTGTCAGGCAACAGGCATTTAGAAAACAATGTGCCCCGAGAGAGGTAGGCAAACAGTACCCTTAGCATATAGAGGTCACAACCCTTTACTGCCTGGAAAAGTCTAGGAAGGAAATATTTCAATACAGAGATTTTAAGCATGATATCATTAATTTGTGTCTGAGATTGGATTCACCCTATAAATAGACTCTAAAAGAAGGAACTGAGAGCAAGAAGTTTATTTGGGAAGGACATGAACCCCAGAGAGAGAATAAGGAATAGATAAAGGGAAGAAAAAGCAACCCATAAGGATGTATTATTAAGTCAGCTATCACAGTTTGTGCATAAACTCTGGGAACAGGTGCCAAACGAGTGTCTCAGAATTATCTCACCTGAGGGGTGAGGGAGCTGGGGTATTTATGCACCCACTCCCAAGTCAGAGTTGAGTTCCACTCCTGATGAGGAATGTTGAGTGCTCGGCACTTTCAGCCCTCTCTGGCTTGGTGAAAGCCTCAGGCACAGACATAGACCCTGACAGTTGCAAGGCTGCCAGATACATGAACGTGTGTAAGGTCTGAGCGTTATAGATGAGGCACTGGCAGCGTCTGCTCCAGTGGGCAGAAGGGGCTGGCCATTGCCAGCAATGCAGCGGCAAGGGGGCTCTGGGGAGCATGGTTTGTTGAGAGCAAAAGAAATAGAAAAATATTTGAAGCCTAAATTGCAGGAAGGAGAATGGGGGCTGACAAGGACAAATGGGTATCTAGGTGAGAGCATGGGGCTCTTTTGTATCTTGTTTCATAATCTGAATGGTTCATATTCTGTTGTCCTGGTTGATTGGGTCTAAGACAGAGTAGGGAAGGAGTCTAGGATGGTTGTTGAATTTCTGGAAAAGGGTTTGGAGAAAGAGCTTGCCCACATCCTGGAGCAGCACAGACCAAGTCTTAGTCCATGCAGTTCTGATGGGATTGGGTCCCTACAGGAGTGTTTTGGGCCATTGAGCCCCAGGGGGAGGGAGCAGGTTCAGGTCACTCTCCAGAATCCCCAGGCCTGACCAGACGGCCGTTCATGTCTCACTCACTCCACCTGGGTCTCAACAGGCAAGCCTGGGTCCTCAACAACTGTCCCATGTCACAGTTGGGAAACTGATGGGTTGCGGGAGCTGCTGCCTCTCTCTCCCACTCCCCGACCCCCTCGAGACCCCACTTGGCCACTCACAGTTCCCTCCTCCCTGTGCTCCCTTCCACCCAGGTATCTCACTGCCCAGTGACCTTCCACCAAGACCTCATTTCACTGAAAACAACATTCGCTGCCCTCTGGACTTCTTAGAGTTTCTGCCTGTTTCTCTCTTTTTCTTTTAACTTACATCCTAACTTGTCTCCTGGGCCTCAGTCTCCAGCCCTGGCAAATAAGAGGATTACGCTATGCCTGTAAGAGTCCCTAAGCTTTGGTATTTAAGTGCTTGCTTCTCCGTAGTCATATCAAAAAGGAGGCGATGCAGGGGAGAGGCAGAAGAGGAAATGACTCCATCTCGTTAGACAATCGGGAAGCCTTTATGAGGCTGTGGCATTTTAGACAGAGACACGGGGAAGGTAGGACTGCAGTGGGAAACCAAGAGACAGAGAAGAGGTTACATACACCTGGAGTGAAAGGAAGTGACCAGATGACATCTAGGGTCCTACCCAAGCATGCAAGTTCATGATTCTGGGTTTCTACGGATACCTAGGAATCAAGGAAACAAAAATCTCTGGCAGAGTGCTTCCAAAACTGCCTGTGGGTGAGGAGGTCAGCAGATGACAATGACGTCATTTCTGAAACTCAGTAGCTCCAGCCTCTGTCCCACCTGAGTCCTGCTCTAGAGCTGAGAAGCCACGATGGTTTCTTAACCATCAATGAGTTTAACTTGCATGCAGTTTTTCAGGATTAGAAAAGACTCCTCTGACTCTGAGCTTTAGCCCCCTGGCATTTAGTAGATGCTCAATTAATTCCAGATGATGATTGTAATAATATTGATTTGTCTATAGAATTTCATGGAGAAATTCTATATGGATTCATCTATAGAATTTTCTGGAGACTTACGAGAACAAGTGAGATGATCCCCTGCATAAAATGATGTAGGAAGAGTCCTGCCCAGAGGCTGGGAAAAGCACTGTTCAAGCTACGGAGCAGGATCTTGATGTGTGGTCCCTGAGCCGGCAGCATCAGCTTCACCTGGAAGAGGGGTAAAAATGCACATTCTCAGGCTCCACCCCAGACCTACTGAATCAGAAACTCTGAAGTTGGCGCCCTGCTCTCTGTCTTAACAAGCCCTCCAAGTGAGTCTTGTGCTTGTTCTGGTTTGAGGATCACTCTTTATTTTGAGGAATTTATGTAATGCCTCTGTATAAATGGATTTTACTCGATTTATTCAGAAAAGAAAGGAAGGGGAAAGGGAGAGGGAAAGAGAAGAAGAAGAAAGAGGAGGAGGTGGGGAAGGGGAAGGAGAAGAAGAAGACGAAGAAGAAAAAGAAGAGGAAGAAGAAGAGGAAGAAGGAGGAGGAGAAGGAGGGGAAGGAGGTGGTGGTGGAGGAGGAGGAGAGAGAAATTCTCTGGAGTTCCAGCATGACCCAGCCAAAAGACCAGGTATCATTGAATCTGTCATTAGAGAGGAAGAGTTGGCCAAGGAGTGAAACAATAAGTACAAGGGCAGCAATATGGCTTCCAACGCTTGATCTGCAGGCAGTAAGCTTTGTCGCTGTAGCCACGTCACTCAGCCTCTCTGAGCATCTGTGAGATGATGGCTCCTGCCCACATGCCCTCCGGGAACGCATCCAGCCTGCCTGCCGCTGCCCGCAGGGTAGATGCAGGATTTGCCCTCGGCCTCCATAAACAGAACCGGCCCATTCCATTGATTCCTGAGCAGGTGTCCACCCTAAACCATAATACCCTGTCCATCGGGTTCAAAAACATTTCCCAAACTGTTTCCCTCCGTTCCACATCGTGGTCGAGACTGGAGCTCTTCTGTTCGCGTGCTTGGCCTTAGGCGTGAAGTGACAGCCGATTTGCTGCCTTCTGGCGTGACGCCCAGGGCTGCTTGTCTGGTCTGAGAGATGGACGGCAAACCATTTCAGCAGGTTATGCTTCCAAGTCCCCGAGCCAGGAGCCTCTGTCCAACAAGATGATTGAGCCGTGGAAGGCGTGTGTTCAGCTCTCGCGGGACTCCCTTTTCCATTTCCGTTTCCAGTTTCCAGGCTTGTCAACAGCTCCTGCCTCTCTTCTCCAGGAGGAATGGAAACTCAAAACCAAAAGGTAAGTCCCCTTGAAAACTGCACGGAGGGGCTTCCCTGGTGGCGCAGTGGTTGGGGGTCCGCCTGCCGATGTAGGAGACGCGGGTTCGTGCCCTGGTCCGGGAAGATCCCACATGCCGCGGAGCGGCTGGGCCCGTGAGCCATGGCCGCTGGGCCTGCGCGTCCGGAGCCTGTGCTCCACAGCGGGAGAGGCCACGGCAGTGAGAGGCCCGCATACCGCAAAAAAAAAAAAAAAAAAAAAAAAAACTGCACGGAGGACTCAGCAGCCTGGGCTGTGAGACTCCTATTTGCCTAGAGCGATGGCCTCCTCGTGCTCTGGGTCACAAGGGTCATCTTAGGAGCCCGCCGCCCTCAGGACGAAATCACGGGGGAGGGAGAGTGGACCCCCTCCCCCCAGCTGTGTCCTGACCTAATGGCCCCCTCTTTCAACAGGCCACCCAAAGCACCCTGGGTCTGTGCCACTCTTTTTTTGAAAATTGAGATCTAACTCACATTCTGTAGAAGTCACCCTTTTTATGTATCACCCCAAAAGGAAATGCTGTACTCACTGGGCATTTACCCGCTATGTCCTCCTACCCCAGCTCCCGGCGCCACTAATCTACTTCCTTTCTCTATGGATTTACCTATTCTGGATGTTTCACACCAATGGAATCATATAATATGCAGCCTTTATGTCTAGCTTGTTTCATTTAACATAATGTTTGCAAGGTTCATTTATGTTATAGCAAGCATCCAAATGTCATTCATTCTTATGACTAAAAAATACGCCATTGTATGAATAAACCACATTTTATTTATCCACTCATCAGCTGACAGACATTTGTGTTGTTTCTGATCTTTTGTGTATTCAGAGTAATAGTGATATAAACATTTGTGTGGCACATTTTGTGTGAACATAGTTCAGTTCTCCTGGGTGTATATCTAAAAGCGGAATTGTCATTATAAGTTACCTTATAAATGGAGTTATAAGGTAACTCTACCTTTAACCTTTTGAGAAACTGCCAACATTTTCTCCAAAGTGGCTGCGCTATTTTACATTCCCATCAGCAATGTCTGCGGATTCCAATTTTTCCGTATCCTTGCCAACACTCGTTGTTTCTGTCTTTTGAGAATAGCCATCCTATGGGTGTGAAGTGGTACCTCAATGTGGTTTGAATTTGCATTTCCCTACTGACTGCTGATGGTGAGCATCTTTTCATGAACTTATTGCCCACTTGCCTGTCTTCTTTAGAGCAATGTCTATTCAAATCCTTTACCCATTTCTACATTGGGTTGTCTTTCTATTTTTGAGTTGTAAAAGTTCTTTATATATTCTGTATACTAGACTTTTATCAAATATATGATTTGAGGGACTTCCCTGGTGGCGCAGTGGTTAAGAATCCGCCTGCCAATGCGGGGGATACAGGTTCAATCCCTGGTCCGGGAAGATCCCACATGCCGCAGAGCAACTAAGCCTGTGTGCCACAACTACTGAGTCTGCGCTCTAGAGCCCACGAGCCACAACTGCAGAGCCCGCAAGCCACAACTACTGAGCCCGTGCGCCTAGAGCCCGTGCTCCGCAACAAGAGAAGCCACTGCAATGAGAAGCCTCTGCACCACAATGAAGAGTAGCCCCTGCTCGCTGCAACTAGAGGAAGCCCGCACTCAGCAATGAAGACCCAACACAGCCAAAAATTTTTTTAAAAAATATATGATTTGAATACATTCCCTTCCATTCTGTTGGTATCCTCTGAAGTAAAAAAGTTTTAATTTTGATGAAGTCCAATTTTTTTGCCCTTTGGTTGCTTGTGCTTTAGGTGTGATATCTAAGAAACCATTGCCTCATCCACAGTCATGAAGATTTACACTTAAGTTTTCTTCCAAGAGTTTTATAGTTTCAGCCCTTACACATAGGTCTTTGTTCCATTTTGAGGTGATTTCTCATATAGGGTGTGAGGTAAGCGTCCAACTTCATTCTCTGGTGTGTGGCTATCCAGCTGTCTTAGCATCATTTATTGAAGAGACTATTCTTTTCCTACTGAATTCTTGTGCCACTCGTAACTCCTCGTAAACCCTGCCTCCTGTGATTTACTCCTTTGTGTGGGTTTCTCCAGTTAGTGTGGATAGATAGTCGGTCCACTGAGGGCAGGAACTGGGGACACATCTTTAGCTCCCCCATGAGGGCTATTGAAAGCCTCTGTGTACACGCATTAATTGAGTCATTCTGGAAATTGCTGCAGAGTGACGCCTCCCTTCGAAAAGTGTTTCACCTCGAGGCCCTAAGTTTCCTAACAGCACACACCAACACGAATTTAGTTTAATGACGTTTAATAAAGTCCGATCCAGAAGCAGACGTGGGGAAGAGTGGAGGACAGTGGCTTCAGATGAATTTGTGCTCCAAACCTGATGGGACAGCCCGTGAGTGCTTCATGGGGAGGTCCTGGCAACCCGGTCCCTTCATCCTCACTGCCAACTGCCCAGAATGATCCAGAAACGCCAAGGAGGATGGGCCTTCCCACTCAGCCAGTGAGATCACGGAGGGAGGGGAGATTTAAAGGCTGTGCAAGGGAGAGCCAGGCAAGGACGCGGGGGGAAAAAGTATTTAGAGACTGAAGAGCCTGCCAATAGAAAGGCCCAGAGGGACAGAGACATGGAGGGCAAAAGGGGGTCACGGTGCTGGCGACCTGAGAGGTGACCGTTGCTCAGCTGCTCATGGAGGATAGGTCTCCGGACCACCTACCTATACGGGAAGCTGCCCTGGGAAGGCCAACTGACCGGCAAGGAAAATAAAAGCAGCCTTTGCCTATTCCTGGCAACAAACTGTTAAAATAATGGGTTTATGTTTCAAAGGTTACTTTCCCCGTGTTTTTTTTTTTTTTTTTTTGATGATTGCAAGGCAAGTTTAATAACAAAGCATAGCCATATATATACCCCTAAAGCAGGGAATTTGCTTAGTCACGCCTTATGGGCATCAGCTGGTTGATTGGCTTCTCGGCTTAGTCACGCCTTATCGGCATCAGCTGGTTGATTGGCTTCTCGGCTTCTCCCTCAAAGGCACCAAGTTCCCCTCCAGGGTTGCTTTTCCTAGCTTTAGGACACAACCAGAGACTCCCAGTAACTGAGCAGGTCCCTGGAGCGATTTGGCCAAAGGCCATCTCCTTTTTTACGTTCATACCATAAAGTCCAGGATGCGTACCAAGGAGAGTACAATCGGGCCCTGAGGCTTATGAGGGTCTTAATGGCGCCTTCCTCAGAGGGCAATGCTCGCCGCATTTCCCCCTCTTTTATTTTTAAAAGCTTGATAATGGAATTTCAACCCATACACCTCCTGACGAAGAGCAGCGAGACAAGACGGCCAACAACAAAGCGTAATAAACAAGGTAAGGCAATTAACATCAACAATACACATGACCCCACGGTAATCAATCCTGTGAGTCCATTTTGAAACCAATGCATTGGGTTTAACCACTGAAGCTGATCCAAGAGTCCTTGAATTAGTTGTTGGGGCCCGTCTTCTTGCAGATGAGCTTCTTGAATTGCTTGTATTTCTGTATTAAGTTTTTGTATGTCCAAACTAATGTGTCCATCAGTCCATACACTTACAAAGTGCAGTTTTACTTTGTTCCAATCCCAGTCAGTTTCATTATAAGCGTGTTGAGTCACACAAATCCAAGTATATTTAACATGGCAAATCAAACGCATTTTCAATTTTAAAGCCATAATTTGGTCTCCTAAACCTATGAGAGCATTTTTTAACTCATCAACCTCAGTTTTTAGTTGAGTATCAATATGACTTTGTCATGCTAATGCAATACTGGTATTTTTAGAAAATTGATTAACATAATATGCTTGTTGTACAGTTTTACCTTAATGCTAAACCGGCGGTAGCGGCTATGGCTGTTAAAGCGGCTAAGGCTAATATGCTACATATTAATATTCCAATGAATCATTTAGGTCTTTTTAAAACTTCAGATAATTCTAGCCAAGCTTGCATGCTAGTACTATGATACCATGGTTCAGAAATATTTACAGGCAGCATTACATAGGAAGGTTGTTTTAACATCATAACAGAAAAAGTTCCTTTCATAGGCAGAATGCAAGTACTAAAAATACAATGCTGACAAGTTATATTATATCCTAAGGAACCAGAAGTAAACTCAATCTGTAAATCTCCTATTAGCAAGGCATATGAGGGTGTAACACGAGTAATAACCGGTTGATAAGAATAAGACAATGCAAACTTCCCAAAATCCCAATGCTTATAAAAAGCCAAACTATTATCAGTAACAGAAACTGAGGAAATTAAAATGGTACCATTATTATAATTTAAGGTGCACCAGATTTGAGAATTCAAAATCAGATTGGGGAAAATCAGAAGGAAAAAAGGAGGGAAACTTCAAACTTGTAACAGCTTTAACTACCTTTAAACTAAGGCCGGCCAGTAAAGTCCCTTGTCCTCCTACATATACTTCAACACAAAAATAGTATCTTTGACTTTGCAGCTTCTATTAGAGCTCCACTTTCAGCTTTATGATTAGACCCATCTTTGTTGCTGTAATTACCAGTCTCATTTTTTCCATTTTTGTTATTGTTGCCCTGGGAAATCATTTTTTCTAGAACAGCAAGAAGATGTAAAGCTTTCTCAGCTTGGTAGGTTAATATATACAGGTCTACGATCAAAAAACACACTCCTTGGGCAAATTTTTCTTCAAAAGGTTCTATGAACTGATAACGTTTTTCACCAACGGATATGGCTTCTGTATACTGTCGGACATGATACAGGGTGACTGCTTGATTGTAATACAACATACTATTTTCAAGATCATCTAGTCCATCCATTTCTTCAACAGCCGAGTGCACCCGATGCTTCAATTGGTTAAGCGTCTGTCTTAAACTATCTGTTGTTGTCTGGTTACTTTTGAAAAACTCAGCTACTGCCGTATTCAAAATTATTTTATAATCGTCTTTGTTTATATCTTGTAGGCAGGCAAGACGTTGCAGACAGACCTCATAATTTCCAGCTGTGAAAGCCTGGAAAGCACTGGTGGACAACTCCTTCTCTTGATCAGTGATCTCAGGTCAGTTCTTGGATACTTTTTGTCCCATATTTTTTTACTTCTGACTATTGCCCCGAGTTACTATCAACTTTACTATGTGGCCACACTTTCACTCGTAACTCCGGGGGTTCACCTACCGAGATTCAGATGTCCCTCTCGTAAGGTCCCTGTTCGGGCGCCACTTGCCGCCAGCCGCGGCGGGTCCTCAAAGTGCAGCAACGATCGACGAGAGGGGGTAGGGAACTGAACGCACCAAGGCATGGGATCAGAAGGGCACAAGCAACTGATGATTGCAAGGTCCCCGTGTTTGATCAATAAAATGTTCTTTAGATCAATACAAATGTAATTGCGCTGCTGGCAGCCATTTACAGCGTACAGTGTAGGAGTCACTGCCCAGCGATCTCAGCTCGGGGGTGTCACCCAAGCGCGGGGCTCTGCTAGCAGTGGGTTGTGCTTGAGAACAAGGATAAGCAAATAAGATTACCAGCCAATAAGCTCGACGTTGGCACCAATGTCTTGGTGTCTGCATTCATCTCTTCAGCTCGAGGCTTTCAGTAGAAAGAATCTGGCTCTCCTAAATTTGTTTTTAAAATGAGATAATAAGAACAGTGGAATTGCTGATGCTTACGTGGCACTTGCCATGTGCCAGAAACTATTCTAAGTGCTCTCCGCAAGTTCACTTCTTTGAATCTGTCATAAACCCAATGAAATCACCCCATTATCGCCTTCATCTTATTGATCGGGATATTCAGGCACAGAGAGGTTGAATAACGGGCGCCAGGACACAGAGCTGATGAGGAGCCAGGCTGGGATTCGAACCCAGGAAGTCTGATGACAGAGGCTCCAAGCGCTGTGCTGAGTCCTCCCTCAATCTGAGTACCGCCTGCAGTCCCTGATATTTACTTATTAGATGCTCACCACGTGCCACACCGGCCAGGCACCGAGCTTTATACTCTCACAGGGTTTATGGTCTTTATTCCACGAAACCCTTTCTCTATAGATGAGAAACTGAGGCTAAGAGAAGAGCAGTAACTTGCCCCAGGTTTTATTGCCAGGAAGCAGGAGAGCCAACATTTGACACCAGGCCTCCTGAGACCAGAGCTGCTGTGCTGTACACTCACCTTCAAGAAGGTGGTCAAACGGAGCTTCAGCAGCCACCTGGTGAGGGACCAAGGCGGTCCACCCACCCAGGGAGGCTCCAAATGAGGGAACAAACCCTCGGGGGCAGAGGAAGTGAGCCACAGGCCCCCGGGGCCTCCCAGGATTGTGAGCTCTCAGCCACAGGACTGCTTAGAGAAAGCCCCCCCCCAACTCAAACCCCTGCTCACGCTATGGCTTTGCTGTCCACGTGCTGGAGAATCGGAGTGTCTCACGGGCTGAGCCACAGACTAGCCTGAGTTTGGTTTTCAGGCATCCTCTGAGCCCTTGCTTTCAGCGTGGGCACGGGCAGGCCTCTGAGTGAATGTGACTCGGGATGCTGCTCTGCTTTCAAGGTGGTTAGTCTTCATGAAGATGGAGCCGGTAGCGAGTCAAGAGGGCCCTGGACTGGGAGCCAGGATGCAAGGATCCTGCTCCCAACTCAGCAGCGAGTATGAGTTCACCAGGTCTCACTGTCTTGTCTCGGAAAGAATGAACTCGGACCAGTTCATCTCTAAAGTGTGTCCCAGCTCCAGCGCTGCGGGAATCAGTGGAAAGGGAGAAGGCCAGCGCTGCTGAGATAGAGATGAACCTTCCATTCGTCCCACGATATTTATTGAATGCCCATCATGTACCAGACATGGAGTTCAGCAACGGGCAACATGGACGACATTCCTTGTTCTCCTTGTGAAGCTTAAATACTAGCGACTGGTGAGATGCCGGATTCACTCATTTCCTTCCTTCATTCATCCATTCAACGATCACCTATCAGGTACAGGTGCAGGGGCAGGTACTAAGGTTTCAAAGGTGAGAAGGTCAAGGCCCTGCCCTGGAAGCACTGAAATTTTAGTAGGGAAGTAAGACGTGTCAACGAACATGTCTTGGGCTTCCCTGGTGGCGCAGTGGTTGAGAGTCCGCCTGCCGATGCAGGGGACACGGGTTCGTGCCCCGGTCCGGGAAGATCCCACATGCCGCGGAGCAGCGGGGCCCGTGAGCCGTGGCCGCTGAGCCTGCGCGTCCGGAGCCTGTGCTCCGCAACGGGGGAGGCCACAACAGTGAGAGGCCCGCGCACCGCAAAATAAATAAATAAATAAAAATATGTCTTCGTGTTGAGGTTGTGACCAAAGCCACGCTTCATCTAAGTCTATCCCCAGCATCGTATAGGACCGTGCCAGAGAGCAGGGTTTAAGATCCAGCACCAAAATGGGACAGGAGAACACGGACGCCAGGGAGGAAGGCAGGAGGCCACCTGGCAGAATCCCCAGGGCCGGGGCAGGCACCCCCAGGAGCCTCTTCCGTGTGCTGACCTTGAGCAAACGTTTATGCGCCTGTGTTAGCTGAAGGAAAGGGGCTCAAACAGGGCAGACCTCAGACCTTGCTCGGTCTTTGCCCCAACTCTGCAGCCTCAACGAGCACAGAGCAATATGCAAGCGAGGTCTACCCCTTCTCTGAAGCTCATCCAGCTGTTAGATGGTGGCCACTCTCTGCACCTGCCTCCACTCCTACCTGGGCCTTTAAGTTTGCCCAGTTTCCCCAGAGCACCAACCCCCCAGGAAGGGGAGCCCTGTGTTGCACCCCAGCCAGCCTAGGTATCTTTCACCCCACTTCCTGGGAGCCAGAACTCATTCATGCTCCCCCTTAGCTCTCCAGGGCATGGCTGAGAACTGTAGCTTTCACTCTGTCTTCTCAGCATTCTTCCACCTTTCCTCCCACTTCTCCTTCCCCGAGGCTCAATAGCCCTTTGATCTCAGTGGCAACAAACCCTGACACCATCATCTAGTTAAGAGAGAAGACCTTGGACAGGTCACGTCCCCTCTGCTGACCTCAATTTCCCCATCTGTACGACCAGACTAACTTCACCTGTCTGGATGACCTGACAGAGCTATACTGAAAAGCAAATGTAATTGATAGGAAAGAACAAGGTAGGAAGCATTATGTGTGGAGGTAGAGGATATTACAAGACACCCCAGAGCAGCAAGAGGTAGAGATTTGGAGCCATTTCTTGCCACTTTGAAAGATACAGATTAGCAATCCCTGAGAATCCCACGTGTGTCAGGCACTGGGAGAGCTGCTTTCGTGTCCCTAATCTCATTGGAACATCACATCATTCCTTTCCACTTATAAATGGAGAGACGTAGGCTCTGGGAAGTGATATATTTCCCCCAAAGACACAGAGCTTCAGCGAAGGATCTGACTCTTTAAGCCACAGTTACCCAGAGCGCGAAACTCTCGTCCACATGGTCTCTGGAAAAATACAAAATGTGCCGTGCTCCTACCTTTAAATATAAACCCGCTGCTTTCAGACCCAATTAGGAGCAGGTAATTACCTGTGGGAGGTGGGGAGTTGGGCAGTCTGCCGGATCGAACAGAGAGTCCGTGAGCTAGTCTTTTCTAGTTATCAATAAAATGCGACAACAAAACCATTATTGGGCAACGTGTTGATTAAATATTTCATCCAGCCCTGGATGGAAAGTAGCCACAATCACCCCTCGAAGATAACATCGTGCATTGGTGTTGTGGCTTCGCTGCCTGTTTTTGGGCAGAAACGTGCCCTGCTAGAGGTTGACCCAATTTTCCCAGACTTCCGTAAAGAGGACGGTATAACCTCCCAATCCTCAGCCCTCCTACCCAGGGCCCTTGGTCCCTCCCCTAGAGGCTCAGCCTTGAACCGTCCCCAAGAGGCTCCTGAGCGAGGCAGGCAGAATTTCCACTGCCTGAGCCCTGGAGCTGGAGGCCGGGGGGATTAAGCCGGCTGCTGTTGCCAGGTGGCGGGTGCACTGGAGGGAGCCCCTGGCATCCCGCGCTCCCTGGGTCTCACCAGTCCAGAAGGAGTCCCTGGGATTCCAGCTCAGCTTTCCCGCCCAGCCCTACAGCTACCTGCCAGGAATGTGTGCTCAGCCTGGATCGCAGCCTGTTGGGTGAGGTCAGCTGTGCGTGGTCCAACCTCTTCTCCTGGAGGCTAGATTCTGCTCACCTGTGTCACCTGTGACACCTGTGACAGTCACGATCCTGCTGTCTTCTGATTCTGAGTATTGTCTGTCTCTTGGTCGCGGGGCACCTGCCTGAACCACACCTGAGCTAGTTGACCCTTGATCTCCACGGACCCACTGCTGGCGGTCCACATCAGGGCCAAGAAATAAAAGGTCACTTAGTCCCGCCTTGCTCCTGCTGCACCGGCCTGAGCCTCCAGGGTCCCAGCATGCTTCCTACGAGAGCCAGCGGCGCTCCAGGCCTCTTCCCCCTGCTTTGCCAGAGTAGCTGGCCTCCTGCTTAAAGGACATTTGAAAGCCACTGAGCGAGCAAAGGACACTTGAACGCTGCCTGGCCCCTTTTTCCCCTGGGGCTCTTTCTGTCTTGGCAACTTCCCACTGTTTTACTTGTTCCTTGAAGCAGACACATGTCATTGCAGTATCCAGGGGGGCCGACATGCCGGCAGAGTGCTTGTTATCGTAAGAAACAGCTGTCTTCGGTTTGGGGATTTTCCCGGAAAGGCAAGAGGACTAGAAACAGGGGGGTGTTCACCCTCCGCTGTGGACAGGGGGAGAGAGTCAGATGAGGCTTGCCACGAGCAGGAAGTTTTGCATTTGGAACACCACCTTAATTAACTGCAGCGAGTGATGGGCCGGGAGATGCTGTTGCCTGTGCCCGCGTCCCACAGTCCCCAGGCCCCCTTCCCTTACTCATCAGTGCTGGAACTGGTGGACTCAGCAAAGCAGTGTGTCCTTCCCAGGGCATGCGCATCAGCCAGCCCTTTGAGGGCCTGGTTGGAAGAAACAGAGGAAAGGACACATTTGGCCCTTCCTGTCTGACTGCCGGAGCCGGGACGTGCATCTGCGCCTGCCCTCAGCACTCTTGGTTCTCAGGTCTTCAGACCCAGACTGGAATCTGCATCGTCTGCCTCCCCAGTTCACAAGCCCCAGTTCACTCGGATTGAATCACAACAGCAGCCGTCCTGGGTCTCCAGCTTGCAGGTGTCCCACCGTGGGACTTCTCAGCCTCCGTAATTGCACGAGCCAATTCCTATAAGAAGGATTTAACTATAGAGGATCTATAGATATAGATCCTACTGGCTCTGTTTCTCTAGAGAACTCTGCTTAATACATCCCATATGTTTGAGGGCTTTGCTTGCCATGCTGTCATCCCATCACCCAGGCATCCGAAGCCCTCCTCACGGAATCTTGCCTAAGTGGGGAATTTGCCCTCTGGTCGAACCTAAAGCAGGAAGAAGATGGTGGGCCTTGCAGTCTGGTTCTGTGCTCACATCATGCCGGACCTGTAGGAGTTCTCAACCTAAGGATGTTTGCAGAGCTGCTTCCGTTCAGCCCTGGACACCAAGGTAGGGAGGAGAAAATGGGAGAACGTAAAGTTCTGCACAACAGGAAATCACACTAGAAAGCTGTGAAAATCATGTACTCTTTTGAGGCGTAATGGTTTTAATTTTCTCAGGCCCTGATCTCCCTGGCAACAATTTAGAAGTGCAGAAGCATTCATGAATCAAAGTTGGGCACGTCTGCATGTTTAATTACGTGTCATGGGATGGGAACCTTCCGTTTGATCTTAGAGTTTAAAGGGATTTAAGCTTTAACAATTACATTTTTTTTTTCTCCTCCCAAAGTCAACGTGGGCTATTGAATAGCATCAGCAAGGTTGGGGGTGGGCGAGGCTGCTGAGAAAGTCAGGGGGGATTTCTGTTCTGTCCGGGATGCAGTGATGTACTGACCACGTGCTCCCATTCTGGGGGAATGAGTGAGCGGGGAAGGATGCTCCCCCCGTGCTGTGAGCATGTCACCAAGGCCCTTGCCCCACTCCAGAGGATGCTGGGCCGGCAAAGACCAGAGCTTAGATCTAAGACAGGTTAGGGTCTCCTTACCTTGTTCAAAAATGACCCCTGATGAGCCTCCAAGTCTCCCCAGTGACAGATTGATTCTAGATTGATTCCACCTTCAGGACAGATGTTAGAGACCACCTAACATCAGATATGAGATGGGTTTCAGGCACAAATGGAAGGTGGTTAATCCTCCATAGAATTTGGATTTCTCTTCTTTCCTTTTCTAAACCTTCTTTTCCCTCTCTTTCTTCACCTCCACCCCTTCCTTCTTCACCCTACCCCTTACTTATTTGCTTCTTCCCTCCCTCCCACACAAAATATATTTCAGTGAGTCTTCTGAGCCCTCTATTAGGGGCACACTTATAAAAGACTTGTCAAAACACTTAAGGTCTGGATATAGAGATTCCCCACCCTTTCAGTGAGGGATTCAGCTGGGCCCAGAAGTACCACAGCATTGACACAAAGGTTATTGTCATCTACAATCCCACCTCAAAGGAACTGACCTCAACTGTTTATTCAGCTATACATTCACTCAGATGGAAACCCATCTCTTTCTTTACTGAGTCAATATGCCAAAGTCATGAGTCTGTGAGGCCAGACTGTGTTTTTTCCTGACTCTACCATGTACACTTCCTCACTATGCCTCAGTTTCCTCATCTGTAAAATGGGCATGAACAAAAACCCTCACTGGGTTACAGTGAAAATTTAAAGATAATCATTTAAAGTGCTTGGTTCATTTTGTGGATATAACAAACCACTCTTAAATTTAGTGACTTGTTTTAACAGCGTTTGCGAAGTTTTTCTGTAAAGGGACAGATAGTAAGTATTTTTAGCTCTGTTGCAATGACCCAACTCTGTTGTTATAATGGGAAAGCTGCTCTAGGCAGTACGTAAACAATCAAGTGAAGCTGTATTCCAATAAAACTGTATGTACAAAAGCAGGAGGCAGGCCAGATTTGGCTGATGGGCTGTGGTTTGCCAAGCCCTGACTTCAAACAACAACCATTTATTTGCCTCCTAGTTCTACGGGTTGATTATTTGGATGAGAACCCACTATGTGGTTTTCCTGGCCTTGGCGAGGCTTACTCATGTATCTACAGGCAGCTGCCAGGCCAGCTGGGGCTGGCTGGTCTCAAATGGCCTCAGCTGCTCCCTGTGGTCCCTCATCTTCCAAGAGGCTAGTCTGGGCTTGTTCAAACGGAGGTTGGGCAGGGCTCCAAGAGACGCAGCCGAATTGTGCAAAGTCTCTTGAGGCCTAGGCATGCCCCTGGCTGTCACTTCTGCCACATTATATTTGGTCAAAGTAAGCCACAGGGCCCGCCCAGTGATTGGGAAACTGACTCTATCACTTGATGGAAGAGCTGCAAATTCACATTGCAAAGTGGAAGATATACAGGAGGGAAATTATCGCCGCCATTTTTGCCAACAACCTACACATTAGCACGTAAGAAGTGCTCCATAAAATTTACCTGTTAGCATGAACCTCTTCTGTATCATGGTCTGTGGCAGAAAGAGGAGAGACTATACAACTGTGAAGTCCTAGCTTTGAGATGCTCACCGTCCAAATGTCAAGTAACAATCACAAAGAATAAAAATAAGAAGTGACTCTGCAGCATGAGTTTCAAAGCTCAAAAAATATAAGCAACTAAAACGCAGAGGATAAAAAGTTCTGGTAAGTTTATGCACCCCTTAGGGACTGTAATCTCAGAGCCCTTCATGACAAAACAGTATTATGTAGTATTCTAGGCTCCAGACACCCGAGCTGAGGATAACATAGCCCTCAATCTCATGATAGAAGATTCGCCACCTTCCTGATCTCTGAAGGAGAGAGAGCCCCAGCATTAGCTAATCCACTGATTTCCTGATCTCAATTACACTAGCAGAAGGAATAGAGGGGAAGTTGTTAGATGGGATCCATGAAAGTAGAAGAGATCAACTGGGACAGCATCTCAGGTAGAGAGGTCAGTAAGTGCAAAGTCCTTGAGATGGGATCATGCCTGCTGCATCCAAGAGACGGTTAAGAGACTGGTGTAGCTGGGTCAGAGACAGAAAGTAGGACAGTGGTGATAGATGGGGTTCCAGAGTAGCAGTAATTGGGGCCAGATCATCCTATAAGGGCACAGACTACGGGAAGACAAGGGTCAAAGCAGGAAGGCCAATTAAGAGAGATGCTGATGGCTTGGTCCTAGGATGGTGGAGGTTGGAAGAAGTTGTTGGATTCTAAATATATTTTGCATATAGAATAGGCAGGATTTGCTAATATATTAGTTATATGGAGTAAGAGAGGAATCAGGGACAACTCCAAGGTTGTTGACCTGAACCATTGTAATGCTAGAGGTGCCATTTATCCATGCTTCCACGCATGCATCCATCCTTCCCTCAGTCTTTCCACCCATTCGTCCATCCATCGTCACAAAACATTAATAGAGCACTTCCTCAAAGCCATGCCAAGTCATGTGAAAACATAGATAAAAGGTGCATGTTCTCCCCAAAGTCCACCTATCACTAATACTTATATGTTTCTATATGACAGGCACTGTTCTAAGTGTCCTACAAATATTAACTCATTTATCCCCCCAAACAACTCTAAAAGGCACTATTATTATCCCCATTTCATATGTGAGGAAACTGTCCTTAGAAGGTGCAGACTCAATTTGACTCCTGTTTCAACATTATGAAAATAGCCCTGGTTAGGTTACAGCAGTGTCGACTTGAAACAAATACTTTTCAGGATGATTTTTTTAAAATTTTATTTTAGGAAAAACATTTCTTTCAGGTGGCGCTGTAGAGAGGAAAGAGTATTAATCTAAAATTCAAGAACTTGGGTTCTGTGGTTAGCTGTATGGCTTTTGACAAGTTCCTTCCCCTCTCTGGGCTTCACTTTTCTCCTCTCCAAAAGAGGATTGTATCTAAGTGTGGTGGGGTGAGGGGGAAGGACAGTGGTGGTAATGACTAGATTTATCAGAATCAATTAATACAGTTGTGCAGGTTGTACACTGCACAACTCCCAGGGCCACCACGTACATAGGCTAAAGGTGAATGGGGTCACCTGATGTTGTTCAACATGACGGCCCTTCTCTTAGGTGCCTTCTGCCTCCAATGATTTTGTAATTCGGTGATAGTTTCCTCTATTCAGAAATGATACACTATTCTTTGCGTTGATGGGAGACCATATTTCCCCCCCCCAAATTTTTTAGCCTCTCTAAATTTGGGGTACAACTTAATTGCGCTCAGAACTTTCCATGCAGAAAACAGTCTTCTCCAAACTCCTTCAGCATCTCTGCTTGTTTTCAAAATTTCCCCAGAGAAATCTCCCCACTGTGGAGGAATTTGTGCCTACTGAAACAGGCAGAACAATTTGAAATTCTGTATCTTCACAGTTTAATCATTTCAAGCCAAGCCCAAAGTGCACTGGTAGTAGGATAGGAAAGGAATCTGCCATGGAGGCATGTAAGTAGCCTTAGGCAAGAGCAAAGTGGGGGAACCCCACTCTGCCACATGTTCCAGGGACCCAGAAAGGAGTAGTAATAGGCCTCATCGCCCCCCTTCTCATTTCTCTTCAACTCACTGACTGATGCCTGAAATCTTTTTTTATTAAAATGCAGCCTTTGGAGACTTCTGCTTCTACTGGCAAAATACAAATGTACCATTCAGACTGAGTTTCCTCAGTTGAGAACCTAGGTCTCAAAGTATTCTAATAGATAGTAAAAATCTAAAAGTGAATAAAACATCATCTTAATAGAGTTTCTTCCATTACGTAAATATCATGTGCTCATTATAGAAACTCTAGAAGATAAAATTTTAACATAGTATTTTTTTGGTTTTCTTTGGTGTGCCCATTTCTCTTAATTTTAAATTTAATACAGTTTTTATTTTTGCCTTCTTTCAATCTATTCGACAGAATCACCCAGGATATAAATTTTATGAATATTTTAACTTTTTGTGGACATGTATACACTACCAAATGTAATATAGATAGCTAGTGGGAAGCAGCCACATGGCACAGGGAGATCAGCTCGGTGCTTTGTGACCACCTAGAGGGGTGGGATAGGGAGGGTGGGAGGGAGACGCAAGAGGGAGGAGATATGGGGACATATGTATATGTATAGCTGATTCATTTTGTTATAAAGCAGCAACTAACACACCATTATAAAGCAATTATACTCCAATAAAGATGTTAAAAAATTTTTTTAATAAATAATAAGACTAAGAACCTCTAAATAAATAAATAGCTGATGGTTCTGTTATAAACAATTTATCCCTTTTTATCACAGCCTCTTCATAACATAATTTTTAATTAAAAGTTTTATTGAGATCATTATGGATTCACATACAGTTGTAAGAAAAATACAGAGTGCTCTTCACCCAGTTTCCCCCAGTGGTAACACCTTGCCAAAATATAGTAAAATATTATACCAGAATATTGACACTGACACAATTCACTGATCTTATTCAGATTTCTCCAGTTTTACTTATAACTCATCTGTGTCTGTGTGTGTATGTGTGTGCATTTAACTTAATACAATTTTATCAGACCTGCAGATTCCTACATCCATCACAATCAAGATACTGAACAGGTCCATCACTGCAAGGATTTCCCATGTTGCCCTTTGATAACCATACCAACATCCCTCCTTTTCCCACCCCAGTCCCTAACTCTGGGCATTCACTAATCTGCTTTACATTTCTAAAACAGTGTCTTTTCAAAAATATTCTATCAATGGAATCATGCAGTACATAACATTTTGTGATTGACTTTTTTTCTCTCAGCTTAACTCCTGGAGATTCATCTAATTTTTTGCATGTATCAATAATGTATTCCTATGGAAAACAGTGTGGAGGTACAGAGGTTCCTCAAGAAATTAAAAATAGAATTACCATATGATCTAGCAATTCCACTGCTGGGTATATATCTAAAGGAAATGAAATCAGTGTCTTGAAGAGATAACTATATCTGCACCCACATGTTAATTGCAGCATTAGTCACAACAGCCAAGACATGGAAACAACCTAAGTGTCCATCAACAGATGAATGGATAAAGCGGCTGTGATACATACACACACACACACACACACACACACACACACACACACACACAAGGGAATACTATTTCTCTCATTTGCAACATTATGCTGAGTGAAATAAGACAGACAGAGAAAGACAAATACTGCATGGCATCACTTATATGTGGAATAATTTTTTAAAAAGTCAAACTCATAGAAATAGAGAGTAGAAAAGTGATTTCCGGGGGCTAGCGTGGTGGGGGGGGTGCTGTGGGAGAAATAGGAAGAGATTGGTAAAAAGGTACAAACTTTCAGCTATAGGATGAATAACAGGAAAACAATCATTTGTTCCTTTTTATTGCTGAGTAGTACCTCATGCTATGTATGTTTAAACCAACCACAGTTGGTTTAAACTTTCACTTGTTGAAGAATATCTGTGCTATTTACAGTTTGGGGCTCTTACTAATAAAGCTGCTATATACAGGATTTTTTTTTTTTTTGGTGGACATAAGTTTTCATTTCTCTGAGATAAATGTCAAGAGCACAATTGCAGGATCATGTAATACTTGCATGTTTAATTTTATTAGAAACCGCCAAACTGTTTTCCAGAGTGGCTGTATCGTTTTACACTCTCACCAACAATGACGGATTCAGTTTCTCCATATTCTCACGAGCATTAAGCGTTGTCACTCTTTTTTATTTTGATCATTCTGATAGATGTGTAGTGATATCTCATTGTGGTTGAATTGGGGGGATCTTTTTAACTACAAGTTCAATTTTTTAACCATTAGAGGGCTATTGAGATTATCTGCTTCGTCTTGGTTGAGTTTTGGTAGTATACAGCTTTTGAGGCATTGGTCTATTTCTTCTAAGTTGTTTAATTTATGAGCTTAAATTAAAGCGTTGTAGGATTTCCTTATAACTTGTTAATGGCCCCAGAGTCTTTAGCGATATACCAGAATATGTAGTGATATAAGTAGTATATCACATTCCTGATATTGGCGATTTGTGTCTTCTCTTTTTTTATTTTTGTCAGTCTTGCTGGAAATTTTTCTAGCTTCCTAATATTTCATTGTGTGGCTTTGAAAGAGTTTTGTAGCCCAAGTGTTCAATAATAGGGAAATGGTTCTTCCTGAAAGAAAACTCTCCATGCATAAAAGTCATTTCCATAATTTGTATTCTAAATCATAGGGTATATTCCCAGACTGGAAACAGTGTTTCCAAGAGTACATTTTTAAAGGTTCCCAATTAGGACATCTTGACAGTGTTCTGATTATCGATAGCTGTGTCACAAACAACCCTGCACTTGGTGGCATAAAACAGCAATCGCATATCGTCTCACATGGTTGCACTCAGACCATGGCTGGGGCTGGAGTCGCATTGAAGGCTTCCTCATTCACATGCCTGGCAGGTGACGCTGGCTGTGAGCAGGGGCCTCAGACATCCTATTGACGCGAACAGCTACATGAGGTTTTTCCACGTGGCCTGGGATCAAACCTGTAGCTGGAATCCAAGAGCAAGTGTCCCAAGAGAGCCCAGGCTGATGCTGTGTTGCCTCTTATGACCTAGCCCTGGATGTCACACATCATCACTTCTGCCAAATTCTATTTGTGAGAAGTCAGTCACCAAGACCAGCTCATATTCAAGAGGAAGGGAATTGGACTTGGTGGGTGGAGTGTCAACAGATTTGAAAACATATTTTAAAGTCACCACATAGAGGAAGGAAAAGTGTGGGGAGTGGCTGGCCAGAGAGGGGAGAAACATGGCAGATGGAGATATTATAAGTACTCAGTGACCAGCTCTGTATGCAAGAGAAGAAAAGGTAAGACAAACCTCACCTATTGCAGGATAGGGTTTGGTAGGTGAGCTATAGGAGTGGCCCTCTGCAATTTGTGTAATGACACCCGGGAATCATAAAATCCCTTGACATGAAAAAGTGGCTTCTTTCAACCAGCGGGGTGAATTCTGCATTGCTTATTAGATTAGAAAGACTAAATTTCTCTAGAAATTCTGGACTAGGAAGGGAAAAAATATGGCTGTGGTATATTTTTGCCTACACCCATGCTTTAATAAGCTCCTCTCCATGTAAAACCTTATTATATTTCTTAGAGAAATCAATGACAAATTATTGAATGCAGCACCCAGAACAGAACATTTCCAGTGGTATTTGGCATTATCAGAGTACAACGGGGACATTGTGAGATCCTGACTAAGGTGGCCTAGCTGTTCAATTCGAATATTTCATCCCTGTAATGACTCAGGAAGCAGAAGGGAGGCGTGAGCTCGTGCTAGCAGTTTTCCTCATATGTAAAAATGGCATGTCTCATGTCCTGATTAGAGGATGAATGAAGCTTTTTGATGGATGATGCACTTACTTTTTTGTTCCAAAGTCTCCTACCTTTTAGGAGAATTCTATCTAATAGGTTTAATAATTAAACTAGGCTTGGATGTAGACAGAAAACAGCGTAGTCTATCGACCACTGAACTTCAAATTTAGATTCCCTGTTTTGTCCTCTGTCTCCATTTATGCTACATGAAATTTCAGTTAGGTTCTTCAGCTTTTCAGCTCAGCCTAGGATAATAAAACATCCCTCAATCATTTTCAGGTAAAAAAAAAAAGATATAATAATAAAGAGTGTCATTTTCTAGGGATTTTCAAAAATCTAGTCTATAGTCATATCCAAATGCTAAACTATCATTCACTTATTTTTTTTTTTCCTTCTGCCACATCAGCCCTTCCCTGGGCAGCTGGGCAGAGGAGCAGAGTGGATCTTTACCTTCTCCCTTCGTTCTCCCTCCATCGCTTTCTGGATGTAATTTGGGTCACTGCAGGGCTGGAAAGAAATTAGGGAGGAGAGGCAAGGGGCAGGAAACTTCTTTCTTCACTGATACCATTGTGACTGTCATTGGATCTTCTGCGTGTAGCAATTCTCTTTTTCTTGGGGACTTTTGAGTGTTCTTTGGAGACACCTCCCCCATCACCAGGAATCCCTCTAGTCTGCATTTCCCTTAAGTGGACAAGTCTTCCTTCCTCTGGTAACTCACAGCCTTGCCCTCCACTCCGAGCCTGAAGTCCACCCTCTGTTGGGGTCACCTTGTCCTGGTTGGGAAGAGTCCCGTTAGCAACTCTACGTCCGGCACACAGAGACCGCCCTAGCTTTTGCCCTTCCTACTCTGGCCTTTCCAGTATAGTCCTGTCTTTGCCTTGGGGCCAGGCAGTGAGAGTTCAAGACCCACTCCACAGCCCCTCAGGCACAACTGGATCAGGCACCTAGCTCCTAAAGACCCCAACTCCAGGGTCACATGGAATTCCCTCATGCGATGCTCTCCCAGCCCATCTGATCTGAGGCCCCCCCATGGGGCGAGGAGGCAGAACACACTAATGACTCTGCAAAGCAATCCTCCACATCGTCCTTAACCGAATTCTATAGAGGTAGCCTGTGTCGCGGGGCCACTGCCGGCTGAAGCAGGCTCACCGTCTCTTAGCATGTCCTGTGCCTGGCGTGAGACCATGCATCTTAATTAAGGATGTTCATGTACTCGGCAAGTCTCATGCTGTTCTTGGCCTCTGTCGTCTCTGCAAAAAGTCTGAGCAACATCTATTTAAACACAATTGTTCTTTGACATCTCACTTCACTGGAGATACTGTCTAGGAAGCAAGAAAAAGAAGACCCTAATAGAAAGAGACCTGGCAAGCCCCTACGATGAGGGATGTTAAGGAAACCTTACTGTTTGTTTCAAGCCTCAGACAAACCATTTCATGTGATCATCTTTTTGTTTGTTTCAAATTATATTTATTTTGTTATTAATAGGGTTAAACCTCGTTTTGAATGTCATTACCCATTTTTTATTTCTTTATACATTGCCCATTAATGAGCCAAGCCCATTTTCTTATTGGTTAATGAGAGCTTTGTATCTTTTTAAAATTAATTAATTGATTAATTAATTTATGGCTGGGTTGGGTCTTTGTTGCTGCGCACGGGCTTTCTCTAGTTTCGGTGAGCAGGGGCTACTCTTCGTTGCAGTGCACGGGCTCTAGGCGTGCCGGCTTCAGTAGTTGTGGCTCGCAGGCTCGGTAGTCGTGGCGCACCGACTTAGTTACTCCGTGGCATGTGGGATCTTCCCGGACCAGGGCTCAAACCTGTGTCCCCTGCATTGGCAAGTGGATTCTTAACCACTGCGCCACCAGGGAAGCCCTAGCTCTTTGTACTTTTTTTTTTTTTTTTTTTTTTTTTTTGTGGTACGCGGGCCTCTGGTTGGCGACAGGCAAAGGAGGCACTTAACCAGGTTGTAAAGAAGGAGAATCTACTGGAAGACTGGCCGGGGCACAGCCCCCCGGGCTGACCGCTGCTCTGGGAGGCCCCGCCAGCACCTTCATCCGGGTACGAGAGACCCAGAGACGGGCCAGAAGTCGCTAGGAGAAGCACGGGGGTAAACAGAGCTTTGGCCCCTCCCTGCCCCTTCCTGACATCTTTTCTGCAGATGCAGAAATGGAGTGATTGATCCTAGATTTTTTTTTTCCCTCTCTCTGGCAGAGCCAGCCAACTAGTTTAGACATTTCTATTAGATTAGGAGCCAGGAAATGAGAAAAACTCTGCCTCATAAAGGAATTGTTCTCAGGTCACATGCCTGCCTGGTAGAAACGCAGAGAAATAAACAGGAATGTTTTGTCCGGGGGGAAATCCAAATGAATGATCACCTTTGCGCTCTGGCTGCTCTTCCTACCGCCTCACACTGCCTCTGGCCCTCCCCACCCCCCCCCCCACGCTTCCCCAGCCATCCTGTGGAGTCCTCAAACATGGCAACCTTAGAATCATTCTGTCACAGGATCACCCAAGCACAGAATCGCAGCATCTCAGAACGTTAAATGCTTGATGTAGTAGAACAGCATGTACTCTGAGTTGGGCAGGACGAAGGTACAAATGCTAGTTTGCTGCATAACAGCTGTGCGACCGCAGGAAAATCAGCCAGCCTCCTGTAGCCCGGGTGTCCTTATCTGTAAAATAGGGACAGAAGCAGCGATGATCAAGTCGGATAACGCCTCCGTAGCATCCACCACAGCGCACATGATAGGAATTCAACAACCTCGAATCCCTTGAGATTAGATGTTCAGCACCTTGAAATCCTAGAATATTAGCAATTTTAAAAAGCAGGCACTTTCTAATTCAATTTCCTGTGGCATTTATTAATTTCCTGTAAACAATCTGTAGGCCGCCGTGTTCCTTTTTTTTTTTTTTTTTTTCGGTACGCGGGCCTCTCACTGTTGTGGCCTCTCCCGTTGCGGAGCACAGGCTCCGGACGCGCAGGCTCAGCGGCCGTGGCTCACGGGCCCAGCCGCTCTCTGCGGCATGTGGGATCTTCCCGGACCGGGACACGAACCCGTGTCCCTTGCATCGGCAGGCGGACTCTCCACCACTGCGCCACCAGGGAAGCCCAGCTCTGTTCCTTTTAAAAAACAGCATTGAAATCTGGAGTGGTCTGCCCAGTGCAGAATAAAGAGGGTCTAATAGGACGGAAACATCAGAATGATAACCTTGGTGAGCGAGCCAAAACCCTCAAGTCGAACCTGAGGTCCCTATTTGTTGATATTCATGCAACTGTTTCGGGAGCTTAAGTGGAGAAGTTTACCTTCATTCCACTATATTCCGTCTCATCAGATGTGACCTGTGATTCCAGCCAGTGCGGACATGCTATCATGACTCTCTTTCCCACCTGCTCCCCATCCGGGGGTGGAGAAGAGATTCTAGATGAATTACCTTCCAAGGCATTGATTAGCCACATTTGCTGATGATCATTAAAAATCCTTTCACATGGCTGTGACTTTTTCTCTCTGGCACTCTCCTTTGCCAAAGCTCTTCTATCTGTGCTCCGGAAACTGGAAGCCTAGCAAGTAAGGCTTACCTCTCTTCTCCCCATTCCATGTAAGAGGGTTCAGTTGAGAGCAAGCCCGGGTGGTCCTCCATGCCCTGTTTTTCCCCTACGTGGCAGCCAGGGGAGGGAAGGGGAGAAAAGGCACCAGCAAACTTAATGACCATCCTCTGATTGATTCTCCATTGGGACTGGCTGGTGTAGGGAGATGGACTCTGATCTAAAGACATATGTGTGTAAGAATTTAGGATAAATGCTTTTTCCTGTGGTCCAACAGAGCTTAGCAAGAGCTCTGTTTTGGGGGTCCAGGCTCCATGCCGGGCTAACGTTAGTCACTTTACTTTGCCCTAGAGAGGGCATCTCCTCCAGAAACTCATCATGATGAGTGCCTAGGGTGTTGTTCAGAATTAGAGCATTCTTAGGCTTCATACTACCCCATTAACACTGGCACCGCCTCTTGATGTTTCAAGTCATTGCTGATGGCCAAAGTCTTTACCAACAGTTGAACAAGGTAGGGTGAGTTTAGACCCTGTAGAACATAGCTAAAGAATCATACCTTGTGCCTTATAATCATGGAACTTCCAGAAACTGGCATTCATTTCCGTCCTGTATCCAGGCGGTCATCCACATCTACTTGGATATGCCTAATTACAGGAAGGTCACTAGTTGGTAGACATCCACTTAACGTCTCACTAATCCCTAAAGTCAACTTTAAATAAAAAAGAATCTGTGTTCTTATAATTAAGAGTGTTAGTCAATGCCTGAGCTCAAAGCAGTAAATTCATATTCAAACCACTCCCTCTGCTGTATTTGCACTTGATAGATTTATTCCACTTGATAGATGCTCAATAAATACATGCTTAATAAATTTAATAGTGTTGTTTACTGCCCTGAAGGCACAGTGGGTCATTTTCATATAAGTGCCCACTCGTGTCGGGAGATTTGAAAGATGTATTATGTCAGTACAAGAAAATTTTCTTTCATTCAATTTTCTCAGCATTTAAATAAATAAATACTATCCTGCCAGGCAGTGTGGAAGATGCTGGGAAAAATATAACTAAGAAATGTCCTTTGACCTTGAGGATTCTAAATTCTCAAGTAAGGAGAAAGGATATACACTTAGATACTTATTTTTTCAATATGACAGAGTTATACAGAGCAATGTACCAAGTGTCATGGGAGTGGAAGGCAGAGAAAAAACTCTAACACATAGACATAGAACCAACCGAGCACACTTAGGTTCTCCTGTGATGGGGGTTGAGGATGTTGATACCAACCCAACATAATCAGGTATGGTCATTCTGCTATCACTCTGTTCCTGTCTCAATCACTGGTATAAGCAATGGCTAAAACCCTGAAGTAGTCTGATCCCCAGCTCCTCAGTTCCCCAAAGGTGTGAGTAGTTCAAGAGCAAAGGAAAACCTGAAATTTGTCATATGCCAGTCATTAGCAAACACCAAACATCTCCGGTGTTCCAAGCCTGGTAGTGGGAGGACAAAGAGATGTGACCAACAAAACCCTTACCTCAGAGAGCACAGAGTCTGGTCCCAGACACTGACAAGAAAGTAAACATACCATGCACAGAACAACAAAACTCAAAACACGGAAAAACATAGTGCCTTAGAATATATTTCTTCTTACATGTAATTTTACTTATGTGAAAAGTCTATGGTAGACAGTTTGATTTAGAAGGAAGAAGAAAAATAGAAAAGGAATCTGCTGAGGAAAATTCACTTTTGCTTTTGACACTTTCTTCTTACTTAAGATTCCTTTTTGTGGTCTTGATGCCTGGAGCTGCAGCAGCCATATTGCGAACATGAGGAAAAGCCAAGTGACTCCAGAGATACCACCAGCCCAGCACCCTCACATCACTGAGCCAATGAACATACCCTGGAAGCACCTTCCCAAAATTTGTGTTATATGAAAAATGTAATGATTTTCTTGCTTAGGCTGCTGTTAGTCTGATTTTATGTTACATGTAGTCAAAAGCATTCCTAAATGATACAAAGTCTTACAAAAGTAAAAACTTGAAATTTTACATAGATAGATATAGATATATAACTATATATATACATATACATGTATGTGTATATATATATATAATTAATTACCTTTCATTTAAAGATTACATGATAGAAAAACATTAAGCATGTAAATACATGCATGTAAGTAAAGAACAGGCATGGCCCCTTTCCTCATTCATATGTACTGAGGTTGGAAGGTATCATTACACTTGTAACTGGAAAATCTCAGCTTGCTCAGTTATTAGCTTGGTAGACTAGATTCATTCAGTCAATCATCTCCAGGGGAAAGACAGTATTTCCAAGGGAGTGAAAGTATATGAAGAAATATAATTGGACATGAGATTGTCCTGAAATATCTAGGATAGATGGCAAATAGTACCTAGAATGCGAGTATTTTGCATTACATGTGATTGTCTCTGTCTACTCACATACAAAGATGTTTGAGCTCCCATGTCAATGGCTGCTCATGGATAGTTCAGACACCTCCTGCCCGCCCACTTCACCATGCAAGCAGCAGTCCCAGCACTAGGCTCCTGGCCAATAACAGACCTTCTTTAAAGGGCACTGGGGACACTTAAAGAGGAGTTCTGTAGACATTTTAGTGCCTGTTTAAGGCCATCTCTTTAAATACCCCAAAGATGTATAAAGAGAGTGTAGATTCTAAAAATGGTTTTTGCCTCTAGAAAAGTACTAATAGACTTCCTATCACTTAGACTCTCTAGGATATCTTATTCCCTGAAATCTTTTTAAAAAGTGTATCTTATCTTCATAGCATTGCCCTCTGTGTGCCTTTGTTTCACCATGACTTGAAAGTATTATTTTTCCTCCCAAGAGCTAGTTTTTCCTAGTGTTTTTAAATAGTAGAGTCCTTTTATTTACTGGAGTGCAGAAAAGGGATTTAATTTTTTTCTCAAATAGAAAATGTCTTTCCGTGAATCAAGCACATTCTTGCTACCTAAACACAGTTTCAGGCACAACCCCTACGCAAAGCATTCACAAGTTAATAACTTGTTGCAGGTATAATCCACCCTGGCAGGGTAAGTCCAGAGTAATCCTTTGGAAGAAGTAGCTGCTGACTTGGGAGATGCTGCAATTCTGCAGGGTCAGGCAGCGCAAGGCATTAGGCCACGTGCCACAGAGCTGCAGAAGTGGACATTCTCCGTAAGAGATGTTGTGATGTGCTGGAAAACAGGTTCGCAGCAAAGAACACATGGAAAAACAGTGGGATCCAGGAGGATATCAGCAGACAGGCTTCAGGTTGCAGAAGCGGGGGTGATGTTGAGAGGAAAAGATGAGAGACTGCCCGGGCTGGATCCCAGCCCCAAAGCTCAGCCGAGACACCAACTCCTTGATGCGAGATTTTCCTGGGCACCTGCTAGGGTCAGAGTCAGAGAGTGAAGCCCGGGACCAGACCAGAGAGATGGTGAGCTAGGTCGGATGTAAGAGATACACAGGCAAGACAAAGGATGGGGCAGGAATGTGAGCATTTCATTATAAAGCCCAAGTCTGAGAGTAATTGGTCGGGCAGGGATGGGTAGACAGCAAAGAGCCCAGTTAGTCGGGCAGGGATGGGTAGACAGCAAAGAGCCCAGTTAGTGGCAGGGCCAGAATCCCAAGGTGGGTCTTTCTGAGACCTGAATCAAAGTGAGAACACGGACATACGATGGGTCTGTCGTGCAAGGTCAAAGAGACAGAAGTGGGTCACAGAGAAAACAGCTTAGCTCGAGAACATTGGCTTAGCTCCCAGGCAGGATTCCTTGGCATAAGACAGCCTTATCACAGCTATCCTTCATCACACCCAGCTCCTGCTTGCTGCTGTTAACCCTTTTCTTCTTCCTGTTGCCTCTATGTCTTCCTCTGGAGGCACACCACCATTAGCCTTTCAACCTAATAAACCCACCCCAGCAGTTAGTGACTTAAAACAGATCCACTTCTGTGCATTGGATGGGAGTTTGCTGATTAGGACCCCTTAACTCGGCTGTGATTTACAGGGGGTGATTCTGGCCACAGGCAGGAGTTTACAGAAGTGGCAAGGCCTCAGCTTTGGGGACCAAGACAAGATCATCTCCTAGAGAGAGGCCTTGGACTTATAAACAAAGTAAGACCACTGTCTCATTGGACGTGAGCTTCTCCTTAAGAGATAGAGTGTATGTCCAATAGGTCTCAACAATGACGAGAACAAACCCGAAGGTCCTGCCCTCATCTCCATGAGTCAAGGGTCTGTGGTGAGCAGCCAGTTCAGCTGAGTTTCTTCAGCTTTCCAGAAAAAAAAATGTATGGTCCTTCTAGTTGACCTGTCAAGACAAAGGCCCTTGGTCCTGTAAGACTGAGTGTCAGATACACATGGCAAAGACTTGGGCACAGGGCTTTCTCTAGGAAGGACTGCTTGATGCCTTTCTATGTAGCATCGAATCCACTGTCCACTGGTACCATTTTGTCTTTGAACTTCAGCTTCAATATTAAGTGTCCTGTCTTATTTTACTGTGCCTGAGACCACTTCTTGCTTTCTTTTTCAATTCTCCAGACATCCTGAAATAGGCCTTATTCCCCCAACTCTGCTAGATTCTGCCTCCCCGGCTGAATTCTGCACAGAAGGGTTTTCTTTTAGATTAGTGTCCAGCTTCCTACCTCTGCCTACTGCTGCCATCTTGGAATTCTTGTCCACCCCTCCATTCATCCATGAGGTGTTTAATGAGCACTTACAGTGTGCTAGGTGCTGGGGACACAGATATAACCCCTAATGCTGTGTTGTAGTCATTGGCAGAGACCTTTAAATATTCCTGATGTCAATGACCTGCCTTCCTCGTCCTTCTTGCCAACGGGCAAAACCCGTCTGCCTATGTGTTCTCCCAACCACAGACGTGTGGCCTGTGGTTCCCGTGATACTACTGAGTGTGGCTCAGATTAAGCCAGGCAGGAAGAAAGGGGGGGTCTTGATTGGAGCAAAGAGCTGTGCTCATCTTGTCACTTCGCTCCACCCACAGCGGGGCGGGCACAGCTCTTCTTTATGTAGAAATCGTCACTGTGTTTTGTCCTCTGCGCCTGCCAGGGACACTCTTTCTCCAATATCCACAGCGCCTTCCATCACCTCTTAAGGTCTTTCCTCAAACGCCGCCCTCTCCGCGCAGCCTTCCTTGATGGCACATTAAAAATGTCAAGCACCTTTTCCGCCGCCACATACCCGCTTCCCCTGCCCTGCGGTATTTCTCCCCATGACCACTATCACCGTGTCATTCTACATATAGTACTTATTCGTTTGTCATTGTCTCCTGCGTTAGAACGTTAGTTCCGGGAAAGCAGGGTTTCGCCTGTCTTATTCGGTGCTGTCTAGAAGTGGAGCTGGCAGAGTAGGTGCTCGAAGGATGTTTACGGAATAAAGAAAGAAGAACGTCTATAATCTATCACGCACTGGCCCAGGGACTCTCGCTCTTTTATCTTATTCAATCCTCTCTCCACCCTGTTGTTATCCTCCATCTACTAGAGTCAGAGCCGTCATGTAATGTGTGTGAGGTCCCTTACTTGAAGATCTGGGCCTGGGATGTGAGCCCACGCCCGCCACCAAAGTTCCTATATTTCTCTAACATAAGTGGCCTCGTTGTAAAGATAAACAGAAAGATGAGGAGACAGAGAGAAAACAACAACACGCATCTGAGCCCTGGCGCTTCCAAGTAGCCTATGAAGAGTTCCACGGCTGGAAAAGCCTCATGACCACCTTTGGCTTTCGTTTGTCCATGGAACCGTCAAGCACAGCTTCACCAAAGTGCGTTCCACGACGCACGTACATTCTGAAGGCCCAGCGAGAGCCTCCGTGGATTGGGGCCATTTCTCCATGGGAATCACGTGTCACCAGCACCCCCCATGCCGCTGGCTTCTCGGAGCTGTAAATAGATGAAAGACGCGTAAGACACACAGCACTTGCTAGTCTGCCCGAGGGGAGGAGGAGAACACTGCCCAGCAAATCAGGCCTGTTTAAAATCCTTCTTAAGGAAATGCATGATTTATGAGCCATTTAGAACACGGCACTGCATGCCCGTGTGTTCTAAATGAGTTCGACAGAGCAGCAGTTGTTGGTAGGCAAGATGTGGGACCTCTGTGCGTGGCTTCCTCTTCCTGTTTCTAAAAGAGGAGGCGGGTGGCAAAGCAATCTCAGGGCTAACGATGGGAAAGAGAGGCTGTTTTGAGAGAAGTATGATTGAACCTTTCCAGCCACGGAATTTGAATACCTTCAATGGGACAGGTGTTTTTTTCTAAATTTTTTATTGAAGTATGGTTGATTTACAGTGTTGTGAGGGTCTCTGGTATATAGCGAAGTGCTTCAGTTATGTATATATACACATATGTATGTATATATACACACATACACATTCTTTCTCATATTCTTTTCCATTACGGTTTGTTACGGGATATTGAATATAGTTCCCTGTGCTCTACAGTAGGACCTTGCTCTTTATCCATTGTCTATATAACAGTTTGCATCCGCGAATCCCAAACTCCTAATTTATCCCTCCCCCACCCCCACCCCCTTCCCCCTTTGGTAACCCTACGTTTCTTTTCTATGCAATTAGACTGTTTTGATGTTTGATAGTGTCACTGAGACTTAGCACTCTACACAAAGAGCTCGATATTAAAAGCGCCAAGATTGTGAAGGGCTTGTTTAGTCCACAGACAAAAGCAAACGTCCCATCAACATCACCTTGAAAGCACCTGCAGGCCCCATGTGCTGCTTTGAAATCCGCTTAGCCTCTGGACCATAAGTCCCTTCCAAAGAGACCCTGCAGGACTGTCCCTTAGGTCAGCACAGGGCTGTGGTTGACTGACAGTGACTCTGCATGTCTGCTAACCAGCCAGGTGACCTACAGGACATAGACGTCTCATGTCTTCATTTTCTCAACTGTAAAATAACAGGGCTGGGCAAGTAAAATTCTCTGCACTGTTCAACTAGACCATTCCTGTTCTCATGACGCCTGTGATTGGCATATTACATTATTTTGACGTATCAGTAACCCCGACTGTCCTCCCTCCCCACTTATTCTGAATGAGAGTTTTCTGCCTTCTCTAACTCACCCAAAATGGTGGCTGATTATCTGACATGTTCAAGAACGATGAATAAATAGGTAGTGACTGAGACAAGGCCACTTGCTAAGTGTCCGCTGGTAATTTTTCTAATTCCTCTAGGTCTCAGTGCTGCTAAGGCTTGATTATTTACAGGAAAAAAAAAACAACAACAACAGACAAAGTTGCTCAAGAATGGGTGATGTAACAAATAACTAGGACACACTTCACAAATAGCGTTGGGTTTCTCCAGATTTAAATGTATCAAAAGACTGAACTGTAAGGAACAGTTCAAAACTGTTGAAAGGGAGACATCTTGGGTATTGAGCCACAACTTTGGGTGAGTTTGCGGGCGGCTCTGATAGTGATCCGCACCGTCATTTCCTTTCTGTGTCCTCCTTCAGAACGACAAACTTGGCTGCAAGAGCCCACTGCTGGTACAGCTACTGCCAACGAGCTAATTGAGTTTGTTGGCCTTGAAAAGGCATCAGTGTAGTAATGAGATGAGGTAATGCTGTGTTCCTTTCCTCTGGTTTCCCTCTCTGCCATTACTGAGGCTTTATTTATGAGACCGGAAACAAAAGCAAAACACAAGTCACATCATTAGATGTGACTTGGGTGAGGCTGGAAGAGAGCATGGCTTAGTTTTCCAATACATCTGAGATGCAGGGGTTCGAGTTGAGCAAGGGCAGCCCCGGAAGGCAGGTGAGCGTGCCCCCTCTGGGGTTCCTGAGGGCCTGATGGGCGTGGCTGCAAGAAGAACGCATGCCCAGGGTTGACATCTGGAAGTAGGGAGCTGCAGACTGAGAAAAGGCTGGTTACACAGTCACCAGTTATAAACAGAATCAGAATGGCACAAGGCAAGGTCAAATTGACCCAGCAGACACGGAGAGCAGTTTGGAACGAGGGGAGGGCGGGAGTCCCTCCGATCCAACGTCGAAGGAAGAGGACCATGTCTGTCTGGCTGCACCATGGAGGTGGCATGTCTGTCACAGGCCAAGCAGGTGCCATGCAGGGAAATCCATCAGGGCTGCGGAAGGAAGAGCAGAAATAAACCCAGGCAACGAGTCATGGGAAATTCACTGAGCCTCTCTGTGCCAGAGGCTGGGCTACAGGAAGCCAGGCAGAGCACCTGCCCTCGAGGAATGTACCTTCTAGTGGTGAAAAAGAATGAATGGGGCATAAAGACAGACAGACCAATGGAATAAAAAAGAGAGCCCAGAAAAATACCCTCAAGAGTGGTCAAATGATTTTCTTCATGAGTGCCAAGACCATTCAATGGAGAAACAATATTTTTTAACACACGGTGCTGGGAAAATTGGACGGCCACAAGCAAAAGGATAATGTCGGACCCTTACCTGACTTACATCATCTGCAAAAATTAACTCAAACCGGATCAAAGGCCTCAATGCCAGCGCTAAAACTGTAGAACTCTTCAATGAAAACATAGGGGAGAATGAACTGATGGGTATAAAACTAAGTGAAAAAGATCACCTCAGCTACACCCAAGTGGGACAAAGAAGATGGAACAGAGAATTGGACAGAGCTGGAGGGGCTGGTCAGGGAGACTGTCTCAGGGAGGGTGTGACGGAGTTGAGCTCTGAAAGATGAAAATGTGCCAGCCCTGTCACGAGCAGGGGAAGTGCTGCAGGCAGGAGGAAGATAAACCACAAAGGCCTTAAGAAAGGCACAGGCTTGATGTTCTGGTGGCCAGTGTACCCGGATGGAGGTTCATGAGGGAGACGAGCTGGGAAGCAGAAGCAGGGACCGGGCGGTGGGGGCCTAGGGGACCACGGTGAGGCGCTCACGTTTCACTCTCAGGGAGACGGGAAACCACTGGAGGGTTGACCAGGGGAAGGACGAGATGTCAGGCCTTTGCCCTGTTGTGTGGAGCGTGGCTGATGGGAGGAGACCGTGGGAGCTGGGAGTCCAGCAGGCGCGTGTTCAGACCAGGACTGCGGCAGTGCCCACGGTGAGAGGTGCCTCGATTCTAGACATTTTGGGGGGACTTAGAGCCGATGGGGCTGACTGGTGGGCTGGATGGAAGGCATGCGGGAAGTCGAAAAGAAGAAAACTCAAATCTCAAGGTTCTCGGCCTGAGCAACTGTGTAGATGAAGGTGGTGCCATTTAAGGAAACACAAAAGTTTGTGGTGGGGCCTGATATGTTTGCGGAGAAGTGCAATAGTTCTGCTGGAGCCGTGTTAAGATGGAGGTTTCTATTAAGCCTCCTTATGGAGAATCTGAGTAGGCCGTTGGCTTCATGAGCCTGCAATTCAAGGAAGAGGTCCAAGGTGAAAATAAAAATGCAAGATGTATGTGTGTTTGAACATGAGTGTGTGTGCGTGTGTGTGTGTGTGTGGTGTCTACATATGTTCATACATATACATGACTTTGAATAAGATATGCATGCATTGGAATGATATATGTATGTGCATTTGTTTACAGATGTGAGCGTGCAAGTGTATCATACATTGTATTATGTTATAATACAATATACTATATATAATTCAAAGTCCTGGGAGTGATTGAGATGCCCAGGGCCAATGCCAGACCTGGGAGCACTCAGGGTGGGACCCGCTGGTAGACGGAAGGACAGCAATAGCGACAGAGAAGGCATGGTGAGTACAGGACTGGACTAGAAGGAAGACCAACTGAATCTTGGAAGCCCGAGGAGACGGGGAAGGCTCGGTGGCTTCGAGGACACCGTTGCTGGGACACATAGCTCCCTCTGCTCTCTACCAGGGGCTCGGGAGTGGTAAGCCCGAGAGGCTTGGGCAGAGAAAGCCAGACGAGCTTCCCGGTCTCCTCTGATTGGGGGTGTGTCCCCACCCCTCCCCAGCACAGGGATTTGGACCCTCTCAGCACTCCAGCCTTCAGAATCGTGCAGCAGACAGCCTCGCAACGCCACTCACCCCCGGGGGCAGGAGCCCCATAGCTCACCAGGCTGGTTTAGCACAGCACCTAGGCCAGGCAGCCTTCAGATGTCCAGATGTTCACTGCGGGAGTCTGGGAAGGGGCAAGGAGAGGGAAGAAAGCCCCCGAAAGAGTTCAAGAACAGGAAGTGGCGATCACTGACTGCTGGCAAAATCTGGGCTGGCCTAGCAAGCCACGCCCCCCTCTCTACACCCCAGCCAATCTCCCTTCTTGTCGCGAGACCAGAGGTTGAAACCAGGCTCTGCTTCTCTGGAGCTGTCCAGCTTTTTGAAAAATCACCCAATTGGTGTGAACCTCGGTTCCTCACACCTTATGGAGGCTACTAGAAGACAACAGGAGATAATAGGATAAAGTGAGTAGCGCCCAGCAGGTACAGTGCCTCTGAGAATATAGGGTGTTACCTCAGTCTGTTTTTCACAGAAATCCTTCTGATAAAATTCATAATGAAGTAGAAATATCCATTACGAGTTGCATCCTTCTTTGTCCAAATGCAGGGAACAGAGCCTCTAAATCTACCCCTGGGACGTCTCTTATCTTGCCATCTGATTCTTTAACTTCTGTGCCATAATTAACCCCTTCTTGTGTCGCCTCCTCTTCAGCTACACACTTCCCGCGGTGACCACCTCGTGTAGCAACTACTTCACGTCCCCAGGAGTGCAAATATTTCCTGAGCGAATAAGTGATGGTGATATTTGTGGCCTGACACACAAACATCACATACACACACACACACACACACTGAGTTGCAAAGAATGAGATCATTAAAATACTTTTGACAACACACTGCACAGCTGTATTGTCTGAATCGCTACTTGACAAAATGGGGGGGGGGTGGAAATCATGGAAGTGGATTCTGTGAGCTGAGCCTAAAGTGGAGAATGAAAGTCTTGTTTGTGAAGAGAGGGGAGAGGAAAAAGTGCTTGCTTCCTAATGGAAGAGAGAAATTTCTGCGAGAGGGAAAAAAAAGACAACCGAAAACAAAAGCAAGATGAATCACTTTCATTCTGAAAGGAACACAGTGAAACAATAGTGCTAAATGAGATGGAATTCCCGACAAAGATCTCCTCTGTTCTCCAAGGGCTTTTATGGTGCCATATGTGCTGAGAGTTATGTTTTATCTTCCCAAAAGGAGTCAGCGTACTTTATTTTCTGCGCGGTACCTCTCTCTGCCTCTCCTCCCCACTTGCTGAGATTTAAGTCAACTATTGTAGTGCTCTGTGTCTGATCAGCCTTAAAGATCTGAAAAGCCCTGAGTCTGCAAGAATAAAAAAAGGCCTCCGGTTTGACAGTGATAGATCCCACTTGTCCCCTCGGGATGACATTCCTGCACTAGGAAGACCACAGATCCTTCCGATAACAAGCTCCAGCTCCAGCTTGCGCCTGCGTCTTTATGCAGAGGTCAGGGCACCTGCGGGAGGAAAGGAATTGCCCGGCGAGCTCTGGCTACTTTTACCGAGCCCAGCAGGGATGCTCCATATTAGACGGGACAAGTTTAGGGTGAAAGGGATAGTAGAGATACAGCCTTTGAACTCAAGGATGTTAGCATGGAAAACAAGATTGAAAACACAAAAACGATCCTCTTAACTTAGACCTAAATCCCTACTCAACTACTTTCAAGAAGTGTGCCTCTGCCTCCGTAAATCTCAGTCTCCTCATCTCTCAAATGGGACCTCTGTCACAAAGTGAAGGAGGCCATGCCTGTGAGGCCCTTATCACCGTAGTAAAGGGCTGGAAATATACCACTTGTTGTTGTTATTACTTTGAGAGACTGTGAGATTTGTATATCCTTAGCATTTCTTGGAACAGTTAGTGATTAATACCTTTTTATCTTTAATGAATGAACAATTAGAATACAATTAGGCAAAGAGAATTGCATTACTCTTCTGATTAAAAGCTTGTTACCCAAGGGATGAAGTCCAGACTCTTTAGTGTGGCTTTCCATCTGACCCCAAACTCCCCTGCCAGCCCCTGCCACACCAGGGAGAGCTCTGCAGAGCCACCCCCAATTGTACATGCCGGCTGAGC
Organism: Kogia breviceps; assembly: GCF_026419965.1. Classification (NCBI taxonomy): domain Eukaryota; kingdom Metazoa; phylum Chordata; class Mammalia; order Artiodactyla; family Physeteridae; genus Kogia; species Kogia breviceps. Next base: position 80,235,276 of record NC_081323.1, read on the forward strand.
TACTCACGCACCTGAACTTGCCTTGCATCTGTAAGTCTGCACACAGCATGTGTTCAGTCTTTCCCTTCAGCACCTGTGAGTGAGCTGGAGACCTTCTATACAACTTTCCATGCCCAACCCAAATGCCACTTTCCCTATGAAGCCTTCCTTTCACTGCCCCAAATGCACTGGAAGTTTCTCTCCCCTCTGGGCCCCCACCGTGTTTTACAACAGTGCTTTTTATAGTGTGGTCCCTGTACCAGCAGCAGCGGTATCAGCAGGGAACTTGCTAGAAATGCAAATTGTTGGGCTCTGCCCCAGGCCGACTGAATCAGACACTCTTGGGGTGGGGCCCGTCAACCTCTGTTTTAACAAGCCCTCCAGGCGTTTCCGATGCAAATAATAGAAAACCATCACTTTATGCAAACTTCTACTATAACATGTCTCAGAGTGTATTAAAATCACTTGCCTAAAAACAGGACTGTCCTCCTTGCCTCTCAGCCAAGTTATTTTTCTTGTCCGTGTCCTAATATTTTTTTGAGTTACAGCTGATATACAATATTACACAAGTTACAGGTGTACAATATAGTGATTCACAATTTTTAAATGTTATACTCCATTTATATTTATTATCAAGTACTGGCTATATTCCCTGTGTTCTACAATACACCCTTGCAGCTTATTTTATACTTAATGGCTTGTACCTCTTAATCCACTACCCCTCTATTGCCTCACTTCCCCCTCCCCACTGGTAACCACTAGTTTGCTGTCTATATCTGTGAGTCTGTTTCTCTTTTGTTATATTTACTAGTTCGTTGTGTTTTTTGAATTCCACATGTAAGTGACATCATACAATGTTTGTTTATCTCTGTCTGACTTATTTCACTTAGCAGAATATCCTCCACATCCATCCATGTTGTTGCAAATGACAGAATTTCATTCTTTTTCATGGCTGAGCACTATTCCATTGTGTGTGTGTGTGTGTGTGTGTGTGTGTGTGTGTGTGTGTGTGCGCGCGCACCACATTTTCCTTATCCATTTATCTGTTGATGGACACTTAGGTTGCTTCCATGTCTTAGCAACTATAGATAATGCTGCTATGAACATTGGGGTTCATGTATCTTTTCAAATTAGTGTTTTTGTTTTTTTTTCAGATATATATCCAGGAGTGGAATTGCTGCGTCATATGGTAGTTCTAGGTTTAGTTTTTTGAGAAATCTACATTGTGTCCTAATTTTCCTCATCTGCAAAAATGGGCATAATCATATTACCTTGCAGGAATGCTTAAGAATTAGAAATGATACATATAAAATATGAGATACAGTATCCCAAACACTAATCCCCTCCTGACCCCTTCACCCCTGACTTCCAACTGTTTATTCATGCCGCCTAGCCTATCGGTCATTATCTAAAACTTTCTACTGCCTTGAAAAAGAGACGCAACTGACAGTTCTGTCCCCAGGTGGAGGGAGTCTGTTAGGCTTCTGGGAATTGTAGGAGATGTCCCAGCATGGGCAAGGAGAGCTCAAATCGTTATGAGTGAGTTAAATATAAGTTAACAGGACATAACTTTTCAGCAAGAGGCTGCGACTGGGAGGAGAGAGAGATCATCCATGACTATACACAGGCAGGGATGAGTCAGGCTGAGGTCAGGTAAGGACTACTGGGGGGCATGGGTAGGGGGCTATGCAGTCATCTTGGCTGGGCTGCCTTGCATGGGGTTTCCTCTCTCACGGTTAGCTAGTGTGCGGAAGATCCCAGAAATCGCACTGTTTGCCCATGAGCCTCGTTCTGAAACCGTGGAAGCACCTGGATGATAGCACCGCTCTGCAGGCCTGCACCAGGGTAAAGGCTCATTGCAGCTTTGCTGGCAGGAAGTGTCGGTTGTGCTGGTTTGGTTACGCGTGTGATAAATGCCAGGGGGGCGGGCAGGGCCTGCAGCGATCTGGGAAGACTTCCCAGAAGTGAACCATGGGGATAAAGGAGACGAAAGAGATGTGGGATTCAGGTGGGCAGAGGGGGCTCAGTCAATGTCCCAGGGAGCAGCCTGGCCAGACTCTGTTATGTTCCCTTATAGCGATGTTTGCTTCTTTCAGAGTGCTTTTCACAACTCGTAATTATTATTTGCTTAACCCTGGCCTCCTTCTCATCCTGTACATTCTAGTAGGGCAGGAACCATGTCTAATTTTCTCATCATTTTATCTAGAGCTGGGTCTGGCTTGCAGTAGGTTCTCAACATACATTTTCGGTATTCACCCTGATGAACTCCGTTGAAGTAAACAAGTGAACTGCCATATTTCAAGTGTGATGAAGGAGCAGGCCGGCTGACACAGAGGGTCTGTGCTGGTGAGGCAGCAGAAGGTGATCAGGTAAGGTGGGGTCTGATTCTAGAAGGCTTTGACACTTTTGCCAGAAACGTTGGACTCGACTCCATAGTCAATAGAGAACTGTGAGCTCCTGGAAAACAAGAGCTATTTCTCACCAATTTAGCACGTTTGTTGGGTACCCAGACCGTGCCGGACGTCACACAAAACTAAATCAAAGAGCGTCTCAGTGTTAAAGGAGACCAGAGTCCGGGCGGCAACAGGCATTAGTGGTGTCCGTAAGCAAAGATGGCATAAGGCAGGAATGATGAGTGCCACACGGGAGAAGCAGGCAGACGGTGCGAAAGGAGCCCAAAGGGGAGACTTTGACGTTCCACTGGGGAAAACAGAAAACCTTTCAAGGAGCACGACGTGTGTGAGCTGGACATGGAAGGAGCACTCAAGCTTGGAGAGCTGAGTGTTTGGGGAAGAGACAGTGGCTGTGGAGTTAGGGATGTAGGGAGAAAGCAGGTGGCTGGGCTTGTCGACTCGTCTTTGCCTCCCCCCCATGATGTCAAGCGTGATGCATTGCACACGGCTGGCATTTAATGATCATGATGTCTGTTGGTTTATCACTGTACATCCTTGAGCAGGGGAGTGACAGGGGAAACTGCAAGTAGTTAATACGCAACTTCATCAGAGCTGTAACTAATTTTTCACCAACCCCAAATACCACTCAACTTATAGTGGGTGCTATAGGTTGGTCCATCAAGTGGCAAAAGAGAGGATGGTTTATGTGTGGGGGATATGAGTCATTTCATACAGACAGAGAATTCATGCAGGAACTATAAAGGCAGGCCAAGACAGCCATGCATGAGTTTACACCATATCAAGGATATCATTCTAAAAGCAGCAGGGAGCTTTTGGAGAGTTTTAAGCCAGGGGCAGAGGATCAGACCTGGATTTTAAGAAGATGACGTGCCTGGCTTATGAAGGACGGGCTGTAGTACGGGGTACTCTTCCTCCCTGCTGCCCCAGTAACTACACCTTTTCTCTCTCTGCGTATCTGTCTTTCCCTCCCACCAGAGAAGAGCAAGTCCCTTGAGGTCATGGAGTGGATCTTACCCACCCTTGTGTACAAGTGGTTGCCAAATAGAAAGCACTCCTGATTAACTTAGCAAGATTGTAGGGAAGGAGAACCATCGAGCAACAATTTGAGTAATTCAGGGCAGGAGTGACAATAGCTTAAGCTAGGATAGCAGAAAGGATGGAACATGGGAGACAGATGTCAAGTACACGAATGGTAAAATATAGAGAACTTTGTGACAGATGGGGGAAGGAGTGACGGAGAGGGGAAGTTAGGAACGATTTAGGCAAACTAGTGGATGGCAGGTGGCCCTTTGGGACAAGAAACAGAAGAAGAATCAGGTTTAGAGAAGCACAGTGCAAGTTCCTTCTTGGACATGCGGTCTTGGGTAAACCAATGGAACTTTGAAGGAGAGAGGTCTGAAAATGGGTTGGATTTGCAGATATGGGGCTCAGAGACAAACCTCAGCTAAGGAACGTAGTGACTCCCAAATCAATAGAGTGATGGATGAAGACACGGAAAGACCTGAAATCGCTCACACCCTATCTAACAATTGCGGTTACCTACCCTTCTCATTTTTGCCATCTGGTCCATTACAAAGCGGTGTCTCGACGTTGTTCTAATTTCCGCCTCTTTGACTACCAGTGAGTTTGAGCCTTTACTCATCTACTCCTTGCCTACCTGGGCTTCCCCTTCTGGGTATTGCCTTGGGATATCTCCACCATTTTTCTATTGGTTTTCCTCGGCCTTCTGGGTTGGTTTGAAGGATTTCTTTGTATATTCTAGAAATTATTCCCTTGACTGTTGTAGGCATTGGAAATATCTTGCCCCCGTCTGCCATCTATTAAATTTTTATGTGAGAGTCCTAGCTCCTGCAAGGGGAAGGAATACCTTAAAAGAGCCCCAGAAATACAGCAAAAGAAGCATAGTTTGAGTAAGATAATGAGTTGGATACTGGACAGGTTGATTGAAGAGCGGGGGATTTATTTTATTTTATTTTTTTTTGCGGTACGCTGGCCTCTCACTGCCGCGGCCTCTCCCGTTGCGGAGCACAGGCCCCGGATGCGCAGGCGCAGCGGCCACGGCTCACGGGCCCAGCCGCTCCGCGGCACGTGGGATCTTCCCGGACCGGGGCACGAACCCGCGTCCCCTGCCTCGGCAGGCGGACTCCCCACCACTGCGCCACCAGGGCAGCCCCGGAGGGGCGGAGTTTGGTAGGCAGAGCTGGAAGGGGGAGCGAGACGTGCCCCGAGGCATGCTCCAGGGCGCCCGCTGTCAGAACAGCCCGGGTGTGGGGTTGGGTGGGGTAAGGGTCCGTAGGGAGCGGGCGGGACTGAACAGGAACAGGATGTTTATGTTGACAAAGAGCTTGGGGTGTGGCTGAGAGGCACTTGGGCTCCAACGGGCAGCTAATGCCAATCCAAGGACTTGGTCTTCATCAGTGGTGACGGGCGTCCAGCAGAGACACCTGCCCACAAACATCCTTTAGCGAGCTGAGTCCGCCAATGGCGCGGGGCGGGGCTTGGGGCAGGGACAGACTGAAGCCAGGTCATGACTTAGGAAACTTGGCAATAGGATAGTACGATGGTGAGTTTTATGCGTCAACTTGGCCTGGCTGTACGGTACCCAGTTTTACAATCAAACACTAATCTGGGAGTTGTGACAGTATCTTGTTGATGTGATTAGCAACTCTAATTGGTTGACTTAAAGTAAAGGAGAGGTCCCTCGATATGGTGGGTGGGCCTCATCCAATCAGTTGAAGATCTTAAGAGTGAAACAGAGGTTTCCTGGAGAAGAAGAAGAAATTCTGTTTCAAGGCTGTTAACACAGAAATACTGCCCGAGTTGTCAGCCTGCCCTACGGATTTTCAACTTGCCACCTCCCACAATTGCATGAGCCAATTTCTTAAAATATAATAGTAAATAAATATCTGTGTGTGTGTGTGTGTGTTATGTGTGTGTGTGTGTGTGTGTGTGTATGTATATTTCCTATTGATTCTATTCCTCTGGAGAACCCAGACTGATACTGGAAGTAGTTTAATGGCCTTTGAAACTTTTTGTTCCTGCCTGTCATTAATTAAAAAACAAAAGAAAAAAAAAAGAGGAGGGAAGAAACATGCAGTCCAATACATATGTATTTATTTATGTATAAATTATTTACCTGTAGCCAAGTACTAATATGTTGCATCTACTACAAAACACAAAATGGAAGGATTTAAAGAATGAACTATAGAAAGACCTGGCAATCCAAGATGTAGATTTTCTTCTTGCATCTGGGAAGGCATCAGTCTTCGCAATCAGCTGACCGAGGTAAGAGATGAGAAAAATTCAAGTACAACGTACTAAGGACTGAATTAAGAAACTCTGAGATGAGGAGCTAAGCCAGTTAATAACTTTGTACTCAGCATTCATGTCTCTGTATTTAAGCGAAAAGATTTCCCCCCAATATACCCTTTCAATGAGTTTTTCCAGTTCTCCTGAAAATTGTTAGGGTACATATGCAATCAGAATCCTGGACATCCCCCAAATAACTAGACTCTTAGATGTTTTAAGTCAACTGTCAATGTACATCAAGATTATCCTCACCCACCTCAAGGAAGTTGGCTCTGGTTTGAAAGAATTCCTGGCCTTTGAAGAGTGACTTAGGGTCTCAACATAGCCCCACAACAAGCATGGGAGGTGGAAAAAAATCAGAATGCTGTTTCCCTTTTTTGTAGATGGGTATTGTTAATAATGAAAAAGAAATCGCCAAATTCTTAGAAACTGAAAGAAGAATGGTGGTGGCCAGGGGCAGTGGAGGAGGGGAATAGAGAGTTGTTCAGTGGGTATAGTTTCAGTTTTGTAAGATGGCGAAGTTCTAGAGAGCTGTTACAAAACGAGGCGCGTGTAATTAACACTTCTGTACTATACACTTAAAGAATGGTTACACAATTTTTTTTTAATGGTTAAGATGGTAAGTTTTCTGTTATGTGCTTTTTACCACAATAAAAAAAATAAGCCAACTGGGGTTTGGTGAGGTTAAATAACTTGATAGAGGTCATAGCATCCATCAGTGGATAGATTCAGGTTAGGATCAATGTCTCTGGGGGGCCAGCCCAGCCTCCTTCCCGTTGTATAGACCATGCAATATATATAAAACATAGGAGCTTTCCACCCTTTCTGCCTGTGGCCGTATCAATTTGGAGGAGTCAAGTCTGCCTTTGAGATAACAGATACTTAAGTAGATTCCAAATATTTCTTTTTTTAATCCTTTGTGTACAACATTGACTTTTCTAATCAATGGTTAAAATAAATCTCAAGGATTTGCTGGATTACTTGGGAAATGCAGCAGGGAGCGCTTCAGCTTATCAGTAAGTAAACAGGTATAAATGGGAAGTTGGAAGCAGGGCAGGGGGCGGGGGGTGGGGGGGGGTGGGGAGTCCCAACACCTGGCCGCTAACGAGGTCTGTGATTTAACTTTCAAATGACAAACCAATGACGCGTGGGAATTAAACAACTGGGGAAGCTCCGACATCACTCCATCAGAGCAGAGGGCAAAAGGCAAACCCGCCAGTGCAAAGAACGCTTACTCTTGCTTGGTACGCTAGGCACACAGGTGAGATCTACAGATTGAAAAGCTCCAGGTGGCCTCAGCATGGGAGGCTAGGGTTCAGAGGACGCTGTTCCGCTTGCCAGCCTCAGCTGAGTCAGCAAGGCCTGACCATCCTTTCAAATAGGTCTCTTATTCGGTCCCTTTAAAAATTGTTATTATTTCAATGACCTTCTCCCAGGATGAGATAAGAAAAGATATGTTAAGCGCATATGACCAACAGAGTAAGATAAAACCTTAAAATACTCATTGTGTTAGGCTGCTAGGGCTGCCATAACCAAATACCATAGACAGGGTGGTTTAAACAATAGACATCCATTTTCTCACAGTTCCGGAGGCTGGAAGGCCAAGATCAAGGTGCCAGCAGGTTTGGTTCCTCTGGGGGCCTCTCCCCTTGGCTTGCAGGCGACCGTCTTCTCACTCTGTCCTCACCTGGCCTTTCCTCTGCACACGCACACAGAGAGTGAGCTCTGGTATCTCTTATTCTTTTTATCAAGACACCAGTCCTGGTGGGTTAGGGCTCCACCCTTATGACTTCATTTAACCCTAATTACCCCTTTAAAGGCCCTGTCTCCAAATAGTCACATTGCATTTGGGTTAGGGCTTCAATATCTGATTTTGGGGGGAGGACATAATTCAGTACCCAACACTCATTTTTGTGCCTTTCTTTTCTACCCTTAGTTGCATATGCCTTACCGTAGTCAATCAAAGTCATCTATGTTACCTTGAGGCAAATTAGATAGTTTTAACGAAAATGTAAATAGAATCCAAGATCAAAACTATAATTTAATAAAACAAAACTTTTGTGTGATGGAAAGGAGAGAGCGAGGGAGTGTGTGTGTGTGTGTGTGTGTGTGTGTGTGTGTGTGTGTGTGTTCGTAAAGGGGACTGTTGGAGCAGAATACCCTCCTAAGAATAAAAAAAGTGGGAAATTACTTTCCAGGCTTCCAAGTACCTTTCTCTAGACTTTGCTGTGTGACGTGATTTGCCAGAATGACGGGGTATATTATGAAAGAGGAAGGTCTGGGATCCAAAATCAGGGAATCTAACATGAAATAGGTAAATGCCTTCTCTGGAGTTGTGGTTGGGGGAGGCCTCAGAAGGCGTCTGTGCCGCAGGCGCAGAGCACAGCTGATCAAAGTGGGAGCAGTTCTGCGGGGCTGAGACTAGGGTAAGACTCACACATAGTTGCTTGCGTTGGGAAATATTTCATTAAAATACTTTGGCAGGGAAATTCCCTGGTGGTCCGGTGGTTAGGACTCCGCACTTCCTCTGCAGGGGGCCCCAGGTTCAATCCCCGGTTGGGGAACTAAGACCCTGAGAGCTGTGTGGAGTGGCCAAAAAAAAAAAAGAAATAGTGTGCTCATGTGCCAAATTAGGTTGCTTGGGTTCAAATGCTAGCTAGTCAAACAAATCTATAATTATTTTAAAAAAAAACTTTGGCAGGAGACAAAAGAGCCCCGCGGCTATACCTGAAAAAGATACTTTGGCCCACGGCTTAAAGATGGCGGAAGAGTAAGACGTGGAGATCTCCTTCCTCCTCACAGAGACATCAGAAATACATCTACACGTGGAACTTCTCCTATAGAGCACCCACCGAACGCTGGCAGAAGACCTCAGACCTCCCAAAAGGCAAGAAACTCCCCACATACCTGGGTAGGGCAAAAGAAAAAAGAATAAACAGGGACAAAAGAATAGGGACGGGACCTACGCCAGTGGGAGGGAGCCGTGAAGGAGGAAAGACTCCCACACACTAGAGGCCCCTTCGCGGGCGGAGACTGCGGGCGCCGGAGGGGGAAGCTCCGGAGCCGCGGAAGACAGCTCAGCCACAGGGGTGCGGAGGGCAAAGCGGAGAGATTCCCGCAGAGGATCGGTGCCGACCGGCACTCACCAGCCCGAGAGGCTTGTCTGCTCGCCCGCCGGGGCGGGCGGGGCCGGGAGCTGAGGCTCGGGCTTCAGTCGGATCCCACGGAAAGGTCTGGAGTTGGCAGAGTGAAGACAGCTTGAAGGGGGCTAGTGCGCCACGGCTGGCCGGGAGGGAGTTCGGAAGAAGTCTGGAGCTGCCGAAGAGGCAAGAGACCTTTTCCTCCCTCTTTGCTGCCTGGGCGCGAGGAGAGGGGATTAAGTGCGCCGCTTAAAGGAGCCCTAGAAGCGGGCGCGGAGCTGCCGAAGAGACAAGAGACTTTTTCTTGCCTCTTTGCTTCCTCGGGTGTGAGGTGAGGGGATTAAGAGCACCGCGTAGAGGAGCTCCAGAAACGGGCGCGAGCCGCGGCTGTCGGCACGGACAGTAGAGACGGGTGTCGGACGCTAAGGTTGCTGCTGCCACCACCAAGAGGCCTGCGTGTGAGCACAGGTCACTCTCCACACCGGCCCTCCCAGGAGCCCGTGCGGCCCGCCACTGCCGGGGTCCCGGGATCCAGGGACAGCTTCCCCGGGAGAACGCACGGCGCGCCTTGGGCCTGTGCAGCGTCACGTCGGCCTCTGCCGCCAAGGACTCGCCCCGCCCCCGTGCCACTCCCTCCCCCCAGCCTGAGTGAGCTGGAGCCCCCGAATCAACTGCTCCTTTAACATCGTCCTGTCTGAGCGAAGGGCAGTCGCCCTCGGACTACCTACATGCAGAGGCGGGACCAAGTCCAAAGCTGAACCCCAGGAGCTGTGCGAACAGAGAGGAGAGGGGGAGGTCTCTCCCAGCAGCCTCAGAAGCGGCGGATTAAAGCTCCACAATCAACTTGAAGTGCCCTGCATCTGTTGAAAACCTGAATAGACAACGAATCATCCCAAGTTTTGGAGGTGGACTTTGGGAGCAAGATATACTATTATTTTCCCCTTTTTTTTTCTTTTTGTGAGTGTGTATGTGTGTGCTGCTGTGTGAGATTTTGTCTGTATAGCTTTGCTTGCACCATTTGTCCTAGGGTTAGACTGACCCATTTTTCTGTTTTTTTTTTTTTTTAAAGGAAATTTTTCTTCTTAATAATTATTTTTTATTTTAATAACTATACTTTATACTACTCTGTCTTCTCCCTTTCTTTCTTCCTTTCTTCCTTCCTTTCTTCCCTCCTTCCCTCCTTTCTTCCTTCCTTCCCCCCTTCTTTCCTCCCTTCCTCTCTTCCTTCCTCCCTTTCTTCCTCTGCACCTTCCTTCCTTCCTTTCTTGCTTCCTTCCTTCATTTCTTCCTTCCCTCCCTCCCTCCTTCCTTCCTTTTCTTTCCTCTCTATTTATTCTACCTTTTATTTTGAGCCGTGTGGATTAAAGGTTCTTGGCGCCCCAGCCAGGCACCAGGGCAGTGTCCCTGAGGTGGGAGAACCAACCTCTAGACACTAGTCCACAAGAGACCTCCGAGCTCCACATAATATCAGACGGCGAAAATCTCCCAGAGACCTCCATCTCAACACCAAGACCCAGCTTCACTCAAGGACCAGCAAAGAACAGTGCTGGACACCCTATCCCCAACAAAGAGCAAGACAGGTCTACAGCCCCATCCATTAGCAGAGAGGCTGCCTAAAATCATAATAAGGTTACCAACATCCCCAAACACACCACCAGACGAGGACCTGCACACCAGAAAGACAAGATCCAGGCTCATCCACCAGAACAGAGGCACTAGTCCCCCCAACCAGGGAATCTACTCAACCCACTGAACCAACCTTAGCCACTGGGGACAGCCACCAAAAACAACAGGAACTACGAACCTGCAGCGTGCAAAAAGGAGACCTCAAACACAGTAAGATAAGCGAAATGAGAAGACAGAAAAACACACAACAGATGAAGGAGCAAGATAAAAACACACCAGACCTAACAGATGAAGAGGTAATAGCCAATCTACCTGAAAGAGAATTTAGAATAATGATGGTGAAAATGATGCAAAATCTTGGAAATAGAATAGACAATTTGCAAGAAACAGTTAACAGGGACCTAGAAGAAATAAAGAGGAAGCAAGAAACGATGAGCAACACAATAAATGAAATTAAAACTACTCTAGATGGGATCAATAGCAGAATAACTGAGGCAGAAGGACGGATAAGTGACCTGGAAGATAAAATAGTGGAAATAACTACTGCAGAGCAGAAGAAAGAAAAAAGAATGAAAAGAACTGAGGACAGTCTCAGAGACCTCTGGGACAACATTAAACGCACCAACATTCGAATTATAGGGGTCCCAGAAGAAGAAGAGAAAAAGAAAGGGACTGAGAAAATATTTGAAGAGATTATAGTTGAAAACTTCCCTAATATAGGAAAGGAAATAGTCAATCAAGTCCAGGAAGCACAGAGAGTTCCATACAGGATAAACCCAAAGAGAAACACGCCAAGACACATAATAATCAAACTGTCAAAAATTAAATACAAAGAAAACATATTAAAAGCAGCAAGGGAAAAACAACAAATAACACACAAGGGAATCCCCATAAGATTAACATCTGATCTTTCAGCAGAAACTCTACAAGCCAGAAGGGAGTGGCAGGACATATTTAAAGTGATGAAGGAAAAAAACCTACAACCAAGATTACTCTACCCAGCAAGGATCTCATTCAGATTTGATGGAGAAATTAAAACCTTTACAGACAAGCAAAAACTGAGAGAGTTCAGCACCACCAAACCAGCTCTACAACAAATCCTAAAGGAACTTCTCTAGGCAAGAAACACAAGAGAAGGAAAAGACCTACAAGAACAACCCAAAACAATTAAGTAAATGGTAATAGAAACATACATATCGATAATTACCTTAAATGTAAATGGATTAAATGCTCCCACCAAGAGACACAGACTGGCTAAATGGATACAAAAACAAGACCCATATATATGCTGTCTACAAGAGACCCACTTCAGACCTAGGGACACATACAGACTGAAAGTAAGGGGATGGAAAAAGATATTCCATGCAAATGGAAATCAGAAGAAAGCTGGAGTAGCAATTCTCATATCAGACAAAATAGACTTTAAAATAAAGACTATTACAAGAGACAAAGAAGGACACTACATAATGATCAAGGGATCGATCCATGAAGAAGATATAACAATTGTAAATATTTATGCACCCAACATAGGAGCACCTCAATACATAAGGCAAATACTAACAGCCTTAAAAGGGGAAATCGACAGTAACACAATTATAATGGGGGACTTTAACACCCCACTTTCACCAATGGACAGATCATCCAAAATGAAAATAAATAAGGAAACACAAGCTTTAAATGATACATTACACAAGATGGACTTAATTGATATTTATAGGACATTCCATCCAAAAACAACAGAATACACATTTTTCTCAAGTGCTCATGGAACATTCTCCAGGATTGATCATATATTGGGTCACAAATCTAGCCTTGGCAAATTTAAGAAAATTGAAATCGTATCAAGTATCTTTTCCGACCACAACGCTATGAGACTAGATATCAATTACAGGAAAAGATCTGTAAAAAATACAAACACATGGAGGCTAAACAATACACTACTTAATAACGAAGTGATCACTGAAGAAATCAAAGAGGAAATCAAAAAATACTTAGAAACAAATGACAATGGAGACACAACGACCCAAAACCTATGGGATACAGCAAAAGCAGTTCTAAGAGGGAAGTTTATAGCAATACAATCATACCTTAAGAAACAGGAAACATCTCGAATAAACAACCTAACTTTGCACTTAAAGCAATTAGAGAAAGAAGAACAAAAAACCCCCAAATTTAGCAGAAGGAAAGAAATCATAAAGATCAGATCAGAAATAAATGAAAAAGAAGTGAAGGAAACAATAGCAAAGATCAATAAAACTAAAAGCTGGTTCTTTGAGAAGATAAATAAAATTGATAAACCATTAGCCAGACTCATCAAGAATAAAAGGGAGAAGACTCAAATCAATAGAATTAGAAATGAAAAAGGAGATGTAACAACTGACACTGCAGAAATACAAAAGATTATTAGAGATTACTACAAGCAACTGTATGCCAATAAAATGGACAACCTGGAAGAAATGGACAAATTCTTAGAAATGCACAACCTGCCGAGACTGAACCAGGAAGAAATAGAAAATATGAACAGACCAATCACAAGCACTGAAATTGAAACTGTGATTAAAAATCTTCCAGCAAACAAAAGCCCAGGACCAGATGGCTTCACAGGCGAATTCTATCAGACATTTAGAGAAGAGCTAACACCTATCCTTCTCAAACTCTTCCAACAGATAGCAGAGGGAGGAACACTCCCAAACTCATTCTATGAGGCCAACATTACCCTGATACCAAAACCAGACAAAGACGTCACAAAGAAGGAAAACTACAGGCCAATATCACTGATGAACATAGATGCAAAAATCCTCAACAAAATATTAGCAAACAGAATCCAACAGCACATTAAAAGGATCATACACCATGATCAAGTGGGGTTTATCCCAGGAATGCAAGGATTCTTCAATATACGCAAATCAATCAACGTGATACACCATATCAACAAACTGAAGGAGAAAAACCATATGATCATCTCAATAGATGCAGAGAAAGCTTTTGACAAAATTCAACACTCATTTATGATAAAAACCTTGCAGAAAGTAGGCATACAGGGAACTTTCCTCAACATAATAAAGGCCATATACGACAAACCCACAGCAAACATCATTCTCCATGGTGAAAAACTGAAAGCATTTCCTCTGAGATCAGGAACAAGACAAGGATGTCCACTCTCACCACTATTATTCAACATAGTTTTGGAAGTCCTAGCCATGGCAATCAGAGAAGAAAAAGAAATAAAAGGAATCCAAATAGGAAAAGAAGAAGTAAAGCTGTCACTGTTTGCAGATGACATGATACTATACATAGAGAATCCTAAGGATGCTACCAGAAAACTACTAGAGCTAATCAATGAATTTGGTAAAGTTGCAGGATACAAAATTAATGCACAGAAATCTCTGGCATTCTTATACACTAATGATGAAAAATCTGAGAGTGAAATTAAGAAAACACTCCCATTTACCATTGCAACAAAAAGAATAAAATATCTAGGAATAAACCTACCTAAGGAGACAAAAGACTTGTATGCAGAAAACTATAAGACACTGATGAAAGAAATTAAAGATGATACAAATAGGTGGAGAAATATACCATGTTCTTGGATTGGAAGAATCAACATAGTGAAAATGACTATACTACCCAAAGCAATCTACCGATTCAATGCAATCCCTATCAAATTACCACTGGCATTTTTTACAGAACTAGAACAAAAAATTTCACAATTTGTATGGAAACACAAAAGACCGCGAATAGCCAAAGCAATCTTGAGAACGAGAAATGGAGCTGGAGGAATTAGGCTCCCTGACTTCAGACTCTACTACAAGGCTACAGTAATCAAGACAATATGGTACTGGCACAAAAACAGAAATATAGATCAATGGAACAGGATAGAAAGCCCAGAGATAAACCCACACACATATGGTCACCTTATCTTTGATAAAGGAGGGAAGGATATACAGTGGAGAAAAGACAGCCTCTTCAATAAGTGGTGCTGGGAAAACTGGACAGCTACATGTAAAAGTATGAAATTAGAACATTCCCTAACACCACACACAAAAATAAACTCAAAATGGGTTAAAGACCTAAATGTAAGGCCAGACACTATCAAACTCTTAGAGGAAAACATAGGCAGAACACTATACGACATAAATCACAGCAAGATCCTTTTTGACCCATCTCCTAGAGAAATGGAAATAAAAACACAAATAAACAAATGGGACCTAATGAAACTTAAAAGCTTTTGCACAGCAAAGGATACCATAAACAAGACCAAAAGACAACCCTCAGAATGGGAGAAAATATTTGCAAATGAAGCAACTGACAAAGGATTAATTTCCAAAATTTATAAGCAACTCATGCAGCTCAATAACAAAAAAACAAACAACCCAATCCAAAAATGGGCAGAAGAACTAAATAGACATTTCTCCAAAGAAGATATACAGATTGCTAACAAACACATGAAAGAATGCTCAACCTCATTAATCATTAGAGAAATGCAAATCAAAACTACAATGAGATATCATCTCACACCGGTCAGATTGGCCATCATCAAAAACTCTAGAAACAATAAATGCTGGAGAGGGTGTGGAGAAAAGGGAACCCTCTTGCACTGCTGGTGGGAATGTAAATTGATACAGCCGCTATGGAGAACAGTATGGAGGTTCCTTAAAAAACTACAAATAGAACTACCATACGACCCAGCAATCCCACTACTGGGAATATACCCTGAGAAAACCATAATTCAGAAAGACTCATGTACCAAAATGTTCATTGCAGCTCTATTTACAATAGCCAGGACATGGAAGCAACCTAAGTGTCCATCAACAGATGAATGGATAAAGAAGATGTGGCACATATATACAATGGAATATTACTCAGCCATAAAGAGAAATGAAACTGAGTTATTTATAATGAGGTGGATGGACCTGGAGTCTGTCATACAGAGTGAAGTAAGTCAGAAGGAGAAAAACAAATACCGTATGCTAACACATATATATGGACTCTAAGGGAAAAAAATGTCATGAAGAGATTAGTGGTAGGACGGGAATAAAACACAGACTTACTCGAGCATGGACTTGAGGATATGGGGAGGGGGAGGGGTGGGCTGTGATGAAGTGGGGGAGTGGCAGGGACATATATACACTATCAAATGTAAATTAGATAGCTGGTGGGAAGCTGCTGCATAGCACAGGGAGATCACCTCTGTGCTTTGTGACCGCCTGGGCGGGTGGGATAGGGAGGGTGGGAGAGAGGGTGATGCAAGAGGGAGGAGATGTGGGAGCATGTGTGTATGTATAACTGATTTAGTTTGTTGTAGAGGGAAAACTAACACACTATTGTAAAACAATTATACTCCAATAAAGATGTTAAAAAAAAAAAAAAAAAAAAGATACTTTGGTTCCAAAATGTGAGAAGAAAACTAGAAAGGCAAACATTAATGTGCCTAATGAAATGTTTACAAAACTTAAAATGACAAACTAATCAACTGCAACCCACTCAATCTTTAATGACATGCCTATGTACATGTGTGTGTTTATTGTGGGATATGGATACATTTTTATATATTGTAGGATGGAGCCTCCAAAAATAAGTTGGTGCACAGCCCACAAAGATCTGAAAACAGCGTGGCCTATTAAAGTAACAATCTCCACGTCCCCTGGGTTAATGACAAGTTGGAATTACATCCCGAGGTCTACATCTTCTGGATGTGGGACTGGTAGCCGCCCCCATCATCTGTGCGTGGCACACTGAGAGCAGCCTCGTGAGCTGAAGGATTCTGGACTCCGTCTTCACCCTATAATCCATCTACTCGACATTGTCTGGCAAACATTCCTGATCAGAGTCCCCCCGGGCCCGGATCAGTCCAGCCAGCAAGAACAGAACAGCTACCACCCCAAGAGAACTTGGAGGAGCTCTGAACCCCAAGAAAGGGGTGCTGTCTCCAACCACTCCTGGGGATGCTGTGCTGAGAAGGGGCCAGTTAATTCAGAACACTTGCTACAGTTGTCACCTCCAAGGAAAAGTACAAAGAGGCTTTTTGTTCTATCTGGGGACCCATAGTCCTTTTTTTTTTTTTTTTTTTTGCGGTACGCGGGCCTCTCACTGTCGTGGCCTCTCCCGTTGCGGAGCACAGGCTCCGGACACACAGGCTCAGCGGTCATGGCTCACGGGCCCAGCCGCTCCGCGGCACGTGGGATCTTCCCGGACCGGGGCGCGACCCCGTGTCCCCTGCATCGGCAGGCGGACCCTCAACCACTGCGCCACCAGGGAACCCCACCCCATAGTCCTTAATGTTTCAATAACAAGAGGAGATAGGATGTAGGCCTAAAGGTCAATAGAGATAGCCCCCCAATATTTTGGAAGAATAGAATTATAGTTAGTGAGTCATGAGTAGGACACTCAAAATCTTCACGGTCACCAGAAGATTCAAACCATCTGACGTAGTGTTTCTTGTCTTCTTTCCGGCCAGCTTTGGGTTTGATTGACTGGAATATGCAATGGCTTGATGGAGGCACTAAACTCTTTGTCTAGAAAACGGATCGTGGTATAAACACAGTGCTGCTTCTTAAGAGCCCTGTAGGAAGCTTTGGTTGCTGGTCTGCCAGCCGCTCCCCCGCAATACACACACACAGACACACAGACACACAGACACACAGACACACACACACACACACAGAGACAAGCATGCACGTCCTCCCCTGGGAGCAATGACACACCGGGACCCAAGGCAGTCAGATCACCGACCAGCATTTATCTAAAATGACACCCGTCTGTCCCTGAAAGCTTTTTGTTGCTGTCGTTCAGAATCCTGCCTGAAATAAAACCTCAAGACTTTTGTCTGCAACTTCACAGTCTGGGGCTTTAAGAAGAGAAGACAAGGCATTTCAAAGTATTGTAATTCTGCTTTGGGAAGAAATAGCTCCTGGCCTTTCTCCTCAGATGTCCACGTGCCACACGGATTCACCTACTGACTCGTCTGTCCGTCCCACCAGCATTTACTGGATGCCAGCGCTGGGGATGCAAAGATGAGCAAGGCGGAGTCCCCACCGCTGGCTCAAAGTCAGGTAAACAGACACTAGAAAGTGCTGCACAACCTGGAAGCTGAGGGCAAGGAGGGACGAGCTGGCTCTTGTGTGAGGAACAGGGTTCTTCTAGGTTTGGGGAGAGAACAGAGCGTTAAGCCAGGGGAAGCAGGATGTGCACAGAGGCCCTGCGCCGTGGCGGGGGAGGAGAGGGGGCAGTGCGAGGCCTGAGGGCCCGGGTCTACAGAGGGGAAGTCGGGGCGCAGAGCTGGAGGTGTAAGAAGGGTTCCGATCAGAAAGGCCCCCCCGTGGCACCCAGGCCATGTCTCATAGGTGGTGGCACAGCAGTGGAGGTCATCGAACAGTAACTAAGGCGGTCGGGGATGTATCCAGATCTCCACCTAGACTCTGTACGTTACCTCTGCTTATGATAGGAGGCCCAGGTCATGGAAATAACTCAGGGGCTGTTATGAGAGCCCAGGCATAACAGGATGAGGTTCGGGACTGAGGCAATACCAGGAAGGCAGAGAAAACGAATTCAATTCTAGAGATTTCAGAGGCAGACACTACAAGACTTGGGGACTGATTAGGGACGCGGGGATGGCGGAAGAAGCTTGAGTCCACGGTAAGACCATGGACACGAGCAGGAGAGCACCAGAGATGCTGAGCCACTCACCCAGCATCCCACAGCTATCAGGTTAAACCATACAGAATTGCCGCTATCCACCTATACGCGATGTCAATTTCACATGGCTCAACCTAATCACAAAAAGTCAGACGAATCTAACTAGATGACATCCTGGAAACAGCAAAACTATGGAGACAGTAAGAAGATCTGTGGTTGCAGGGGTGGAGCACAGGATTTTTAGGGCAGTGAAACTATTCTGTATGATACTATAATGACTGATACATGTCACTGTACATTTGTCCAAACCCATAGAACGTACAACACCAAGAGTGAATCCTAATGCAAACACGATAATACATCAATGTAGGTTCATCAGTTACAGCAAATGTACCACTGTGGTGTGGGAGGTCGTTAGGGAAGCCGCACATGTGTGTGGACAGAGGGTACACGGAAACTTCTGTACTTTCTGCCCAATTTTGCTGTGAAACTAAAACTGCCCTAAAATTAATCTATTAATTTTTAAAAAGTAGGATCAGGACTTGAATTCAGCTCTACTAAATCCAAATCTTTTCCTTTCTGCAATGTTGCCTGAGAATGAAGTTTCCAGAGCACTTCCAGACTCAGGAAGCCAATCGGCCAGCTTTTTAAAATAATCACCCAGGACTTTAGCCCTGAAGGGGTGCATCCTGGAAAGAACAATCTATTCAAGGTGGGGAGGTTTGCTGAGAGAAAGGAAAGAAGTGAAAAGTCAAACTCAGCTTGTAGACTTTGCAAAGTCATGAATGTAAGTTACAGGTTTGCTGGGCCTTCCTCATGCGTGCTCCGGAATGTTCCCCATTGCTTCCCTGAGACCCACGGGGCTACAGTTCCCTCCCAGACTTTGGCTCCAATCTGACCTTCCCTTTCATAGGGTCGTTCCCGTTTCGTGAACCCACCATCCCAATCCATCACCTCACACACAACATTCAGGGTGTAAACTTTACAGAAGACGCAACCAAACCCATAATCATAAAAGGAGGAGAGAATGGTACCCACGAAGACAGAACGACAGGAGCCCAAAATAGGGATGCGAGAGAGAGCACTGAGCCAGGGGCAGCACCTGCTTCCTTCCCCCTCCTCCGCCCCCTCCTGGAAGTAATAATCATGGGCACACTCGGCCTCCGTCCGGCACGTGACTCCCTGTGGCCTCCCACCCATGCTGGGATTCTGTCTCCAAAGCTCCCTCCCTCCTGCTCAGCCCACCAGGGGTAGGGTGCCCCCCCCCCCCCCCCCCCCCCCCGTACAGCAGTTCCACCTGTGGCCTTGTCTCCCATCCGCCATCCCACCCTTGAACCTAACACCCAACGTGGCCGGCTGCGTCCTCGGCCTGAGCGTCACCCTCTGTGACGCAGATGGCCTATGAGGCCGGGTGGCTTCTGTGTCTCTTCTTTCCTTCTGGTAATTGCAGGCCAGGCAAGGCCTGAGCAGGAGTCCTTAAGGGCACTGACAGGCTTAGGATGACCAGCTGCAACCTCAGTGTCTGCCGGTGAACAGAGGGCAGAAGGAAGGGAGCCCACAGATCTGGCCACAGATCTCTCAACCTCTGCTTGACAGAGGAAGGCTCAGCCTGGACTTGGACCCGGGCCACCGCCGCCATCCCGCCTGCCCCGGAGGCCCTGAGTGCACGTGCCGGGGCTTTGCACCGCTCGGCAGGTGCACACAGGGGTGATGGTGGTGCCTAGACCTTGGCCTTGACTGAAGGATGTAATGACTCAGCTCAGTGAGAGCAGTGGTCCTGGCAGCACACAAGTTTCATGTACTGTTTGCTAGTTTTAACCTAACATCCCAGAAGGGGGGGCGAAACATGTCACGCGTTCAGGAGAGGTGTGAGCAGAAACACGTGCGGGGACAGGGGGCAGGTCAGGGGTACAGGGGCCGCGCTCTCAGCCCGAGGCCGGGATGTGTCAATGCTCTGTGGGATCTGTGCCAGCCTGTGCCCTCTCTGTTCCTTGGCTTCTTCCTCTGATAATTCCTGCCCTTTCTCTCTCCTGAGGGTGGTGAGGAAGAGCCAGTGAGACAGCGGGCACGGAAGCGCTTTGAAAAGGGCAATGTGCTGCCCGAGTCTGAGGCGCTAGCGTTTCAGCGGTAAATCACCCCGCACAGGGGGCGTTGGCAGGGCCGAATGAGGTGATGGACGTGGAAGCCCCTTGTAAATGATCAACTATGAAGTAGATGGAGAATGATTAGCGGCGAGGCATGATTATCTATGTGGTTCTGATAACACCATTTTGCCACCTGCTGCCCAGACATTTCTGTAACTGCGCGACTTTGCAAAGACGTGAACTTTGCCTGCTGTGGTTTGCCCAGCTGTAAAATGAGATACCTCCGGGGATGGCAAACACAGCTGGCTCTCGCGGGTCCAAGGGGGCAGGGTCCCAGGCTCCAGAGAGGACGTGCTAAGTGGAAGAGGGTTGCCTCAGAGGACAGGCCCAGCATCTGGATTCAGCGCAAGTCCTAGGGAGGCCGATTCGGCTCAAGGCGCCACTTGCTAACACGGAATTACTTCCTCGGGTCCCTTTTGCCTTTGAACGCGTTGCTTCCTTTCACGCTCACAGGTGCCGTGCGAGATCGGTTTTCTTATCGTTTCCACTTTACAGATGAAGAAACCGAGGCTTACGTCCGAGGTCACACAGCTTTGAATGTGAAGCAAACCGGATTTCTGGGGACATCGCCGTGACAGCGAAGCCCACACTTTTACGATGTCAGGCCCATTGGTAACGACGGTTAAGCACGTGGTTGCTGAAGCGTTGCTTTCCACGTGGTGTCGTACGAAAGTGGGGCAGTTTTCCATCGTGCAGAGAGTGTAAGGCTGGGCCAGACCACCCCTTAAGGGACTACTGCAGAAGTGGCAAGGGTAAGCCACATTATAACCCCCGTTGAGAGGGCCAAAATGCAGAGTCCCAGGTCCTAGACGGGAGCTTCAGATTTAGCAGATCCAGGGAGGAGCGGAGGATGTGCATTTCTGAAACTTCCTGACGGGAACTGACCAGCTTTTACTGAGAACCATGGCCACAAGGCAATGTCTAGAGCCCGTCCAAGGTTAAATGTGCAGCTCTGGTGATCATTTTAATTGATGGGACAGGCTCACCATGATAAAGCTCCCAGTGTCCCTGGAGCTTTAAAGAGGATGCCGGCTGGAGCCGTCTCATTGCTTCCTCATCCTTGTCAGACCAGCCTTTGATTCTTATCCTGAGAAAAGGAGGAATGAGGGACAGGAAGAGGTGAGGGAGAGGATGAGTGGGAGAGATTGATTGATTTTTTTTTTTTTTTTTTTTTTTGCGGTATGCGGGCCTCTCACTGTTGTGGCCTCTCCCGTTGCGGAGCACAGGCTCCGGACGCGCAGGCCTAGCGGCCACGGCTCACGGGCCCAGCCGCTCCGCGGCACGTGGGATCTTCCCGGACCCGGGCACGAACCCGTGTCCCCTGCATCGGCAGGCGGACTCTCAACCACTGAGCCACCAGGGAAGCCCCTGATTGATTGATTTTCAACTTTTTATTTTATATTGGAGTATAGTTGATTAACAATGTGGTGTTCGCTTCTGGAGAGATTTTTTTTTTTTTGAGAAGAAGGCTGAGGAGAGAGAGACAAGCAGTGCAGTGCAACCGTAGCTCCGTCCAGTGTATCACCATCATATAAGCTAAATGAGCTCTTTTCCAAATTACCCTGGGTTGTGTGAACTGTCTTGGTCTGAACGATGTGGATCATCACTTGAGCATCTTCACACAGCTTTCTAAGCACCCGGCCATGGGCACACAGGTCTGGAGAGGTCCTACTATTTGGCAATAAACTCACCTTCAACTGGCATTCCACGCCAGCCATGGTCCAGCTCTCAGCTGCTTGTTCCCACACCAGAGGATAACTCCTGGATCCTGTCTCCCGTGGCAGGGGGCTTCTCCATCTTCAAATGCCTCTCTGCCTTCTCTTCTCCTTGTTTCTCAGAGCCAGCTGTGTCTTACAGCCCCCCCAAAACTTTCCCTGATCTGCCTAGCTATTAGAAATGCCTCCTTGAGGCATGTTGTCTGCCCCTCTCTTAAGCTCACAGGCAAAGAAGAACACCAGCCAGGACTGGGTCTGGAAGCCTAACCTTTCCTTCTCAACTAAGCTTAAGACACTTAAAGGCCAGGACCAATAAGAAACTTCCTCTGCACACAACATCCTCTCAACCCAACTGATCATCAGAATTACCTGGGAGTTTGAAAAGCGACTTCTAGGTCCCCAGCCCAAACTTGCCGCATCAGAATTTCAGAGGTAGGAGCCCAGGGATCTCTTTTTTCAAAAGTTCCCTGGGTGATTCTGCTGACTCTTCATCACAGGGAAGCACGGCGCCCCAGCATCTACTTAGCACGACGTGGAACACTTGGACGGTTCTCAGACTATTTGTTTCTTAATGACTGATGGATCAATCCAGTAGCAACGCACGTTTCCCCAGGCCAGTCACACCTGCCTGGGAGTTGGGACTGTGGTGCCACCAGCCAGGGCTCTGGACGCCTAGGAGAGTCCTCCCAACCTGTAACCCCGGGCACAGTGCTAGGTGCCCCCGCGGCTGTCCCACACGAGCTCAACGTTGCCCATCCGCTTGGTGGCGGCAAGATGGTTACGCCCAGATCATTCTCAGCAGGGCCCAGGTAACAGCCTGCTCACCGTGGGGCTTCCACTGCCTCCCCCGCCCCCCGAGCCAGCTGCGTGGCTCAGCACCCAGGGCCGCTGTTGGACCGGCACACCACTCATTCTCAGAAGCCATTACAGCAGGGCCTGCTCCAGCATTCCCCGCCTTGCATGCTAAGTCAAGGGTATCTGCTCCATATGGCAATGCATAACTTACAACACAACCTACTTCCTGGTTATAGAGCCGATTTCATACAAAGCTTCCATTTGCATGCTTATTAATTTACTAAATTAATGCCATTTTCTTAGTCCATTACAGGATGTGTTCCTGGTCCCTGTCTTTGAATTAATTTTAATCTAAGGAGGAAACATTTGTTAAGGGAGTTGGTTCAGGCCAAAGTCATCAAATGCATGGCAGTCAAATGCCAGGAGGGTGCGGGGAAGAGAGGGTAGCGTTTACTGAGTGTATAGCTATGCTGGGTTCCAAGAAAATTAATGGTGCAGAATGTGAGTCTCCAAAATAGCTCTGTGATGACATATTGTTGCTGTTTTCTAAATAAGGACATTGAGATTCAGCGTAAGTAGCTGGCCCACTGTCACATAGTACGAGGCAGAGGCTTAGATGACCACAAAAGTCAAGAAGCAGGGCTTCCATCCGCCCTGGTTTCCATTAAAGGCCATTCTTCTGCATAACAAACATTTTTTTCAGAGAGAGTACCCAACACCCCAGCTATTTCAGTGCTCACAGATAGTCTTGCCATATATGGTAACACTTTAGACAGACAGCAGTGCAAGAAGCCCCCTGAGAACCCTTCCCCACCTGTTGCTACCAGCACTGGCGCGCACCTACTGAAGAAAACACATGTTTTGCTTAACGTGCCCACTTGGTGACAGTGTAAAAGCTTCATCAGGAAGGCAAGTCACTTTCCATTTAAAAAGTTCTACCTTGAGACGGCTTAAAGATGGCGGAAGAGTAAGACGCGGAGATCTCCTTCCTCCTCACAGAGACATCAGAAATACATCTACACGTGGAGCTTCTCCTGTAGAGCACCCACCGAACGCTGGCAGAGGACCTCGGACCTCCAAAAAGGCAAGAAACTCCCCACATATCTGGGTAGGGCAAAAGAAAAAAGAATAAACAGGGACAAAAGAATAGGGACGGGACCTACGCCAGTGGGAGGGAGCCGAGAAGGAGGAAAGACTCCCACACACTAGAGGCCCCTTCGCGGGCGGAGACTGCGGGCGCCGGAGGGGGAAGCTCCGGAGCCGCGGAGGACAGCTCGGCCACAGGGTGCGGAGGGCAAAGCGGAGAGATTCCCGCAGAGGATCGGTGCCGACCGGCGCTCACCAGCCCGAGAGGCTTGTCTGCTCGCCCGCCGGGGCGGGCGGGGCCGGGAGCTGAGGCTCGGGCTTCAGTCGGATCCCGGGGAAAGGGCTGGAGTTGGCAGAGTGAAGACAGCTTGAAGGGGGCTAGTGCGCCACGGCTGGCCGGGAGGGAGTTTGGCAGAAGTCTGGAGCTGCCGAAGAGGCAAGAGACCTTTTCCTCCCTCTTTGCTGCCTGGGCGCGAGGAGAGGGGATTAAGTGCGCCGCTTAAAAGAGCCCTAGAACCGGGCGCGGAGCTGCCGAAGAGACAAGAGACTTTTTCTTGCCTCTTTGCTTCCTCGGGTGTGAGGTGAGGGGATTAAGAGCACCGCGTAGAGGAGCTCCAGAAACGGGCGCGAGCCGCGGCTGTCGGCACGGACAGTAGAGACGGGTGTCGGACACTAAGGTTGCTGCTGCCA
Source organism: Kogia breviceps (assembly GCF_026419965.1). Classification (NCBI taxonomy): domain Eukaryota; kingdom Metazoa; phylum Chordata; class Mammalia; order Artiodactyla; family Physeteridae; genus Kogia; species Kogia breviceps. Next base: position 80,259,809 of record NC_081323.1, read on the forward strand.
CCACCAAGAGGCCTGTGTGTGAGCACAAGTCACTCTCCACACCGGCCCTCCCGGAAGCCCGTGCAGTCCGCCACTGCCGGGGTCCCGGGATCCAGGGACAGCTTCCCCGGGAGAACGCACGGCGCGCCTTGGGCCTGTGCAGCGTCACGTCGGCCTCTGACGTCGCGGACTCGCCCCGCCCCCGTGCCACTCCCTCCCCCCAGCCTGAGTGAGCTGGAGCCCCCGAATCAACTGCTCCTTTAACATCGTCCTGTCTGAGCGAAGGGCAGTCGCCCTCGGACAACCTACACGCAGAGGCGGGACCAAGTCCAAAGCTGAACCCCAGGAGCTGTGCGAACAGAGAGGAGAGGGGGAGATCTCTCCCAGCAGCCTCAGAAGCGGCGGATTAAAGCTCCACAATCAACTTGAAGTGCCCTGCATCTGTTGAAAACCTGAATAGACAACGAATCATCCCAAGTTGAGGAGGTGGACTTTGGGAGCAAGATATACTATTATTTTCCCCTTTTTTTTCTTTTTGTGGGTGTGTATGTGTGTGCTGCTGTGTGAGATTTTGTCTGTATAGCTTTGCTTGCACCATTTGTCCTAGGGTTAGACCGACCCATTTTTCTGTTTTTTGTTTGTTTGTTTGTTTGTTTGTTTTGTTTTGTTTTTTAAAAGGAAATTTTTCTTCTTAATAATTATTTTTTATTTTAATAACTATACTTTATACTACTCTGTCTTCTCCCTTTCTTTCTTCCTTTCTTCCCTCCTTCCCTCCTTTCTTCCTTCCTTCCCCCTTCTTTCCTCCCTTCCTCTCTTCCTTCCTCCCTTTCTTCCTCTGCACCTTCCGTCCTTGCTTTCTTGCTTCCTTCCTTCATTTCTTCCTTCCTTTCTTCCTTCCTTCCCTCCCTCCCTCCTTCCTTCCTTTTCTTTCCTCTCTATTTATTCTACCTTTTATTTTGAGCCGTGTGGATTAAAGGTTCTTGGCGCCCCAGCCAGGCACCAGGGCGGTGTCCCTGAGGTGGGAGAAACAACCTCAAGACACTAGTCCACAAGAGACCTCCGAGCTCCACGTAATATCAGACGGCGAAAATCTCCCAGAGACCTCCATCTCAACACCAAGACCCAGCTTCACTCAAAGACCAGCAAAGAACAGTGCTGGACACCCTATCCCCAACAAAGAGCAAGACAGGTCTACAGCCCCATCCATTAGCAGAGAGACTGCCTAAAATCATAATAAGGTTACCAACATCCCCAAACACACCACCAGACGAGGACCTGCCCACCAGAAGGACAAGATCCAGCCTCATCCACCAGAACAGAGGCACTAGTTCCCCCAACCAGGGAATCTACTCAACCCACTGAACCAACCTTAGCCACTGGGGACAGCCACCAAAAACAACAGGAACTACGAACCTGCAGCGTGCAAAAAGGAGACCTCAAACACAGTAAGATAAGCGAAATGAGAAGACAGAAAAACACACAACAGATGAAGGAGCAAGATAAAAACACACCAGACCTAACAGATGAAGAGGTAATAGCCAGTCTACCTGAAAGAGAATTTAGAATAATGATGGTGAAGATGATGCAAAATCTTGGAAATAGAAGAGACAATTTGCAAGAAACAGTTAACAGGGACCTAGAAGAAATAAAGAGGAAGCAAGAAACGATGAGCAACACAATAAATGAAATTAAAAATACTCTAGATGGGATCAATAGCAGAATAACTGAGGCAGAAGGACGGATAAGTGACCTGGAAGATAAAATAGTGGAAATAACTACTGCAGAGCAGAAGAAAGAAAAAAGAATGAAAAGAACTGAGGACAGTCTCAGAGACCTCTGGGACAACATTAAACGCACCAACATTCGAATTATAGGGGTCCCAGAAGAAGAAGAGAAAAAGAAAGGGACTGAGAAAATATTTGAAGAGATTATAGTTGAAAACTTCCCTAATGTAGGAAAGGAAATAGTCAATCAAGTCCAGGAAGCACAGAGAGTTCCATACAGGATAAACCCAAAGAGAAACACGCCACGACACATAATAATCAAACTGTCAAAAATTAAATACAAAGAAAACATATTAAAAGCAGCAAGGGAAAAACAACAAATAACACACAAGGGAATCCCCATAAGATTAACATCTGATCTTTCAGCAGAAACTCTACAAGCCAGAAGGGAGTGGCAGGACATATTTAAAGTGATGAAGGAAAAAAACCTACAACCAAGATTACTCTACCCAGCAAGGATCTCATTCAGATTTGATGGAGAAATTAAAACCTTTACAGACAAGCAAAAACTGAGAGAGTTCAGCACCACCAAACCAGCTCTACAACAAATCCTAAAGGAACTTCTCTAGGCAAGAAACACAAGAGAAGGAAAAGACCTACAAGAACAACCCGAAACAAGTAAATGGTAATAGGAACATACATATCGATAATTACCTTAAATGTAAATGGATTAAATGCTCCCACCAAAAGACACAGACTGGCTGAATGGATATAAAAACAAGACCCATATATATGCTGTCTACAAGAGACCCACTTCAGACCTAGGGACACATACAGACTGAAAGTAAGGGGATGGAAAAAGATATTCCATGCAAATGGAAATCAGAAGAAAGCTGGAGTAGCAATTCTCATATCAGACAAAATAGACTTTAAAATAAAGACTATTACAAGAGACAAAGAAGGACACTACATAATGATCAAGGGATCGATCCATGAAGAAGATATAACAATTGTAAATATTTATGCACCCAACATAGGAGCACCTCAATACATAAGGCAAATACTAACAGCCTTAAAAGGGGAAATCGACAGCAACACAATTATAATGGGGGACTTTAACACCCCACTTTCACCAATGGACAGATCATCCAAAATGAAAATAAATAAGGAAACACAAGCTTTAAATGATACATTACACAAGATGGACTTAATTGATATTTATAGGACATTCCATCCAAAAACAACAGAATACACATTTTTCTCAAGTGCTCATGGAACATTCTCCAGGATTGATCATATATTGGGTCACAAATCTAGCCTTGGCAAATTTAAGAAAATTGAAATCATATCAAGTATCTTTTCCGACCACAACGCTATGAGACTAAATATCAATTATAGGAAAAGATCTGTAAAAAATACAAACACATGGAGGCTAAACAATACACTACTTAATAACGAAGTGATCACTGAAGAAATCAAAGAGGAAATCAAAAAATACTTAGAAACAAATGACAATGGAGACACAACGACCCAAAACCTATGGGATACAGCAAAAGCAGTTCTAAGAGGCAAGTTTATAGCAATACAATCATACCTTAAGAAACAGGAAACATCTCGAATAAACAACCTAACTTTGCACTTAAAGCAATTAGAGAAAGAAGAACAAAAAACCCCCAAATTTAGCAGAAGGAAAGAAATCATAAAGATCAGATCAGAAATAAATGAAAAAGAAGTGAAGGAAACAATAGCAAAGATCAATAAAACTAAAAGCTGGTTCTTTGAGAAGATAAATAAAATTGATAAACCATTAGCCAGACTCATCAAGAATAAAAGGGAGAAGACTCAAATCAATAGAATTAGAAATGAAAAAGGAGATATAACAACTGACACTGCAGAAATACAAAAGATTATTAGAGATTACTACAAGCAACTGTATGCCAATAAAATGGACAACCTGGAAGAAATGGACAAATTCTTAGAAATGCACAACCTGCCAAGACTGAACCAGGAAGAAATAGAAAATATGAACAGACCAATCACAAGCACTGAAATTGAAACTGTGATTAAAAATCTTCCAGCAAACAAAAGCCCAGGACCAGATGGCTTCACAGGCGAATTCTATCAGACATTTAGAGAAGAGCTAACACCTATCCTTCTCAAACTCTTCCAACAGATAGCAGAGGGAGGAACACTCCCAAACTCATTCTATGAGGCCAACATCACCCTGATACCAAAACCAAAGACGTCACAAAGAAAGAAAACTACAGGCCAATATCACTGATGAACATAGATGCAAAAATCCTCAACAAAATATTAGCAAACAGAATCCAACAGCACATTAAAAGGATCATACACCATGATCAAGTGGGGTTTATCCCAGGAATGCAAGGATTCTTCAATATACGCAAATCAATCAATGTGATACACCATATCAACAAACTGAAGGAGAAAAACCATATGATCATCTCAATAGATGCAGAGAAAGCTTTTGACAAAATTCAACACTCATTTATGATAAAAACCTTGCAGAAAGTGGGCATAGAGGGAACTTTCCTCAACATAATAAAGGCCATATATGACAAACCCACAGCTAGCATCGTTCTCAATGGTGAAAAACTGAAACCATTTCCACTAAGATCAGGAACAAGACAAGGTTGCCCACTCTCACCACTCTTATTCAACATAGTTTTGGAAGTTCTAGCCACAGCAATCAGAGAAGAAAAAGAAATAAAAGGAATCCAAATAGGAAAAGAAGAAGTAAAGCTGTCACTGTTTGCAGATGACATGATACTATACATAGAGAATCCTAAGGATGCTACCAGAAAACTACTAGAGCTAATCAATGAATTTGGTAAAGTTGCAGGATACAAAATTAATGCACAGAAATCTCTGGCATTCTTATACACTAATGATGAAAAATCTGAGAGTGAAATTAAGAAAACGCTCCCATTTACCATTGCAACAAAAAGAATAAAATATCTAGGAATAAACCTACCTAAGGAGACAAAAGACTTGTATGCAGAAAACTATAAGACACTGATGAAAGAAATTAAAGATGATACAAATAGGTGGAGAAATATACCATGTTCTTGGATTGGAAGAATCAACATTGTGAAAATGACTATACTACCCAAAGCAATCTACCGATTCAATGCAATCCCTATCAAATTACCACTGGCATTTTTTACAGAACTAGAACAAAAAATTTCACAATTTGTATGGAAACACAAAAGACCCCGAATAGCCAAAGCAATCTTGAGAACGAGAAATGGAGCTGGAGGAATTAGGCTCCCTGACTTCAGACTCTACTACAAGGCTACAGTAATCAAGACAATATGGTACTGGCACAAAAACAGAAATATAGATCAATGGAACAGGATAGAGAGCCCAGAGATAAACCCACACACATATGGTCACCTTATCTTTGATAAAGGAGGGAAGGATATACAGTGGAGAAAAGACAGCCTCTTCAATAAGTGGTGCTGGGAAAACTGGACAGCTACATGTAAAAGTATGAAATTAGAACAATCCCTAACACCACACACAAAAATAAACTCAAAATGGGTTAAAGACCTAAATGTAAGGCCAGACACTATCAAACTCTTAGAGGAAAACATAGGCAGAACACTATACGACATAAATCACAGCAAGATCCTTTTTGACCCATCTCCTAGAGAAATGGAAATAAAAACACAAATAAACAAATGGGACCTAATGAAACTTAAAAGCTTTTGCACAGCAAAGGATACCATAAACAAGACCAAAAGACAACCCTCAGAATGGGAGAAAATATTTGCAAATGAAGCAACTGACAAAGGATTAATTTCCAAAATTTATAAGCAACTCATGCAGCTCAATAACAAAAAAACAAACAACCCAATCCAAAAATGGGCAGAAGAACTAAATAGACATTTCTCCAAAGAAGATATACAGATTGCTAACAAACACATGAAAGAATGCTCAACCTCATTAATCATTAGAGAAATGCAAATCAAAACTACAATGAGATATCATCTCACACCGGTCAGATTGGCCATCATCAAAAACTCTAGAAACAATAAATGCTGGAGAGGGTGTGGAGAAAAGGGAACCCTCTTGCACTGCTGGTGGGAATGTAAATTGATACAGCCGCTATGGAGAACAGTATGGAGGTTCCTTACAAAACTACAAATAGAACTACCATACGACCCAGCAATCCCACTACTGGGAATATACCCTGAGAAAACTATAATTCAGAAAGACTCATGTACCAAAATGTTCATTGCAGCTCTATTTACAATAGCCAGGACATGGAAGCAACCTAAGTGTCCATCAACAGATGAATGGATAAAGAAGATGTGGCACATATATACAATGGAATATTACTCAGCCATAAAAAGAAATGAAACTGAGTTATTTATAATGAGGTGGATGGACCTGGAGTCTGTCATACAGAGTGAAGTAAGTCAGAAGGAGAAAAACAAATACCGTATGCTAACACATATATATGGACTCTAAGGGAAAAAAATGTCATGAAGAGGTTAGTGGTAGGACGGGAATAAAACACAGACTCACTCGAGCATGGACTTGAGGATATGGGGAGGGGGAGGGGTGGGCTGTGACGAAGTGGGGGAGTGGCAGGGACATATATACACTATCAAATGTAAATTAGATAGCTGGTGGGAAGCTGCTGCATAGCACAGGGAGATCACCTCTGTGCTGTGTGACCGCCTGGGGGGGTGGGATAGGGAGGGTGGGAGAGAGGGTGATGCAAGAGGGAGGAGATGTGGGAGCATGTGTGTATGTATAACTGATTTAGTTTGTTGTAGAGGGAAAACTAACACACTATTGTAAAACAATTATACTCCATAATGAATATGAGTAAATATATATAAATGACTTAGGTTAACTATGTGTTGGGTATAAAAAAAATAAATAAATAAAAAAATAAAATATAAAAAAAAAAAAAAAAAAAAAAAAAAAAAGTTCTACCTTTACTCCTCCCTGTCCCTCCAGCCAGTAACCTAACCCTCCTTCCCTTCCATACCTAACTTCTTGAAGATACAGCTCTCCAGAGTCCCTGTTGTCCCCATTTCCCCATCAATTCCTCAGCCTGTGTCAGTAGGGTCTCCACCCCATCAAGCGTGCTGACGCCATCACCATCTCAACCATCAGTGTCCTTTCCACCTGTCTCTGGATCAGATGTCTCCATGGAACCTGTTACCTTCAGCCATACCTTCCTTGAAGCTTCCTTACATCCATTTCCCCACCACAGACTCTCAGCCCTGCTCCGCCTTCTCTTAGCGCTACTCCTTACGTCTCCCTTCTCAGCTCCTCCTCCTTCACCCTGCAATTCCCTCACGACTCCCAAGTCTGAATCTCTACCCTCCTGCAGTCCATTCTCCACACCACTAGCAGCAACATTTCTGAACTAGAGTTCTGACCACGTAACCATCTGGCTTGACATCTCTAATCGCTCCCTGGGATGGATGCAGTCACCTCTAGGTCGGATGGTAGAATTCACACTCCTTGGAGGCAAAGAATGAGCCTGCTTGTTCAGTTACTCATGGCCCCTAGAACATAATACATGATAGATGTTCAAAAAATACTTGTAGAAAGGATGAATACCAGTCTCACCGTGATGTGAATGAAACCCATCCCATTCTAGCTTTATCTCCCACGACGCCTTTAGACCCCAAGAGTCAATCATCTTTAATGTCAATACAGCATGTCCTAGATTTTATCACAACTCTCCACCTGTGTTCAGGCCATTCCCACATGGCGGGATAATCCTAATCCTCCCATAGCTTCCACTTTGCGTACTCCCTCCTTCACACTCCAAACTCATTTCTGACTTTACCTGTTTTCCCTGATGCCCTCAGGACTGGTGACAATAAACTAATCCTTCCTCCATGGAACCATCCTTTTGGTTTAATTAATTAATTTCTTTCTTTATTTTCAATTTTATTTAATTAATTTTTTTATACAGCAGGTTCTTATTAGTCATGAATTTTATACACATCAGTGTATACATGTCAATCCCAATCGCCCGATTCATCACACCACCGTCCCCACCCCCCGCTGCTTCCCGCCTTGGTGTCCATACGTTTTTTTCTCTGCTTCAGTGTCTCAATTTCTGCCCTGCAAACTGGTTCATCTGTACCATTTTCTAGGATCCACATATATGCGTTAATATATGATACTTGTTTTTCCCCTTTCTGACTTACTTCATTCTGTATGACAGTCTCTAGATCCATCCACGTCTCTACAAATGACCCAACTTCATTCCTTTTTATGGCTGAGTAATATTCCATTGTATATATGTACCACATCTTCTTTATCCATTCATCTGTCGACGGGCATATAGGTTGCTTCCATGACCTGGCTATTGTAAATACTGCTGCAATGAACATTGGGGTGCATGTGTCTTTTTGAATTATGGTTTTCTCTGGGTATATGCCCAGTACTTGGATTGCTGGGTCATATGGTAATTCTATTTTCAGTTTTTTTAAGGAACATCCATACTGTTCTCCATAGTGACTGTATCATTTTACATATCCACCAACAGTTCAAGAGGGTTCCCTTTTCTCCACACCCTCTCCAGCATTTGTTGTTTGTAGATTTTCTGATGATGCCCATTCTAACTGGTGTGATGTGATACCTCATTGTAGTTTTTTTTTTTTGTGTGTGGTACGCGGGCCTCTCACTGTTGTGGCCTCTCCGGTTGCGGAGCACAGGCTCCGGACGCGCAGGCCCAGCGGCCACGGCCCCACGGGCCCAGCCGCTCCGCGGCATGTGGGGTCTTCCCGGACCGGGACACGAACCCGTGTCCCCTGCATCGGCAGGCGGACTCTCAACCACTGCGCCACCAGGGAAGCCCCTCATTGTAGTTTTGATTTGCATTTCTCTAATAGTGATGTTGAGCAGCTTTTCATTTGCTTCTTGGTCATATATATGTCTTCTTTGGAGAAATGTCTATTTAGGTCTTCTGCCATTTTTGGATTGGGTTTTTTTTTTTTTTAATATTGAGCTGAATGAGCTGTTTATATATTTTGGAGATTAATCCTTTGTCTGATGATTCGTTTGCAAATATTCTCTCCCATTCCGAGGGTTGTCTTTTCGTCTTGTTTATGGTTTCCTTTGCTGTGCAAAAGCTTTGAAGTTTCATTAGGTCCCATTTGTTTATTTTTATTTCCATTACTCTAGGAGGTGCATAAAAAAGATCTTGCTGTGATTTATGTCAGAGTGTTCTTCCTATGTTTTCCTCTAAGAGTTTTATAGTGTCAGGTCTTACATTTAGGTCTCGAATCCATTTGGAGTTTATTTTTGTGTATGGTGTTAGGAAGTGTTCTAATTTCATTCTTTTACATGTAGCTGTCCAATTTTCCCAGCACCACTTATAGAAGAGACTGTCTTTTCTCCATTGTATATCCTTGCCTCCTTTGTCATAGATTAGTTGACCATAGGTGTGTGGGTTTATCTCTGGGCTTTCTATCTTGTTCCACTGATCTATATTTCTGTTTTTGTGCCAGTACAATATTTTGATTTCTGTAGCTTTGTAGTATAGTCTGAAGTCAGGGAGTCTGATTCCTCCAGTTCCGTTTTTTCCCTCAAGACTGCTTTGGCTATTTGGGGTCTTTTGTGTCTCCATACAAATTTTAAGATTTTTTGTTCTAGTTCTGTAAAAAATGCCATTGGTAATTTGATAGGAATTGCATTGAATCTGTAGATTGCTTTGGGCAGTACAGTCATTTTCACAATATTGATTCTTCCAGTCCAAGAACATGGTATATCTCTCCATCTGTTGGTATCATCTTTAATTTCTTTCATCAGTGTCTTATAGTTTTCTGCATACAGGTCTTTTGTCTCCCTAGGTAGGTTTATTCCTAGGTATTTTATTCTCTTTGTTGCAGTGGTAAATGGGAATGTTTCCTTAATTTCTCTTTCAGATTTATCATCATTAGTGTATAGGAATGCAAGAGATTTCTGTGCATTACTTTTGTATCCTGCTACATTTCCAAATTCATTGATTAGCTCTAGTAGTTTTCTGGTAGCATCCTTAGGATTGTCTATGTATAGTATCATGTCATGTGCAAAGAGTAACAGCTTTACTTCTTCTTTTCCAATTTGGATTCCTTTTATTTCTTTTTCTTCTCTGATTGCCATGGCTAGGACTTCCAAAACTATGTTGAATAATAGTGGTGAGAGTGGACATCCTTGTCTTGTTCCTGATCTCAGAGGAAATGCTTTCAGTTTTTCACCATGGAGAATGATGTTTGCTGTGGGTTTGTCGTATATGGCCTTTATTATGTTGAAGTAGGTTCCCTTTATTCCCATTTTCTGGAGAGTTTTTATCATAAATGGGTGTTGAATTTTGTCAAAAGCTTTTTCTGCATCTATTGAGATGATTATATGGTTTTTATTCTTCAGTTTGTTAATATGCTGTATCATATTGATTGATTTGTGTATATTGAAGAATCCTTGCATCCCTGGGATAAATCCCACTTGATCATGGTGTATAATCCTTTTAATGTGTTGTTGGATTCTGTTTGCTAGTATTTTGTTAAGGATTTTTGCATCTATATTCATCAGTGATATTGGTCTGTAATTTTCTTTTTTTGTAGTATCTTTGTCTGCCTTTGGTATCAGGGTGATGGTGGCCTCATGGAATGAGCTTGGGAATTTTCCTTCCTCTGCAATTTTTTGGAAGAGTTTGAGAAGGATGGGTATTAGCTCTTCACTGAATGTTTGATAGAATTCACCTGTGAAATCATCTGGTCCTGGACTTTTGTTTGTTGGAAGATTTTTAACCACAGTTTCTATTTCATTACTTGTGATTGGTCTGTTCACATTTTCTATTTCTTCCTGGTTCAGTCTTGGAAGGTTATACCTTTCTACGAATTTGTCCATTTCTTCCACGTTGTCCATTTTATTGGCATAGGGTTGCTTATAGTAGTCTCTTAGGATGCTTTGTATTTCTGCAGTGTCTGTTGTAACTTCTCCTTTTTCATTTCTAATTTTATTGATTTGAGTCCTCTCCCTCTTTTTCTTGATGAGTCTGGCTAGTGGTTTATCAATTTTGTTTATCTTCTCAAAGAACCAGCTTTTAGTTTTATTGATCTTTGCTACTGTTTTGTTTCTATTTCATTTATTTCTGCTCTGATCTTTATGATTTCTTTCCTGCTGCTAACTTTGGGTCTTGTTTGTTCATCTTTCTCTAGTTCCTTTAGGTGTAATGTTAGATTGTTTATTTGAGATTTTTTTTGTTTCTTGAGGTAGGCTTGTATAGCTATAAACTTCCTTCTTAGGACTGCTTTTGCTGCATCCCACAGGTTTTGGATCATTGTGTTTTCATCGTCATTTGTCTCTAGGTATTTTTTGATTTCCTCTTTGATTTCTTCAGTGATCTCTTGGTTATTTAGTAACGTATTGTTTAGCCTCCATGTGTTTGTGTTTTTTTATGTTTTTTTTCCCCTGTAATTGATTTCTAATCTCATAGCGTTATGGTCAGAAAAGATGCTTGATATGATTTCAGTTTTCTTAAATTTACTGAGGTTTGATTTGTGACCCAAGATGTGATCTATTCTGGAGAATGTTCCGTGCACACTTGAGAAGAAAGTGTAATCTGCTGTTTTTGGATGGAATGTCCTATAAATATCAATTAAATCTATCTGGTCTATTGTGTCATTTAACGCTTGTCTTCCCTTATTAATTTTCTGTTTGGATGATCTGTCCATTGGTGTAAGTGAGGAGTTAAAGTCCCCACTATTATTGTGTTACTGTCGATTTTCTCTTTTATAGCTGTTAGCTGTTGCCTTATGTATTGAGTGCTCCTATGTTGGGTGCATATATATTTATAATTGTTATATCTTCTTCTTGGATTGCTCCCTTGATCATTATGTAGTGTCCTTCCTTGTCTCTTGTAACATTCTTTATTTTAAAGTCCATTTTATCTGATATGAGTATTGCTACTCCAGCTTTCTTTTGATTTCCATTTGCATGGAATATCTTTTTCCATCCCTCACTTTCAGTCTGTATGTGTCCCTAGGTCTGAATTGGGTCTCTTGTAGACAGCATATAGGTGGGTCTTGTTTTTGTATCCATTCAGCAAGCCTGTGTCTTTTGGTTGGAGCATTTAATCCATTCACATTTAAGGTAATTATTGATATGTATGTTCCTATTACCATTTTCTTAAATGTTTTGGGTTTGTTTTTGTAGGTCCTCTTCTTCTCTTGTGTTGGCCACTTAGAGAAGTTCCTTTAGCATTTGTTGTAGAGCTGGTTTGGTGGTGCTGAATTCTCTTAGCTTTTGCTTGTCTGTAAAGCTTTTGATCTCTCCATCGAATCTGAATGAGATCCTTGTTGGGTAGAGTAATCTTGGTTGTAGGTTTTCCCCTTTCATCACTTTAAGTATATCATGCCACTCCCTTCTGGCTTGTAGAGTTTCTGCTGATAAATCAGCTGTTAAACTTATGGGAGTTCCCTTGTATGTTATTTGTCATTTTTCCCTTGCTGCTTTCAATAATTTTTCCTTGTCTTTATTTTTTGCCAATTTGATTATTATGTGTCTCGGCATGTTTCTCCTTGGGTTTATCCTGTATGGGACTTGCTGCGCTTCCTGGACTTGGGTGGCTATTTCCTTTCCCATGTTAGGGAAGTTTTTGACTATAATCTCTTCAAATATTTTCTCGGGTCCTTTCTCTCTCTCTTCACCTTCTGGGACCCCTATAATGTGAATGTTGTTGCATTTAATGTTGTCCCAGAGGTCTCTTGGGCTGTCTTCATTTCTTTTCATTCTTTTTTCTTTAGTCTCTTCCACAGCAGTGAATTCCACCATTCTGTTTTCCAGGTCACTTATCCGTTCTTCTGCCTCGGTTATTCTTCTATTGATTCCTTCTAGTGTAGTTTTCATTTCAGTTATTGCATTGTTCATCTCTGTTTGTTTGTTCTTTAATTCTTCTAGATCTTTGTTAAGCATCTCTTGCATCTTCTCGATCTTTGCCTCCATTCTTTTCCGAGGTCCTGGATCATCTTCACTTTCATTATTCTGAATTCCTTTTCTGGAAGGTTGCCTATCTCCATTCCATTTCATTGTTTTTCTGGGGTTTTATCTTGTTCCTTCATCTGGTACAGAGCCCTCTGCCTTTTCATCTTGTCTATCTTTCTGTGAATGTGGATTTTGTTCCACAGGCTGCAGGACTGTAGTTCTTCTTGCTTCCACTCCCATCCTTTTGTTTGCTTCCAAGATAGGGAGACAGAACAAAAAATATGATGGAGTAAGAATCGGAACTTGAAGTCCTTGACCAACCCATGAACCATGACTTAAGTCATCCTCAGGAGACAGAGGCAATTTCAGGCTATAAACACTTTATTTCTACTTGGAACTTATGTTCTCAAACACCAGCGTAGCTGTCAGATAAATTGGATCTGACAGTCTCTGTGTTACACGGTGTTCTTGCCCAAGTTGAACAAGGATCCGAGGCTCAGTGGCTAACTTAGTCTCTTTCCTGGAAGATTCCAATTCTGGGTCTCAAGACCTCCCATGCTGAGGATGATCTGAGGTGAAGAAAATGAAGGGAAATGCTTCCGGGCTGGGAATGCTTCTGTGCTGGTTCTGGAATAGCTGGCCTGAGCACCCACGCCCACCAGGCTGTTCTTTGCCTTTGGTTCCCACTTTCCTTGGTGCCTATCTTTCTAATGAGGGATGGGGGAAAGGATAAAGGGTGGACTGGCTTCCATCCAAGTTGAGGAACACTTTCAAATTAGGGCCCTCAGAGCCAAACATGAAGCAAAGAAGAGAGAATCCCCAAAATGTAAAATTTTAACTGAGAAAAAGCCTTCAGAAGCCTTCAAGCTTTACCCTCTTCTCTGATATCCATCCTCCCATGCGTCTCTCGCTTCATTCAGCAAATAATTACTGAGTATCTGTTAGCTGACTCCGACTGTACTCTGCTTTGACCCAGGCCAGCAAGAACGATGAAGTCTTGAGCTCCCCCTAGAGGCCAATAGTAATTGGGAGGAAGGGAAAGGGGTGAGATTGCAGGTCGATATAAATGACAGTTTCAAATGGTTCCCCGAGAGAAGGAACAGTGAGACACACAAGCACACGGAGAAGTGGAGGGAGCGCTCCCAGCGGTATCAGCCCAATAGCCCGTTCACAATTCATTCCATAGGCAGAAGGGTGTTGTAAAGATAATTGAACAAAGCAAGCGATTAGAAGGCAGACTGGAAGAAGAAGAAAGAAACTGCGCTCTTCTGAGAATCTGCTTTCTGCTGCCGTGTGCAGTAGGCTTTTCACCCATAAATCACAGTTCAAATCCTTGCTGCTTTGAATCCCCACGATAAACCTGAAGGCTGGGTATTATTTTCCTCATTTGGCAGATGAGAAAATCAGGGTTTCCAAGTTCACATTAAAAATAGGTGTGATCGGGCTTCCCTGGTGGCGCAGTGGTTGAGAGTCCGCCTGCCGATGCAGGGGACGCGGGTTTGTGCCCCGGTCCGGGAAGATCCCACGTGCCGCGGAGCGGCTGGGCCCGTGAGCCGTGGCTGCTGAGCCTGCGCGTCCGGAGCCTGTGCTCCGCAACGGGAGAGGCCACAGCAGTGAGAGGCCCGCGTACTGCAAAAAAAAAAAAAAAAAAAAAAGGTGTGATCTAGAATTTGGACCCTAATTTTTTACATGCCTCGCTGCCTTCAAGGCAAGAGAAGTCTGGGCTGTAGTCACTGCTTGGGATCGTGCTGTGTCTGTTTTATAAGCTAAAATAGATGACCTCATTGCCTTAACAGCCATCCTGGCAACTGTGTGCCAAGGGCTTTATAGGTATTAGCTCAGTCTTCACAATAAAGCTGGAAAGTGGTAACAATAATAATAATAATCAAAGCTATAAATTATTATCATCATTATCCACTTTCAGAAATGTTGACTTACCCCAAATCATAGCTAGGAAGTAGCAAAGATGGATTTGAATGTAAGAGATGGCCTGGAGCAGGGGTCAGCAAATGTTTTCTTTAAAGAACTTTGAATTGTAGTGGCAAAGCAGCCACAGACAATATATAAACAATAGGCATGGTTGTGTCCCAATAAACCTTTATAAAAACAGACAGAGGGCCAGATTGGCCCACTGGCTGTGGTTGACCAACCCATCCTAGACTCTTCTTTGTTTGATTAGGAGATGGCCTAGAGGATGGTGGATCCAGAAGGGCCTCACAAGTAGTGGACTCGGACATTCCAGGCACAGACACCGGATGTGTGAAAGTGCAAATGTGGTTGAAAATGGTGAACGCTGGGTAGAGGTGGCCTAGCCTGGACAGGTGGACTGTACGGCTGAATGGCGGCCAGAACTGCAAGGCAAAGGGGCCGGATGGTGAGGGCAGCATAAGTCACACTAAGGAGTGACAACCGTCCAAGGATCAACAGATTTTAAACAGGGGAGTGGCCTGGTTATCCAAGAAAAGGCCCACTGTGGGCTGATGTGAGTCTAAGGAATCGTGAGACTGAGGCTGGGTGCAAACTCAGTCATAATAACCGTGCAGAGAAAACAAGGCTATCAAATGTCCATCAAAGGATGAATGCACAGCGACTTCCCTGGCGGTCTATTGGTTAAGACTCCACGCTTCCAATGTAGGGGGCACGGGTTCGATCTCTGTTCGGGGAACTAAGATCCCGCAGGCCTCCGTGGGGCGTGGCCAAAAAAAAAAATGGATGAATGGATAAAGAAAATGTGGCATATACATACAGTGAATATTATTCAGCCTTAAAAGGGAAAGAAATCCTGTCACATGCTACAACATGGGTGAAGCCTGAGGACGTGATGCTGAGTGAAATAAATCAGTCACACCAAAAAAAGACAAATACTAATCATTTCACTTAGGTGAGGCACCTAGCGTAGACACAGAAAGTCCCATGGTGGGTGCCAGGGGCTGGGGGGAGGGGTGAATGAGGGTTTGTTGTTTAATGGGTATAGGGCTTCAGTTTTGCAAGATGAAAACAATTCAGATCGGTGCTGCAACAGTGTGAATATACGTAACACTACCAACTGTAAATTTTAAAATGGTTGAGATGTTGGGTTCTATGTTATGTGGGGTTTTTTTTTTTTTTTAACCATATTTAAAAATAAGAGACCGAATGGATTTGTAAACTCTGGCAGCAGCACAGGAGAAGGTGAGGAGGGGCAGGCGTGAGAGAGGCCGGAGAGGCAGCGTCACGAGGCTCCCATCACCGTGAATAGCGACCCGATGCTCTGGCCTGAGCCTTCAGCCGTGGGCTGGACTCCTCTCACCCGACTCCACTTGGTGTGGTGTCTCCTGCCATATGCTGCACCACCCTGTTCATTCATCATGCCTCCTGAAAAGCCTCTTAATTACATTATGTTCACAATCCATAAAACATAATTAAAATATGTAAATCCATTATATTCTTTAATGAGCCACATTGAGACCTCAAATTTTTAAATTAGATATAAAATTGATGTGGACCTACTACTATTGATTACTCATGGTAATAAATCATCCTCAATTTGGATTGAGACGATTTCCCTCCTCCCCTTAGATGCTTTTTTTTTTTTTCCCTTTTAGCATCTCCCGTGACCATTTGAAACGATGCGCGCACAGTCTTTTCAGGATGGCAAGGCCCGGCTTGCTGTAACTTGACAACACTGGTAGCAAAAGCAATAGCTAATGTTTGGACGGGTGCCCTGGAGCTTGCGGAGGGTTTGCACAAAACACTTTCTCACTTGTACTTCAGCAATATTTTTGTTTACATTTCAATATAAGTACACTGATGTTTCGTTCTTCGGGAAAGTATCAGAAGCATCCCTAGGCCTTGTCTCTCTCTCTGCTTGTTTTCTGCTCACCCCCAAGCCACGTCTCAAACTCCCACTCAAGCAAGTCCATTACTATTTGCCAGACACACCTTGCTGCTATATGCCTCCGCGCTTCTGCACGTGAGTCTCTCTCTGCAGCGACTGTCCTTTTCTCATCTGTCTGTGGAATTTGTACAAATTTCCAAGCCCAACTCAGGGATCTCCTTTTCCAATCCACCCTGACAATGTCCATGGCTTTGTGTTAAGGTTTATAACAAAGCTCTACTTTCTAAGAACGCCTTCCATGGGTACCATTTTTATATGCGCTATGTTTTTTTTTTCCCACTGGACCCTCATAATGCCCATGCAAGACAGTCATTAAAGATATCACCATCCTTTCATAGGCCACATGCTTGTAAAGCTCATGAAGGTTAATTGATTTGTCCAAAGGCTTGCAGTCTGTAGGCGGGACCTCTGCCAGGACCGACTTGCTCTGTCTGATTACAGAAGCTCTTTCCTTCTTGCGAATCTTTCGCAAAGGGCCTCTCTCTCACTACCCCACGCATCTGCTATCAATATGCTACAGAAGCTTTAAGTACTTTCTTCACCCTCTAATCCAGTTCCTTCCCAGCCATAGCCTAAGGGTTTACTTCTATTGTCATAAACTTAAAGTTGGTTTCACAGTTTAAGCTAGAAGTTAAGCATCCAAGCTTTAGAAACACCCAAAGCCTGAGCTGGAATCCCCATCTTCCCACTTACTAAATGTGTGACTTTGGTCAATTTGTTGAACTTCTCAATCTTGGTAACTTTATCTCTACTATGGGTAAACGATAGTAACTCCCTCAAAGATTGTGAGGATTCTGTAGAATAACGCACGTAAAATGCCTGCCTCTTAGGCAGTGACCACTAATTGTTAACTTTGGTTATTATTACCGTTATCGTTATCATTATTCTCCTAACCTAAGAAATCCCCTCTCTATTTGTGGATTGGGGCTTTGCTCCAGAATATTCTTTTAAACATTTTCTGTGGCCATAGGCAGCAGGAAGAGCCAAGAAGGCTACCCACCAGGGAGGTTTCCCTCTAAACATTAGAGACGTATTTTACTAAAATACATCTGGAAGGGACCCAAAGGATTAATTTGGAAGTCCAATTCCTTCTTTTCCAGGGTTAGAAATCAGGACTCCAAGAGGACAAAATGACTCACTCAGCATTCATTTTCTTTTGATAAACATCTATTAATTGCCTGAATATCTATTAATTGGGTACCAATCTAAGTACCCAGATAAGCCAATAAAAGCATATTTGATCCAAAATATCTGAAGTAGAGTAGTAATAGATCGCCATCTTGATCATCAATGTATCTACAGCGCCTACCATGGGGTCTGGCACACGGTTAGGACTCAAAAAAAGTTGATTGAATAGTGGTACAATTACCATTCCTACTGTATCTAATTTCTCATAGCAACATTATCTCTTTGGAACAAATCCCAGTTCAAGTTACCAAAATTACACCGCCCTCCTTTAGCAATATGGTTCTAAATTGTTAATGTTTATAAAAGTCACCTGGAGGACTTGTTAACACACAGATGGCTGGGCCCCATCCCCAGAGTTTCTGATTCCGGACCCAGGAATTAGCATTTCTTACATGTTCCCGTGACGTTGATGCCGCTGGACGGGGAACTATATGTAAACAACTACCGCTCTCAAGGATGGCAGAGCGTAGATAGAAAGAGCCTGGATCCCTGAATCACTGCGTGGAAGACACCCACCAAACACTCACCCTGGACCAGGTGTGAGTGAAAATCCAACTTAATAGTGTTAAAACTCTGCAATTCAGGGCTTATCTGTTAGAGAAGCTAGAATTACTGAACACAGGATAAAAGGTAGTTGTTTCTGTGAAGAACAGGAAGGTACAATGAACTTAGGCCTCTGATTATCATTCCTTGGCTTAAAATACAAGACTCTGTAGAGTCTAACCTTCTCCCCTGAAGTCTTCCATCAGCTTCCCCGGCCATATTCTCTAAATTCTAGGTCCACCAGGTTGTAGGAGGTACATGGAGGAAAGAGACCAAGAGTGAGGTCACCCCAACTAACTGAAAGATAACATCCTGAAAGTTTAGGTATAAAACTGGAATAAAGTGAACCCAATAACTTGTTCATTCATTAAGCAATATTTGCTGAGTGCTAATGCAGACAGATGCTGTTCCAGGAAGTGTAGACACAGTGATGAACAAGCTAGCTGAAGGCTTAGAGCAAAGACACACAGGGTCATCTGCACGGTACTGTCTTCCAGATGGAAGCAAGACATAACCATGATCTAAATTAATGGGTTGACAATCTCAAGAAATTTGGATTCTATTTTCAACCAGAAGGGGCAGTCATTTATCAGCATGGCAAAGATTCAGGGAGGCATCTTTTGGCCTTGGTGACATCCCTATCCAGGAGAGAGAGAACACTAGTGCCCCGTAGACTCTACTTATTAGGGAGAAGTGTGCCTCAGGCTGTCTTAGCTGAGAAGCCACCTTCTGTGCTCTGTGTGCTGATGTGCTGATGTAAGCACCCAATCCTTACTATTAATTAGATTTCTCAATGGAAAGATACACAGGCTTTCTGGTTATATATCAGTCTATCAGAAGTTGGACTAATGTGAGTCTCCCTGAAGATCTAAGCCTATCACAGGACACTGATAAAAAGCAAGTTCCTAGGCTTGCTCAGCCTAAAGGGCTATTTCATGGACCATGACCCTATGTGAAACCTCATGACAACTAATCTGCCACACTCCCCTGCTGACATCCCACCTTTACCACATGCCTTCTTTCAAATATTGACCCAAAATGGTTGTGACTTCATGCTTCTCAGATATTATGTGTGCTCATCTCTCTGTCCGCAACTGCCTCTCTGCCTTATCTACTTAGCAAGCTCCTACATTTCCCTCAAAATCCAGTTCAAATATCGTTGGGATGTCTTTTCTCGTTGAGCAGCTTTTCTGAATTATCGTTTTACTTTGGACATACCTTTGTTTTTAATCACCTATTAAATGCCTCTTGAATATAGTCCCTGAAGTTGTTATTATGTGTTTAATCCTGATAGAAATGGCTTAGTGATAGATATTGTTATCCATATATCACAAACGATGGATTAAAGCCTCAGAAAATTTAAGCCCAAGGTTACACAGTTAGTGAGTTTCCCAGGCTAGGATTCTAGTCAAGCTATGTCACTTGCAAAGGTCATCATTACATTTATGGTGGACCATTATTTATTTACTTGTCTGGTCTCCTCCGTCAATCTGTGAGCTTTCATAGGAACCATGACTTGGATCCACTCCTGCACATACCTGCCACTGCCTGCGCTGGACATGCTGTGTGTGCATGTTGAATGAATAAATGAATAAATGAGTGGGTGGCTTTTTCACCTGGCAAGGATATGGCCATGTAAAACAGATTTTCTACAAATATTTTATGTCACTGTCTTTACCTTTCTGACTTGCTTAATGGTATGATCTGCTCTTCCTCTCTGGAGATTCCATATAAAAGATTCCACTGAGGGCTTCCCTGGTGGCGCAGTGATTGAGAATCCGCCTGCCGATGCAGGGGACACGGGTTCGTGCCCCGGTCCGGGAAGGTCCCACATGCCACGGAGCAGCTGGGCCCGTGAGCCGTGGCCGCTGAGCCTGCACGTCTGGAGCCTGTGCTCCGCAACGGGAGAGGCCACAACAGTGAGAGGCCCGTGTACCACACACACACACAAAAAAGATTCCACTGAGATATTCATGGACAGGTGCTCGTCCTGGTCCCTTGGGGGAAATTCTTCAACAACGCAGCGCTAATTGTATGTACATTAAATGCGAATTGTATGTACATTAAATGCTAATTGTATGTACATTAAATGGCCCGGACGCTGAGATTACCTCTCTTGTTCATACTGCAGTTCGAATCCAAGTTGTGCTTGTTTAAGAGACAGGGGGTGACGTCAGGCGCCGGCGAGGCGTGCTTTCGAGTCGCTTGTTCTTCCTCTGTGCATCCGCTCTCCGCCTGTTATATTCAGAAAGTATTAGAGACATCAGAAATACATCTACACGTGGAACTTCTCCTATAGAACACCCACCGAACGCTGGCAGAACACCTCAGACCTCCCCAAAGGCAAGAAACTCCCCACATATCTGGGTAGGGCAAAAGAAAAAAGAATAAACAGGGACAAAAGAATAGGGACTGGACCTACGCCAGTGGGAGGGAGCCGTGAAGGAGGAAAGACTCCCACACACTAGAGGCCCCTTCACGGGCGGAGACTGCGGGCGCCGGAGGGGGAAGCTCCGGAGCCGCGGAGGACAGCTCAGCCACAGGGGTGCAGAGGGCAAAGCGGAGAGATTCCCGCAGAGGATCGGTGCCGACCGGCACTCACCAGCCCGAGAGGCTTGTCTGCTCGCCCCGCCGGGGCGGGCGGGGCCGGGAGCTGAGGCTCGGGCTTCAGTCGGATCCCGGGGAAAGGTCTGGAGTTGGCAGAGTGAAGACAGCTTGAAGGGGGCTAGTGCGCCACGGCTGGCCGGGAGGGAGTCCGGGAGAAGTCTGGAGCTGCCGAAGAGGCAAGAGACCTTTTCCTCCCTCTTTGCTGCCTGGGCGCGAGGAGAGGGGATTAAGCGCGCCGCTTAAAGGAGCCCCAGAAGCGGGCGCGGAGCTGCCGAAGAGACAAGAGACTTTTTCTTGCCTCTTTGCTTCCTCGGGTGTGAGGTGAGGGGATTAAGAGCACCGCGTAGAGGAACTCCAGAAACGGGCGCGAGCCGCGGCTGTCGGCACGGACAGTAGAGACGGGTGTCGGACGCTAAGGTTGCTGCTGCCACCACCAAGAGGCCTGTGTGCGAGCGCAGGTCACTCTCCACACCGGCCCTCCCGGGAGCCCGTGCAGTCCGCCACTGCCGGGGTCCCGGGATCCAGGGACAGCTTCCCCGGGAGAACGCACGGCGCGCCTTGGGCCTGTGCAGCGTCACGTCAGCCTCTGACGTCACGGACTCGCCCCGCCCCCGTGCCACTCCCTCCCCCCAGCCTGAGTGAGCTGGAGCCCCCGAATCAACTGCTCCTTTAACATCGTCCTGTCTGAGCGAAGGGCAGTCGCCCTCGGACTACCTACACGCAGAGGCGGGACCAAGTCCAAAGCTGAACCCCAGGAGCTGTGCGAACAGAGAGGAGAGGGGGAGGTCTCTCCTAGCAGCCTCAGAAGCGGCTGATTAAAGCTCCACAATCAACTTTAAGTGCCCTGCATCTGTTGAAAACCTGAACAGACAACGAATCATCCCAAGTTGAGGAGGTGGACTTTGGGAGCAAGATATACTATTATTTCCCCCCTTTTTTTCTTTTTGTGAGTGTGTATGTGTGTGCTGCTGTGTGAGATTTTGTCTGTATAGCTTTGCTTGCACCATTTGTCCTAGGGTTAGGCCGACCCATTTTTCTGTTTTTTTTTTTTTTTAAAGGAAATTTTTCTTCTTAATAATTATTTTTTATTTTAATAACTATACTTTATACTACTCTGTCTTCTCCCTTTCTTTCTTCCTTTCTTCCTTCCTTTCTTCCCTCCTTCCCTCCTTTCTTCCTTCCTTCCCCCCTTCTTTCCTCCCTTCCTCTCTTCCTTCCTCCCTTTCTTCCTCTGCACCTTCCTTCCTTCCTTTCTTGCTTCCTTCCTTCATTTCTTCTTTCCTTTCTTCCTTCCTTCCCTCCCTCCCTCCTTCCTTCCTTTTCTTTCCTTTCTATTTATTCTACCTTTTATTTTGAGCCGTGTGGATTAAAGGTTCTTGGCGCCCCAGCCAGGCACCAGGGCGGTGTCCCTGAGGTGGGAGAACCAACCTCAAGACACTAGTCCACAAGAGACCTCCCAGCTCCACGTAATATCAGACGGCGAAAATCTCCCAGAGATCTCCATCTCAACACCAAGACCCAGCTTCACTCAAGGACCAGCAAAGAACAGTGCTGGACACCCTATCCCCAACAAAGAGCAAGACAGGTCTACAGCCCCATCCATTAGCAGAGAGGCTGCCTAAAATCATAATAAGGTTACCAACATCCCCAAACACACCACCAGACGAGGACCTGCCCACCAGAAAGACAAGATCCAGCCTCATCCACCAGAACAGAGGCACTAGTCCCCCCAACCAGGGAATCTACTCAACCCACTGAACCAACCTTAGCCACTGGGGACAGCCACCAAAAACAACAGGAACTACGAACCTGCAGCGTGCAAAAAGGAGACCCCAAACACAGTAAGATAAGCGAAATGAGAAGACAGAAAAACACACAACAGATGAAGGAGCAAGATAAAAACACACCAGACCTAACAGATGAAGAGGTAATAGCCAATCTACCTGAAAGAGAATTTAGAATAATGATGGTGAAGATGATGCAAAATCTTGGAAATAGAATAGACAATTTGCAAGAAACAGTTAACAGGGACCTAGAAGAAATAAAGAGGAAGCAAGAAACGATGAGCAACACAATAAATGAAATTTAAAATAGTCTAGATGGGATCAATAGCAGAATAACTGAGGCAGAAGGACGGATAAGTGACCTGCAAGATAAAATAGTGGAAATAACTACTGCAGAGCAGAAGAAAGAAAAAAGAATGAAAAGAACTGAGGACAGTCTCAGAGACCTCTGGGACAACATTAAACGCACCAACATTCGAATTATAGGGGTCCCAGAAGAAGAAGAGAAAAAGAAAGGGACTGAGAAAATATTTGAAGAGATTATAGTTGAAAACTTCCCTAATATAGGAAAGGAAATAATCAATCAAGTCCAGGAAGCACAGAGAGTTCCATACAGGATAAACCCAAAGAGAAACACGCCAAGACACATAATAATCAAACTGTCAAAAATTAAATACAAAGAAAACATATTAAAAGCAGCAAGGGAAAAACAACAAATAACACACAAGGGAATCCCCATAAGATTAACATCTGATCTTTCAGCAGAAACTCTACAAGCCAGAAGGGAGTGGCAGGACATATTTAAAGTGATGAAGGAAAAAAACCTACAACCAAGATTACTCTACCCAGCAAGGATCTCATTCAGATTTGATGGAGAAATTAAAACCTTTACAGACAAGCAAAAGTTGAGAGAGTTCAGCACCACCAAACCAGCTTTACAACAAATCCTAAAGGAACTTCTCTAAGCAAGAAACACAAGAGAAGGAAAAGACCTACAAGAACAACCTGAAACAATTAAGTAAATGGTAATAGGAACATACATATCGATAATTACCTTAAATGTAAATGGATTAAATGCTCCCACCAAAAGACACAGACTGGCTGAATGGATACAAAAACAAGACCCATATATATGCTGTCTACAAGAGACCCACTTCAGACCTAGGGACACATACAGACTGAAAGTAAGGGGATGGAAAAAGATATTCCATGCAAATGGAAATCAGAAGAAAGCTGGAGTAGCAATTCTCATATCAGACAAAATAGACTTTAAAATAAGAGACAGAAGGAGACAGCCTCTGATCTACACAGGATTTCTTTTCCGCTGCTCTCTCTCTAATGGCAGATGGTTCACAGGCCCGTCCCGTGACTGTTATGATACTTCACTGCGTAAGAAGAGTCTAGAGGGGGAGGAGAGAGAGCGATGAAGATGGGCTCAAAGGCGATTACCATGTGCTTATGCTTCAAATCCCACTTACAGGAGGAGTTGCAGCTCAAAGATGGAGGGTAGGGATGGGGTGGGGAGAAAGCCAGAGACGTACAAGATGAAAGCTGGAAAATTAGGCAGACAGAGTAAACTGACAGCAGAGATATTTATTTCAGGCAGGTACAGACTTTGTTTCTTCTAACCTGCTATTTGCATATCAAGGCTTCTCTAAGGCAATCTCCATTTCTTACATGAAAGTTTTAGTTAAATAAATTTATTCTTAATATTTTTACAACAAATATGACAATGTCCTTGCTATGTAATTATCCCCTACAGATCAGATTAAAAAAATCTTTTTAAAAACAGATTCTCCCATAAAACAGAAAATACAAATAAATTCCTAATATGATTTTAAAAGAATGTACAGCCCTGCCAGAAATGGGAGAAAAAACTGTACCACAAAGTAGGAGGCCATTTTTTTGCAAATTGGCAAAATCAGCAGAGACAAAAATGATGATCCAAATTTTAGTAAACATTTAATGCCATCTGCACCCTCATAGACACTGGTGAGCATATTGATTGGTTCCAACTTTTCAGGAATATCTGTAAAGAATATTAAGGTTACACATAAATATTATGCCTAAATTCTGATTCTGAAAATTCTATCTTAAAGAAAACATTCAAGATGGGAGAGGAAGGGAAAGTTTATATAAATATCTATTTATCACAGTATAGTAACAGTATTAATGAGGTAAAACGAGGGGCAAAGTAAATGCCTAAATCCACAAGTCTGCTTTGGTTCTGGAACAGTCCTACAACAAAACAGTCTGTCTTTTACTCATTACCTTTGTTTACCTTTAGATGTAAAATCAATAGCCATGTATATTTTCTTCTAGTTTTTTATTTTCTCATTTTTTCCATCTAACCCTTTATTCTTTATGGAATTTATTTCAATATAGGTCATGAAAAGTCTAAGGATGTGGGTCTGAGTTCTGTCTTTACCACTGCTGTGTTACCTTGGGCAAATAATTTAAGCCCTCTGGGTCTTAGTTAACTGACCATGAAAAGCACAATGATCACACTTGTCTTACAGACTGGTTGTGACTTGGAGGTGAGTTTGTGCGTCTAGAAATAAAGATTATTTCAATTAGCAACTGGACTCAGGGGTGGGGATCGGATAGGTAATCACCCAGAAGTCAGAGAATAAACATGAATCTCTGGGGAACTCTTTCTGGAAACGGCAACTCTGAATCAAGTTTTAAAAATAAGATGAGGGAGACTCCTACTTCCAGCCATGAGGATAAAAGAGAGTCCTGAGCCAGCTGAGGAAGGCAGATAAAATGCACGAACCCGGAGTTTTCAGAAACTGAACAATAGACAGCACAGGACCGTGGTTCCCACAAGTCCTTTCAGATCTGTTAATTCTGCTAAATACTCTGAGCTTGTGGTTCTTCTCTCTTAATGAGAAAGTTTGAATTTAATGGAATCTTGAGATAGAGATAGATAGAGAGATAGGAAATAGAGATAGTAATGTTTTCTCCCAGACCCACAGGAAAAGAACACATTACGGGAGTCAGAACACTTACGTTAAAGACCCAGCTTTTCCTTGGAAAGTCAATTAATCTTTAAGCCCCTTTTGCTCAGCCCTCACATGGGTAAAACGATACTGTCCTAGGGTATCTCCTTTCATAGGGCCCATGTCTGAGGTCTGGCCTTGGCCTTTAGCAGGATTATGGCTTTGTTGGCTTGGTCTGCTGTTCAGTTCCGTAGAGTATCGTTCCACTGTCAGTGCTGCAGTGGGTGCAGTGGGGTGTAGGAAGTACTGGGGGTGAACCCGTCAGTGCGGTGAAATGGGTATTCCAGCAGAAAGAGCAGACAGAAATGCCGTGGTCCCAGTTATCGGTGGAAATGAGAGAGCGCATTGCCCTAATAGTGAGACATGGAACTTTTCATCCATTCTTCTGTGGCTTCACTTGTTCATTCATTCCAGAAACATTTACTGTGTCCATCCTTGTTTTTCTATTCCCTAGGATACAGCTGTGAATAAGAGAGACAAGACCTTCCAAATTTATAGTGTAAAAGGGAGAATAGACAAGTGTATAAACAGTTACCATAAACTGAGATGGAAAGAACAGGCAGCTATGGGCAAAAAGAATAAGAGTGTCTCTACAGACTTCAGGAGAGAGGAAGAGCCGCCTAGCGGAACTGACATTTACACTGAGACCTGGGAAGTGAGTCCTGAATCAGACACAAAGCATGTCCAAAGTCTCAGAAGCAGGAGGGACCATCCAATGACTGAAACTGAGTATAGCTGAGCACGGAGCAGGGGTAAAGGAGCAGTTGGCAAGCTGTGAGACCAGAAAGGTGGCAGGGGTCAGATGTAGTGGCTTATATAATCATATGTCCTAGAAAGGAAATCAGCTGCCACATAGAGAAGAGTGGAAACTCTGTCTATACCCTTCCCAAAGACATTCCTCTTCTATTAGAGGTAATGCCATACTGATGGGGCGTTTCTTGTGCCCATGCTTTCCTCATAGTGTGTGTGCGTGTGTGTGTGTGTGAGAGAGTATATGTATATTTGTGTATATATATAATTATATATAATATACAATTATATATAATAATATATAGTAATTATATATTATAATATATAACATTAATAAAATACTGTAAGTATTAATGATTGTTTTATATATATGTAATATTACATATTATGATTATTATGTTTATTACATAATATTACAGGATTATATAATAATTTCATAGTATATGTATTATTGTTTCACCTTTTTCACTTCCTAGAAATGGTGGTATACTTAAAAATTCTTCTGCAACTTGCTTTTTCACTTATTATGTGTTGAGTGTCATTCCTGTCAATAAATAATTCATGCTTTTCCCCCTATGTTTTCTGAAATTTTTTCAGTATTTATTACCCTTTTGTTAGGAGGAAAAACAATAGACAACTGTTAGCAAAAGTCATCAGAAATGTTTAACTTGTAGGGTACTTAAAGTATGATTGTATTTACCTGCTCTTTTCCACAATGTCTTTTGTTAACTTTTCAGGATCTTAGTTCCCCCACCAGGAACCGAACCCATGCCCCCTGCAGTGGAAGTGAGGAGTCCTAACCGCTGGACCACCAGGGAAGTCCCCCTTTCATTAACTTTTATCTATCTTTTCTCACTTAGTCACGAGCTGATGATGACAAGCTGAGAACCAGTACTACATTGTGCTTCTTGCACTTTTTGAATTTCCAACAGTTTTCACCTCATTAAATTTTTGTTATGCTTTATTTTGGACATTCTGCTTAGATTTAAGATAGCATACTCTGCCTTACATTTAACATCTGATTTAATTTTAATATTGCTAGCCCTGATTGCTTTCCATTCTCCTCTATGTTATTGACCAAGCATTGTCATTTTAGCTTTCTCACCCCGTTTTATTTTAGTATTTCTCTTGAAAGTAGCAAATACATGAAGGAAAAAAATCCAATCTGAGACTTATCACCTTTTTAAAATGAGAATGTAAGTTGTTTATACTTTTTGGATATAAGTTTTGTTCTTGCTATGAGGTCCTTAATCATATTTTAAACTACAGATTTTGTATTCTTTCATTATGTTTATTTTTGTCTTTGGACAAATTAACCATTTTATTCACTAATTCAAGAGATATTTATTGAGCATTTACACTACACATGACTATTTGCCTTACAATGCCACTAAGATGGGCAAAATAAACAAATCATTTAGATTCTACCAGCAATTGTCACAACTCTTCATATTTTTGCAATTTATATTTACATAATCATAATCACATCAAACAAATCAAACCCATTTTTTATGTGGTAAAAAACATAAACTTTTCCATCTTAACCATTTTTAAAGTGTACAGTACAGTATTGTTAATTATATGCACATTGTTGTGTAACAGAGCTCTAGGATTTTTTTTCCTCTTGCAAAACTGAAATTCTATGCCAATTAAACAATTCTTCTTTTCCCCTCCCTTTGGTCCCTGGCAACAACCGTTTTATTTTCTGTTTCGAAGAGTTGGGCTGCTTTAGACCCCTCGTATAAGTGGCAGATGCAGTATCTGTCTTTCTGTGACTGGATTATTTCACTGAGCACATTGTCCTCAAGGTTCATCCATGTTGTCAGATATTGTAGAATTTCCTTCTTTATTAAAGTTGAACAGTATTGCATTATATGCACACATCACATTTTCTTTATCCATTCAACCATTGATAAACAGTTAGGCTGATTCCACTTTATGGCTACTTTGAATAATGCTGCAACGAACATGTGTGTGCAAATATCTTTTTGAGATCCTGTGTTCAATTATTTTGGATTTATACCCAAAAGTGGGATTGCCAGATCATATGGTAGTTCTGTTTTTAATCTTTTGAGGAAACTTTGTTCTATTTTCCATAGCAGCTTTACCATTTTACCTCCCCACCAACCATGAATAAGGGTTCCATTTTTTTTCACCTCCTTGCCAACATTTATTGTTTGGTTTTTTGATTGTTTCTTTGGTAAGTGGCCTTTGTAACGTGTGAGGTGATATCTCATTGTGGTTTTGATCTGTATTTCCCTGATGATTAGTGATGTTGAGCATCTTTTTGTGTGATTATTGGTCATTTGTATATCTTCTTTAGAGAAATATCAATTCTGTCATCTGTCCATTTTTAAATCAGCTCATTTGTTTTTTGTTGTTGACTTGTAAAATTCTTTATACACTGTGGATATTAACCCCTTGTCAAGTGTCTGGTTTGCAAATATTTTCTCCCATTCTGTGGGTTGCCTTTTCACTTGGTTGATGGTTTGCTTCACTCCACAGAAGTTTTAAAATTTAATGTAGTTCCATTTGTTTATTTTTTCTTTTGTCATGTGTGCCTTTGTCATATCCAAGGGATCATTACCAAATCCAACATCCTGAAGGTTTTCCCCTGTTTTCTTCTAAGGGTTTTATAGTTTCAGGTTTTACATTTAGGTCTTTGATCTGTTTTGAGTTGATTTTTATATATGGTGTAAGAGAAGGGTCCATTCACTCTTTTGCATATGGGTATGGAGTTTTTTCAACATCATTTGTTGAAGATACTATCCTTTCCCCATAGTGGAGCCCTGTCACCCTTGTTGAAGATCACTTGACCATACATGCAAAGATTTATTTCTGGGCTCTCTGTTTTGTCTCATTGGTCTATATGTCTGTCATTATTCTAGTGTCATATTGTTTTGTTTGCTGTAGATTTGTAGTATGTTTGAAGACAGGACACCCTCAGCACTTTTTTTTTAATCAAGATCATTTTGGTCATTTTTGTTGATTTTTCTATTGTCTTTTTATTCTCTATTTCATTCATTTCTGTTTTAATCTTTGTTACTTCCTTCCTTTTGTAACTTTATTTTATTCTAAATTTCTGTAAAGATGGCAGCATGAGGGGCAACTGCAGAAACATTTTCCACTGTCCCATCCTTCTGGGTTAGTCAAGGTCCATTCTGTATTGACATCCATATTGTCCTATGATCCCAAGTCACCTAATGGCCATTGTGAGTTATACATTTTGCTGAAGATCAAGGATGCCCTGGGGTATAAGTTACCTTATCTCTATAGTGCTTCAACTCTCTAGTAATTCTAGGGCTTATTATATTTTTGGTCTTCATATCTCAGTAGCCACTTAAACTATAAAACCTTTTTGACAATAAAATACTTTAAAATGAATCCATAGTCATTACTGCTATATTCACTGTTGCTTTGCCCTTTTGCCCACTTTTGAGATTCATCCTGTAAAGATCCTGGTTCTGAAAGCAACATCTAGAAAACTCGATTACACCCAAACAAAAGAAGTCATCATTTTTAAGGCTGCTAGAATATACTTGGCATTTCCAAACGAACCTCCTTTATCTCAATAAGTGACAATTACTCCAAGTTCTTATTTTAATTCTAAAGCTACCATCAGGCTAAGCCTGGAAACAAGCTTGCAACATCGAGGTCTCTATGAAATATTTCCTCCTTAGTTTCAATAGCCTATTTTCTGAGACAGAGATTGAGTGACAGCTTAAAAGAGTACAGATTATAAGCCCATTTAAGAGTGCTGCATTTTTTGAATTTGTCACAAATGGAAGGAAAAGCCAGGGTGACGCAGGCAAGGCTCAAGTGCCAACATGTGTCTTTCTGTTTATTCATTATTCAAGGGTCAGACCCTCAACCAGGGCCAGAGAGAAATGACAAAAATAAATACATATCAGTGCAAAAATCTGCAATTTAAAATAATGAAAAGCAAGATTCCTATTCATTTTTATAGCACAAACCTGACATCATTTCACTCCAATTTTCTATAATGGAACCAGCTGGGCTCTGGGAGGGAACTAGTAATAGGTTTTAATGGATGAAATCTGCCATTGAAACTGGCCATTTTCTAACACGATCTCAGTGCCTGGCACCCAGCCCATCATACGGCATCATGCTTTCCGCGGCGCTGCACCAGCTTGTGAGATAAGAGGGATGACTGCACAGGAGGACGGCTGAGCTTGGAGGAGCCTCTCCCATCTCCATCCAGGAGAGTTCTGAGGCCCGGTTCAGGGTTCCATAGCCCCAACTGGACAGACCACTGGTGAAGATCCAGGGTCATGTCCTCTTCAATAAAAACGACTGCAGTGGAAGTCAGACTACACAGAGAGCAGAGAGGGCCAGGATGGGTGAGGGTAGTGCCTTGTTCATTTCACTAGTGAGCCCCAGCATCGATTTCCAATTCTATTTGGTTACAGTAGACACAACTGGATTTTACTGGGTCTGGATTAACAGTCAGCGAAGGTTTCTCTCTCTCTCCCCCTCTCATTCCATTAAACATTCCACCTCTCCTCCTATTCAGCTCTCAAACGGCTGTTAACATGAAAATAGCATGCAAAGAATGGAATGGGCTGACTGCCATGGAGATAAAAATGGGATGTTCGTTCTAATTTATTTCATGGCATCACGCCTTCTCGCTGTCTCTGTTTTCTTTGCTAGGCAGCTTGATTGCCTCTTCCAGAATATGACTGGTCTGGCCCTCAGCTTTGTGTCTGAGCCATGGTGGTGGTTAAACAGGTAGCCAGCCTTGGGAGGTTAGACACAAATCTGAATGGTCACCCTGCTCTGCTTTATCTGGGCACAGGATATTAGGCTTTTTTTAAAAAAACTTGTAGCGTATTTTCAGCTAAATGATCGCTAAATGTTCATTTTGGTGAAATGCTGCAGGATCTCAAAATGAATGATGTTTTCAAATAATGTATACTCACTTTGCCCAAAACATGTTTTACTACTTCTGTTCCAACTGCCTCATGCCAATGCTCCTGCAGGACGAGGACAAGATTTAAAAGCAAATTTAAAACGCTTTTTAGAGGACAAGGCATGACCCAAATAGAAAACGAAGATGCATTCAGGACAGCCACTTCCTCAGCACCCACGTCTCTTTCCTTTCTTTCCTTTCCTTGATTTCACGACCGTGTGTCTTTCTCTGTGCTGCCTCTCTACAACAGCTGTGGCCACAGCTCTCATCACCAGCTTTTGTTACCACACAGAACAACAACAGAAATGCCAACGAAAATTTGGTTGCGTAAACGTTATCTTGACCGAGAACTTGGAAACTCTAAATTCTAAGCCGGGGTGAACGGCCTCTGATTTGAGGCTGGCACAGAACACCGCTGTGATTCTTTCTTTCCACTCCTGCTTATGAAGCTACTGACTCTGCAGCTTCCTTGTCCAATTCAAAGTGCTATGTGATGTCACTGACCTCCCCAGAGCCTCTCTCCCCTCCACTGCCCATCATTCACGCTACAGACTAACTGCATCCCACTGTGGACATTCTCTGATCTTTCAGGCCTCCCTGCAGTTACCAAACCCTGGTGATTTTCTGCCCCTTCTTCTTGCTACAAGGCATTTATCAGCTGCCCCAAGTAAAGCTGCTCTCTCTGTTCTCATGACGGGTTTATATTTCCAACAATCTGCTGCCCACACTCCTACCTATTGAGCATCTCAAAGGCCAATTCTCCAATGTGGAGAATATAGTCTGACATGTAGAAGGTGTTTAAAAAGCATTCGTTACATGAACTGACAAATGGAATGGAAAGTAAAAGAGCCTTACAACCCCCCAAACAAATAGCATTTTCTTTTTCCTCTAGATGTTATGAAATACAGGAGTTGGAGCTTGGTTTCCCACTTTGCACTGATTGCTGTTCTTGATTTTATATCTTTCCAGCACAGTCAACTCTATTGTGTATACCAAAGGAAGCTAAAAATGGTATGAATAATAATAAAAAAGATACTTCAAAGATAATGTGTCTTGATATTCCTAATAATGTGTTTTTAAAGCAGTCTTTCTTTCCAACTAAACTTAGAGGGAAATGTAATAGAAAGCATTCTGAACTTTAAGAGATGAAATTTCTTTCTTGCTTTGCTAACAACTTGCTTTATGATTGTGGTCAAGTCTTTTGTTCTCTTTCAGCCTTAGTTTCTTAATCTCTAAAGTGGGTTGACTTGGGTCCCAAATGAGTAGGATCTAGGATCAGATGGTCTCTGAAGTCCTTTTCAGGTCCGTGGTATATTGTTCCCAAAGATGGCCACTAGCCACTTCCATCCACATGCATCACATACCCCTCCCAGTAGAAGAGTGAATGTGTTCTCCCCTTGAATCAGCAGTGTGAAAACTCTTTTTAAGATCTCTGAAAGACGCAAGGTAGTACCAGTAGACCTTCACAGATAGACAATAGGGAGTCTAAGAATCTTACTGTCCTACATCAGCCTGACAAAGTAGAGAGAAGCATGAATGTGGCTTTGGGAACCACAATAAGATTCAGAGAAAAACCCACAAAGCTTTAAAATAATTTTACTAGCAAAACACCCCCAGCTTGGACTAAAATAAAAAGTGTGAAATGACAAGAGTCCTCTGGGTGCCCAACGTGACATGGCGACAGGAAGTAGATGAGAAAACAACTCAGCTCTAAGCATGAGCCCTTTCTTATGCAAAAAGAATGACCATGAGGGCAGAGCCTAGAGCAGAGGAGACCTGTGAATTAGGGAATCATCTCAGAGTGCAGAACTGGCCCCTAATCAAGGAACATTTCACACCCTGTAGTTGGGGCAACTGACTACATATGCCTAATTTTTTGAACAAGTTGTGTATTGTGGTTATTCTGTTCTTATCTCATCATTTATGTTGCGTGTATTTGTGTGGGGTGAGGGACTGACAACTTGGCATGTTTGGGGTCTTGTTATTGTTACTCTTTTGGTTTCCAAAGTCTCCAGATCGAGAGGAACCTAATCTGAGTAGCTTCATCCACATCTAAGCGCATTCAGACCTGGTTTTAAATTCTGGCTTTTGGATTTGCACCTGAGGCACTCTTTGGATGAGACAGAAGGTCTTTGGGGAGATGGGGGGATGACATTTGTGCATAGGAGGGACATAAATTGTTATGGCTGTAGGGAAGACAGTGGTAGGTTATCTCCACAGATGGCCTTAAATAACTCCTCTTATGTCCCAATCCTGTATGCATATGCAACTCTTCCCATTGAGAGATAGACCCCGTCTTTCCTCCTCTTGAATCTTGGCTGGACTTTCACTTACTTTGACCAACAGAATACAGTAGAAATAACACTGTGCCAGTTCTGAGTCTAACCTTTAAGAGTTTTAGTAGCTTTGCCTTTCAATCTTTTACACCACCCTGTAAGATCCTGGCTATTTTGATGGAAAGAGAGGACCCACCAACCACCAGCCATTCCAGCTATGCTACATGAGCTCCCAGGCATGTGAATAAAATCACTGTGGACATTCTAGCCCCAGTCAATCTCCCAAAGGAATGCAACTCCATAAGTGACTTCAGCCAACAGTGCCTGGAGCAGATGAAATGTCCAGCTGACCCACTAAATTGTGAGAAATAATAAAGCATTATTGTCTTAGGCCACTGAACTTTGGGCTTGCTTGTTACACAGCAATAAATAACCAATACATGTTCTAATAATGGATTATCTATAATTAAAATTATGTTGTGTGCTCAGATTCACAACTCCTGGTTTAGGTAAGTTGTCTAGAAGAAGAAAGGAGAGAGGTTACCTGCTTGGTGCTAAATACAAGTTATAGATAAACTTCAATGAATGACTAAGAGTTGACTGTATTTTATTTTTTATACTTAGTTATCTCTGTCTTATTCTGTATTTACATTCTGCCAGGACATCTGAATTGAAGTGGGAACACTTAGCCAATTACCTGCTACTTATTCTGTGTGGAGCAAAATACTAATTTACAGAGCCTTACATCTGGGGTTAGTCAAGATGCAGTGAAAATTTCATGTTTGGAGAGCAAGCTACTGGTATTTGGGGACAGATGAAATAAATGATTGACCAGATGTTTCCTGTTTTCATTCCAGATACTTGGCAGGAAATACAGAGTACCTTAATTTTCTTGCTTGTGAAGGGCATCTGGCAAATAAAGCACATTTCTTCATTGGGGTGTTTGGTAGATCCACTGATCCATTAATGTGAAATAGCAGGAAACCTCATAATGAATTACTTTTGACACAATGCCATATTTATTATGAAGTAGGCCCCATTTGAATTTGAATTCCATATTTATTATGAATTAGGCCCCATTTGAATTTGAATTCCATAAAAAAAGGTTTGGTTACAGAATTTTTCTAAAATATTCAGTATACCATGCTCTCACGTCTAAGCAAAATCCTGAATTCAAATGACAATGAAGAAGAGGTAGTAATTGCATCGAATGAGATTCAAAGCATATATAATATGATATATATCGATGACCAAAAGATGATTTTACAAATATATATATATATATATATATTTTATTATCTGGAGCTCTTTCCCCCATCCAAAAGTGTGACTAGCCTCACTCAACCTTTAGCACATCCAAACTCTTGACAAAGTTTATAATTGAGCTCTTGCTGTTGAGGCATATTTGAGAAATAGCTTGCTTCCGGGTTTCCATGGAGACCATTTCCCAACTTGTGGCTGAAGGTAACCTCTGTTGACCATGGCTGGGGGTAGTTATCAAACTGTCACTGACAATTTTCCCCCTCATTTACTAGAAACAACATTCCAGAAAGAAAATAATGGGATGACATGGTGAGAACATACTCTCACTTTGAGACTGCAATTTTGGGAGGACTTCTACTGTTGGCTGCAAGCTCCTGGTCCCAGGAGAGTGTGACCAACCCATAATCTGAGCAGCAGAGAGAGTAGGGAAAATAGCTCTGCACTTGTGGTCAGACTGCATAAGAGTTCTGGCCCTGTCCTGCTAGCTCTAAGATCTTGGGCCTGTGAGAACAGCAATAGAGATAATCAGATTATTATAGAGTTCCTTTCTTATGAATGCAGTTAATGGTTTTTGCCCTCCTTATTGCAAAAGACTCTTGCAACACCAAAGGGGAGGGGGGAGCAAGGATAAATTATGAGTTTGGGATTAACATATATACATTACCATATATAAAATAGAAAACCAACAAAGACCTATTATACAGCACAAGGAACTATACTCAATATTTTGTAATAACCTATAAGAGAAACAAACCTGAAAAAGTATATATATATTTAATCATTTGGATGACAGTACCCAATATTATTTTAGTTCCTGCAAATAAAGTCTCACTCCATGCATCAGAACTTAGTTGACTACTATTGTGTGTTAGATTTAAGAGCAGCTTGGAAAAAATGAGAGAGTAATTCATGGTGTTTTCCAGGTCAGAATTCACAGATGCCACATGGAGTCTATTCATTGTATGAACATCTATTAAAGGAATGAACTTGCTAAAAGTTGCTTCCTTCCACATAGAGAAATTGCTGTAGTATTTTAAACTGTGCAAAGGACAGACCTAATTTATATCTGTTTTCTGAAAACACAGGCACTACATATATTTTAAATGCAGCTAAAATTTGGCAACTGATTGTAAGAGAAACAATCTTACAACTGAATAAGGTATTTTTTGAAAAGAGGTTTTGTGCTTTTAATGGCTTTCAATTCTTAGACTGCCTAGGCTGAATGAACAGGTGAAACTGGATGTTAGACATTTGCAGCTGATTTTTATTCAGTAATCTCACGCCATGCCCAACTCCTTATCTATTGCTAAGGAGATGAGACTTCTTAGCGTTTTACTTAAAATTGACATGCTCAATAGCTACATGTGGCCGGTGGCTACCATACTGAACAGTTCACATGCAGAATTTTCCGTCATTGCTGTCTATTGCATAATATTACCATAGATATTTGGGAGCCTTTGAAATGCTGGTGGGAAAATACCATGTTATTATTTGTATTTTAGAAAAACTTCTTGCACAGGAAGCTATTAATAATTTGGGGAGGAGTAAAAAAAAATTAGCATGCCAATCTACACAAGATTACACAAAATTACAAGATCAGTGAGGATGGGATAAAGGCAGCAGATCTGAGACATGTAGAGTTTGGAATAAACTAAGCTTTATCACTATGTTGGTGAGTTATGACTAACCTGATCAGGGCTATTAATTAATCAAGATGGTCATTGAATAAATAAACGTATGTGTGTAAAGGGCTTGGCTAGTTTTATTCATATATGGAAAGTGGAGTAGAGGATTGTTTCATATCATAAGATGGCAAGAGTCAACTAAACAGGTTCCGTGTTCCCATGTAGACCATGAAGTTGACAGCCTGAAATTTTCATTTTCAAGCAACATCTTTGACCTTTCTGAAACTGCAGGTATATTTAGCTTCACATCAAAGAACTGAATCGTCTTTATAAGTCTTTGAGAGATTGAGAGGCACATTTGGAAAATGAAGTGCTCTGGAAATTCTTGCAGGGAAGTATACGATTGAACGTTTCCAATGTTCTGGTCTTTCAGCGATGTCTTTGCCAGTCATGGGAATGACTCTGACATCTTCCTATTGTGTCTTCTGATTAAACAGATCAACTGCAGCCCATTTGATGAGTGGTCCAATTAGCCGAGGGGACAGTGGAGGTTTCTGTCAATTGCACCATTTGTTGAAAGATGGAAGCTAAGTCATTTGATTGAAAACTACAGTCAGAAGAAGGGAGGCATGGTTAAGAGCCTAAATAATTAAAAATGGAGAAAGAGTACATTTAGTATTTTGCTTTCTGGCAAAATTGAAAGGTGGGACATTAAGTTTTCTCTTGACTCTTTCTTCCTGTTGGCTGAAAAAAAAAAAAAAGCACAACCTAAAAGCTGAGAATTGTGTTTTCTTCGGCGGACGTCCTGAGGACTTAAGCCAGGGAGACAGCCTCTCAGACAGCTCTAAGAGATTGCCCGAAGAGGTCAGGGAGGAGCCAGGATGTATGGGAGTTTTTGCAAAAGACCCAGGTAGTCCGAACATCAAAAGATTACTGTTAGTTAAAGAAAACCAGACATCTCAATTAATGAATTGATTGCTTTTCTATGTATGGGAAGATGCAAGAATCTGGGCTTACTGAAATTATTTCTTTGATCTGCACCTTAACTATCTCGGGCTAGTATCCTGTTTTTCTCCATCCTGAATCCCCTCCAGGTGCATCATTGGGGGTGGATGCAGGGGCTGATGTCCTACTGGCCACAGCCTCCTTTGTGTAGCAGGTGATATTCTTGGTCCACATTCCCATATGCCCCCGGTATCAATCTACCCAACTACTACTACTACTAATGATTATGCTATTTATTGAGCACATATTATGTACCAGCCCCATGTTAAATTATTCTGCAGGCTATCTCTCTGCATTATGTCGACTGTGAGTGGTTGAGTGAGGTCTCAGACCAAGTTCTGTCTGATTCCAAAACTATGTTTTTAACAGTCCATGCTGGCGCTTCTCTGGAGAATGCCGAGGGGCTCCTTGTGTCCTTCATTAAGGAAATACCAGCACAGCCTGGCACTTGGCTGTCATTTCGATCGCCATAGGAATGGTTCTTTTTTCTTTCCCTTAATGAGTCCTACAAGAAAGCGGAAAAATCGCCCTGCAGTGGTGCAGAGAAGAGATGGTAATTTGGCTGCTATGACTATGAGAGGCCTTTTTCTTTTCCTTCCTGCAGGATTAAGTGGATTCAGTGTGAAAAGACCAATCTGGGAAAGTGGTAAAAAAAATCAGCTAAAATATGTGGATCCAGAATGAGGCATTGTGTCCAGTCAGGGGCATTTGAGGTCAGCAAGGAAGCTGAAAACATGCAAAGTCAATAGGACCAGGTCAGGAAACGTCTATATCTCTCAACCATCTCATCCTCAGGGGGTAAATGATCATTCAAAACAATTGCCAAAGCGGGGGGAAGTCCACTAGAGAGAGATTAAAAATAGCCTCTAAAAACATGCAAAATCACATTAACAACATACCATGTTATGCCTTCCGAAGTGGCTAGACTATTTTAGAAAAAATTTAAAGTTTGATGGAGGTATGCCAAAATGAGCATTCCTCCCATTATCCGACATACATTTCAGATAAGTCGGTAAATATGAACAATCTGTTAAGAAATCAATTTAGCAATGTTTGCAAAGGTTAAAGGTGATTCTCCTTCACCCTTAATTCTACCTCAAAAAACATCCTAAACACTAGATTCAAATACATAGAGAGAAAGCCACATGAACATCAGGAGAGAACTGGAGAAGTAAATTCTGGACTCTTCATAAAATTGATTTTTTTTTTTTTTGCACTCAATAAAAACTGATTCCCCCAGTATAAAAATATGCATTCATAGAGACCACAAATGAATACAAGAAAATACCATTTGTGGATGATTCTAGATGTTTGGGATTATAGATGCTTTATTCTTCTTTTCTTTTCCATGATTCCCAAGTTTTTGGCAAAAAGTTAGTATATGCTAGAGAAGGAGTTTGATATAGTGAAAAGAGCACAGAGCTTTGCAGTGGGACTTCCTGGGTTCAAATACCACATCCAGATTTATTCACCATGTGACTTTGGGCAATTTGCTTAACCTCTTTGTGCCTCAGTTTTCTCATCTATAAAATGGGGTGACGATCATGCCTATCTCATGATGGCTAAATGAGTTAATGTATTTAAAATGTACTTTGAACACTGTCTGGCACACAGTAGAACTGTATAGCCTTAGCTATTATTGTTATTGTTATTAATATTGTGACTGAGGAAGAGAGATCTGAGTTTCAGTCAAAGCTGGGTTATATATTAACATTCAGCAAGCTATCAATCCTTACTGAAGCTCAACTTTTTTCATTTATAAAATGAGTATAACAGTGTCAAACTTGTGGGGTTTTTATGAAGACTGATGATTATGTATAATGTAATATAATATGTAATTGTGTTATTTGCAAAGATGATTAGATATACAACCTATATGTAATATACATATACATATTATATATTGTATATATATATAACATACATACAAAGTATAAACAAAGTATATACATTATACACATACATAGTATGAGCTAAATAAATGATATCTGTTATTAAATTTAAAGAAAAATATGTTATAAACCTGAGAAACACATATGTGAAGAGCATTTGGGAGGGTCATTATTTTGTTGTAATATCTTATTTGTGTTCTGGAGTGTTTGCTAATGAAAAGACCTCTGAATGTAATTCTGTGCTAAGGGTATTTATTTAGTACACTGTGTGAGATAAAGAAACACAACTGGTTCAATATCATATTAAATATTCCCAAATGTCCAACATACAGGTCACACGTGGAATAATCACAAAAGTCATAGTTTAGTCCTTTGAGGCAGCAGTAGTCAGCCTGGAAATGATTCCTTTTAAGGTGTGGTATGATAATGAACACCGAAAGGACTCATTCCTCTCAGGATATTTACAGTTTAAAGAGGGGTGTTTCAGAGTTATAGACAGAGGTGCTGAGGAGGGTGTATCCATGGGGAATGGAAGGTGTGTGCGTGTGTGTGTATGTGTGTGTTTTTGGGGGAACCTTTCCTGATACCCTGTCCCTCCAAGCCATATAGGCTGTGCTCTGGTCTTCCGGACCCTTACTTGATTTCTCACATGAAGGTGGCTGCCCCTGGAGAACACATCTCACAGAAAAGACCCCAGGAGCCTCAGCTCACTTGTGACTTCACAGGTGAGCTGCCAGGAACTTTCAGGGTAGTGGGCTCAGTGACCAGCCCTGTCCCTCCGCCATGAATGGCGGTGAACGCATTAGCATCAGGTCTCGGTGTCCTGTATGTTCATTTCTAAGACATTGGCCCAGATTAGGTACAAACTGTCCCCCTAAATAAGAGAGCTCTGTACTCAGATGAAAATTATTGATTTCCAATCTCATACCCAAATGACTTCATCATCAGGTTACATTAGGTAGTTTGCTTCAATTTTGACTTTTAGATTTGGGCCTGAGATTCCATTGTCAGGCCATACCATTAAGTGCTGTTTAATTAGTTTAAAAAAAAAAAAAAAAAACAGGATTGCTATAAACCAGGGCATTTATTCAGGATTCAGGGATTGCCTTGCCTCTCCTGTCCTCTACCATGCTCCAGCTCTTATCAAGACTGTGTTAAGAAACTTACCATCTGATTCTGACTGGTGAATCAGGAAAATCATTATCACTCAATGATAACTGCCTCCAGTATGAGACAACTACCTATACTCCTCTTGAGAATTAACACTTTATTACCCTCGGAAAAGATGTCCTATATCAACCTCTGCCTTAAAAATGCCATCCTCCCCCGAAAATTTGTAGCATATCTTAGACAAAGGATGAATTTCCTAAAGATGCAGTGAGCCTTTACAAATCAATAAGAACAAAAATCAGTAAACAATCTGTGGGCAAGAGCAGAAACCTATCTGTTCTGATAACCACCGCACTCCCGGTGCCCGGGGACCAGGCCCAGCCTGTAACAGATGCTCAAATAAATCTCAAGAAAAAATGAGTAGACAACACGAATAAAACAAAGTGCATATAAATATGCTTAACCTCACTAGTAAATAAAGAAATTCAAATTAAAATAGAATACAACTTATATATATTGACAAAAATGAAAAAAAGCTGATAATACCCTATGTTGGTGGAGGTTTGAATTAAACATTCTCAAACACGGTCTCTGAGGCGGCAAATGTGATACAATTCTTAGGGGGAAATTGTGTGATATCCAGAGAAAGTTTCAACTACTTTGACTTTTCAACCCTTTGACTCTTGACACCTCTCTGATTGCAGTCTGCAAACAAACCATCCTCACACAATAATATGTGTGTAAGTATGGTCATTTCAGGAATATTTGTAAGAGTGAAATATAGGAAAATAGCCACGTTAGTAAATATTTTTATAATTAGAGACAATGTTTGCTGAGCACTCATCTGGTGTTTATCTCTTTATACGTGTTTTGCAGGCAATATTCCACTTAATCCATTCAATAAACTTAGGAAATTGATTTTATTAATACCTTTAGTCTCAACTGAAGACATATCTACCTCTCCAGATCTCAAAGGGAGGCAGCATAATAGATTTCTGGAGTGAATTCAGTTTAGGTAGTGGATTCCAGGTTTGGGAGATTTGAAAGCAACACATGAATTCACAGATGTGGAAGTTCTTATCATAAGTGCTAGTATATTACACATGCTTGGAAAGTTCTTATCATAAGTGCTAGTATATTACACATGCTCGGAAGTCCCTGGGTACTAGTTCCCCCTATGCATTCATGTTCATTAGTGCCATGAGTTCGTCCCCATAAAGTGTGAGTGAAAACAACTAGTATCTAAAGACTGGAGTCAGTCTTTTTTAGAGGGGAGGGTATATCTGCTTCAGAAAATACCTTTATGAGCCACCCATTATAGAATGCAAGACCCTGGCAGAGGTCTGAAGGAGGCTGTGCTCCAAGAAAAGCAGACAAACTGTCCTGCAACAGAATGAATAGAAATTAGGAGAAGAACAGAGAAGGAAGAGAGAGAAGAGAAAGAGGGTCTGGCTTAATGGAGGTCCCATGGATTTAGACAACAAGGATGTGGAATATCCTATTTAAATAGATTGCATTTGAATACCCAATAAAGTTGGCCTTTTTTGTAAGTGGGGAGGGTTTGAAGGAAGTCAAGGAGAGGGGATGATTTCCCCTGTCTGTCTGATGGGAAGCAACACCACAAAGTATCACTGCAAGCGTAAGCGCCAAAGCTCAGAGCCAGGGTGACCAGGGGATGTACATCCACCCAGAATCTTCAGAATCTGTCTTGGAAGGGACAATGGGCTATCCACAGTTTATGGAATGGGGTTGCAAACCCATCTGAAAATCTGGAGTCTAAGGGGAAGGATCATTCTGGCTGACATCTCAGTTACAATAACATCCCTTTGAGACTGAACTTCAGAGAAGGTAAGTGAATTGCTTATGCTCACATGGCTGGATAATGTTAAAAGTGGGACTCGAGGGCTTCCCTGGTGGCGCAGTGGTTGAGAGTCCGCTTGCCGATGTGGGGGACACGGCTTCGTGCCCCGGTCCGGGAAGATCCCACATGCCGCGGAGCGGCTGGGCCCGTGAGCCATGGCTGCTGAGCCTGCGCGTCCGGAGCCTGTGCTCCGCAACGGGTGAGGCCACAACAGTGAGAGGCCCGTATACTGGGGAAAAAAAAAAAAGTGGGACTCGAATTTGTTCTTCTGATTCACCCCTTGTTGGAAGTAAGGAAGCTCTCTTGGCCTTGCAATGAAACTGGCTCTGAAACCAACTAGCGTCAGCATCGGTCAAGCTCAGTATCAGAGCGGACCATTTGCAAACTTCAACTTGAAGTTTTCACATATTCCAAGAGAGAAGAACATCACTATCACAATTAATAGGCAACGGTCGGTGCTATTTTATGTGTAGTTGGGGTAATGGTTTCAGAACTCTAAAGGGAACAGAAAGGGCTATTTTGTGCAAGAAACGTCCCCTTCACTTTTCAGTGAGTGAAGTGTCTATGACGGCGGTCACTTGGAAACCTCTAAAATGAGCTTTTGTCTTGACTAAAAATCCAATAAACCTGCTCCATCTTGTGCCCTTTTAATGAATCATTTCTAACTCTCAGGCACCGTATGTTCTTTTTAAAGCATCAAGAAATAAGAACTGACGTGGAGAGCCTCTGGAAAGCAGCCCAGAGCAAGGCAGATATTTTTAGTTGTTGTCTTAATGTCACTCCCACTTTCCTGCTTCCACTACGGTGCCTGGGTTTCTTTTTCCTGACCTGCAGTTCACACTCAGGATTATTCCTTCAAGAACCTATCCCTGCCTGGACATCTGTATCTCGGTCCCATTCTCTCAGCTGTGTTTGCAGATTCTTAGGATTTGGCTGTCTTGCCTGACCTTGCCTCCAGGGTCATCAGCTGAACTTCCCTCCCACTTACTGAGTTTTGGAAGTAAATGTTTTACATTTCTGGTTTCTCTCTGACTTTCAGCCCTATATCACACCAATCCCCCAAACAACTATAGTATCGAGTATTCATTGACCGTTAATATACCATCGAAAGCACAAAAATTCAACTGCCTGAATCATCCCAAGCTGGGGAGTCTGGGTAGATGTGATTATTCCGCAGAGCTGTGGGCTGGAGTGAGGAAGTTGTTCCCAAGGGATTAACAACAGTACAGATACACCCTGATTTCACAGAAAAGGTAGAAAAAAGGGAAGGGAGAGGAAGAGGAGGGAGAAATCTAGGGTGAATCTGACCCAATTTCTCGCACAGCTGTTTGATTAACACTAGGGATACAAAAACACTAAGTATCAGTAAAAGATAAAACTGGGAAAGTGGGAAACCAGGAGGAGAAGTGTAAATAGAAGGAGAACCCAAGCAGCAGGAATAAGAATCGAACAGTTTGGAGGCAGAGTAAGAAGGGCTGTTAGGAACAGGCCCCTGCAAGTTGAGCTCAAATTTTAAATAACTGGCTGGTGAAATATCTCAAGACCATAGGATGGGGGCAGCTGGAACTCTATCTTTTTCTTTCTGCAACCTCACAATTGATGCAATCTAACAACTTTGCAAGATGTTTTCCTGTGGGCTGCCTACAAATTGAAATGGACTCTGAGACTGTACTGTGGCTCCGGTCAGTGAAATGATTTTTCACCTGTGGATGGAAAAGGTCATATAACATCTCATTCTCTGGCTTTCAGAATGAATATCATCTTTCCAGGTCGAGCATTATGGGATGGCCTCTCTTTCCACTTC
The DNA here is from genome assembly GCF_026419965.1 of Kogia breviceps. Lineage (NCBI taxonomy): Eukaryota > Metazoa > Chordata > Mammalia > Artiodactyla > Physeteridae > Kogia > Kogia breviceps. The sequence continues at coordinate 80,303,997 of NC_081323.1, forward strand.
GTTCCCAGCGCACTTAACACAGAGCCCTTCCTTCAGAGCTGCATCTCGCTTCCTTCAGCTGTTGCTTTGAAATAAATATGACCTCCTGCTCTAGGGCTTGGCTATTTCACTCTTCTGTGATGGTTAACTTTATGTGTCAGCTTGGCTAGGCTAGGCTGCCCAGTTGTTTGTTCCGACACTGGTCTAGAAGTTGCTGCGAAGGGTTTTTGTAGATATGATTAACTTTTACAACCAGTTGACTTGGAGTAAAGGAGATTGCCCTCTATAATGTGGGTGGTCCACATTCAATCAGTTTAAGGCCCTAAGAGCAAAACCTGAGGTTTCCCAGAGAAGAAGGAATTCTACCTCAAGACTGCAACTTGATGTACTAATTGCAGTGGGTGGTTTCCTTTGAGGTCTACTTTAGCTTCAGTCCACCATGAGCGAAATTTCTGTTCTACCATAGACACTGTTAAAAGGTGGTTAGTTCTTTCTCCCTGGGGGATTGGGCAGAGCTCCTGGATTTAGGGGAAAGGCCACAGGATAGAAGATTTCTAAGATTCCTAAGATTCCTTTCCAGCTGCTCAGCACCCAACAGAGATTCTGTCTAACTATCTAACCTATCTATCTATCTATCCATCATCTATCTATTGACTTATGTTGAATTAAAATGAAAGTAAATTATGGGACATCACATTATCTGGCCCTCTAGAATGGAAAATGGTCACCACTTTTAGAAATGATTAAATACATCTTAAAGAATGAGCGTTTGGGTGCAGATTCATGTTAGAGAATACCTTTTTGGTTACCTGATAATCATGTCAGAAAACATAGTTTTTTACTTTGGATTTCAGTTGATTCAATTATTTCATTTGCTTTTGTTTCCACTTATTTTAGAATTCCCAGATTTTGTTTGCTTTTGTTTTTTACATAATCTACTTTTTGTTCAATTTGGTGGTAAGCAAATTGGCCTATTTAAATGCAGTTTTGTATATTTAATGATCAGTTCAGTTCAAATCCATGCTTTAAAAAAATTGAAATTTTGTAATTAAGTAGTGAGATAATTGTTTGCACGTTTTTTAAATTTATATTTTGTCAGGCCTTTTGATATATAATTTCCTTTGATTACAGTTTAACAAATGTACCCTCATTTAAAGAATACTTAAATATTAATCACTTGGGCTTCCCTAGTGGCGCAGTGGTTGAGAGTCCGCCTGCAGATGCAGGGGACACGGGTTCGTGCCCCGGTCCGGGAAGATCCCACGTGCCGCGGAGCGGCTGGGCCCGTGAGCCATGGCCGCTGAGCCTGCGCGTCCGGAGCCTGTGCTCCGCAACGGGAGAGGCCACGACAGTGAGAGGCCCGCGTACCGAAAAAAAATTTTTTTAAAATTAAAAAAATAAAATAAAATAAAAAAGAATATGAGCAGAAATGACAGGGGACGTTTCCAAGAAGAGGCTTTAAGAGACACTGCCCGTTTCTTCCAGGCTTCTTGAGATTCTGCATTCATGAGAAGAGCATGTTCCAGAAATGAGAAGATACATGGCATGCAGCCCAGCCCAACAGAGCTGCAGACAACCTGCAGACTTCCGGCAGATATTCACACTTTAAGCCATGAAATCTGGGAGTTGTTTGGTGTCTTGGTGAAACATAACGGGTCTCTGAGCCTGTCGTTTAATTGCACGTTTTCTATAGTGATGGTTTCATGAAATAGTGGAGTGAGCACAGACTTTGGAGTCCTCTTTCATCATTAATGGTGATGATCGCAGTCTCCATCACTCTTAATATCCACCACCAATATTCCTTATATAGACAGTATGAGAAGAGGAGAGGAAATTAAACATTCATAATTAGTAGCAAATATTTGAATTACAAAGCAAGGAAGAAACTATGCATGTATTTTTTTCATTTATTTATTTATTTGTTTTTATTTTCGGCTGTGTTGGGTCTTCGTTGCTGCGCGTGGGCTTTCTCTAGTTGCGGCAAGCGAGGGCTACTCTTCGTTGCGGTGCGAGGACTTCTCATTGTGGTGGCTTCTCTTGTTGCAGAGCACAGGTTCTAGGCACATGGGCTTCAGTAGTTGTGGCACGCGGGCTCAGTAGTTGTGGCACACGGGCTTAGTTGCTCCACAGCATGTGGGATCTTCCCGGACCAGGGCTCGAACCCGTGTCCCCTGCATTGGCAGGCGGATTCTTAACCACTGCGCCACCAGGGAAGCCCTATGCACATATTTTAAAGTCCTCGTTTGTTTCTTTGTTTGCAACTGCAGTGAGGCCACAGTTGGTTTTCAGAACTTCCGTCTTGCTCTATTCAATCTATGATCCTTTGCCCTCAGCCTGCATCTCAGCTATGGTTTTTCTCTGATGAAGTGACACATTTTCCCTCTTCAAATGTGGTCCTGCCTGTATTAACTTTGTCACTCCTTAAGGTATACCATTTGGAATGGAATTACTAGGAGCCTCCCCTCAAAGATAAATATTCCCAGATTTCCAATAGATACTTCTCTGATCTATACTTCTTGGAATCCATTCCCACACATATTTCTTGAGTCTCTACCAATACTAATGAACACAATATTATTTTGGTATGTAAGCTCTCCTCCCAGGTCAGACCTTATACATATTTCTCTGGGATATGCTAGGATTTTATCCAGTTGAGTCTGGAGACAGTGAAGGGTGGTGGGGGTACTTCTTGAGGGTCTTACTGAGGATGGTTCTTTGCAAAGTAACTGCCTCAGATGAAGTCACTGCAGGATCCTTAAGGGACAGGAGACTAGCCTTCTCATGAATGGAAGGGATGCTTCTGCTTTTAAGAAGTCTTAGTAGAATTGGGTGGGGATGAGGGCAAGGGGAAGCTTCTCCTCTTCGTTAGAATCTCCGATACTCAGAGTCTCCGTGTTCCCCAAGCATGTTATCGAGGAGTGAAGGAGCAAAGGGCATGAAAGACCATTTCTACTTCTGCAGTACACGATTACCTTTCAAGGAAAGGCGATACCGCCACTCCACTGCCCCTCGGGTCAGGAACCCACCGCTCCTGTCACAGCTGTCTGAAGCACCACCAACAGGTGTTGCTCTGCAAAATCGCATGTCTGCCCAAACCCTTGGTTCTATCTGTCACTGTGAAAATATCTTGCACTTATCTCCCTCTTTCTAAATCTTACATGGGAGCCTCTCAGAACAGAATGTAAACCAGAATTCTGTTGGCAAGGGATTGGAGGAAACAGGTTCCCATGCTTTCAGCACCAAGGAGAGCATATAAGGAGTTGGAAACGGTACCCAACAGACAACTGTCCTGCCCATCAGCTTATGTATCCCTTCTACTTATTTATCCTTCTCGGTACTTTCCACGCAAGGGTGGAATTTTCTCTAAGCTCCTTTGTCACTACTGTAACCTCAATGCCTGGCCAGTGTCTAACCCATAGAGGGACTTAGTAAGCACCAGGCATGAGAGGATTCTTACCTGGTCCATGATTATGAAAGCTAAGTTCTTGCACTCTACCTCACTCTTTACTAGAAGAGAGGAATATTTCCATTTCTGTAACCCATCAGATCAGGGAAGACAGAAACTGCTTTTAATACTCCTTTCCTGCTGGAAGAATTAACTCAATCATGTGGCCCAGCCAATTCACATGAAATTCAACTCCTGGGTCTATCAAATGGCATTTACTTCACTGGGGGGAGGAGAAACCTCTACAAAGTAGGTATACAGGAAAGCCAATCTTATCTGCTGCTATAATTTCCCCCGGTTTTTAAAGGCCTCATTAAAGAAATGGAGGCCATGATTCCACCGGGGTTTATACACTCATCAGGGAAATGCCAGGGAAGGAGATAACAGAGACCATGGACTATTAGCTGAGTTATCTCTGAAACCACACTGTATTTAGCTACAAGCCCTGCACATCGTGGCCTAATTGGGAACACTGGTTAACCCAGAGACAGACCGATGTTTTATCTCCTGTTCACACTTCTAAATTATTCCTCAGACGGAATACGTGGTAGAAGCCAAGAAACCCAGCCCTGACATTGCATGTGTGGGCCCAAAAGAAACCAAGCAATAGGTCTAAAAGACGATCAGACAGTAGCATTTGTAGACATTTACTTATTCATTTTTTTAAGACATGTGTTTATTCATTTAACAGGCACTCTAGAGAAGGTGCTTGTAAGAGATGTGGTCCTGGAGGTCTAATAAGTTAAACTCAGAAGAAAAAAGGAACAAATTACTTAGTCTCTGAATCTCAGTGTCCTCTTCTGAAAGGTGAGAGTAATAATAGTTCATATCCAACAGTGCTGTTAGGAGCAGTAAGAGATAAATGACATGGACTCGCCATAAAGAATAAGTGATATAGACAGATGCATAGACAGGTATGTGACATATATACATATATATATATATATATATATATATATATATGTATTTATATGCACATACAGATATGTATAAGTGTGTGGGTGTAAGCTCTCCATGCATCCCAGGTAACAAATTTGAGCAGGCTGTCAGAAAGTACAAGCTGAGTCAGACATGAAAACTGCCAGAATTTTTGATGTGTTCCCCAGCCCTTACAAGATCCAAGGCACGTGGTAACATTTGCCACCTTGGAAGCATTTCGAAGCATGCGCTGAATACAGGCAAGCGCAGATCAGATCGGTGGGAAAGGCATTCCAGGTACGGCAGGGGGCAAATGCACACTGTGCTGACGAGCAGCAAAAGCCCTGTCTGTTTGGCTCAAGCAACAAGCCCTGCAGCAGAGGGGACTGGAGGTGGCCAGGCGGGGATCAGGAAGACAGTAAACGCAAGGCTGGGGGCAAGCAGGCAACCTCGGTTTCCATCATCCCGGAAGGCGAAAAAAGCCCAGAAAGTTTAGGGCACCAGTTTGAAGACACCAGCTGGTAGGTAGAGGCAGTGAGCCTGAAGGTCCTGATCTACACCACGGAGCCTCTGGGGACAGTGTTGAACAAATATTTAGAAATAGTGCTCTCTGATTATTGTTGTTAATTAAGTATCAAGGAGTCAGTATAATGAAGACACTCAAGTTGCACTATTTCTGTCACCAGCACCTCTTCTTGGGATGGTACAGGTGCTGCTGGGAGCTGACCTTGACACTGACAGGTGGACAGAGCAAGGCATGAGCCTGGCTAGTGACATGAACCCATGAAAATGGTGACACTTCCTGTTGTGTTCCAGGAAATGTTTCTAGTGGAGAGGAGGTGGCATCCTAGCAGAAGGCAACAGAGAGCTGGGGGTGGGAAATGCCCGGGGCAATGGTTCCTCGGAGTTGTGCAGAGGAAACCCTCCTCTGTAAGAAAGGAACCAAAGCCGAAATCAGACTGAAGCAGGCATATTGGAGCCCAAGGGGAGGCAGTTGACTAGCTCCCTCGAGCAGGTCAAACACAGGAACCAGCCTGGAAAGGGTTTCTGAAGACCTTCATGCCAGCTGTCAGAAAGGGCTGGGGGGCATCCCTGGTGGCGCAGTGGTTGAGAGTCCGCCTGCCGATGCGGGGGACACGGGTTCGTGCCCCGGTCCGGGAAGATCCCACATGCCGCCGAGCGGCTGGGTCCGTGAGCCATGGCCACTGAGCCTGCGCGTCCGGAGCCTGTGCTCCGCAATGGGAGAGGCCACAACAGTGAGAGGCCCGCGTATCACAAAAAAAAAAAAAAAAAAAAAAAAGAAAGGGCTGGGATTTCCAGAGACAACTGCTGAATGGAATACTGCAGTGGTCGTTGTATGTTTCAGCCTGAGCTCATCCTCTAGGCCCATCTGGACCCCACCTGCCTGGTCTCTTGCTCATTACTTGGCACAAAGCAGGTGTATCAGAAATGCCCTTGGAATGAGCTGGGAGAGGACAGGCAGAGCGATGTTTGGTTTCGATTTTCAGACGGTGGGTCCCAAGGAAAGTAGCCGTGTCTGGGAAGCAGGAGAGCTGAGTGCCGGGGTGCAGAACTCAGCCCCAGGAACCAGCAAGTGTGGATTCCAATCCAAAATGCTGTCTCAGAACCGGGTTTCCAAGGATGTGCCAACCTGTCAGACTAAGTCAGAAGCGTGGTCCTACTCTGGACTTCTGCTTTGGCCATCTGCCCTTGCCATGGTAGACGACACCCTAATTCTACCCTCTAAATAAATGTTGAACAAATATTTAAAAGGGATGCAAGACTTATAAAATTATTTTATAAAATATAATAAAGATAAAAATAATAAGCTTGTCCTGAGTGTTGTGTCTCTCTGTCTGTCTCTGGCTCGCTGTTCTCTATGATCTCAGGCCAGCTGTGTGTCTCCAAGCCTTAGCCTCCCGGCCAGCAAAAAGGTCACAATAAGGTCACTTTTCCAGGGTTGTTTGATGAGTGAGCATTAGGTGCTCACCTAACTCTGCCAGTAGGTGTTTTTCTCTTGAGGAACTCACTTCTGTCTGAAATTTAATGTTCTTACATGCAAAACGAGGGGTTTGGATAGGAGAACCCCTAAGGAATAAAGTGGAGCTTTCTGTTTTCGGCTGCGGTGTGTTTCCAGACCAGCACCAGGTGGGGAAGCAAGCATTGTCCCAGCAGTTTGCCTCCAGGTCCTCTAGAGTCCTTTGAGGTTAAAACCAGACTCCAGCCCCTTTGATGGCCAAGCTACCTGCAACTGCTTCTGGGAACTTTCAAAAGTGAACTAAATTAAAAGGCAGAGGAGGCATTTTTTTTCTAGGCACTTTGTTTCAAAAGGATTGCTGATCGGGCTTCTTTCTCCTTTGAGCATAATGTCAACAACTAGCTTGGAATTACTCTTGTTACTTTAAGGAAGTAGCCTTCCTTTGCATACTGACACTTTTTATATAATAATGGATTGAATACAATAAAGTGCTTTTTTATATCCATTCAGTTATTGATTTATACATTCACTTTTTTTGAGATGAATGTTATAAGCTATAGTAATAATATATTAATATGTTTCATTAATATTGATCACTTTTATACTTGGAGTAAGTCCTTCATGGTTTATATTTATTATTTTATATTTATTATTATTTTTAAAAATTTTTTTTAAAAGAGCTTCAAGTGCTTGGCTTTTTTATTTTTTTTTATTTTTTTTTATTTATTTTTATTTTTATTTATTTATTTTTTTTTTGGTGATATGCGGGCCTCTCACTGCTGTGGCCTCTCCCGTTGCGGAGCACAGGCTCCGGACGCGCAGGCCCAGCGGCCATGGCTCACGGGCCCAACCGCTCCGCGGCACGCGGGATCCTCCCGGACCGGGGCACGAACCCGCGCCCCCTGCATCGGCAGGCGGACCCTCAACCACTGCGCCACCAGGGAAGCCCGGCTTTTTTATTTTTTATTAATTTATTTATTTTTGGCTGGGTTGGGTCTTCGTTTCTGTGCAAGGACTTTCTCTAGTTGTGGCGAGCGGGGGCCACTCTTCATCGTGGTGCGTGGGCCTCTCACTATTGCGGCCTCTCTTGTTGTAGAGCACAGGCTCCAGACGCGCAGGCTCAGTAGTTGTGGCTCACGGGCCTAGTTGTTCCGTGGCATGTGGGATCTTCCCAGACCAGGGCTCGAACCCGTGTCCCCTGCATTAGCAGGCAGATTCTCAACCACTGCGCCACCAGGGAAGCCCTATATTTATTATTTTGATGTATCGTTAAATTCTACCGACTGAGATGTTTTAAATCACATAGTTCTATATTCATAAGTGAGATTATTCTATAATATTCTTGGTTATGTTAGTCAGCTATTGGGATCAGGACCATTTGTGTTAAGGGAGAAATTATATAGCCTACCCCACTGCAAAGAGGTCAGAGGCATCCCCCACAGGCCACACCCATCAATGCTGGGGTTACCCAGCCCTCTAACTGTCACCAGTTGAATTGGCAGGAAGGGGTAGCTCCCTGTGGTTTAAACTGGCATTTTTCTGATTTCCAACCACCAATAACCTTGAGCTCTCATCTTGTGCTCAAAACTTTGGTCATTTCACTTCCGTCAATGTCCTTGTGTCAGCCTCTCCACAGTGTTCTTTCGGGGTTGCATTTTTATCACCGGTAGGCAGAAATTCCCTGTATGAGAATGTCAATGTGTCCGTCAGGGGTGCTGTCTCCTAATGCTTTCCAAACCACACATTCCTGATGGGCCAGCCCTACGCAGAATTCTCCGTCAAGGTGGGGGAGATTGATTCTCCTCCCGACTCCGTCTCCCACTCTTTCACCTGCACCTAAAGGAGCAGTGCCTGTGCCCAAGAGTCTTAATGAAACACCTCTTACTGCTGCTGTCCTCACCCTGTGGCTGAACAACAGGATTGCAAAGAAATACTGCTGGGAAAGGGGGGCGGTACTCTGTCACCTACAGTGAACCATAGCTCAACCAATCAACATGCCCTTCAATGGTATCAACCTTTCACATTTAGCACCTCAGACAATTCCTCATTAGTGGCTGTAGCATTTGCATGCTTCCATCAACGTGAGTGATTTTCACTATTTTTTTAATCACAAGTTTCCCACCCATGATGACTTTCTCGGACTCTGCATTCTGTGATTTCAAAATAAGCATCTAGTGAAGAAAGAGTGTGATGTTCAAATAAGATGGAGAACTCTGGGTTAAGTACGTATTTTTGAATGAAGAATTTCTCATCGTGTGCATTATGGATTTCAAAAAGGTGTAGGGAGTGTCAGTTAGGAACATAACTGAGGCGGCATTTCCGTGGTAAATGAGTACTGTTCTAGGACTCAAAAGCTTGCCCTCTCTCTAGCAGCTTAGATGTGACAGCTAATCATTCCTTATGGTGACCAAAGGGGAAAGGGTCAGGGGAGGGATAAACTGGGAGATTGGGATGGACATATACACACTACTATATATAAAATAGATAATCAACAGGACCTACTATACAGCACAGGGAGCTCTACTCAGTACTCTTCAATAACCTAAATGGGAAAAGAATTTGAAAAAGGATATATATGTATTTGTGTAACTGAATCACTTTGCTGTACACCTGAAACTAACACAACATTGTGGATCAACTCTACTCCAATATAAAATAAAAATTAAAAAAAAAAATCATTCCCAAAGTCTCAGCTTCTGAATCTGTACTGTGGAGACAACTATACAGTTTGCGCATCAAGACAGGGAGATTAACGAGATGTTTGAGTTCCTGTCTAAGCCTAGGATTTATTCATCTCTCAACCTTTTCTACCCTGATCCTCCAACCTCCCCACCCAGCCCCTGTAGGAAATACTTCACAGGAACAGCCAAGATACCTCCACAGCTGGACCAGTGACGCTGGAAACAAAATCTTTGTTGCTTTAGTTGTGCTTCTGCGAACCTCAGATGGGATGCTGTTGGAAGCCCAGTAGTAATTGTGCATCTGGCCTCCCCACCTCCTGCTCCAACAGGCTGTCACTGGCAAAGAGACATGTTCCATTGGCAAAGACCGTGTTTTCAATCACAGCTTATCTGAGCAACGTCTGAAGTCCAAAACTATTATTTACAGCTCAGTGAGGAGAGAGCAGAGAATCAGGCGCTGTGGAGGAAACGCACGCTGTAAAAACCACTCACAGGGAGTGACACGGTTTGAGACGCGGGAGAGAAGAGGGGTTTCTTAGGATATTTTAATGCCTCAAATGACTCCCCTGGAAGCCTTCTCTAACGAACGCAGCTTGCACTGCTCTCCCCTCTCCCTGAACAACGGCCTTAGTCAGGTTCTCCAAAGAATTCCAGGGAAACAGAATCAATGGGAGATATATATACAGAACCCTGACTATCTCTAAATATAGAGATACATACAGAACCCTGACTATCTACATATAGGTATGGATACATATTAGAATCCTGGCTAATACAGTTGGTATAAATATATATACAATATATTTATAGTATATGGTGTATATATTATATATATATATTATATATATGTATGGATATGGATTTACTTGGTTCATGTGATTATAGAGGCTGAAAAGTCGCACAATCTGCCATCTGCAAGCTGGAGACTCAGGAAAGCATGTAGTATAATTCAGTCCAAGTCCAAAGGCCTGAGAACCAGGGAAACCAAGGGTGTAAATCCCAGTCCAAGGGCAGGAAAAGATGAGGAGGGGGTCCAGCTCAACAGTGAGACAGGCCGAAAAAGGGGGTGAGTTTCTTGTTCCTCTGTCTTCTGTACCATTCCCACCTTCAACGGATTGCACGAGGCCCTCTGACATTGAGGAGGGCTGTCTACTTTTTTCAAGCCCACCAGTACAAAGGCTGATTTCATCCAGAAACACCCTTACAGATACCCAGAGATGATGTTTCCCCTGGGCACCCCGTGGCCAGTGACGTTGACATAAATTAACCATCACACTAATTCACCACATTAAGGGGACCGACTCTCCTGGTTTCCCTGGGACTTTTCCGGTTTTCATACTGAAAATCCAGTGCTCTGGGAAGCTCCTTAGTGCCTGGCAAACCGAGACAGTTGGCGCCCTTCCCATACCGCCTGAATTAAGCATTTTGCCACTTGATTATATTTGGTTTAAAAATTCGGCCGCATTAACAACAAACACTCGTTGGGAGTCCAGTGATTCCACTGCGCTCAGCTTTGAGGACACACTGCCCTTATCTGATTTTCTTTTCTGTTTTGTTAGCCATCACATTTTACAAAGTGTTTTTCCATCCCTCACACGCAGATCTTGTACATACCCTTGTCCAAGATAAGGAATCAGAGCTCCTTGGAGAAATGGTTGATTCCCAGACTAAGGCAGGGAAAATAAAACAAGGTGAACCCAGAACAGCTTGTGTGATGCCAGAAACACTTTCTAAGTATCTGTAAAAGTATAGCACAGGAGCAGGTCAGAAAAGCACAGAAGACGATGTGAAGGGCCCCTAATGACCAAACCTGGGACAATTCCAGACAGAAAATGAATAAAAACAATCTATTCTAACCCTTGGAATAAAGCAAGTGTCCATGAATCCATGCTAACGTAAATGAATGAATGAATGAATGAATGAATCCAATCAAATAAATGGAAATAAATTCTTATAACAAAATTCCAATCAATGAATAATTCTGGCTGAGTCAAGCTCTTCTGTGGCAGTCCCGTTTATCTTACTTTTCTTCCTCCCTCCCTCCCTTTCTTTCTTTCTTTTCTTTTCTTATTGCATATCCCTCTAAAGACACTAGAGTTCAATAATTGCTTAATTCATGTTCTTGATTTGCTGATACAAAAAATGTAGAGTAGTGGATTTTTTTAGCATCAGAGAGAAAAATGACCTTGCTCCTTTCTGGGAACAATTGCAGAAGAATATTCTAGAAAAGGACTACCCAGAAGTATTGCGGTAGAGTCAATATGTTCTTGGTGAATCCCGGAAAAAAAATAATAACCACAAACATGCAAAGCCGTGCTGTGTGCCGGAGGTTCTCCCTCTGCTCTGCCAGATGCAGAACCCTCCTCGGCTAGAGCCCAGTCCTCCATGGTCGGGGTCAGAGTAAGGGAGGCATGGCCGCCCATCAGCCACGTCGTATTGTGAAACCTGGCACCCGCAGAACACTTGCTGTGGCTTAGGTCCCATAAGATCCCGTATCTGATGGTCCTCTGGATTCTGAGTACACCCTTCATCTCTCTAGTGGGTCCACTCCTATTTCTGGGTCCAGGCTAAGGGTCCAGCACACTTAGGACCTCGTATTCCGCACTTCAACAGCATCCTCCCAGGAAGCCATGTGCAAAATGCTTCCTCTTGCTTTTAACCAAATAGAATAAGCAAATGACTAACAATTCACCCTTGTGTATCAGCCATAATAAATATAGAGGTGGGGATCAGAGGCCCCGTGAACTCAGTCTCCATATAGGTTCATCTGGGACTGACCCTCATCCAATTGAAATCCTTGGGATAGTCTTAGCTTTGCTAAGGAAAAAAGACATCTGTTTTCTCTTCCTTTCTTTCATTGGTCATCTTCTTTCTCTTTGTATTTCTCCTCTCTAAACGTACTGTTTGTTTTTGTTCTTTGTTTTTCCACCAAACGCATTACCCCAGCATCCTTTTATAACTACAATTTCTGCCCCATCAGCAACTACAGAGGCTGTGGCAGGTATCTGGGTCTTGTCTCTGGTGCCACAAGAGGAGATAAAAGCAGAGTGCCTGGCAGAGAACTTTGAGTGAGAGACTGAATGGATAAATATATTCAAAATCAAAATCCTTTCAGACGTGCGGCTCAATTTCCCATATGTAGTTGAAGTCACACCATTCTGTGCCAAGGGTGGATAACAGCTGATATCCAGTCCACACCCGCCCCCCATCACAAGTGCCAAACACTGTTCTAAGAAAAGGATCATCTCATTGTATAGCTCCTAGGTGCTAGGTACTCTTCGAACAACCACTTCACAGAAAGGAAAAGTGAAGGATGCAGATGTAAAGTTCCCTGCCCAGTACCATAAGCCAGTGGTAGCGACAGATTCAAAATCACATTATCTGTGTGAGCCAGAGCCCAAGCATGTAAGTACCACTCAACACGGGGAATTAAGTTGGAGGCTGTTACCTTAAGCTTTTGCTCTTTTTCTGCATACAACACCCTCCTTAATTAAACCCATGGTAGGCCTCCCTCATCTTTCAAGGGAAAAGAAATCATCCTCCTCCACCCTGCAGAGGGAAAAGGGTAATGCCCTGTGTCCAATTTTCTTTTCATTGCAACTTTTATTATGGAAACACAAATGTTCAGTGATACCAAAATGAAAACAGAGAAAGTTAATTTTGTCATCCTTATCTAATAAAATTCTTAATGGGTTTCTCACCCATTATCATAAATAATTTTATTGTTTCTAAATTTTTTGTGTCAACTTCACAGTAGTATATCTTGCTTCGAAACAAAAAATGAAACATTTAAAAAGAGACATGTTCCTTCAGTGTTTAGATCTCTTAAGTGTCATTTGCTTTGGGGGATTTCATTCTATTTCCTCAGTTTAGATCAGGAATAAGTATTCTCAAGGTGGATTTTGAATTTTTGGTGCCATATTTATGTAGTGAAGATTTGATGGACTATTTGCCATGAACTGTGTGATCTCGGACCAGCCTTTTGACTTATGTGGGCTCCATTTCCTCATCATTAAATTATATCCTAGATTCTTTCCTCTGCCTTACTCCCCCCTCATCTAATAAAAATACTTATGGCTAATTTAAGTGTTAGTAGTATTTTTGTTTTCAAATCTCAAAGAGTTGTTGGTTCTAGATAAACTTACTCTGTATGTTGTGGTGGGACTGTGGGAGAGAGGGTGGAGACTTGTGTATAGAAAACTGTACAGTAAGTCCCTTACATACAAACCAAGTTGTGAACTTTCAAAGATGCAAACGTGTGTGCACATGTCCAATCACATAAGTTAGTTCACGTGTCTGGCATACAGTGTCACATGCGTGTATCCTCTACAAGCGGTTGTGTTTTTGTGTATTTACTGTATAGTACTGTATAGAGTACAGTAGTACAGTATCTTTATTTCTTACCTGTTCACTTGATGCCAGCCCCTGTATGCCGGCTGTTGTACTGTACTACTGTAATTTTCAAAGTACTGTACTGTAAGATTAAAAATGTTTTCTTTATTTTTGTGTTTATTTGTTTTAATGTATTATTTGTGTGGAAAAATGTATCACAGTATTGTACTATATAGCCAATTGTGTTAGTTGGGTACCTAGGCTAACTTTGTTGGACTTATGAACAAATTGGACTTACGAACACGCTCTCGGAGTGGAACTCATTTGTATGTAGGGGACTTACTGTCTCTTTTATAGAACAGTGGCTCTCAAAGTGGAGCAGTAGTATCAGCATCACTGGGAACTTTATTGAATGTAAATTCTTAGACCGCATTCATCCCCTTCTGGATCAGAAATGCTGACAACTACCTCATACCATTTTATATATATATATATATACATACACACTCACAGGCACACACACATGTGAGGATCCCTACCTCACACCATTTAAAATAGATACACACACACACACACACACACATACTATTAAAAACATATGCAAAAAAGCAAGACTTCAAGACTTTTAGGAGAAAATACATGAGACTACATGGATCATCTCAGAGTAAAAAATAATTTTTCAAGACAAGACACAAAGGCACAAATAATAAAATAAAAAATTGCCAAACTTGACAATAAATGTAAATTCAAGTCCCTCCTCATTTAAACACAATATAAATGGGAGGGAGATGCAAGAGGGAGGAGATATGGGGATATATGTATATGTATATGTATAGCTGATTCGCTTTGCTATAAAGCAGAAACTAACACACCATTGTAAAGTAATTATACTCCAATAAAGATGTTAAAAAAATAATAAAATAAAATAAAATTAGTATACCACAAAAAAATTAAAATAAATAAGCACAATATAAATAGAATGTAAAGAAAAAACACAAACTATGAGATGTTATTTGCTATACATATAACTCTAAAAAAAGAATTAGTATTCACAGTGAATACAGATTAAAAATTGAAAGAGGAAAAAAGCAACTCAATAGAAAAAAAGGTTAAAAAAAAATAGAAACAGTCATTTCACAGAAGACAAAGCATGAATAGTCCATGAAGCCATGAAATGATTCTAAATGATAATCAGAGAAATGTTATACTGTCAAAACATTTGAAATCAGGCAATACCAACTATTGGCAAGGATGTGTGGTGTCAGGAATTTTTAAGCACTGCTTGTGAGCATTTAAATGGCCACAGTTATTCTGGAAAACACTTGGCTTGACCTTATTTGGCAGACTGCTAGGTGTCCTTCAAAATTCATTCTCTCTTTCCCAAGAATTGAATTGCTTCTGAGAAGTGGCTGATGAACTTGGGGTCATCTCTGCCCCTTTGCAGGCAGGTGTGGCCCAGATGTTGACAATGGATGTGAACAGAAGTACTTGGGTCATTTTCAGGCTTTTAAGAAATGGCTAACCTTTTTTCACATTCCTTTCCCTCTGCATTGCCAAAGTCAAATGAAGAGGAACAGCACTCCCATAAGTTGGAAGAGAACCGGGTCCCTGCAAGAATGCACTTAAGCTGTTATGTGAGTAAGAATATAAAGTTCTTTAGGATTTGAGCAAATATGTACTTTGTTTCTATTTGTTATGCTAGCCTACACTAACATAACTAACATATCTAGAGAAGAATAAGAACGTATGTATTCTAAGACACTGTACTTCCACATGTAGGTATTTACCTGAGAAACTCTTTACTGCATGCCCAGAAGTCATGTGTAGTCACATTCATAATAGCAAAAAATAGACTATAAACTATCCAAATATTCATTAACAGTAGAATGGGTACATAAATTATAGAGTAATAATACAACTTAAATTTTAGTGCAGAAATAATAAACCACAGCTATACACATCAACATGGATGAATATCAGAAACATAACAATGAGCAAGAAAGAGTAAATCACAGAAGAATATATACAATATGATACCATTCATAAAAAGTTCAAAAACAGACAAATCAAGAAATGCATTGTCGTAGTCTGTTTGGGTTGCTATAACAAAATATCACAGACTGGGTGGCTTATAAACAATAGAAATTTGTTGCTCACAGTTCTGGAGGCTGGGAAGTCCATGATCAAGGTGCCAACATGGTTGTGTTCTGGTGAGAGGCCGTTTCCTGGTTCATAGCCAGAACTTTCTAACTGTGTCCTCTCGTGGTAGAAGGGTCAAAGGATATCTCTGGAGCCTCTTATATAAGGGCACTGATCCCTTTAGGAGGGCCCCACCCTCATGATGTAAGCACCTCCTAAAGGACCCACCTCCTAATACCATCATCTTTAGGAGTTAGGATTTCAACATATAAATTTTCAGAGGAACACAAACATTCAGACCATAGCACGCATTATTTAAGGATACATATTTATATGTTAAAAAAAATAAAGATAAACTTGAATACTTAGACACAAAACCTGAAACTGGAAAATTCCTAGACAAAAACATAGGGGCAAATCCTCAAGACATTGTTCTAGGCAATGATTTCTTGCATATGACACCAAAAGCACAGGCAACAAAAACAAAAATAGACAAATGGGATTGCATCAAACTAAAAAGCTTCTGCACAGCTAAGGAAATAAACAACAGAGTGAAAAGGGAACCTAAAAAATGGAAAAAATATATTTGTAAACCATATATCTGATAAGCACTTAATATGCAAAGCATATAGAGAACTTTTACAACTCAGTAGCAAAAAAAAAAACCCCAAAT
Source organism: Kogia breviceps (assembly GCF_026419965.1). Classification (NCBI taxonomy): domain Eukaryota; kingdom Metazoa; phylum Chordata; class Mammalia; order Artiodactyla; family Physeteridae; genus Kogia; species Kogia breviceps. Next base: position 80,320,142 of record NC_081323.1, read on the forward strand.
AACTCAATTTTTTAAATGGGAAAAGGACTTAAATAAAATTTTCTCCAAAGAAGATATACAAATGGCCAACAAGTGTACAAAAAGATGTCATCAACCATCAGAGAAACACAAATCAAAACCACAATGAGATATTACCTCACACCTGTTAGGACGACTATTATCAAAAAAACAACCAAAAATAAGTGTTAGTGAAAATGTGGATAAATTGGAACTTTTGTGCACTGGTGGTGGGACTGTAAAACAGTATGAAAGTTCCTCAAAAAATTAAAAATAGAAATACCATACTATGATCCACCAATCCCACTTTGGGATATTTATCCAAAGAGGTATTTGTACTCCTATCTTCATTGCAGCATTATGCACAATAGCCAAGATGTACAAGCAAACTAAATGTCTGTCAACAGATGAATGGATAAAGAAAATGTGCCATATATACAGTGGAACATTAGTCAGCCTTAAAAAAGATGGAAATTCTATCACATGTGAGAACATGGATAAAACTTGAAGACATTAAGTAAAAAAAAGCCCATCACAGAAGGACAAATACTGCATGAGGTATACAAAGTAGTCAAGCCCATAGAAACAGAAAGCAGAAATGTGGTTGCCAGGGGTGGGTGTTGTGGTGATGGGGAGCCATTGCTTAATGTGTATAAAGTTTCAATTAAGCAAGATGAAAAAGTTCTAGAGATCTGATTACATGTGCTTACAGTTAACCCTACTGTACACTTAAAATTTTGTTATGAGGGTAGATCTCATGCTACATGTGTTTTTTTTTCTTTTACCACAATTTTTTTTAAAGATAAGCAAGAGAATTATTAATGCAGATTTCAGTACATAGTATAGTTACTTCTGAGGAGTGGGGTAGGACCTGTGATCTTGGTTGTGACACAGCATAAGCTGGGAAGGGGCATATGGAGATTCCATTTATTTTTACTGTTTGAACTCCACACGTGTTACAGCTAATCTTTTGTATATGTGACCTATTTCACATAAAACAAATTTAAGACTTAAATGACATATGATATATAAAGAATTTATATACATGCATAGGGCTTCCCTCGTGGTGCAGTGGTTAAGAATCAGCCTGCCAATGCAGGGGACACAGGTTCAAGCCCTGGTCCAGGAAGATCCCACATGCCGCAGAGCAACTAAGCCCGTGCACCACAACTACTGAGCCTGCGCTCTTAGCCCATGAGCCACACCTACGGAGCCTGTGTGCTACAATTACTGAAGCCAGAGTGCCTAGAGCCCGTGCTCCACAACAAGAGAAGCCACCGCAATGAGAAGCACACACACTGCAAAGAAGAGTAGCCCCGACTCGCTGCAACTAGAGAAAGCCTGCACACAGCAATGAAGACCCAATGCAGCCAAAAATAAATAAATAAATAAATAAGAATGTATCGCAGTATCTAGAATAAATTAAGCTATATAGTAGGAGTTCAACAACCATTTGCTAATAATTTTTATGTCTTTGTCTTTTATATATATTATATAGTTTATACACAGTTTATAATATATTATAATACATTATAATATATTATATATAACATATATTATATAATACATATAATATATTATTATTATATATAATACATTGTACACAATATAATATATAATATATTATACTATATTATATAATACAATAATTTATGATAATATACCAATATATTATAAATTATATGTAAGTATATATTATATGCATATATTTAAATATGCCTACATATCATATAATATACATAAAGTAGGTCCATACTGTATAGAACTTTGTATCCTGCCTTTTTTACTTAACAGTCAATAGTGAGTGAAAAAGAATATTAAATATTCTTCCAGAACATATTTAATGGCCACAAGGTATCCACATCTATAGATATCCTATAGTGCACTCAATCATTCCCCTCTTGGTGCACGTGTACTTCACCGAAACCATTGCAATGCACTGAAATTATTTGATAACCATGTCTCCCCCCGCTTAGACCATGAAAGCCTTGAGGGGAAGGCCCCTGGATACCAGGCCCCTGGGCACAGCAAGAACCAAGTAATCTGCGGGCTGTGGGCACAGACAGCTTCCTTCTTCTCCCCTGAACCTGCCTGACACAAGCCTGAGATTTTCATTTCTTTGAAGGATTCTAATATGGAGTCTTTCCCACATTGGTGCTGGGTTGTTCCCCCTGATAGCTGGACCACAATGGAAAGAATTCTAAAGTATTTTGAGACCCACAATAGAAAAAGAACAGTAACTGCCTATTCTGACAGCTTACATGCAGAATCAAAAGACCCAGTTGTGCAGGTTTCTTGGAACAAATAACGTTTGCCTTCAGTAACTGTCTAACGCTCAATACCTTCGTGTGAAGGTTATTATTACTCTTGTGTATTTATCTAAGACTCTGAACCTGTAGGAATCTTTTCACATCTACAAATTAATAGTGGGATGATATCATGGGTTTTGTCTTGTCTACCTTTTAAAAATAACTTAAGCTTAAAGTAAATCTCACATTTGGGAAGAAATTCTGGTCTGCTTCCCAGAGAGCTAGATAATAAACTCTTACTTACGGGGTGCATGATTTACCCACTTGGCGGATTTTCTAAAGTGTGTCTTTAAGGCTGTCTGTTGAAGGGACTATTTGGGCTTAATTGATCAATTATGATAAAGATTATAGAATGTTCTAGCTGGTAAGAGCCTTTGTTTGACAAGAGGGGATGAGAGCCTGGGTCAAACAGCTAGCTTGTGGCAGTGAGTAGATTGGGATAGAAATGTAACTTCCTGCTCAGGATGTCTGTTACCAACCTTGCTGCCTCAGCTGTGTGTTTGGTCATGATCAAGGAGCCACTACAGTAACCCCAGGTCTTAGAGGCAGGCTAGTGTCTTTTCTGGATTCCTTAATTGCAAGGGACACATAATTACTAGTCACCTGAAGAAAGAAAGGGGATGCAATGGTGAGAACACTGCAGCCATTCTCTCTGGGGTCCCCCTCTCTCTGCTGTGCCTTGCTGTCCCCACTGGTGGCCCTGCTGAGGCCCCTCCCATTGATACTGAGAAGGACCCTGTGGGGCTCCTGGGCACAAAAGCCTTTCTGTGTCCCCCATTTCTTGATTACAGGAAATAGGCTTCATGCAGCCTCCATGACCTTCCCTGAGTTCCAAGGAGAAGATTCAAGCAGTTGTTAACTAAGGAAATGGGGGGATGTGGAGACAAGGGGAGAGGAGTCAAGAAACAATAGTGCAGCCTCAGGGCAGGGTCCTGGTTCCCCCTCAAGGGATACACATAACAATGTCTTGGAGCTGTTTTACAGATACAGAAACCTCCACCAGGTGGGAGAAATTAACAATATCCTGCCCACAAGCACTGTACACCCCAGACCGGTTGGAACCAGAAGGTTGATGATGCCAACTCCCACTTACCTCACCAACAACCAATCAGAAGAATGTCCACAAGCTGATCACACTTTCTTTGAACCATTCCTATAAAGCTTCTCACTACCCCCTCCAAGTTGGGACATGCAGTTTTGAGGGCATTAGCCCACTGTGGCCCCCTTTGCCTGGCAAAGCAATAAGGCTATTCTTTTGTACTTCACCCAAAACTCTGTCTCTGAAAATTAATTCAGTGTCAGTGTACAGAGGCCGGATTTGGCTTCACAATAGCCACTGCTGTGGGCACCACATAGAGGTTGCCCTGCGGGACCTGATGGGCACAGTCCCAAGGCAGGCTGTATCCTGAGACCAGGGAAGGGCTCTTGCTGAAGCCCATAGCCCTATAGTGTCTTTACCTGGCTCCCTCCTGATCTTGTTTGTCGGTTTGCCTCTAAGGGAAGTTATATGGGTAGCATTGTGCCCCCTCCACAAAGATATGCTGGTATCCTAACTCTCAGTACCTTGAAGTGTGACTTTATTTGGAAGTAAGCTCTTTATGGAAGTAACCAAGTTTAAATGAGGTCATTATGGTGGACTATAATCCAATATGACGGGTTTCCTTATAGAAAGGGGAAATGTGGACACAGAGAAAGACAGAGAGAGAGAGAGACGATGTGACGACACAGAGAGGATGCCATCAATAAGCCAGGGAACATCTGAGGCTACCAGGAGCTGGGAGAGAGTCCTGGACCAGATTCTCCCTCACAGCCCTCAGAAGGAATCAACCCTGCTGACACCTTGATTTCAGACTTCCAGCCTCCAGAGCTCTAAGGCCATAAATACCCGTTGTTTGATCCACCCAGTCTGTGGTGCTTTGTTATGGCAGCCCCAGGGAAGTGACGCAAGGGGCATCCTTCTAACCCATGATCTCTCACTGTCAAGCCCTCTCTACTAACGATCCTTTTTTACTTTTATTTTTCACTTCAGATTCTTTACGGAAAGAATCTATTTGGTCTAGTTCTTTTTCTCATACTAGCTGAGTCTACAGATCGGTTACTCTTAAGTTAGAGCCCCACACCCAGTTCAATCCTCTGTGATTTAAAACAGACTGTGTCCCTTCAGCTGAGGGCAGGTTTCAGGCAATACCTATGACTCTGGAAGAGGGTGGGGTCTTTAAGCACTAGACTGATACACTTGTACTATTGTAAGGAAAACCACATGTGAATGTATAATGTCAGTAATTTGCAAAGCCATACTAGAGGACAGAGAATCTCCAAGTCAAAATAGTAAAATATTTGAAGAAAAAAATATATTTCTACAGAGGGAAGCCATTGAGAAAAGTCTAGTAAAACAAGAGCAATGAGCAAAACATGACTATACATTCTCAGCTGTGTTTAAAGAAAAGAGACACTGAAACACTCCCATCACATAAGAAAGGAAGCCGAGAACAAATCGTCTACAAGTTGTGAATAGGATTCTTCAAAGCTACCTCCCAGTTACTTGGGTTCTGATTTTATACTTGCCAAGCAACCTTCTGCTTAGTAAACCAACCTATCAGTCTTCTGGGAAGAGGATGCCTGAGAAAATGGACATGGAAATTCTGGTCTTTCCCTTGCCAGGGAATAGATTGTCATTCAGACTTATACGTCAGGCTCTTGTGAGTTTAATCCACGTGAATCAGTTCCCCCAAAGACTCACACATCTCCCCGTGACTGGAAACAATGAGGCAGCAGAACCAAAGCTAAGAACTAGACCCTGAACAGCAGTAAGCCCGATAAACACTACTGTAGGTCAGACCCCTCTGATTCTTTTCTGGCCCCTCTTGCCCCTATCTTTTATTGCCACCAGGAATCTAAGAGAATATTAGAATGGGAAGCAGTCCAGTGTTAGAGAAAGAGAACTAATCTTGGACTCAGGTAGAGTCCAAGCTTAAGTTCTGTCTTACCACTTACTCTACATGTTAATTCTGATCAAGTTGCTTAACCTCTGTGGCTTCCATTTTCTCAACTTTAAAATGGGAATATTAAAATCTATGTCACAGGGTTGGGGAAAAGAAGGCCTCATGCACAGAGCAGAGCACACAATGCATATGTAACAGATGACCACATCCTGCCCCAGCTTGTAGATGTTCCCAGGATGGGATGAATTACTGTTCACTCTGTTTAGTTATCTCCTCTTACCAGTAGCTGATGGTTGTTCAGGGAATGAAAATTAATTTTTACATCAGCCCAAGAAAAACATAATTAGGAAGTCAAATCTGTTGCCGTAGCAGCCACAACAGTAAAAAAAAAAAAAAAATAGGAATATGCATCATAGATAATGGTGTATTTAGCAGCCTGGGGTGTCCATGCATCCTGTCCCTCACACAGATGGCCCAGTCAATTGATAGAGATTTCATGGCACAAAGCAAAGAGTGCTGGACTTGGAATTTTAAAACTTTCATGTCGGTCCTGCTTCTATCAGCTTGCAGGAGACCTTGGGTATATCACTTCTTTCTTTGTGCTTCCCTTTCCTCCTCTTAATATGGCAGTACTCCCAAGTCAACCTGAAGATGTGATTCTCCCATGAGTCAGGGAAGCTTGGAATGATGGAAGGGGCTGGTAAGATGGATAGTCTCAGGGTCTATTTACATAAGAGAACGGAGGATGTGGCAGCCATGGAGGCACACAGCTCAGATCTCCCTTCAAGAGAACCTGCCTTAAGGACTGTAGTTCGCAGTCAGTCCCCAGTGACCGCACCTTCCCGGTCTTACACCAATCCTCTGTGGATTCTTCACAGCATTTGCATGCAAGCCACATTTCTCTCCCAGCCGCTCCCCTCCAGTGACGGAGCACAGCAAGGGTCCTAGCCCCAGGTCGTGTCCACCCTTTCTGTGCTCCTCTAACCGGCTGTCTTTGCTTGGAGAGTGCGGTAGCCATTCTGCAAGGCAGCCCCAGTGATCCCCCAATGAACACAGGGGATTCCGCCCTGTGTAGACCCCTCCCACAAGGGGCTGACCTATGTAACCAGTAGGAGTCCACGGAATGGATACTGTGTTTCTCCTAAAGCTAGATTATAAAAGACATCATAGCTTCTATCTCGTATTGTCTTGGATCCTTCACTCCGGAGGAAGTAGCTCTTTGAAGATGTATGTGTGGTGAGAAAATGGAGGATAAAATGTTTTTTGTTTTGTTTCTCTTCTTATCAACCTAGAAAGCAGGCGTTGATCAGATGCAGAGCCCATTAGCAGCAGATGCTGCCCCGAGCCCCACCACTGCCTGGTTCTCTAAGTGTTCAGCTCAAACCAACCCCCTTTTTTGTCGCATCAGTTCTAGATCATTCCAGATGCTGAGAAGGAGCCTGAGCCTCCTTGGGTAGGTCCTGGATTAGAGGGGATTTTGCCAGATAAGTCACCTATTCAGAGAGCCTTCATCCATACAAGGCAGGCAAACCCTGGCTCCTTAATGGAAACTGTGTGTGGACACGAAGATGTGCACAACAGTCTCCTGGGGTTTGGAGCCACAGCTCCTTCTCCCTGTGCTAAGAAGGCTTTATTATGTAGCGTGAAGGTACATATGGACACGGGCAGTGGTGCTGGGAGAGCTGCAAGCTCAGACACAAGAGAGAGGAAGGCCGCTGCCCTCCACCAGGACCGAGCCCCCAGCAGCTCTCGTCTGGGCTGCCATACTCGTCTGCCAAGAGCTTTGCAGCCCTCCACTGCGGCCCTCCTCCACCACCTTCTTCCCACAGGAGCCGAGTGATCACTTAAACATGCGGCCCCATTTGTATCTCTCCACTCCTTCAAACCCCCGTGCGGATCAAGTCCCAGGGGCCCTCTGCACGTGCTCAGCACCCACCTCTGTTCACTGGGCACATCTCTCTCTGTAAAGTCCTCATCCACGCTTTCCTCTCTGCCTGGAAAATGAGCCCCACGAATTTTCGTACTAGTCCGTCCTCACTCACCAGGTCGCAGCTGAGTGCCACTGCCCCAGACAAGCCTTCCGTGACCCTCTGATCATAAACCTCATAGCCTGACTCACATCGATGACTAAATCAGCACTTGTGAAATGATTTGATTCATGTGTATGACCCCTCCAAGACGGCTACATAGTAGATGCCCGGCAATGAACAAATGACTGAAAGTATAGCTGGATGGATGGACAGATGGATGGACGAATGACCGTGTCTCCGTCTGGGTGGCCCCCCACCCTAACTCTGCTTCTTTAAGACAAGCTTTTACTCTGGCCTATACTTGACATCAAATGAACGGGAGATACAGAAATCACGATACCATCCAAGGAACTGCCCCAGAATCCTCCTTACTTTCTGGTCAGTTCTTTCCTACTCCTCTCCTTTTACCCGTTGTGTCCCCATCACTGGCTTCCTCTCATGGGCAGAGAGTCTCCTGCCCACGTTGATTGATGTCCCTGTGCTGTTGCTCTTTCCTTTCACCCTCAGCGACGCGGAAGGAATTGGACCCCCTCCCATTGCCAAGACCCTTATCTGAGATATTGACTATCTGGGACCCAACTCCCAGCTCCCGGTCATTTGGCCAAACCCCCGAGAGCACCTTCCCGGACTCCAGTGCCCACCTCCGAGCACACACGGCACAGACCCACAACCCCCCTGGTTGTCTGCAGGTCCAGCGTGAAGTGTGTGAAATCATGGACAGCATCTGAAATTTGCACAGAGACATCCTTGCCTGGCATATAATAGGCACTTGGTACGTATTGATTGAATGAATGAATGAATGCCTCCAGGTGAAGGTAGGGCAGGGAAGGAAAATAGTTATTTTCACCGGGGAGTCAAGGACAAGCAGAGCCTGTGTCCCCAAGTGCTTTCAACA